>NC_090440.1:626186026-626786026 GCF_031143425.1 Pleurodeles waltl
TGACTTTCCATTTCTGGCAATTTAAAATAATATGACTCAGCATTCTTAACATTGTGCCCAGAAAAAAATGCAAATTTATCAGAATACGTTTTAGAACTGCCTACTGGTGGAGTCGGGCAGTGTTCCCATTGTGTATATTTAAAAATAGTCTCTGGGGTACTTGCTTTGTGGATGAAATAATAGTTGTAACAGAACATATCTCCATAATTTCCTTTAAACTGGTACACAACTTCATTTTCAAACACCGTCTTATACTTTAGATAAGACATCATAGCATCAGCAGTTTTCGCATCCCAATCATCAGAAACTACTCCGGGTGTAATCACATCTGTCATAGAAAGTTTGAATACATATGGCATTTGAATGACCTCAGTAGGCCCATATGTATCGAATAATACTCTGTCCCAAACAATGCATCGGGAATTGGTATGGCTGTAATGTTCACTAAGGACAAGTCTCTGCAAATTTTGTGCGAAGAAAAATGCGTTTTAATACCTCATTCATCAGTTCAACTGTAGAGCGTTCAGGAAGAAAATTACCATGCATAAGGAGAAAAAAGACAATAACAAACTCAATCCAAAGGAGAAAGGCAGTCAATAAGAGCCATAGATAAATCCATGAACGAATGCAATAGTTAATTTTAAGCCAATGTATCAGTTTACGGGCTCTTGAACGTTCTGTTGTATTAGAGGCAGGTGAGTCACTGAAATTGTTGTTAATGTCGACAAAATAACCAGATTCTGGTTGTGCAAAAACTGGGGCTGTGTTTTGAAGAGGAGAACTTGTTGAGGACTCCCTCAGTGGTTCATAATAAATTATGACATCCGTTTGTGTAGAATTTGTAAGAAATTGCTCATTTTCTTCATTACTTATTGTAGAAGTAGTTGTAAGTGGAACAAATGAAAGCTCATTTTCCACTCTCCCCAAGCTCGGAGAGGTATCAACGTTGTTGAAGACTTGAAGGGGAACATCCTGGTCTGTAATGGGAGAGATTCGGGCACTACTTAGGGTACCTCTAGGTCTACTGTGCAGAATTGGCCATATGGTGTAACTTGACATTGTCAATAGCGCCAGGCAGAGGTGGTAAAATTACAGGTCTGGTACCATGTATTCCCAGGACTGGAACCAGTGCACGATAAGGACGTCCGAACTGCTTTTTCACAGCAATCTTTTCACGCAATAGATCCAAGTTTAGGAATCCAGGCAGTAGATGCTACTGGTACATCCCTGATTCCAAAGGGACAGCATCGGTAGATGTGTTGTCATCACGGAAATTTTTAAGCCCTGCAAGACAGTGACATGTTCATTTATGTGAAAGGGTGTATCCGCCACCTCTATGCCAGGACCATCAAATCTGGAAAATACATTAGAGTTCTAAAAAGGCGTTTGTATGATATAAGTCCCCCCAGGGACCTTCTAGGCAGATTGTTAAGTGTAGGAGGCTGGCCTGGTTTGTAGTGGTACCAAGGGGTACTTACACCTTGCACCAGGTCCAGGTATCCCTTATTAGTGTAGAAGAGGTGTCTAGCAGCTTAGGCTGATAGAAAATGGTAGCTTGCCAGAGCAGCTTAGGCTGAACTAGGAGACATGCAGAGCTTCCACTATACCACTGGTGTCATATGCACAATATCATAAGAAAACACAATACACAGATATACTAAAAATAAAGGTATTTTATTTTTTATGACAATATGCCAAAAGTATCTCAGTGAGTACCCTCAGTATGAGGATAGCAAATATACACAAGATATATGTACTCAATATCAAAATTATGCAGTAATAGCATTAGAAAACAGTGCAAGCAATGTATAGTCACAATAGATTGCAATGGGAGCACATAGGTATAGGGGCAACACAAACCATATACTCTAGAAGTGGAATGCGAACCACGAATGGACCCCAAACCTATGTGAGCTTGTAGAGGGTCGCTGGGACTGTAAGAAAACAGTGAGGGTTAGAAAAATAGCCCACCCCAAGACACTGAAAAGTGGGTGCAAAGTGCACCTAAGTTCCCCAGAGAGCACAGAAGTCGTCATAGGGGAATTCTGCAAGGAAGACCAACACCAGCAATGCAACAACGATGGATTTCCAGACGAGAGGACCTGTGGAACAAGGGGACCAAGTCCAAGAGTCACGATCAAGTCGGGAGTGGGCAGATGCCCAGGAAATGCCAGCTGTGGGTGCAAAGAAGCTGCCACCGGATGGTAGAAGCTGTGGATTCTGCAAGAACGAAAAGGGCTAGAAACTTCCCCTTTGGAGGATGGATGTCCCACATCGTGAAGAAGCTTGCAGAGGTGTTTCCGTGCAGAAAGACCGCAAACAAGCCTTGCTAGCTGCAAGGGTCGCGGTTAGGGTTTTTGGATGCTGCTGTGGCCCAGGAGGGACCAGGATGTCGCCAATTGCGTGAGGAGACAGAGGTGGCGTCCAGCAAGACAAAGAGCCCACTCAGAAGCAAGCAGCACCCGCAGAAGTGCCGGAACAGGCACTACGAAGTGGAGTGAACCGGAGCTCACCCGAAGTCACAAAGGAAGGTCCCACGACGCCGGAGGACAACTCAGGAGTTCGTGCACTGCAGGTTACAGTGCCGGGGACCCAGGCTTGGCTGTGCACAAAGGAAATCCTGGAAGAGTGCACAGGAGCCGGAGCAGCTGCAAATCACGCGGTACCCAGCAATGCAGTCTAGCGTGGGGAGGGAAGGACTTACCTCCACCAAACTTGAACTGAAGAGTCACTGGACTGTGGGAGTCACTTGGACAGAGTTGCTGAGTTCAAGGGACCTCGCTCGTCGTGCTGAGAGGAGACTCAGAGGACCAGTGATGCAGTTCTTTGGTGCCTGCGGTTGCAGGGGAAGATTCCGTCGACCCACGGGAGATTTCTTCGGAGCTTCTAGTGCAGAGAGGAGGCAGACTACCCCCACAGCATGCACCACCAGGAAAACAGTCGAGAAGGTGGCAGGATCAGCGTTACAAGGTCGCAGTAGTCGTCTTTGCTACTTTGTTGCAGTTTTGCAGGTTTCCAGCGCGGTCAGCAGTCGATTCCTTGGCAGAAGGTGAAGAGAGAGATGCAGAGGAACTCTGATGAGCTCTTGCATTCGTTATCTAAAGAATTCCCCAAAGCAGAGACCCTAAATAGCCAGAAAAGGAGGTTTGGCTACCTAGGAAGGAGGATAGGCTAGCAACACAGGTAAGAGCCTATCAGAAGGAGTCTCTGACGTCACCTGCTGGCCCTGGCCACTCAGAGCAGTCCAGTGTGCCAGCAGCACCTCTGTTTCCAAGATGGCAGAGGTCTGGAGCACACTGGAGGAGCTCTGGGCACCTCCCAGGGGAGGTGCAGGTCAGGGGAGTGGTCACTCCCCTTTCCTTTGTCCAGTTTCGCGCCAGAGCAGGGCTGGGGGATCCCTGAACCGGTGTAGACTGGCTTATGCAGAGATGGGCACCATCTGTGCCCATCAAAGCATTTCCAGAGGCTGGGGGAGGCTACTCCTCTCAAGCCCTGACACCTTTTTCGAAAGGGAGAGGGTGTAACACCCTCTCTCTGAGGAAGTCCTTTGTTCTGCCTTCCTGGGCCAGGCCTGGCTGGACACCAGGAGGGCAGAAACCTGTCTGAGGGGTTGGCAGCAGCAGCAGCTGCAGTGAAACCCCGGGAAAGGTAGTTTGGCAGTACCCGGGTCTGTGCTAGAGACCCGGGGGATCATGGAATTGTCTCCCCAATGCCAGGATGGCATTGGGGTGGCAATTCCATGATCTTAGACATGTTACATGGCCATGTTCGGAGTTACCATTGTGAAGCTATACATAGGTAGTGACCTATGTATAGTGCACTCGTGTAATGGTGTCCCCGCACTCACAAAGTCCGGGGAATTTGCCCTGAACAATGTGGGGGCACCTTGGCTAGTGCCAAGGTGCCCACACACTAAGTAACTTAGCACCCTACCTTTACCAGGTAAAGGTTAGACATATAGGTGACTTATAAGTTACTTAGGTGCAGTGGTAAATGGCTGTGAAATAACGTGGACGTTATTTCACTCAGGCTGCTGTGGCAGGCCTGTGTAAGAATTGTCAGATCTCCCTATGGGTGGCAAAAGAAATGCTGCAGCCCATAGGGATCTCCTGGAACCCCAATACCCTAGGTACCTCAGTACCATATGCTAGGGAATTATAAGGGTGTTCCAGTATGCCAATGTAAATTGGTGAAATTGGTCACTAGCCTGTTAGTGACAATTTGTACAGAGAGAGCATAACCACTGAGGTTCTGGTTAGCAGAGCCTCAGTGAGACAATTAGGCATATCACAGGGAACACATACATATAGGCCACAAACTTATGAGCACTGGGGTCCTGGCTAGCAGGGTCCCAGTGACACATAACAAACATACTGAAAACATAGGGTTTTCACTATGAGCACTGGGCCCTGGCTAGCAGGATCCCAGTGAGACAGTGAAAACACCCTGACATACACTCACAAACAGGCCAAAAGTGGGGGTAACAAGGCTAGAAAGAGGCTACTTTCTCACACAACCCCCCCCCAAACGAAGGACAATAAGGCTAACCTTGGCCAGTTGAGACTTTATTGTCTAAGTGGTGATAAGTAGAGAGTAGCGCTGCAATAGACTGGTTACTCTTTTTATCATCCACTATATGGTTACTTCCTTGTGGGGATGTAAACCACCCTGTTTGAAGTTTTTTAGCTAAGCAACAATGTGAAGATATATTTTCAGAGTTTCTATCAGTAAGTTTTAGTTTAGAGCAGTGGGAATTGTCCACTGAACCTATTTGTAGTGATGAAAATGCCAGACAGGGATGCTGTCTCAGTAAAGCCATAGCTGGGCAAAAACTTTGTCCATATGGATGGAAGAGGGAACAGGGATGCTGTTTCTGTTTAGTTTGAGCAGGGCAGGGATGCTGTCCTATGAGCTCCACACTAGGGCAGGGATGCTGTCCTAAGTGTTGTGAAGCAGTACAGGGTTTCTGCACTAAAGGTTCTCTGGGAGGTTTGGAGGGATGCTCCATGTTAACTAAAATGGTGCTCTTTTTCTCACCAATATTAGTTATCCCACAGAGAGGTACTTTTACCTCAGGGAATACAGCTATGCCAGCTGATGATTCCCTTGGAACAGGTGCCACCCCAGGAGAGGTTTCTCCCACCACAGGAATGGTATCCTGAATGGTAGGGTGGTTAGGGGATACTGTGATACCCTTTTTACCTGTTGTTGGAGAGGGATCCTGAGTTTTCAGGCCTTCTCTCCTTTGCTTTTTCATTTCAGTAGAAATGAGAGGGAACAATTCCTCAGGGATACCCAGCATGGCTGCATGGGTATAAAACTCTACATCAGCCCAACCTGAGGCCTCTAGGTCATTACCTAAGAGACAATCTACAGGTAAGCTAGGTGATACTACCACCTGCTTAGGGCCAGTAACTCCACCCCAAATAAGCTGAACTATAGCTAAGGGAAGAAACTTAGTGGAGTTATGGACATCAATAATCTTATACTGTTGTCCAATGATGTGTTGTTCAGGAGCCACTAGGTTTTCAGTCACCAAAGTGATACTGGCACCTGTGTCCCTGTAGGCCTGGGCCTCAACACCATTTATTGTAACTGTCCCCTGTACTTATCCATTGTAAGGGGACAAGCAGACAGTGTGGCAAGGTCAATGCCACTAGGTGTGACAGAAACGGTCTTGGGACTGACTACCCCAGTTTCTATGATGGACCCATAAGTGAACCCAACTACACCCTTAGTTTGACTGTTGCCAGCAGTCCCACCACTATTACCACTACTGCTCAGGGGCACTAGAGCTTGATGTATTAGTGGTGGTAGGCTCAGGGGGTTTCCCTGGACAGGACTTATCCCCTGGCCTATGGCCTCTGTTTTTACACACAAAGCACCAAGGCTTTTTAATGTGTGCAGGTTGTGGAGAAGAGGAAGAATTTGTTTTATCCCCACCCCCTGAAGAGTGTTTAGGATTTGAAGAAGGATCTTTGGTTTTACCCTTATCCCCATGCTTATCCTGAGATTTCTCACCATCTTTCTTCTTGCCATCCTTGTCACCACCTGTATGAACGTTTCTGTTCACCCTTGTTCTGACCCATTTGTCTGCCTTCTTTCCCAATTCTTGGGGAGAGGTCAGATCTGAGTCCACTAGATATTGGTGTAACAAATCAGACACACAATTATTAAGAATATGCTCTCTCAGGATTAAGCTATACAGGCTTTCATAGTCAGAAACTTTACTGCCATGTAACCACACCTCCAAGGCCTTCACTGAATGGTCAACAAAGTCTACCCAGTCTTGTGAAGACTCCTTTTTGGTTTCTCTGAACTTGATCCTGTACTGTTCAGTGGTTAAGCCATAAACATCTAGGAGTGCATTCTTAAGAACTGTAAAATTATTGGCATCACTTTCCTTCACAGTAAGGAGTCTATCCCTACCCTTTCCACTGAAAGATAGCCATGGGATAGCAGCCCACTGCCTTTGAGGGACCCCCTGTACAACACAGGCCCTCTCAAGTGCAGCAAACCACTTGTTAATGTCATCCCCCTCCTTGTAAGGGGGAACTATCTTGTGCAGATTCCTTGAATCATGCTCTTTCACAGGATTACTATCTGTAATACTGTTCCTGCCACCATGGGGTCCTAACCCCAACCTCTGTCTTTCTTTTTCTAAGTCAAATGCTTCCCTGTCTAGATCCAGCTGTTGCTTTTTAAGCTTCATCCTGGACTCTTCCACTCTCAATCTATTGAGTTCCCTTTCTAGCACTCTGTCATCAAGGTGTGTGGGTTGGGCATGCCTAGACACAGAAGAATGGTGTGAATGGAGAGAGGGAGACCTGTCCCTAACAGATGGCACTCTAACAACCTGGCCTAAAGGAGTAATCTCCCTACTGTGATGAGAACTCACATATGTACCAGCCCTGCTAGGTGGATTGCTAAGGGGCAGGTTGGGAAGGTTCCCATCTAACACTTTTATTGGGGCTATCCCAGAATCAGAGTGTGAACCATCAGCTAATTTCTCACCAGATGTGCCAACTATGGTCTTATCCTGTTCAATGAGCATATTAACTAACAGTTCTCTTGAGGGATTCTTCCCTACCCCAAAACCTCTTTCAATGCAGAGACTCCTTGCTCCTTTCCAGCTAAGGTGATCATAAGCAACTCTGGTCAGATCAACAGTTTGCCTGTACCAGACATGATAGAAAAGGTTTAAGGGACAGAAAAAGAAAGAAAAAGTTTCAGAACTTTTTAAGGAACAGAAAAAAACTTTTTACACTTTTTAGAAACTTTTTGAAAGTTTTAAAGGTACTTTTCAGCACTTAGCAAAGGAGTAAGAGAAGAAAAGCAAAACTTTTTGGTTAGGTGTACATACACTGAACTTGTTTTGTATATTTTTCTCTTATGAAAAGTACAAAATGACAAAGTGGTAAGTAGTTGCAAGTACTTATCCCACGGCTGCACAACCAAAGTAGGAGGCTGGCCTGGTTTGTAGTGGTACCAAGGGGTACTTACACCTTGCACCAGGTCCAGGTATCCCTTATTAGTGTAGAAGAGGTGTCTAGCAGCTTAGGCTGATAGAAAATGGTAGCTTAGCAGAGCAGCTTAGGCTGAACTAGGAGACATGCAGAGCTTCCACTATACCACTGGTGTCATATGCACAATATCATAAGAAAACACAATACACAGATATACTAAAAATAAAGGTACTTTATTTTTTATGACAATATGCCAAAAGTATCTCAGTGAGTACCCTCAGTATGAGGATAGCAAATATACACAAGATATATGTACACAATACCAAAATTATGCAGTAATAGCAATAGAAAATAGTGCAAGCAATGTACAGTCACAATAGATTGCAATGGGAGCACATAGGTATAGGGGCAACACAAACCATATACTCTAGAAGTGGAATTCGAACCACGAATGGACCCCAAACCTATGTGAGCTTGTAGAGGGTCGCTGGGACTGTAAGAAAACAGTGAGGGTTAGAAAAATAGCCCACCCCAAGCCCCAGAAAAGTGGGTGCAAAGTGCACCTAAGTTCCCCAGAGAGCACAGAAGTCGTGATAGGGGAATTCTGCAAGGAAGACCAACACCAGCAATGCAACAACAATGGATTTCCAGACGAGAGGACCTGTGGAACAAGGGGACCAAGTCCAAGAGTCACGATCAAGTCGGGAGTGGGTAGACGCCCAGGAAATGCCAGCTGTGGGTGCAAAGAAGCTGCCACCGGATGGTAGAAGCTGTGGATTCTGCAAGAACGAAAAGGGCTAGAAACTTCCCCTTTGGAGGATGGATGTCCCACATTGTGAAGAAGCTTGCAGAGGTGTTTCCGTGCAGAAAGACCGCAAACAAGCCTTGCTAGCTGCAAGGGTCGCGGTTAGGGTTTTTGGATGCTGCTGTGGCCCAGGTGGGACCAGGATGTCGCCAATTGCGTGAGGAGACAGAGGGGGCGTCCAGCAAGACAAAGAGCCCACTCAGAAGCAAGCAGCACCCGCAGAAGTGCCGGAACAGGCACTCCGAAGTGGAGTGAACCGGAGCTCACCCGAAGTCACAAAGGAAGGTCCCACGACGCCGGAGGACAACTCAGGAGGTCATGCACTGCAGGTTAGAGTGCCGGGGACGCAGGCTTGGCTGTGCACAAAGGAAATCCTGGAAGAGTGCACAGGAGCCGGAGCAGCTGCAAATCACGCGGTACCCAGCAATGCAGTCTAGCGTGGGGAGGCAAGGACTTACCTCCACCAAACTTGGACTGAAGAGTCACTGGACTGTGGGAGTCACTTGGACAGAGTTGCTGAGTTCAAGGGACCTCGCTCGTCGTGCTGAGAGGAGACCCAGAGGACCGGTGATGCAGTTCTTTGGTGCCTGCGGTTGCAGGGGGAAGATTCCGTCGACCCACTGTAGATTTCTTCGGAGCTTCTAGTGCAGAGAGGAGGCAGACTACCCCCACAGCATGCACCACCAGGAAAACAGTTGAGAAGGCGGCAGGATCAGCGTTACAAGGTCGCAGTAGTCGTCTTTGCTACTTTGTTGCAGTTTTGCAGGCTTGCAGCGCGGTCAGCAGTCGATTCCTTGGCAGAAGGTGAAGAGAGAGATGCAGAGGAACTCTGATGAGCTCTTGCATTCGTTATCTAAATATTTCCCCAAAGCAGAGACCCTAAATAGCCAGAAAAGGAGGTTTGGCTACCTAGGAAGGAGGATAGGCTAGTAACACAGGTAAGAGCCTATCAGAAGGAGTCTCTGACATCACCTGCTGGCCCTGGCCACTCAGAGCAGTCCAGTGTGCCAGCAGCACCTCGGTTTCCAAGATGGCAGAGGTCTGGAGCACACTGGAGGAGCTCTGGGCACCTCCCAGGGGAGGTGCAGGTCAGGGGAGTGGTCACTCCCCTTTCCTTTGTCCACTTTCGCGCCAGAGCAGGGCTGGGGGATCCCTGAACAGATGTAGACTGGCTTATGCAGAGATGGGCACCATCTGTGCCCATCAAAGCATTTCCAGAGGCTGGGGGAGGCTACTCCTCCCAAGCCCTGACACCTTTTTCCAAAGGGAGAGGGTGTAACACCCTCTCTCTGAGGAAGTCCTTTGTTCTGCCTTCCTGGGCCAGGCCTGGCTGGACCCAAGGAGGGCAGAAACCTGTCTGAGGGGTTGGCAGCAGCAGCAGCTGCAGTGAAACCCCGGGAAAGGTAGTTTGGCAGTACCCGGTCTGTGCTAAAGACCCGGGGGATCATGGAATTGTCTCCCCAATGCCAGTATGGTTGGGGTGGCAATTCCATGATCTTAGACATGTTACATGGCCATGTTCGGAGTTACCATTGTGAAGCTATACATAGGTAGTGACCTATGTATAGTGCACGTGTGTAATGGTGTCCCCGCACTCACAAAGTCCGGGGAATTTGCCCTGAACAATGTGGGGGCACCTTGGCTAGTGCCAGGGTGCCCACACACTAAGTAACTTAGCACCCTACCTTTACCAGGTAAAGGTTAGACATATAGGTGACTTATAAGTTACTTAAGTGCAGTGGTAAATGGCTGTGAAATAAGGTGGATGTTATTTCACTCAGGCTGCTGTGGCAGGCCTGTGCAAGAATTGTCAGATCTCCCTATGGGTGGCAAAAGAAATGCTGCAGCCCATAGGGATCTCCTGGAACCCCAATACCCTGGGTACCTCAGTACCATATACTAGGGAATTATAAGGGTGTTCCAGTATGCCAATGTAAATTGGTGAAATTGGTCACTAGCCTGTTAGTGACAATTTGTACAGAGAGAGCATAACCACTGAGGTTCTGGTTAGCAGAGCCTCAGTGAGACAGTTAGGCATCACACAGGGAACACATACATATAGGCCACAAACTTATGAGAACTGCGGTCCTGGCTAGCAGGGTCCCAGTGACACATAACAAACATACTGAAAACATAGGGTTTTCACTATGAGCATTGGGCCCTGGCTAGCAGGATCCCAGTGAGACAGTGAAAACACCCTGACATACACTCACAAACAGGCCAAAAGTGGGGGTAACAAGGCTAGAAAGAGGCTACTTTCTCACACTCTCTGGACTTCATATAGGGGTGTAAGCCAACTACGACCCATGCCTAATACTCTAGCTGTTAAGGATTGCTTTAAATCTTGGTTTTGTCGTTCACAACACTATTTCCCTCAGGATGAAATGGAGACGAGTAATGCAGTTGGACACCGAACAAAGCCATGGCGTCCCTGTAAGCACTTGAGGCAAAAGCAGGGCCCCGGTCTGAGTGGAAAGCATCAACAGCATATGTAACGATAAAGACTCGTAAATCTTTAATAACAGTTCAAGAGTCAGCCAAGCGTTGTGGCCAAACCCACAGAACTGTGGAGCATAAGTCAACAGCGACTAGAATATATTTATATGCACTATCTGGTGTCAGGGGCCCACAATGGTCCAAGTATACACATTGTAATGGTTTGTTGGAAATTAGGAGGGGTGTCTGCGGAGGGCGTTTAATGGTGGACCCTTTTATTTTCTGGCAGATGTCACAACAAAGGACATACTGCTTGGTCTGTTTGTATAGACCTGGCCACCAATATTGTGATTGTAATATTGAAATTGTAGCCGCCACACCAGCATGGACAGAAGCAACATCCTCATGCGCTGCTTTTACTAACTCAGGTCTTAGGTCTTTATTGGGAACCACACCTGGTATCGTTACTTGTGCATCAAACAAGCCTGACATCCGGCAGGAATATTTAGCAGGATATGCTTTAGGGAAGGCGTGCCATCAGCTGAAGCGGTCACGGCTGCCAGTGTTTCATCATCCACAGTGCAATCTCCTAGAGTCTGCGTGTAAGTATTTTGTGGATGGAACTTGCCATCCTTCATGTAACCACTCACGACTGCGCAAGCAGTGGAGTACTGATGTTTAGCTCATATTACTGGTTGGGCTGAACCATCAGTGTATAAGATTTTATGATACTGTTCGACAGGCATTCTACTTGCTGGGACTGGATACTCAAGTTCATATTGTAAGAATTTTTGGCTCTGTAATTTGGAGTCAAAGACATAATCAACATCAGTGGCTGTCTGAGATGTTGCCCACTGGATCCAATGTGGATGTAATGCTTTAGCGTTCGGAAAGCTTTCCTTCGTAACATCCTCAAGGGCTGGAATGGGGGGGGGGAGACGGCAATAATGCACTACCCCTGGGCCAGAGGTCTTTCTTTATGGACCGCCATCTGGACAGCAGTTAGTATTTTCTCAGTGGGAGCAAAGCGTTGTTCAGCTGTGGAATATAAGTGTGATTTATGTGCAATTGGGACAATCTCACCCTCACTGAATGTCACATAGGTGAAACCAATGGCACCAGCAATTACTCTGATGACTAAGGCCCTCATTACAACCCTGGTGGTCTTTGACCGCCACGGCTGTCGGAACAGGCTGTCGCCAACAGGCTGGCGGTGCTTCCCTGGGAATTACGACCGTAGCGGAAGCGCTGCGGTCGCACCGCCGGGACCGGCTGTTTCCCACCACTTTTGTCCCAGCGGTTTAAATCCCCCAGGGCAGAGCTGCTTGCAGCGCTGCCCAGGGGATTACGAGTCCCCCTCCCGCCAGCCTTTTCATGGCGGTTTGAACCGCCATGAAAAGGCTGGCGGAAAGGGAAGTCGTGGGGCCCCTAGGGGCCCCTGCCACGGCCCCATGCAGCTTTTCACTGTCTGCATAGCAGACAGTGAAAAGCACGACAGGTGCAACTGCACCTGTCGCACAGCCGCCAACACCGCCGGCTCCATTTGGAGCCGGCTCCTGTGTTGCGGCCGAGATCCCCGCTGGGCCGGCGGCCCAAAATAGACCTCTTGGGAGTGCGGCTGCATTGGCGGGCGCCCGGCGGTTTCAACTTGGCGGCTACATGTTTTTTATTGTCCCTTGTATGCAAGTGTTTTGCGTTGAGCATGTCTTTTTGCACAGCTTTTAGAATGCGTGTGTCGTAGACTGTCCAATATTTACCAGTAAAATCAGGATGCTTTAAGACGTACAATAGTTTGATGCGTTGTGCATAATCTGAACTATATGTTCTGCCTAAATTTAAAAGACCTACTACTGACTGGAGCTTTTTTATTGTTTGTAGGTTGTAGTTGCACACATTTTTCTAAGAATTGGGGCGCCAAGCTCTTGCCTTCATCCGACAATTCGTATCCCAAAAACAGGACACTAAGGAATACTATTTTTATTTTTTGAAGTTGAATTTGTAGCTAATTTTGGCAATTCCTACAAAAATGCAGGCTACCTGTCTTAAATGCTGCATGAGGTCATCGTCCGTGAGATAAATGTAATCAACATATGACAACACCTCAGGATCAATGTTGTGTAAAATAGATGTTACATGAGCTGAGAACAGTCCTGGACTGTTCTTGTACCCCTGTGGGAGTCTGCATAATTTTTTCGGCGCTATGTTTTGGCAGCAAAACCCACTGGATATATCCAGGTTCGTCTTGTATTTCCTGAGCACTATATTGGTCATAAGTGATGTGCTGTGTACATTTTGTATAGCAAATGTTTTTGTGTGACTGTTTAAATGTCTGTAGCCTAAGACTATTCTATACGAATGGTCGGGTTTAGCGACTGGAAATAATGGATTATTCATGGATGAATCCGAGGGTTCAATAACACCTTGGTACTCCAATTGATTGAGGATTTCCCTCACAGGTGCTTTTCCATCATATTTTATTGGGCATTGAAGTTGTGGTTGGGATTGTATTGTTATTACGTAGCAGGGGGAATCTTCAACCCATCCTACATGGTTGCGATATAACGCAGGTGCCTGTGCCACTGCCCAATCAATGGCATGCATTTCAACGAGCTTTCTGGGAACAAGGGGCGAGAAGGATTTTTCAATCACATCCTCTCCATAAGGGAGGCTGCGGATGATTTCTGGCGGCCAATCTTTTTCAGACAGCAAAATATTATAAATCGAGACGACGCGGTCCCAAAAGATACCGTCAATTATGCGTTCAATGTCCCCTTCTAACAGAATACTTACTCGTTGGAGACACTCATGCCCGCAGACTCTACTTGTAAGAAGCCATCAGTTGCTTTCACCTCCAGATGCTCTTGAAGATCCTGGCAAACTATTGTGACCTCTGCTACACTGTCAAGCAGTGCCCACTTCCTGTTCTTCAGTAAAGCCGACTTCTTGAATGGCATGCTGAATTATAACTGAAGCCACTTTTTTCTTTTTAAATTAGGGTTTTTGTTGGGGAAGTTTCTCTTATTTTTTAACTGAAACCTCAGACGAGCGTTGAGTCCTTTCTCGGTTTCACGTACTCGCTGCTCTGACTGCGCACCTCTCTCACTGTGTTTTTCCGGTGAGTCCTGAAAGGAACGAGATTGGCGTGTATCAGTATATTAATATCTGTTAGGCGTTTTTATATTATCCCTATTTCTAAGGCTATACCTATTTTGTGGGGTCTCCGGATGCGGAGATTCTCCCCTTTCTTTTTTAGGTGTTTGCTGTTTTTCATCCCAGTGTTTTTTAGAGCCCTCAGGCGCTTTCTTAGTAGTATCTTTATTAGATCTGCCTTGAAATTGTGGTTTAATCGGTCTAGCCCCCAGACTATCTCTACCAGGTCTCTGCGATAATCTTTGGTAGCTCACGTTCTTGATCCTGTGGAGGAACATCACAGAGCTGCATGCGCACTTCCAGTGCAACTGCTTCCCCTTTAAGGTTCCTTAATAAGATTGAGGATACCGTGGCAAAATTGCTCATTAATTGCATCCTCAATTCCAGGGCCAGGGCAGCCCCATATTCATCTTGAATTTCTTTTAACATCTCTGGAAGATTGGCAAGCATTGGTGTACTGTGTGCGGTAGTATAGAGCATGGCAAATACTGTGCCCCATGTATTGCAGTTATCAATTGTGGGCTCCATCCCCAATGGCAGGCACATAGTAAGAATTCTATGTTTATCCTGAGGTCCTGTATGAGGAAAAACTGCTTCCAGTGCATTTATTTTTTTAACTAACCAAAACGGAATTTCCTCCCGCTTGTTGGGTACCTTACCCATGATCCAGGGCACAGTTGCAGGGTTAATGCCTGGCGTGACTGCATGCTGTTGCACTGGGGCAGCACATGCTGGGTTAGTATTTAATGTTTGCATAACAAACTGCACTAATAGACTGTATATTTTTGTGAGCTCTATATATAGATGGCGAATCTCAGCTACCGCTAAGGTTGCTGCTTCAGGGTGTGGTGTATCTGTGGCTAATAGAGGCCAGGTTGGGCCATCTTTGCTCAGAGGACCTAACATGTAATATTGTATGTGGTAGGGCATCATCAAGCCAGTTATTATGGTCTTGATAAGATAAAGGTATTTCTAAATATGCATAAGCTCTGTATTGTGCAGGTATGTTTGCAAGTGTATAGTGGTGAAATGTATTTGTGTTCCCATCTGCTGCTGGAAAAGTGACCCAAGAATAAAAAAAATCTGTTCTATAGACTGGATGAGCCTCAACAACAAATGTAACTGGACCCCCCTGGGCCGTTAGGTCATTTGCCAATAAATGTGCAGTAAGGGGTGGTTGCATATTTACTGCAATAGTTACCGGTTGAGGGTTCGCCATTTTAATGGTAGATGTATGTTCAGAGATAAGGACAACTAGTGGGGATTGGTCCTTTTAAGGTTCAAGCTGAACAACATACAGCTCAAGATAAGAACTACCTATTTAGCTGAGGGGGAAGTCCTCAATACCACGGACATTTCCTACATAGTATTGAGGTGTCTTTAGCTTAAATGGGACAGAGATACTCAGGAGGATCCGAATATTAGTGCCTGACCAAACATTGGTGGCACCATGTCGCGTAGGATCTCATTATGTCAATGAGGCTACTGGATTTGGGAGACAGGATCACATGGACTGTGGCTGCTAAATATGATTCCACACTACATGACACCTGTCGGTCTAATCCGGGTTCACCGGCTAGCTAGCAGTGCCTCATCTTTAGCCAAGATGATTGTGGCAACCAGGCGCATGAGAAGAAGGCTCCTCACGGCGATCGTGGTCGATCGGATCCCATCCCTTTCTCTCAGTTACCAGAAAGTATCATACAGGCAAAGACAACAGAGGCAGAATATAGTTCAATAAGTATATATTGAAATAACTGCATCTTAGATAAAAAGGCACGTACTGCAATAACCTGGATGATAAAACACAATAAAAGCAAGCAGATGACTAACAGAGTAAAACATAAGAAGAATCCTACCATACTGTCACTGGGAGGGATATATATATATACAAATATATATATATATATATTTTTCCCCACCTACACTATGTTTGATCACAGCATAATAGGCCTAATCTGACCATCAGGTTTCCCCCCTGGAGGTAAATCATCCCTCATACCTGGAGGAAGAAGCCTGTACTCTAGAGATACACGGTCCCCATGTAGATCAGGGGTCCGGCCATCTAAGCAAGTAGCTGCAGCGAAGCAATCAGCATACAGTCATGGTCATCTGGCTGGAATCTCCCTCTAATGTTTCTAAAACAGAGGAGTGTTTATATAATAAAACAGCTGACATTCTAAGAAATAGACCCCACGTACAAGTGTGTGTTTTCTGTGAATGTTGGAGACACAGCATACCACATTTATCTTACGGTAGCCTTGGAGAAAGCACAAAGTGAAATAAATGTCCTACAAAGAACGTAATGCTTTCCTAGGTGAAAGTGCACTGAGATAAAGAAAATAAAACAGCACTGCAAATGTTGCTATTGCAAAAAAAAAGAATAAAGCAATGCTGAATAAAATGTAACAGGGTTAAAGTGCACAGCGGGAGGCTTAGTTAGCTTAAAACAACGTGTCTAAAATATGGCTAAAATCCTCTCATCGCAGCCATTCGAAAGGGAAGGTTCTAGAATGGAGGGAGGGGGGCTTTTGCCAACATCCTCTTAAATGCCGTCTCCCATGCCATCACAACATGTTGCAAAATCTACAGGAACTCTTTAGATTGGCTTGATCCCCCTCATTAAGCACACTGGTAGCGCTGGTACCTCCACCATTCCTCTGAGGAGTCGTTATTCCCAATTATCTACTTTGCTACATCAGATCATGGCATACAAGTGTTGGGTTACAAGACAGCAGAGCTAAATATCCTGCAGTCCCAACCCTCTTCCCTCTTCTCAATCCCTTTTTAATACTGCCATTCACACTATGCTTCTCTTGCCCGTCCACACCAATAATGTCACTAATCTGTCCAGCTCCCTTAAAGTGGTGCTGTGGACTGGACACACGGAATTTTGTAATGTAGATAAACATTACGGAGACTGTTAATGTTTACAAGAACCTAACTGAATTGTTTAGCCCCTGAACAATCCTATCCATGTTATAGGTGTGTTTCTTTATCATATGAGCCACCTGGATACCCAGGTACCTAAAGCTGTGTGTTTCCCACCTAAGACCCAGGTCCAGGAGTTCCTCCTGTGAGTAGGCCACCAGCAAGAACAACAAAAAAAGTATGATGCCAGATTACTTGGAGAACCAGCATGCCTAAAAGATTTTGCAATTCGGTGAGAAGTCGAGAGACAGTGATTCAAGTTAAATATTTCAAAGTATCATCCACATAATATTAGGATTAATTTAAACATAAGACATGACATGACCAGTTCTTGTAAAAAGTTATAAACTTGTGCCATAGGAATATTTGATCAATATAAAACAAAAGCAACAAAAGAAAGACAAGTGGTTTTCATTTTAACACAGGTGTCATTGTATACAGTAAGCATAACCACACAGAAGGTATGATCAGAGCCTATGTCAGTCTAATTGTTTTAAGGATGGACAGGGCACAGCATGGCAGCCTCCAATTAATAAGGATGGGGGACATCTAAAATCCATATGTGTAGGAAAGTGTCACTTTTGACATGGTCACCCACAATTTTTGCCTACTGGTACTGGTGCTTTTGATTGAAAGTGCAGGTAGCCCATGGGCTATTACCCTACATTCCCCTAAACACCCTTAAATTCAGTATTTAGGGGTCCCCCTAACACCAGAGAGACAGATTCAGCTTCCTGGGAACTGAAAAAGGACTACAAAGAGACAACACTCCAAGAACCAAGGACCTGCACAGAAAGTGGCGCCAAACACTGCCTTGCTGCTTGCTCCTTTACAAATACAGGACTCGTCCTGCAGCTGTGCATCGTCTCCAATACTTGGGGGACAGCCCAGCGCTTCAACAACCAGTTATCATCTCCCTTGGGGTGGAGGAGCCACCCCCTTATAACTACAGGCACTGACCACATCTGTCCAGGACACTGTGTTGTCGGCCATCGGGCCCACCAACAGAGCAACACTTCAGGAGGAGGATTTCGGGGCTCTAGGAAGTCAGCTCTCTCTCTCTGCCGAGTGTCGAGACCCTAGACTCTCCAAGATCACCCCTGCCATGAGCCCTCTTGCACTAGCCAAGGCTTGATCTTCGTCCTGCCCAGACACCACTGCCTTGGAAACTTACCTGCACGTCGAGTGACTTCAGGACAGATGAGATCCACGACCCGAGTGTCAAGAGGTTATTTTAGTGAGCTTTTTATGAGCACGTCATTTTAGACATAGGCCTGCCGCTTGTGACCTTTAGCCTAATAACATCTATTTTAATCATTTGGAAATTCTGACCAGAGGCTTCATTCTGCATGATATTTTATTTCTTTTATCTCATACACTTTTAGCCTACAAATTGTTTTCATTCCTTTAAGTAGGGCATTCTCGTTCTGTGCTGTGCTCAAGGCTGTACCCCGATATTATTGTCAGTACAAAGTGTAACACCACAATCTTTGCCACTTGATGAGAAACATACTTATTCTTAGTTTTGGGCAGTTTTCTCTGAACACCAGCTGTTTTATTATAAAACATCCCTCTGCCCCCCATACTGCATGATGTCTCTTCACTGCAGCTGTCTGCTAAGACTTGTCATCTTTCCTACCTACATGGGAAAGGACTCTCAGTAGATCAACAGCCCTCTTCACCATTACCATATTCAGGTATGGGGGATGGTGTTTTCCTAGGGATCCTGAAGGGCGGATTAGGGCTAACACTGCTGTGCTCTAACAGTACCTTAGCAGTGTAGGTAGCAATTCCAATCCTTACCATTCTGACACTACGGTGGGACTTTTCTTATGTTTCACTTTCCTTGTCACCGCAGTGCTATTATTATGTTTTATCAGCCTAATCATTGCAGTACATGCCATTTTAGAACACAGTTGATTCAATAAAATGTGTTGAACCAATTCTTGCTTCGGTTTGTCTTTGCACGTGTGAGACGAATGTAACTTAGAGAAAAGGATGTGATCTTTCAGACCACGATTTCTCTGAGAAATCAGAATGTCATGCGCAACGCTGCCACAAATCACTGCCACTTTCAGGTGCTGGTGAGGTACTGCTAGCTGGTGGGAAGGGTTAGGCTGCTGACAGTTGTCATACGGTATGTAATTGGACTTAGTTCCCCACAACCTGGCGGTGCTGCTGCCAAAATCCAGCAGTGTCATTGGTACAATGAGAACCAACATGACAAGAGTGGCCCTGATGTTTTGTTTTCCTCCCCTCTACAAGTCAAACCGAGAACCTTGAGTGTCCCCAACACAAGAGGCCAGCCGGTCAAACAACTCTGCACCCGAGCCCCACAGCCCGAGTTCACGACAACCAACTGTGCCCTCTTACTCTAAAGTCCCACAGAAGCTGAGCCCCGAATTTGTGTTCTGCCGAACTTGTCCCCAAGTCTCCCCCTTGCAGCCTTTGTTTCGGGGTCAACTGCTGTCTATGGTGTAGCTCTCGAGGCTATCAACCCGTCCATCACCTCTGCTCCTGGAAACATCAGGGCAGGTAAACTAAAACTGCTGGTGG
Source organism: Pleurodeles waltl (assembly GCF_031143425.1). NCBI lineage: Eukaryota > Metazoa > Chordata > Amphibia > Caudata > Salamandridae > Pleurodeles > Pleurodeles waltl. The sequence continues at coordinate 626,205,371 of NC_090440.1, forward strand.
TTCTTTGGACCTTGGACCCCTGCAGCTTCAGTTCCAAAGGACATCCCTGAACTCCGACTGCAAGTATAGGTTTGCAGTAAATGTCTGTCCTCCCACAGGATAACATTACCGGGTTCGAGGTTCACACCTCAAAAAACTTTATTTCTGTATTTTTCTGTATACTTGTAGAATCCATAACTCCAAATGTACTTACATGATTTTGATGATCTTGGTGCCTAAAATTATATAAAATTATGTGTTATTTTTATAAATTGCTCCCGGATTTCTTTTTGAGAGTGTGTACCATTTATTGAACCTGTGTGTGCAACAAATGCTTAACACTCCCCTCTGAACACCCTAGGCTGCTCAACCATACTACCACAAATAGAGCACTAGGGATTATTAAAGTAAGCCCTGTAAATCAATAGGGGTCATTTGGACTTTTGCCATGGTGTGCCCTTTCACTGGCCCACTACACAAAAAGTTGGCTTCCTACACTATGTCTACCACAACAGAATTTAGGACTATGGCAGTCATTCTGACTTTGGCGGGCGGCGGAGGCCGCCCGCCAAAGTCCCGCCGTCAGAATACCGCTGCGCGGTCAGAAGACCGCCGCGGTAATTCTGAGTTTCCCGCTGGGCTGGCGGGCGACCGCCAGAAGGTCGCCCGCCAGCCCAGCGGGAAACCCCCTCCCATGAGCCGGCGGAGTGGAAGGGGTGCGACGGGTGCAGTTGCACCCGTCGCGATTTTCAGTGTCTGCTTGGCAGACACTGAAAATCTTGGTGGGGCCCCCAGGGGCCCCGCGACACCCGTTACCGCCAGCCAGGTTCTGGCGGATAAAACCGCCAGAGCCAGGCTGGCGGTAAGGGGGTCGGAATCCCCATGGCGGCGAGGATTCCCCAGGGCAGCGGGAAACCGGCGGGACACCGCCGGTTTTCCGTTTCTGACCGCAGCTGTACCGCCGCGGTCAGAATGCCCATGGGAGCACCGCCAGCCTGTTGGCGGTGCTCCCGCGGTCGTTGGCCCTGGCGGTCCATGACCGCCAGGGTCAGAATGACCCCCAATGTCCTCCACCAACCCCACTGAACAAAGCACATGATGATCTGCTCCTCGGGTGCCTTGGTCAGGCTGATCCATACAACCAACACCTGCCACAAGCTCCTGCCTGGGCAGCGGGTGCTCTGAGGCAGGCCCTAGGTTCTGAAGCTGCACAAGGCAGAAGTACAAACCATGTGTCAACAAACTAACTGAAAGTGGATGAGGAGTGAAAATATTTGTTGTAGAGGGGGGCACTCATCCAAGGATCGGGACGTGAAATGGCTAGACTAAGATGTTTGTGCTCAACTGTAAGCCCTCTTTGCCAACAAATTCTCCTTGCCTAAAATGTGTAAATTTCTTTCCAAATACACCCAAAGCATTTCCACAGGGTGTGCTGCTACTGTCAATCTATTTTCCGTATCCACCAAATATTCGTTAATCACAGAATACATTCTTAATAAGCGCATAAGTATTTTTAAACGTATTAAGTGGCCATGGTCACATAGCAGCATAATAGTAAACTTTGAATAAAAAAAGATCCGCATATTGATTGCATTGATTTCTGAGAGGTTGCTGGATACAAACACTAAGCAAATATCGCAATTCACCAGGGCATTTGTGTTCAGGCTTTAAGTAACAGGAGATGTTAACATTTTGTTGCACCGAGAAAGATAAACAGCTGACCAGGCCCCACCAAGGTTTTTGTGACATGCTGATCTCTCTGCAGAGGCTTTCTAAAGAATGGAGGTAAACTTAGGCTTTACTTGAAAAGGACTTGGGCGACCTCACAATCCTCACCAGCTATTGCCTGGTCTTCTTTTTCAATTCATTGGTGAGTAAAAAACAAGCACTGGCAAAGCCAATAAGCCTTGCCTATGTAAAACCTATTGGATTTGCCAATGTGTTTTAGCCATGTTGTACACCAGCGTAGCTGCTATTCAGCATGGCCAAAAGTTAGTGGCGTAGAGTATCACAGAATAGAGTGGCGAAGAGTGGAGTAGAGTGAAGTGGCATAGAGTGGAGAGTCACAGAGTGAAGTGGCGTAGAGTGGAGTAAAGTGACATGGAGTGACAGGGTGTATTGTGTAAAGAGGAGTGGAGGGATTAGAGTGGACTCGAGTGGAATGGAGTGGCATAGAGTGGCAAAGAGTAGAGTGCCGTGTTGTAGAGTGTCGCAAAGTGGAGTGTCTTACAGTTTAGTGTCGTAGAGTGGGGAGGAGTGTTTTAGAGTGGCAAAGAGTTGAGTGGCATAGAGTGGAGCATGCATAGTGTGGAAGCGAACTGCCATTACAGACAACACATTTTCAATTGGAATGAAGATTATTTTTGCACATACAGTTTTACTGAAAAAACTATACAGCGCACAGACGATAATGTGTGAAAATGCCATCACAAAGTTTATTGATTTGCTTTGATCATATTAAAGTATTTGTTTACACCAAACTTCCGAATTACAAAAAATATCCTTCATTTGTGCTTTCCTAATTCTGATATATTCTGAAATATTTGCACAGTTCATGTATGCTAGAAAATAACCTTTCCTTTCCCACCCCCAGAGTCCAGCAAGATAATCACATAAATCCTCTAACTCTGATATCAGAGAAAGAAAAGTAAACACTAAACACCCTTGGAAGATAGAGCCTGACACTTTACTTCTTTCTCTGAGTGCATAAAAAATGTGCCAAGATAAGAACAAAATGTAAGTGCCTGTTTACGGAAGGTGAGCACTTGTGGAAGAATACAGTAAACAGGCTATGCTCCATGGTAGGGACAAAGACATGCCGGGCAGCCTATTTAAAAAAAACCAGCAAATAGAAAGCAAGTAAATGTGTAACAAACCACAAAGCCAATTGTGAGCAATGGACAGGATGTATGCCAAGGGAAGTTTTCAGAATGTTGTCTATAAGTCTTTGCAAACCAGACAGCTGCTCTGTCTGGTAGGCTTCGACCTAAAAACAAAATGTATGCATCTGTGTCACTTATGATGCCAATGTAACCAGTAGCATGTTTACGAAAAGCTACTGTTTTTGTAGTGATAACTAGCTATTTTTGCTTTGCTCTAGGTGATTTTTGGCCTACATAATATTATAAATATTTGACATCTTTATTAAGTAACATGGGCAAAATTGCGGTTGTGCTGAAGAAGGCTGCCAGAATTAACTGGCTTGCTACAAACACTGTTGATGCTTCTTGTGTAAAAGCTCCTCTGCATTTACTGTGCACAACTAAAGAAGCCACTTTCATATTTTTTTAACATAATTCTGTAACGTTTTAGACAGTGTTTTTTCTCTCCATGAAGCTTGCGAAAGATGATGTACTAAATGTGATTTAGCTTTTTGTAGCGTAGTTACAAATAATGACTGATAGAGTGACAGGCACGTGTGATCTTAGTATACAATATACAAATATTAATATTTTCGTATCAATTAATAAAAAGACTAAGCTTATTATATCAACTGATGGTTACAGTGATGACTTGGTTTGGGATAGTAATTCGGTTAGTCCAGAACGCAGCAGCCAGACTAGTGCTCAATCTCCCAAGCCAGGCCCACATCACACCACACCTCAGGGAACTCCACTGGCTCCCAATACACAAACCCACACATTCAAACTCCTCACCCACAACAACAAAACCAAATTTTCCAGACCAGTGTTTCCCAAACTGTGGGTCGCCAACCGATTTTTGTTAGGTTACAAAAGTCCAAGCAATAAATACAGATACTTTATCTTGTCACATTTGCTGAGCTTCAAAGACAGATGTCAAATGTCAAGCAAATTCTTCTGCTTATTTTTTTTTAACATTGGCGACTGGTGTTTACAAACTCTTTTCACTTTGCAGTCCGAGAAAGAAAATTAAAGTGAATTATATGACAACGCTTTAGTTACATTAAAAATCACGCCCGCATCATCCCTTAAAGTTAGGTGGGTTGCAAATGTTTGTCCTACTAACAAGTGAGTTGTTGTTCTAAAAAGTTTGGTAGGTACTGTTCCAGAAAACTCCGCTCTGCCGGACTCTCACTACGTAAAAGCAGAGCAGGGGTATGCACCTTCTGATACTTGGCTCCTAAAGCCTAGAGCGATCTCTCACCTTATCAGGGCCTCCTCCTATCTTCTCGCCAGCTGCAAGAAGCTAAAGACCTAGTGTTAGACCTGGCTTCCTTGGTATGGTTTCTCCTATGTTTTTGCCTCTGCTTCCTGTATTTTTGACTGTGTGCTGGACTTCATTTTTGCTGGTTTTGATACTCTGGCCACTTTTACCACTGCTGACCAGTGCTAAGGTGCAAGTGCTCTGTGTAAATTGTATTGGTGATTGGCTTTTCCATGACTGACATTGTACTAGTAAGTCCCTAGTAAAGTGCACTGAAGGTGCCCAAGACCTGTAAATCATATGCTACTAATGGGCTTGCGGCACTGATTGTGCCACCCACATAAGTAGCCCTGTAAACATGGCTCAGACCTGCCACTGCAGTGTCTGTGTGTACAGTTTTAAACTGCCAATTCGACCTGGCAAGTGCACCCACTTGCCAGGCCCAAACCTTCCCTTTTAGTACATGTAAGTCACCTCCTAAGGTAGGCCCTATGTGCAGTGTATTTTAAAGGTAGGACATGTACTGATGTGTTTTACATGTCCTAATGGACAAGAGTGATTACATCAAGGAAATTAATAGACAATTTTCAGATCATGTCTGTTATGCACATATCCCTGATAATCCGATGAAGTCACTAAGTGAATATGTCAACATTAAAATTTAGTGAATACTTCTGTGAGTGTGGTGACACTCACTAATTAATAGTTACTCCAGAATATATCATACCCCCCTTATAGATATTAATGAGCAGTTACCTGTTCCTATTCACTCCAGCTTCTCAAAAATGTATAGATATTTTGTTTTTTGCATTTTTATTTATACAGTAAAGCATACAAATGAAACAGCTCTTTGGCAATTATGTAGGAACAAACCAGCAAAGGCCGGCCACAGTAAGGGAGATCATTATAACAAATACAAATACAATTAGGACCAATGCCCTAATTCAAGCTGACAGTTAGTTGGGTTTATAATAAAAGTTTTTTTTGTTTTTTTAAAATTATTTTAAGATGTGTTTTCCAGAAGTTTATTGGTCTTCTTTCTTTAGTGAGATGTGTATAGTCTTGTCGTTTATGTCAAAATGCTGTCTGTATTTCTGTTGTATTAGTATATGGGGCATTTACTAAATTATATTTTATTTTTAATATTGACTGTACATATTGTATACATCCCTTGTCAGTATGTTATTTCAACAGTTAAATGTTTCGATGTTAGTATTAAATGTTTTGTTATGATGTATAAATGTATGATGTTTAAGTGGGTATGTACTATAAGGGTATCACACTTATTGGATTACAGCCGATAAGAACTCCTGTTTTGAGGATGAAACGCGTTGGCTGTTGCTGTTATGAATGTGTTCTATTTTGAAAGAAAAGAAGAATAAAAGAGAAGATACAAATGGACTAATACTGAGGAATTGGACTTTCGAAGATTATTGGATGTGGTGCACCATTCAAAATTTGAACTGTGTATAGTTCCTTCTTTAAGGATGACACCTTGGCAGCAGGTGCTGGGATGTGTACATGCACCAGCAATGCTTGATTTTTTTATTCTTTCTGGTATACAGTAGGGGGTAGGGGTTAGGTGCATGGAAATATAGCCTACTGCCACCTGCATTGTTAGTGCTCAATATTTGAGACGTGTTGAGCCCCTTGGTGACAACTTTTTACTCTTCCCATGAAAGCAGATTTATATCCCTCTATTATGTAAACTGAATACCCTTTATCTGATGGTGTAATTCCTTAATATGGCCTTGAAAACGATTAACTCTATTAAAAAAAAAAAACACTTTACTTATTGAGAAGTCTCTGGGCCTAATGTTCTGCATTCTAAATATACAGGGAGTGCAGAATTATTAGGCAAATGAGTATTTTGACCACATCATCCTCTTTATGCATGTTGTCTAACTCCAAGCTGTATAGGCTCGAAAGCCTACTACCAATTAAGCATATTAGGTGATGTGCATCTCTGTAATGAGAAGGGGTGTGGTCTAATGACATCAACACCCTATATCAGGTGTGCATAATTATTAGGCAACTAACTTTCCTTTGGCAAAATGGGTCAAAAGAAGGACTTGACAGGCTCAGAAAAGTCAAAAATAGTGAGATATCTTGCAGAGGGATGCAGCACTCTTAAAATTGCAAAGCTTCTGAAGCGTGATCATCGAACAATCAAGCGTTTCATTCAAAATAGTCAACAGGGTCGCAAGAAGCGTGTGGAACAACCAAGGTGCAAAATAACTGCCCATGAACTGAGAAAAGTCAAGCGTGCAGCTGCCACGATGCCACTTGCCACCAGTTTGGCCATATTTCAGAGCTGCAACATCACTGGAGTGCCCAAAAGCACAAGGTGTGCAATACTCAGAGACATGGCCAAGGTAAGAAAGGCTGAAAGACGACCACCACTGAACAAGACACACAAGCTGAAACGTCAAGACTGGGCCAAGAAATATCTCAAGACTGATTTTTCTAAGGTTTTATGGACTGATGAAATGAGAGTGAGTCTTGATGGGCCAGATGGATGGGCCCGTGGCTGGATTGGTAAAGGGCAGAGAGCTCCAGTCCGACTCAGACGCCAGCAAGGTGGAGGTGGAGTACTGGTTTGGGCTGGTATCATCAAAGATGAGCTTGTGGGGCCTTTTCGGGTTGAGGATGGAGTCAAGCTCAACTCCCAGTCCTACTGCCAGTTCCTGGAAGACACCTTCTTCAAGCAGTGGTACAGGAAGAAGTCTGCATCCTTCAAGAAAAACATGATTTTCATGCAGGACAATGCTCCATCACACGCGTCCAAGTACTCCACAGCGTGGCTGGCAAGAAAGGGTATAAAAGAAGGAAATCTAATGACATGGCCTCCTTGTTCACCTGATCTGAACCCCATTGAGAACCTGTGGTCCATCATCAAATGTGAGATTTACAAGGAGGGAAAACAGTAAACCTCTCTGAACAGTGTCTGGGAGGCTGTGGTTGCTGCTGCACGCAATGTTGATGGTGAACAGATCAAAACACTGACAGAATCCATGGATGGCAGGCTTTTGAGTGTCCTTGCAAAGAAAGGTGGCTATATTGGTCACGGATTTGTTTTTGTTTTGTTTTTGAATGTCAGAAATGTATATTTGTGAATGTTGAGATGTTATATTGGTTTCACTGGTAATAATAAATAATTGAAATGGGTATATATTTTTTTTTGTTAAGTTGCCTAATAATTATGCACAGTAATAGTCACCTGCACACACAGATATCCCCCTAACATAGCTAAAACTAAAAACTACTTCCAAAAATATTCAGCTTTGATATTAATGAGTTTTTTGGGTTCATTGAGAACATGGTTGTTGTTCAATAATAAAATTAATCCTCAAAAATACAACTTGCCTAATAATTCTGCACTCCCTGTAGTTTCTAGTATGTGAAATTATACATTAATAATATTAAAAATATGATAACAAGAGATCAGGACATATACTTGTCAAGATACAAAGAAATAAGCAGATTTCAAAGTGGAAGAGAGAGAGAGAGAGAGAGAGAGAGAGAGAGAGAGAGAGAGAGAGAGAGAGAGAGAGAGAGAGAGAGAGAGAGAGAGAGAGAGAGAGAGAGAGAGAGAGAGAGAGAGAAAGAATATATGGGGTAGAGTGAGCACCAAAGTTCTATGAGCACAAAGTGTATAGAAGAGGTAAATGCATCATCATCAATGCATAGTAAAGCATCAGGACTGTTGCAGGAGTCATTTGCATGGCGACATTAATACTCACTTTCGCTTCTGGCCTCCAAGCTGGCTCCATACCTCAATCACAAACCCATCAAACTTCTCATTCTAAAACAAAGAACACCACAACAGTCATATTGTGGGTGGTTATTGCAATGACAAGGGCAATGTTTCTGAAATAACTGTGATCCTCTGACAGGTGGGTTTTTTGGGAAGCAGGGGAAGGACTATGGTTTGGGTGTCATGCAGTTGAAGGTTTTCGACATAAAACCAGTGTTGATGTCATGCGTGTACCAGGTGAATCTGTTTCAATGCTTTTCAAAGACGGCCATTATGCATTCCATTACAGTAATCAGTGTGAAATTGCACACTTCTGGGCATTTTCCGTCAACAACGATATTGGAAATACTTAAAAACCAGGTCTGTTTCAAAACAGTCACTCTTCGATAAGGCAGTCACTTACAGGATGTAGTGATAAGTTTACAGAAACATCATATTTGTGACGTTTGTGGTTCTCATTTAGAATATGGAGGGTTGTCCGTGATCTTCCAGGGTGGCAGAGGTCATTACCTCCACCACACCAGCGGACAACTGCCCACCATATTTTGAAATCTCTGCCATCCTCACAGATATTGTTTTGCCTTCAAAGGAGAGGCCACTAATGGGGCTCCTCTAAAGGCACTGAAAGTTTGCAGAACGGCCAACATGTTTCATGCGGGCGTTCAGCAAACTTTTTTATTTTACCAAAATAAACTTGTCAACAAAGAATTAATGATACCAACACCCTGGGAGTTTTCTCCCAGGACTTAAGGGTCATTTTTAGGGTTGAGCCTGCGTTGCATGCGCTCGTGCATGCGTATCGCAGCGAGACGCTTTAGTATTTAGAAAAGGGCTCGGAGCCCTGTCAACTTCACGTCAGTGTTTTTTATTGGTTCGTGGGCTTGCCTAATAAAATCTGCATGCTTTCATTAGTCAATGGCACGCATAGGTCATGCCTTTTCCGGTGGCTAGCCCTCCTCAAGCACAGCGACCAAGTACAGAAAACATGCGAGGCTCGCTGTTTTCCATCGGGCTCGTGGACTTCTTTTTCTCTACTTTACGAGCGCGATCTCGCTTGGCAGAAGTCGAGCACTTTACATAGGTGAAAAGTCGGGTTAGGAGTTTACAACGCAATCAGCTCTAACATGAGCAAACGCGAGACCCGTTGCATTGTAAATGATTGTTCTTTTTTCCTGGTGGGACTGGCAGGCTTTCCCTGATGGTCCTAAAAAGAAAAGAAAGTACATCAGACCATCTAAATAGGGTGGATGGTGGTTGATTTACTTACCCCTATGGTACCAGAGTAAGGTTTCCACCATTTATGACTGAGTACCCTGTCCACCAAACTCTGAGTGAGGTGTTTTTAGCATATCAGGTCACATTATAAGGTGTTGAAGAACAAGTTACTTACTTTCTGTAATGCTTTATGTGGTAGAGACTCTATCTAGCTGCAGATTCCTTACCTTAGAATATTCCCTAGGCATCAGATTGGATCCGGACATTTTTTTAGCAATCCCCTTACGGGCTGGTAGAAGGCTATGTTTGGCTCCAGCTGGCTTCATCGACAATGCCATAAGTGATGTCTGTGGTGCCTACGAATGCACAACCATAGCAAGCTAACCGCAGTATGTGACTCAGTTTGTGTCTACTTTTCTGCACCACAAGCACAGAGTCATGCTGAGGTGAATTGACCAGTGTGCCAAAATTAGGTCGCGAAGGAGCTCTTTGATGTGAGATATACAGTTGGCAGAACAGGGAGGACTGGTAAGGAATCTGCAATAGATAGAGTCTCTACTACATTTAGCATTACCACAGGTAAGTAACTTGTTCATCTGATAAATACCTCTAGCTGCAGATTCCTTCCATTAAAATATATATCAAAGCATCTTCTCCCTGGAGGTGGGTCTGCAAATCTATTACATCAACAAGTTGTAGTGAATGTAGAGAATGTAGTTGTCACCGTTCTCGAATGCCTCGTGCTCGTGATGTTTCATGCTCTTGTTGGTGACATAGAGGCATTCAAGAACGGCAACGGAGAAGAAACGGTTGGTGAGACTGATGGCTGTGGCTGCGCGTCTCCTTTGTACGCTGAAGTTCTCTTATAAAATAAAGCATTCATTATAATAGTCAATAGCGTTGATTGCAGTATCATTATAGAATTGGCGACGAGGTGCGAACTCACCTGTGTGTCACGCAAATTAGCAGCAGTGCGCATCAAGCAACTCCGCAGCAGTGCAGGAAACCAGCGCAAGGTTTATGCAGACGGCCTCCTCAGCAAATGTTCCGTTGTTGCTGGTGAGTTCATTCAGATATGGCAGTTATGATCATTTGGCAAATAACAAATTGTGCCCAGCTAAGAAGCAGAAGTGCTCGAAATGTGGTGTAATTGGTCATTTCCAAAGGGTGTGTCAGAGGAAAACTGGAAATAGTAGCAAAGTGTTGGAACTGGAAGACACTAACTCTACAGATGAAGATGATTTAAGTATGTGTGTTTTATGTGTAGACGCATCGGATGAAAACACCATTTTGTGCACTGGGCAAGAAGATAAGAAAAGGAAGAAAAAAAACAAGTTGTAAGGTCACTTTGGGTAGAGTGACCATATGCGTTGCTGTAGATTCGGGGTCTCCGTATACTATTGTCAATAGAAATGTGTGGGAAAGGAATTTCAAACATATTGTGGGTAAGGAGTTATGCTTGCCAGACTTAACAATTAAGACATTTACTGGTGAGGTCAATTGAGTTGTTAGGCTTCAAGAAGTTGAAATTCCAATACAAAGATAGAGAAACAATAGGAAAATTGTATATTGCAGTAACAGGATCAATCAAGGTAAATTGGGCATGGGTATTAGACCCGAACAATCCTGAACCAGTATTGACTGTGCAAACAGAGTTAGAAATTGGTCAGTTGGTTTTGCAAAAAATTCCTAATGTATTTTCGGGAAGGATTGGAAAAATGAAAGGGTTTATGCATCTCATTCATTTAAAAAACAAATGCCGAACCACAGGTGCATAAAGTAAGGAACATTCCTATTACTTTAAAAAAAGGTGTCAAATTGCACCTGGATAAACTGCAAGAGGAGAAAATTATAGAACCCATAGAATCTTCAGAGAGGTGGCCCCATTAGTTGTGGTAAAAAAAAAAAAACAATGGCAATTTACGATTATGCATTGACTTGAGAGATCTTAACAAGAACATACCAGTTGAGCAATTCCCTTTACCACATATTAATGAAATGCTGTCACATACTAGAGGCATGAAATGGTTTTCTTCTATTGAGTTAAAAGCAGCTTATCATCAGGTATGGTTGCATTATAATAGTAGGGATTTGACTGATTTTGTTACACCCTTTGGGTGTTACAGATTTAGGCAGGTACCATTTGGTTTGGCGGCAGCCATGTCCAAAGAATAATGAATTCAATTCTAGCAGGAATTGATATTACTATGGTCTTTCAAGACAATATTCTTATAATGGGAAAGTCAAATGATGATCATGATCAAACTTTGTTAAGAGTACTAAATATTTTAGATGAGAAGGGTTTGACAGCAGAATTCAGCAAATGCAAGTTTGCATGTGATCATGTCAACTATTTGGGGCATGTAGTATCTGCAGAAGGTATCAAACCAAAAGAAGAGTTATTGTCAGCAATAAGTAAGGCACCCAATCCTCAGAACAAGGATGAGGTCCGTGCTTTTCTAGGTTTAGTAGAGTTCTATTCCAAATTTGTTAAAAACATTTCTATGAAAACATATAATTTAAGACAATTGCTCAAGGCAAGAAATAGGTTTGAGTGGACAGAGATGTGTCAAAATGCCTTTGATATGTAAAAAAATGACATTTGCAATGCACCACCATTGCAAGGTTTTGATTCGAGCCTTAAATGTATCATCACGATTGATGCCAGTTGCAAGGGAGTCAGAGCAGTTCTTACTCAAGAAAATAAGGAGGGCAACAAAGATACGATTGCTTCACTAACACCAACTGAAGAGAAGTATTCAGTAATTGACCGTGAAGCACTTGCATGTGTGTACAGTATGTGTGGGGAACTACAGTCACCTTAAGGTGTGATCACAAACCGCTCGTGAAAGTTTTAACTACAAAGGGGCTTAATAAGGCTTCTCTAAGGTTGGCAAGAATGTCATTACGTCTGTTTGACTACAACTAATTTGTGCAATATTTGCCCAGAGTAAAGAACATTGATGCAGACTTCTTCAGTCGCATGCCTTTGTCATCCAAAAATACAGAGGAAGAGATGAGAGAAGATATGTGGGTGGCTATTGTGGAAGAAGGTATGTGTCGGGGCATTACACGGGATGAGTGGAAAACAGAACAGGATTTGGATGAGACAATGAAGGATTTGAGTGTCATAATTACAATGGGATGGCCATTAAAAAAATGGTTAACAAAGCCTTGTTGCCTTTTTGGGAAGTAAGGAATGAATTATCCATAGAAGAAGGTCTATTCCTTAGAAATGGAAAGGTGATACCTCCTACTACGTTAAGGAGGAAAATTCTTAAAATCTGTCACGAAGGCCATGTAGGCATTGGTAAGAAAACTAATAGAGTGAAGTGTTGGTACTGGTGGCCTGGGTTAGACAAGGATGTAGAAAAGATAGTGAGAGACTGCCCTGTATGTGAGAATGCGGATCAGACACAGGTAACTTTGAGACAGACTTTAGATTATATTCCTTGCCCCAACATGGCTTGGGAAAGTTTAGGTAACGATGTCATGTGACCCATTGGTGAAGGTGACAGACAGACCTTCCTACGTGTGCTTGTGGATCATTTTTCCAAATGGCCGGAGGTGGAAATCGTAAGAAAAGCCGACACAAGTAGCATCATTAAATTTATGGATAAACCTTTTGTGAGAGAAGGTTTACCAAAATGTATTGTATTTGACAATGGGTCACAATTTATGTTATCAGCTTTCCAAGATTATGTAAGAAGGAATGGAATTAAGCATCATACTACCTTGATTTATCAACCTGCTGGTAATGGTGCTGTAGAAAGATTTAACTGTGTACTCAAATAAATTATTCAATTATCTAACTGTAATCAGTTAGTTTGGGAAACAGAATTATGGAAAACCTTGTGGGCATTTAGGATTACTACATGTGTTAGTACAAATGCAAGTCCATTTGAGCTCATGAGAAGAAGAACTCCCATGTCAAAGGACAATGTAGGTTGGCTCAAGGCTGCCAAGAGAGTAGAATGGTGTCCTGAGGAAGTGAGGATGAATATTGAAAAGGCTCAGGGTAAATATAAAAAGTACTGTGATGACGTCCATAAGAGTAAGGAGTTTAAGTTATGTGTTGGCAACGTTGTGAGAGTTAAAAGCAATAAATACACAGGAACATGTCAAAGTAAATTTCCTTCTCCCTTGAGGGTGGTAGCAGTGTACAATAATTCAGTGAGGCTAAGTGATGGCAAGGTATAGCATGTGTCTGCATTGTCAATGTGTAAGGGTACCAGAGTAGACATGGAAAAAGAGAATAGCATTCAGAAAGGTTATAAATGTAAAGTATGGTTGGAAGAAAAAGATGAGAGGAGAGAACACCAATATCAATGTCAACATAGAGTTGATTCTAGGAGTCCTAGCAATGCTGACAACATTCCAGCAACATTGTCATCTAACAGTTCCAGTGGCTCTGAGGGGGTTCCTGGTAGGAGTGAAAGGTCGAGTAAATCTGGCAGGAGAATTTTGAAACCAAAAAGATTTGATGACTATTATTCTTAGAAATAGTTTACACTAAATATGTTTAATGGTTTATTACTTATAGAAATAATGTACATGTAAATATTATCTGTTATGTTTTTTTGTTTTGTTCCCATTGTCTTCCATTGTAAAGAGGGAAGATATGTAGTGAATGTAGAGAATGTAGTTGTCACCGTTTTCGAATGCCTCATTCTCGTGATGTCTCATGCTCTTGTTGGTGACATAGAGGCATTCGAGAACGTCAACAGAGAAGAAACGGTTGGTGAGACTGATGGCTGTGCCTGCACGTCTCCTTTGTACGCTGAAGTTCTCTTATAAAATAAAGCATTCATTATAATCCTCAGTAGCGCTGATTGCAGTATCATTACACAAGTCCCGAAGGACAGAACGGACCAAATGCCCATCACGTCACACCTGACTGTGCACGTAGTAATTCTTGGCAAATGTGTGCAGCAATGCCCACGAACACACCGAGGACTGGAACTGCTCAAGCAAGGGCACTGATCTGCACTTTAGCTCTGGTGGAATGCGCTCTGAAGCCCTCAAGGGGTTGTTTCTTGGCCACTGTGTAGAAGATTTTTCTCTAGAGCACCATACACCTGGAGAAGGTTTTCCTGTGGACTCTCTCATTTATTCATACCCACTAATCCAATAAAGAGTTGATTGCCCACCCAGAAATCTTTGGTACAATCATTGTAGATTGACAATGCTCTTTTTGGATCCAGGCGGTGGCATTTCTCTTGGCAGGATGAGGGAGGGGGGCGAGGAAAGTAGGCAGTGTGATCTTTTGGCTGAGATGAAAGGGCGTGAGCACTTTGGGTAAGTACGAGAGGCAGATCCTAAGGACCAGTTTATACAGGAAAAAAGGAGGTGCGGAGGATTAACAGAAAGTGCCAACAATTTGCTAACCATCTTGGCAGATCTTATAGCCTCAAGGAAAAATGTTGTGATGGTGATCAGTCTCAGAGGGCAGCTGTCATGGGCACAAATAATGAACTAAATTAAGATCCCATTGGGGTATAATGAAAGGTGTAAGAGGAAACAGGCTGCATACCTTTCAAAATACGAGTCACAAGGGTGACGAACATGGAGGGTTGATCTGGCAACCGCAAGAACACCAAGATGGTTACCTGGCAAGGGTTAAGGCAAACAAAAGGACTTCAGCTAAGGGTGCAGACAGGATCAACGGATTTAGCAGCACACCATGCCACAAATTTGTCCCATCGACAGGCATATACCATTCTCATGGAGAGACGACTGGCTGCCAGAATGATATCACACACTTCAGAAGGGAGGTCAAATACTCTCATCTATCGATGTTTAATCTCTATCTATGTAAATGAAGAGTGTGCGGGACCCTGCCTTCTTGCTGCAACAGCAGATCGTCCCACAGGGCAGCCTGATGGGAGGAATGATGCTCATGCTTAGGAGTTAGGGATATGAGACTCTCCTTGCCCAATCCGTAGCCACCAAAATGACTTGGACTCCGCTGTTCCTGGTCTTCTGGAGAGCGCTGGGCAGAAGTGGTATCGGTGGAAAGGAGTGTAAGAGTCCCGAGTTCCACTCGAGATTAAATGTGTCTCTGAGTGAGAGCTGCCTAGGAAACTCCATCGCGCAGAAGTGCTCACATTGTGCGCTCAGCAGTGTTAAATAGATCTAACCAAGGTTCTCCTCAAACTCTGAAGAAATCTTGCACCACTTCTGGATGGAGATGCCATTCATGATACATGAGGCATCAATGGCTTAGTATGTCTGCTTTGGCATTCAGAGAACCCGCCAGATGTTGAGCCACCAGGAAAATGCCCTAATGTTCCAGCCATGCCCAGAGACACGGTGCTTCTTCACACAGGTCCACGACCCGACCCAACCCAGTTTGTTGCAATATCACATGGGGGTAGCTTTGTTGACAAACACCTGAACCAGCCTTGCCTTGATGGATGGTAGAAAGATTTTCAATGCCCGGCAAATCTCTCTCATTTTAAACAGGTTGATGTGGAACTGAGACTCTGCCAGAGACCAGTGTCATCTGATCTCAACCTCTCCCAGTTAGACAAACCCAGAAGTGACACATCTCTCACTACTGTCAGCTCTGCGTGGGGAAGAAAAAGGATTCAGCTGCTGGACCAATCGCTGTCCGTGTGCCACCACTGCAGATCTTTTGCAGTGCTGTTCAAAATTTGGACCAGATCAGAGAGATTCCCCTGATGCTGTACCCAATGGGACTTAAGATTCCACTGCAGAGCCCGCATATGCCAATCGGCATGTTTTACAAGCAGGATGCAGGAGGCAATGTGACCCAACAGCCTCAGAGCCAGACTTACCGAAATCCAGGATGGAAGCTAAAACATCAGAATCATAGCCCGAATATCTTATACTCGCTGTTCCGGAGGATAGACTCAAAACTGCACTGTATCCAGAACAACTCAGATGAAAGAGAGAGAGTGAGAGAGAGTCAGGTGTGACTTCAGCACATTGATAGTGAACCCCAGTAAATGCAGGCAGTCCGTCATAGTCTGCAGGCGGGAAGCGACTGCCAGGGGTGTGCCCGGTCATTAACAATCAGTGATTGAGGTCAGGGAAGACTGGAATCCCTGACTTCCTCAGATGTGCTGTAACCACTGCCATCAGTTTAGTGAACACTCACTTGGCGCTGGTAAGGCCAAAGGGGAACACAGTAAACTGATAATACTCCTGGCCTATCATGAACCGTAGGTAATGCATGTTGGCAGACTGGACAGGGATATGGAAGTAGGTGTCCTTCAAGTCCAATGTTACCATCCAGTCTCCTTGGTCAATGGCAGACAGAACCGGAGCCTAAGACAGGATCTTGAACTTCTCCATTTTTAGGAAGTAGTTATGAGGACATAGGTCTAGGATTGGACAGAGGCCTTCACTCTTTTTAGGCACCAGAAAGTAATGGGAACAGCAAAAACGACCTACTTCTGATGCCAGCACCCTCTTAATGGCTCCTGTGGTTTGAAGAGCCAGCACTTCCAGTTGCAACAGCGAAAGGTGGTGCACTCTCAGTCCATCGTGGGACTTTTTCAGAGGTCTGCTAAAATGGTAGGGCATAGCACTGCTTAACAATCTTAAGCACCCATTGGTCCAAAGTAATCCACTGCCACTGGGGCAGGTGGTGCCAAATTCTGCCCCCAGCCAGGTGCCGATGATGGTGTGAGGGCATATTAAAGAGGCTTTTGGAGGGGTGGTTGGGTAACCCTCTGGTCTTGGTTTCCACAAGGCTTGTAGGAGCGCATCCACCAAGGGACTGAGGCGTCTGCTGGCCATGGTTATTAGGGGGGAAAGGGAGTTGCTGGTATCCCCTACTGCTGTGCGTTATGGTGAGCCCCAATGATCTAACAGTGGCCCTACTATCCTAGTGTATATGCTGAAGTGCCATATCCAACTTGTCGCCAAAGAGAGGAGTGCCATCAAAGGGCATGTGCATAAGGAAATGACTGACTAAGGAAAAGCCAGTTGTCCTTAGTCAGACCTGATGTGAAAGCACTGTCATGGAAGAAATGGCCCGGACCAGTGAGTGCATATGCAATCCGCATTTGAATATACACTTTGCTGCATTACTTCCATCAGCAATAGCCTAGGAAAGTATGTCTCAGGCCTTTTCCCGAAACCATAGGCAGCACTTGCACATCTGTATCTCATACAGTATGAGAGTAGCGGCCCAATAAGCACACAGTGTTCACAGATCACAATGTAAGGCTAGGAGAAGAGAAAATACTCTTGCCAAAGATATCTAGGCTTTTGGATTCTCTATCCAGTGGTGTGGTAGGAAACGCACCGGGATTGATTTTGGAGGTGGAGGCCTGTACTACAAGGCTCTCAGGGGTAGGCTGCTGGGTAAGGAAAGCTGGATCCCCAGGAGCAGGGTGATGGAAGAAAGTCCTGTGCACAGGGGTAACTGTAGGATTTTGCCCTGCCCCTGAGTAGAACATCAGTGAGGGCTTCATTGAAGGGAAGTAGGGGTTCTGAGAGGGACACCCCGGGTTGAAGCACCTCTGTCTAGACATTGGTTTTGCCCTCAACTGTGGGCAGCAGAAGGTCCTGGACCTCAGCTGCCTTCCAGAACACCATTGTAAAGGAAGCCTTGCCACTAAAGCCACTGTCGGAGGAGAGAGGAGGCCCGTGTCATCAGCCAGGTCCTCACACCAGCTGTCATCAGCCATGGACTCTGCTAGGGTGTCAGAACAGCCATAGGGATCTTCAGATCCCATCTATTCATGTTCCTCAGAGCGTCTTTCAAGAAAATAGGGCTCCATCTCTAATTCAGGCAATGTGGGCCTGGTCAGCACTGGAACTGACGTACACCAATGCCAGTCCGGCTCTGTATTAGAGTGAGGGATCACGATTGGTTTGGTGCCGACAACACCCATTGGCAGTGACAGTAACAGGGCAACTGGAACGGTCCCTAGAGGAAGTCACAAAGTCGCTGCCAGGGCCGATCGAGATCCTAAGGGCACAGTGGCACCAAAGGCGGACTAGAGGGCGGCATTCTAGTCGAAGTCGCTCCCGAACTCATGGGGCCTGACAGTGCTCCAGAGGGTTCTGGCCAACCAAAAATGAGGTTCATGGCCCCATAAAACTGTCTAAGTTGGGTGGGGGTCACTCTGCCTCCAGAAACTCTGGGAATCACAGAGCACACCCACAATATGGGCTAGGCTCCACAGGGCCAGGTGCGGTCTCCTGGGAGTGGGGCCTGGACTTGTGGCATAGTCCCTGCTCCTCATTTGATGAATGGGACTGGCATGAAAAAGTCAAAGAACTCTTTGACTTTTTGGACTTGTGGAACTTACCTGATGTTGTCCAGGTTTGCGACAATGACTGGCGCAAGCGAATCCAAGAGCGGTCCCAGGACGTCCCTCGTGAACATGATCTGGAGCAGTGCAAAGTTGTGTGGTGAGCCGCAAGATGATTCATGGCCTGCTCATGGATGGCTTTTGAATTCATAGTCCTGCAATCCGGGCAGGACTTGGGAGTCATAGTCCCATCCAAGCACCACAGACACATTAAATGGGGGTCTGTCACAGATATTTGCCTGTGACATGCAACACAGGACTTGAAACCGGTTGGTTTCTTCGGAGACAAACTCCAAAAAACAGATACAAAAACCACATTGATAGAAGTTGACAAACAGTCCAAAAATTCAGACATAAAACGACTGAGGAGAGCTCATCAAAAAACGTCGAGATCCATTCTGATACCTGGGGAATATCATAAGGTAAGGAAATCTGCTGCTATAAGTCTCCATCAGGTACATTTTGTTTCCAGAACTGTAAAATGCATGATGTAATCACTCCATATGCCACAGGTAATACTGTAAAGTGAAACAATCCGCAGCTGCCCAGCTACAGAGATGTAGGATTACACAGAAAAACAACAGACACTGCAGATAATGAGGTCATTCCCAGATGATTGGCCAAATGCCGGTCTCAGACTGATAAAGTGCTGTTATATTGAAAGCAAAATTGAACATATCCTTTACCTGAACTGGCATACGTAGACGTGTAATTACACACAACTAAACCAATACCAGAATTCAGGACAGGTTCTGATACAGGCACAGGATGGCAAAGTCAGCTAGTGACTCAAAAGGTATGGATGGGCCAACTAACACACATTTCTTTAAGCAATGAAGCAGTATACAAACAAGCAGCACAATGTATCCATTACATGAATCAAGTGAATAAAGATGGTCTTACCTTTGCTACTTTCACCATTGTGCTGCCAAGCTCCTCAATTTCATCCTCACTACCAAAGACACTTTCAAAATCTTTGTAGGACCACCCATCAAACAGAATGCGAGGCACTGGCATAATGAGAAATAAACAATTATTACTAGTCATGTCCACTGCACCTCTCAGCCCCTGTGATCTGAATGACAAACCTTTGAGAGATTATCTGTATTTAAACATACCCTCGAATATACATGACAAGCATAGAAAACTAGGTAAAGAGACGTTCAATATGTTATGCATGCCTAGGCAATATTGTAGCTTTTAGAATGGCTCTTGCATTCTGTATGTCAGGTGCAGGCACCCTGTTACCCAAAGAATGAGTCTCTCATTCTATGCAACAAGCATAGAAAGGTTTGCAGCTCCTAGAATTAGTTAGATTACAAGCATATGAAGCCATGAAGCCCTTGACACGAGCCATGCATTCTTCATGATAAGCACAACCTACCCTGCAGTTTCATGGCTTGGCCTAGCATATTAAATTGAAAGCTCATGGAAAAAAGTGCTGCTTCCATGAGAACTCATCAGGTACTCTGGAAGACAAACATTAACAATACAACTTACCCATGGGATGCCTTGCAGTCCTTAGGACTGGCTGAATTACAAGTATAGTAGACTTGAGAAGACGTTTTGTCCCTATAAAATTGTGCCATCCATTACCGGGTAAATTACTTATCTTCTACATGCCGAAAAAACAAGCAATAGCTGCTTGGTGCACTTAAGGTGGCCACCCTGTATTGCCTGCTTGCTCTAACCGACCCAAGTACAGGGCACCTTGCAACTCAAGGGATGGCAATGCACTCTGACAAGAAACCATGGAAGTGACCATACTCCACATTATGAAGAGCAACAACAGAGCAGTTAGGGCCTGGTTTACAAGTGATAGGTCGCAAACCAAACAGATGTTTTAGCACACTGACTGGCTTGTGGCCCTAACTGCCTTTTGCTATACAACTGATGTACTAACCAGTCACATCACAAGCTGCCTGTTCACATGAAGGCACAAGAACTACTGCCTTATTCGTTTTTATGAGGTAGGTATCCTTTAAGGACTCACTGCAGATGGTTGCAAACGCAGGGATAGAGACCTGTGTGGACGGAGACCTGCAATGACAGCACTCCTCTATACAAGCATTCACATTCACTGAATGTCTTCATGTTTTTAAATGCAACCGCCGTCTCATACACGGTTAGGGGCTGCTTTCAAAACTTACAGTTGGAATTCAGAGACTCACATTAGAGGGCCCCTGACTACTGTCTTTCCCTCAATGCCAAACGCATACATCCGAAAGGTGAAAACCGTCCAATCAGATCAATGGTTTGAGACTGAAATTGTGTTTACAAACCATTGATACATTCCATTAGGTTTTGGTAGGAGGGCAATGCACTTTTCATGCCCCAACCTCCTATGACTGGCAGTCGTGGTAAGTCCTACAGTACGTCATTTGTTTTTGCAAATTGCAGGCTTTGCCATCACAAAAAGGCTTAGAGCAACAGACTCATAACGCCGGATGGAAGATGCATATTCTGAGAATGACAACTAGTGAGTTGTAGGCAAGACAAGATTTCTTTCTACAAAGGAAATCAGACTGTCTTTTCCCAAAAGTGCATGTGTCTATTTTTATGAAAGAGGTAAAAAATAATTTTCGCGTAACTCGTAAAAGCACAGAGCATGCTAATAACTTTACAAAGAGGCAACCGAAAGGTAAGCTTCACTAAGCAGTGTATGAGAAAGAAGGATTTAAAGGTAGCTTTACATTATGCCATTTTATCTCGGACACCTCTTTATAGGAAACTCAGAAATGAAAGCAAGAATGAAGCCAATCAAATTTAAAGTGACTCACCTATTTGAGTGTTTTTGGAATTTTTCTTGACATCCTTTATCCATCCTGAAAAAAAGAGAGAAAGAGATTACACTGTGAAAGAAATATTATATCTTGTTAGGACTGTAGCCCCATAAACACACACACAGGTACGAGGCAGGTGTTTAACAGTTGTAGAAGTCAGTACCCCTAAGCATGGAAGACATACAGTCTAAATAAAGTCAAAGACACAAGAATTCAAATACCACATTTTGAGTTTGTTTCTTATTTTGTTGCAGTCAATACAACAATCCCCTTTACTTCTGCAAAAACTAACTCAAAATCCCTGAGAAACATCCTAAACCCTAAGGCTGCTACTACATTCCTGCACGTGATATGAAGTAGGGTCCCTGTCAGTTGGCTTAAAGTAAAACATCTTAAAAAAAAGTCCTACGAAAAACGGCTACCGTTGACTGCGTCATAGTGATTTTTTTTAGGGGTGTCCCCTGTAGTAATCTCTCTTTGGGCTTCCAACCACGCCCATGTCACGTCAGTCACTTTCATTGGTTCGAGGACTTGCCTTTTAAAATCCGTTTGCTTGCATTTATGATAGGCATGCATACGTAATGCCTTTTCCGGTGTTTAGCCCACCTACACAGCACCGGTAAACTACTAAAAACATATGAGGGTCGATGTTTTCAGCTTGGTTTCCAAACTAATTTATCTGTTTGTTTTCCATGCAGCGCAATCTCATTGGGGTTTACATAGTGCGATTGCGCTGCGTTTTTGTTCTTTTAATTTGTGTGGCAAGAAAATTCTGATTAGGCGTTTACAACGCTAATAGCTCTAACTGGAGCAAATGCAAGACCCGTTGCATTGAAAATGCTTGTTTTTCCTGTAAGCCATGTTGCACAGCAGCCTGCAGGAGGAGGAGGCGGGACTGTGATGGGCGAAACAGAAGGGACGGTGGGTGGAAGGCACACAGGTTGGTGAAACAGAAAGGACAGTGGGAGGAGGGTGGATGGTAGTTGACAGAAGACGGAAATTGGGACACTAGACTGAGGTTTTGGCTTTATCCAAACATCAAAGGATGACTATTTCCAATTAGAATGTTAACTGTCAGCATTCTTGCAAAAAATGTGATTACAATTCTGCTTTCTAGTTAAAGAAGAAATTCAGGACACAGGATTAAGGAATCCT
The DNA here is from genome assembly GCF_031143425.1 of Pleurodeles waltl. Taxonomy (NCBI): domain Eukaryota; kingdom Metazoa; phylum Chordata; class Amphibia; order Caudata; family Salamandridae; genus Pleurodeles; species Pleurodeles waltl. Next base: position 626,227,678 of record NC_090440.1, read on the forward strand.
TCTACATTTAACCCCCATTCAGCATCATTACCCAGCAAGATTCATACATTTGAACATGCAGTTCTGAAAGCGGTTTTAAACCTTAGTCTTAAACCCATTTTCCAGAACATTTCAAAAGAGGAACGGGAAGCAGTACAGTCCCTTTCAAATGCTAGATGGCTCACCACTAACCAGCGGACAAAAGAGGCACTGTAGTGATTACGTCCTTTGATGCCTACAGAGATGAGTGCTTACAACTTCTTTCAGACCAGAGACGTTATAAGAGAATCAACAGTGATCTCACTACAATTCTTGATAAAAAAGATTAAGAGGCAGAGACTATAGACGGGATCACCAACAAAGAGGGTCTCTTTCTGAAGAAACAAAATCCAAACAAATCTATATTTCTACATCTTACCAAAAATCCATTAAAGGATAATACCAACTCCAGGGCACCCCTTAATCTCCGGCATTTACTTCATTCTAGAATGCTTATCTATTTTTTTTTATTCATTCCTTCACCCTCTGGAGTCAAACATACTTTCCTTCCTGAAGGCCACTTAAGATGTGTTTAACCGTCTCAAAAACATTGACTTAGAGGGGGAAGAGAATTTGCTGATCACTTTAGATGTAGAAGCTATCTACACAAGCGTACCGCAGGATGCAACTTTAGCTGTGGCTAATGAAGGGTTGAGGGCCTCCATCTATTACAGCTGTGAATATTACTATGGAATGTGCAAAATTGGTGTTTGTTAGACCTCGCATCCTGGACATGGCTCACTCCAACTTTTTGTCTTCTGACCTCCCGCTTTTCTGACTTCATTTTTGTTGGCTTTGGGATTCTGTGCACTTTACCACTGACAACCAGTGCTAATGTAGTGTCATTGAATCAGGATTCAGACCCCAGGAGGTGAGCATTAGGTACAGAGTGGGAGTGTCACTTTGAGGAAAGTGTGCCTATAAGCCTATATCGCACCATATCACAGAGTATGTATTATTTATGCTTTCATTAGAGGTAGTCAAACAAGGAGTGGCACCCGGGAGTCAACCTTGGTCCTGCAGAGGAGCCTAGGGGTAAGGCTCTGAAACATGTAGACTAGGAAGTCAGGTACATTACATCCCCCACTTCCACAGCCCCTTTTTAATCATACTGCTTCCAAGAGATCTATTAAATCATTGGAATTACTAGGAGATAGGTATTTTTTAACTCACCCAAGACCCTACCACTTCTATCCCTCCTATGATTCACATTGACAAGACTACATCAGTGTTCCCACATATCCTGTAGGTCATAGCACGCACCACTCCGTAGAGGTTCGGGAAGAAACCCAATGATGAAGCATGCACCAAGGGGTAACCCTGGTGGGTGAGGGTTTTTCTAACAGGAAAATCCTTCTTCCTATCTACCCTGTGGTAGTTCTTTTAGCTGGGCCTCTTTTGTAATATTTCAAAAGTTGGACATGTCCTGGTAGTGAAAAACAATTAAATTAACTTAACTACTGCAAGGTCTCTCTCCCATAGGTTAACATTGAGGTTACCATGAAACAACATTTAAGTGTAACTTCCAAATGGTCAAAGATCGAAATTTGGAGTTTGGTGTCACTGGAGTCACAATTTAAAAACACAGCTTATAGTGAAGTTGGATTTTAAATTGTAAGTCTGAAAATGCCACCCTTAGAAAGTTGACATTTTCCAACTTTAACCATTCTGTGCCTCTGCTTCTCTCTGAATACACTTCTGGAGTGGATGACAGCGGAGCTTTGTGCACTCCCTCTAGGTAGTCACACACAAAAGGAGCTTTGTGTGACATTTGCATCCGAATGGAACATCACCAGGGTTATGGGTCTTCCTGAGCTAGATGGGAGGGAGGAACTGACAAAACTGAATAGCGCTGTGCCTTTTCCCACACAAAGGGCTGCATAACTCACTGTAGAGTGACTGGAGCCAGGGGAGGAAGGGCAGGGGCCTTGTGCACTTCGAAGACCTCTCTTTGAAGTCTCCCAACTTCAAAGGCTCAACTGCGTATAAGTACTGGACCCCAAATCCCATCAAGTTAGTACACTTCAGGATCATAAGGACAATCTGCCAGGAAGAAGGACTGCTGTGCTGCCAAAAGGGACGGCCACTCTGCTCAACAGCATTGCTGTGTTGGCCTGCCGCCTCTTGACTGAGATTGAGAAGGACTCAACTTTGCTCTCTAAATCCTCCACAGAACCAAGTGACTACGAGGGCTTGCCTCCTGTACTGAAGTCTCAGGCCATCAAAGACTTCCCCTTAAATCTGCTGTGTTGCTGGACTGTGCCATCTGTGAGTCCTATCCTTGTCTAATGTGCCAATATAGTCCTGGGCTTTAGAAGTGGATTTTGAAGTTGTTTCTCTGCAAAAATCAATGCACTGAGCTGCTGCGTTGCTCGAAACTGACGCAGAGTCCTCCGACGCCAATGTAATGCTGATTTGATTCGACACAGGACCAGACTGCGAGGTCCAATGACAACGTAGCACCGATCGGAGGACATCCCTGAGCGGATCGACAATGAAGCATATCATACATCTCAATGGAGTTCTACGCCAAAGGCAGACCCGAAAGTGAGGCTCGACACCGATGCATCTACCCAGCTGCATGGATTGGAACTGATGCATTGCATTCGCATAACTTCTCAACATCGAGGCTTGCTCCAGAAAAAGTAATTTTTCAGTGGGCTCTGCGTGAGTTCTGTAGCTGGCCTGCACCCCAATACCGTCAGCCTGAACTTTGGATTTACCCAAGTCCAGCGCAACCCTAAGTAACCTTGTAGCGCTATTGACTCTAAAACACTACTTTGCAGTTTATTCTATAAATATACATATCTCAGGATCTACATATTTAATTTTTGTCGTTTTGGTCTCGTTTTACTCAGATAAATGATCTCTATCTTTCTAAACTTTTTGTGGTGTTCTTCACTGTGTTACTGTAATTTAAGTGTTGAACAAATACTTTACACATTGCCTCTTAAATATTTAGGATTTGTATCCGACTTACCCCAATTAGGATTGTGGTCCCTACTTGGACAGGGTGCATACCTCTGCCAACTACAGACCCAACATCTAATAGTGCTGAAAGAAAATTACTTTCAGTTTGAAAACAATCTATATTTCCAAATCGAGGACACTTCAATGGGAAGCACATTCGCTCCAAGTTTAGCATATCACTGTATCTACCACTTTGAAGAAACATTGATTTTTAACAACAATAACCCTTTCAAACAGGAGATATATTCTATGGCGGCAGCTCAGAGATGACATCCTGATAATCTGCCATGGACGCATTTTTAAAGTTGAACTATTTTTTGCCTGGATCAGCACTCTGGAACCTCACACATTCCAGAAATCAAATTGCATTTTTGGATCTCACAATCAAAGCTGAAAATAGTAAACCAAGCAGAAAAACATATCTCACAAAAACGGACTGAACATCCTTCTCAGATTAGACAGTCATCATCCTAAAGCTCCAAGACAGAATTTACCATACAGTGAATGTCAGCGTCTTCGTAGAAACTGTAACAACCTGGATGACTATGACAAACAAGCTGCTGAATTATCAGCCAAACTGTGCGAGAAGAGATATCCAAAGAAGATCATTCGCAGTACTAGGAAGAGGGTACAAACCAACACAGAATCACTGTTGGGAAGGTTTCCAAAACCACTAGCAAATTGGATAACGTGTGACCACCTTGACCCCATAATACAATGAGATAAAGAAGATCAATAATAAGAAATGGAACATCCTAAATACAGCCCAAATGGGCTTACCAGAAGCATTATTTGCATTTAAAAGATCTACGAATCTAAGAGACTAATTGGTACATACATAACTGTGGAAATCTACAACCTTAGAATCATTCACACCACTATGGGGACTTCCAAAGGTTAGGGGGTCAGTATCCTTGTAGAGATTGCAATACTTGTCACTTAACTGAAGTGACAAAAGAGATTGACCTAAATTTACCCCACAAATGGGAAATACGTGAACTGTAACACAAGTGTTAGAAATGAGGTCTCTAGTTGGCAGTGAGTTTACAACCTGCCCAAACAGGGACCCTCATTCTAGTCAGGGTAGGGGAGTCGCACACCTAAGACAACCCCTGCTCACCCCCTTGGTAGCTTGGCACTAGCAGTCAGGCTTATCTCAGAGGCACTGTGTAAAGTATTTGTAGAGACACATACAGTAACATAGTGAAAGCACCACAAAAGGACTCCACACCAGTTTAGAAAAATAGCCAATATTTATCTAAATCAAACAAGACCAAGACGATAAAAATCCAACATACACAAGAGAAGAAATCAATGTTTAAAGTAAAAAGAGTCTTAATTCATGGGTATCAATGGATGTGTTGTTTTAGCACAAAGTACCTGGTATACATAAAAAATAAAGCAGTAAGAGAGGAGATGCGTCACAAAAGCACATGATGCGTCGATTCTTTACACGCAAGTGAGGCAGTGTGTTGATTCTTTCCCCGACGCGTAGGCAATGCATCGATTATTTCCCCAGCAGGAGAACGATGCGTCGATTTCGGGACACGCAGCCTCCGGTCTTTGCGACAATGTTGAAGATTGGACGCCCAGGGTCAATGTGTGAAAAACTCCAATGCATTGTGCGAGGTGTCTGCGCTGAGAACAGGCTCTGCGTCAAATTTTCAGCCGCAGGAAAGGTGCTGTGCTGATTTGTCTGACACAAACACAACGGTGTGCGGATTTTCCCCCACAGGTTAACAGCTTCCACTTCTAAGGGTCATGATTTAGCACCACATAGCAAGTCAAGGCTCTCAGCAGATGAAGTCTTTGATGGCCCTGAGACTTCACAACAGGGTGCAAGCTCAGTTCAAGCCCCTGGAAAACCTTGGAAAGCAGGATGTAAAAGGAAAAGTCCAGTCCTTTCACAACCAGGGCAGAAGCAGCAGCAGCCGGCCATAACAGCAAAGCAACAGGCAGAGTGGCAGGTCCTCCTCAAGCAACCAGCTCTTGTTCCTGGCAGAATGTGCTGCATTGGAAGTGTTCTAAAATTGTGGGGTCAGCATTCCAGTACTTATACTCATTTCTGCCTTTGAAGTAGTCAAACTTCGAAGGAAAGCCTTTGTAGTGCACAAGACCCTGCCTCTTCCTTGCCCTGCCTCAGCCACACTCTAGGGAGTTGGAGACTGTATTGTGTGAGGTCAGGCACAGCACTTTTAAGTGCAGGTGTAGGCTCCCCCCTCCCACTCTAGCCCAGGAACATCCATCAGGATATGCGGGACACTCCTCAGCTCCCTTTGTGTCACTTTCTAGAGTGAATTCACAAACAGCCCAACTGTCAGTTTGACCCAGACGTAGAATCAGCAGCCAAGCACAGGCACAGAATGGTTAAGCAAGAAAATGCCCACTTTCTAAAAGTGCCATTTTCCAACTTACAATCTAAAAACTAACTTTACTAAAAGAAGTATTTTAAATTGAGAGTTCAGAGACCCCAAACTACACATCTCTATCTGCTCCCAATGGGAAACTGCACTCAAAAGATATTTCAAGGCAATCCCCATGTTAACCTACTAGAGAGATAGACCTTGCAATAGTGAAAACCGAATTTGGCAGTATTTCACTATCAGGACATGTAAAACACAGCAGTACATGCCCTACCTTTTAAATACACTGCACCCTGCCCATGGGGCTGCTTTGGGCCTACCTTAGGGGTGACGTACACGTAGTAAAAGGGAGGTTTTGGGCCTGACAAGTGGGTGCTCTAGCCACTTCGAACTGGCAGTTTAAAACTACACACACAGACACTGCAATGACAGGTCTGAGACATGTTTACAGGGCTACTCATGTGGGACGCACAATGAGTGCTGCAGGCCCACTAATAACATTTGATTTATAGCCCCTAGGCACCGCTAGTGCACCTTACTAGGGATTTTCCAGTACATCAAACATGCCAATCAAGGTGAAAACCAATCACCAACCCAATTTAGAGAGCACTTGCACTTTAGCACTTGTCAGCAGTGGCAAAGTGCCCAGAGTACTAAAAGCCAGCAAAAACAACAAGCCTCAGTCCAGATCACTTTCTTGGGCTACTTTCTGGAGGTCAACTCTGTCAAGGGGGCAACAATGGTGCCATACCCCTTGACAAACCTCCTGTAGTAGCCGCTGAGACCTAGGAAGACTCTCACCTCCGTCTGGGTTGTGGGGGGCTTCCAAGCCAGATTAGTGTACATTTTTGGTTGCAGGGGTGCCACCTGGTCACTTGTCACCTACTGTCCCAGATAAACCACAGATCCCTGCCCTATTTGCAATTACTGGCCTTAATAGTGAGGCCTGCCTTCTGCAGGGCCTTCAACATTTCACAGAGGTGCTTGCAGGTGTTCCCCCCAGCTGAAGCTGAACACTGCAATGCCATCTAGGTAGGCGGCGCTGAAATCCTTCAGCCCAGCCAAAACCTGGTTGACCAACCTCTAAAGGTTGGCAGGGGAATTTTTAATCCCAAAGGGAATAACCCTGAACTAGTAGTGCCCCCTGGGGTGGAAAACGCTGATCTCTTTTTTGGCTCATCCATCAAGGCAATCTGCTGTTTGACATTAAGTCAAATGTGCAGAGGAACATGGCAGCTCCTAGCCGATCTATGAGCTCATCAGCTCTGGAGATGGGGTACGCGTCAGTATTAGTGATGGCGTTGAGTCCATGGTAGTCCACACAGAACCCCAGTTCTGGGGTGGCACCGGGGCCAGCAGCTTTTGGGAGCAAAACCACTGAGCTGGCCCAAGGACTGCTGGAAAACTCAATTACCCTAACGCTTGCATCTTGGACATCTCATCCTTGATGCAGGCTCTGACCTTGTCAGTAACCCTGTAAATCTTCTGTTTTACAGGTGGACTGTCCACAGTGGGTACACAGATGAGTGACCCCAGGGGTGAAGGAGAACAAGGGGGCAAACTGTCCCAACATCTGGCAACAGTTCCTCTGATGCTCTGGGGTCATTGTTCGGGAGAGATTCACGCCCTCCACAGACCCATTTTTCTCCTGGACACACAAGAGATCAGGAAGAGGCTCACGCTCCTCCTCAACCACATCATCTGTTGCCAAGAGCATAGTCAGTTCAGACCGCTCAAGGTGAGGTTGGAGGCCGTTCACATATAGGACCCTCAAAGGGTTCCTGGGAGTCTGCAGGTTCACCAGATAGTTGGCATCACTGTTGCGCTTCACCACCTCAAAAGGCCCACTTCACTTGTCCTAGAGAGCACGAGGCTCCACTGTGGCCATGAGCCACACTTTCTGGCCATGATGAAATGCAACCAGAACGGAATTCTGCTCGTACCACCTTTTCATGTCCTCGTGGCTGACTTCTAGGTTCGCCTGAGCGAGTTTCCTGAAGCGTGGTTATTAAAGGCCAGCACATAGCTAAACATGTCCTGGAGGGGCTTACTGAAAGCTTTCTCCAAGCCCTCCTTCACCAGACTCAGAGGTCCCCTCACAGAGTGCCCATACAGCAGCTCAAAGGGGCTAAAACCAAGCCCCTTCTGTGGTACCTCTCTGTAAGCAAAGAGAAAGCATGGCAAGAGAAAGTCCCACTTACACCTCATGGGCTCCGACAGGTCCATTATCATGCCTTTCAGGGTACTGTTGACTCTCTCAACCAACCCATTTCTTTGGGGGCAGTAAAGAGTGGTGACCTATAAGTTCACCACTCCTTACTACCCCCAAGGAAACTACCCCCCACACTCCTTCCATAGAGACTTCATATATGTAGATATGAAGTTGGTACCCCGGTCGGACACCACCTCTTTGGGGAACCCCATGTGGGTAAAAATCCTCATCAGTGCCTGGCCCACCACATGGGCCATCACTGATCTCAGAGGAAAGGCCTCCGGGTACTGGGTGGCATGATCCACAATGACCAGGATAAACCTGTTGCCCATGGCTGTCTTGGGGTCCAGATGCCTCAAAATGTAAATTTCCACCCGCTCAAAAGGGGTGCTGACAACAGGGAATGGTTGGAGGGGAGCCTTGCACCCCTCTTGCCACTTGCCTGACAAGTCTGGCAAGACCTACAATTTACGTCAGAGTGCCTGCGCATTTGGGACCAGTAAAAGTGGATGACAAACCTTTCAAAGGATTTCTCCTGCCCCAAATGTACCGACAAAGGCACATCATGAGCCAACCCCAGTAGGAAGATTCTGAAGCATTTGAGTACCACCAGCACACAGGCAGCCCCAGGCTCAGCAACTTTAGATTCGCTATAGAGGAGGCCATCCTCCAAGCAAATCTAGTGTGATCCAGACTCCTTGCCAGATGCCTAGTCTGCAGCCTGAACCGCAGACCCTTAAGAGAAGGGCAGGAGTTCTGTGCCTCACAGAACTCTTCCCTGGTGGGAGCCCCTTCTTGCTGCCAATGTGTCAGCTCGGGCACCTCTCCCATTTCAGCCATTTGTTTCCCTGTAGGCTCCGGAACATCCCCCTCAGGTTCAGCCTCCTTCCGGACCCATGGTAACTTCTGGGCCCGGTTTCCCGCGCCCCTTCCCCTTACTTTTCCTGGCAGGAACCTGGGCCACTCTTTCAGGCTCCAGGACCCCTTGATCACCCTGATGGGCTGCCATAGAACGGGTGATCACACATGCCCACCCAAGCAGACCCAACAAATCCAAGTGTAACCCATGTTCCACCTCACTCCAAGAAGAGTCCTCCAGGTCATTGCCTAGTAGACAATCAACAGGCATGGATGGACTCATAGCTACCCTCAACAAACCTGAGACCCCACCCACTCAAGGGGAACTTGCGCCACCTTACACAGGTGCTCTGAGTTATCTACAGCAACTACTTGGTGAAACACATTGGGAACTACTTGCTATTCAAACAACAGGTGGCACCTGACAGGAGTCACACTGGCTCCTGTGTCTCTCAGAGCCTCCACCCTCTGTCCATTGATGGTCAACCACTGCCTGTACTTCTTAGTGTTCTCAGGCGAGAGGGTCCTCTGGACCATCTCACTGTCCCCTTGCGAGAGAAAGGTCGTCACAGCTGCCTCCCACCCCTCTCCTGGAACCAACTTCTCCCCAAGCTCTACACTGGCCATCCCTGTGACTGAGCACCAGAGGGTGCCGCTGTCCACTTGGGATATATGGGGTCCCCCCCCTCATGTGACCTACCTGATCACATGCAAAACATTTGTGAGGACACTTCTCTTCAGGTTTCCCTGTAGAGATCCATGGTTTCTTGTTACCTGGGGACTGGGAATCCTTACCCTGGGAACTAGGTTGGGGCCCTTCAGAGAACTCTCCCTGTTTATCCTTACCCCCCACTTTTTCTGATGGGGACCCAGCCCACCCTTGGCTGAGCCCCCCCCAAATACCTCTTTTGGACCCTGGTGCTCTCCCACTGGTTTGCTTCCTGGGCAAGCTTCCTGGAGTCAGCCAGCATGCTGTAAATTAGGTGCTGGCGCTGCTCTGGAAAACAAAGACTATACAAGTGCTCCCATGCAATCAAATTGTACAGCCCCTTGTAAGTCGTTACCTTTCTGCCCTTCACCCAACCATCCAGTGCCCTGCAAAAAGAATCAACACATTCTAACCAAGTTTGAGGATTCCTTTTCTTGTAAGACCTGAACTTCTCTTTGTACTACGGTGGAGTGAGACCATATCTAGTGAGTAGGACGTCCTTCATGATAGAGTATGAGAGTACTCAGGATCCCCTAGGGCTGTTAAGATGTCCCTCCCCTCTACCGCAAAGTGCTTCCACAGGCCCGCCCCAGTGTACTTCAAGGACCAGGTTCATGTGAAGACCTGACTCATACCCCTTAAACCACAAGTGTATGTCATCCTCCCTCTTGTAATCTTTTTCTAGGTCTTTGGGGATGTGCACCCTTTTTTCAGGCTGTGCTGGGGTACTGCTGCCACCATCTGTGCTGGACCTGCCGTTCAGATCCAGCTCCTTTAAACTCAATTCTTGTGCTAAGATCAGTTTCTTCTCTTCCATGACAAGTCTGTCTTTTCCCTCTTCCCTTTTGATTTTAGCCAACTGCAGCTCCCTCTTATGCAGGAGTCTGAGCTTCTCCATCTCCAATTGGTGCCTCCCGAGTTCCCTCCTCTCCTCCAGTTCCTCCTGGGTCAGGCCTTTGGATGAAACAATGCTGCTTGCACTGGAGGCCCTCACTCCAGACAGGTAAGGGTTATTCAACACAACATCATGTAAGCTCTGCATCTCCTCATCCACAAAAGCATCCTCCTCTGCCGTGTGCTCCTCAGCCTCTTTTGCTGCCAACCAGGTCATCAGCGCCTTTTGCAGCTCTTCTTTCCTAGCAGAGCTTTTGATTGGACATCTTAATTCCCTACAAAACTGCTCCTCCAGTATCTCCAACTCAAGCACCACATTTGTAGCAGCCGCTGATGTATCCCCAGACTAAGACATGCTTGTGGGTAAGGTTTAACAAAGGTGCAGAATTCCAGAAGGGAAGGAAAATCAAAGAAAAAGGAAACACAAACATCAAACAAAAATCCAAGAGAAAAAAATTGTATGTGGTAGCGTAATGGTCAATAAAACAGTAGTGTGCACCAATCACTGTATGGGGCCTCTGGTTGGCAGTCAGTTTGCACCCTGTCCAAGCAGTGACCCTCACCCTAGTTAGGGTAATGGAGATACAGACCTAGGATAACCCCTGCTCACCCCCTTGGCACAAGCAGTCAGGCTTATCTCAAAGGCAATGTGTAAAGCATTTGTACAATTACACAGAGTAACACAATGAAAACACCACAAAAGCACTCAAAACCAATTTAGAAAATTAGCCACTATTTATCTGATTAAAACAAGACGAAACCAACACAAATCCAACATACACAAGCCAACTTATGAATTTTCAAAGATTCAACTTCAATATACCACTTAGAAACACAAATGCTTCAATTTGGTGTTATCATGGCATTGTGACGGAGTCGTTCCCAACAATCTGACGCCAATGACAGCGAAGAGCAAAGAGAACCCTCCATAAGAGCCTGGTGGGTATTGCAGCGCACCCTAACGAGAAGCACGGCCTGATGATGAAGCATGCTACTTTGGTGGGTGAGGGCCTGTGCATCCTAAAAAGGATGCCTTCAGTGTCAGACCTGTAATACAAAACACCAGTGTTCCAGGGAACAGCACACACATTTTGGAGGATTCAGTTTGTTTGGGGTTTGAAATACAACAGACAGCATTGGGAAGGTGGTGGCATGAGAAATCTGTTTTATTGAAAGTTAAGAAATATGTTTATTATAGGAAAATATTCGATATTGACATAACCTCCGACCATCTTTATCACTGTGATTTTTTTAATGAGAAATCCTTGTATTTAAGTAGGCTATTTGGACATGATAAACAAGTCTGACTGCTGTTTTCTCAAATTAAAACAAACTGACTCTTAACAGTAGGTTCACTGTAGCCTGTCCTTACGTAAGAAATAACAGAAGCCGTGGCTGAACCCAGCCGTGCCAGACCAGCCACCCGGGTCTAGTGATGTATTCTGGTCAAGGAGTGACGAATTTCAAGGTCACCACGGCCGTGGACTCAGGAGGTGCTCAATTGTTTTTCTTCTAGCCAAGACTGCACGTTAAGTCACTTCACATTAGACGGCTGACATCGTCTATCAAGAAGGCTTAATAATGCACATATCTGTGTTTCACCTGTAGAACACCAGTTTGAATGTACAGTGGGAGAAGGGTGTGGGAGAGGGGTAAACGCAACTGATAGCGGGAGGAGGCTGGGAGGGTAGGGGAAACACAACGGATAGCAGGAGGAAGGTTGGGGAAACCCAACGGACAGTGGGAGGAGGGCTGGGGTGAGGCAGAGGGACAATTTACACATGCACTCTATAATAATGCGTGTGCAAAAGTAAAAAAAAAAAAAAAAGCAATAAATAAAGAGAAGCTGCAGGAGTCTGCGGCCAGTGGAAGGAAAATGGCTGCAGATAGGAAGTTGTACTTGGGCCATGCTCCACGGCTGGGACACACAGAGAAGCCCCAGGATGAAGCAGAAGAGGAGGCTCTGACCAATAAGAAGCAAGGAAACAACAGAGACATTGAAGCAAACTAATGGTAAATAATAGGCAGGCTCTAAGCCCATTTTAGGAATTTTTTTTGTTTACAAGATATTTCCGAAGCACTATGCAGGCGAAACCTAAAAAGGAATTTCGCCAATTGGAAAAGAAAGGTATTCATGTTCGTATGTAACTTTAGTAACGTTTGATAATGAAATGCCAGTAAATTGGCCACTGCTGTCACATTGGGTGGGCATTTTAACAGAAAGAAAACTACAGCATTAATTAACACCTAGCACAAGATCAGACACTAATCAGTCTCATATGACAGGGTCACTATTAGAAACTTTGCAACTAGAGTAGAATGGTTCACTCCACAGTGCCTGTTCCTTTTTAGTCAAAGCAGTCACTTTTTTGTGTGTCCTGTTCAACAATTTGGCAAAAACACAACTCTTTTGTTGCTATGGAATATCAACTGTTTTTCTGTGCACGACCATTGGACCTTCATTCACGCAGTTTATTTCATTAGTACCACAAGTAACATTTGTCTGCATCATTTCCACACCCATTCACCCTAATGGTAATTTGGACTAACTTACATATCCTCAAATACTACAAGACACATGTCTGGCTGACATCACCCAGTCCTTTGGGATGTCATTTTGACTTTGGTGGTCAATTTCTCTGACCGCCAAAGTCAAACCCGCCACTAGACCGCCATACTACGTGACTGCTGGCAGCCTTCCGTCATCCACCATCTTTGTGGTGGAAAGTCGCCTGCGTTTGTGCTGGTGGTGGGCGGTGCAGAGGTAGGTGCATCGCCAGCACTGCCACGGCAGCAGGACTCCACCCGCCGTAATACAGCTTGTCGGAGTCCTGCTGGCGTGGTGGTGCTGGCAATGAAAGACCGCCAGGACCCATCCCCTCCTTGACGGAGAACGTAAGTGGGTGTCCGAAAGTGGGGGAGGGGACAGGCGTGTGTGGGTGTGTGTGTGTGTGTGTGTGTCCGTGCCTGGGGCGGGGGGGATGGTGGGAGGGGTGGTGAACGTGTGTGTAAGTGTGCATGTATGGTGGTGTCTGTGTGGATGAATGTGAGTGAGTGGAGGTGTCTGTGTGGATGAATATGAGTGAGTGGGGGTGTCTGTGTTGATGAATGACTGAGTGGGGGTGTCTGTGTTGATGAATGACTGAGTGGGAATGTCTGAGTGCATGTATGTGTATGCTGAATGGGTGTGTATGTGAATGTGTGTGTGTGTGTGTGTGTGTGTGTGTGTGTGTGTGTGTGTGTGTGTGTGTGTGTGTGTGTGGATGGGAGGGGGGATGTGTGCATGTATCCAGACATGTTTGCATGTGTGTGCCGGCGACAGAGATGTCGAGTCCCATCGCCGGATGTGTGACCGCCAGGGTTTTCATGACAGGGTGACCGCCACGGAAAGCCTGGTCATTTGCATACTGCGTAATCCGGCCAAAAGGCTGAGGCCTGCGGCTGGGGTGGAGGTGCTCCCCGCCAGCCGTGGAGGTGCGACTGCACTGGCGGGCCCCAGCAGGGATGTAGCCCAACAACTCTTAATGTGGCGGTCCTTACCACCGGCTCTGTGGTGGTAGGACAGCCACGGCGAAGCTGACGGTCTCATAACCGCCAGTCTCGTAATGAGGCCCATGATGTGTGACAAAGTATTTACTAGGTGTGGTTCTCTCCACTAGTCCTGAGGAGGCCCAGAGTTGTACAGGCCGAAACGTGTCAACTGCATATTTTTGAGAGGTTGCAACCAATGTTGAATTGCGCCTTTAAGAACTTTATACCATAGGCCTTTCCATATTTTCCTTTCAAAATAAGGATGTTGTAGGTCTGGGACTTACTTTGCAACCATCTCTTACATGTGGATCTTCTGCATAATTGTTAATCGACACCACATGGCTCCTTGAATAAGGAGAGGACTGTTGGACTAAGGATTGTTGTTCTATGTTTATTGTTCAGTGTTTTATGTTTTAAGTGTTTTTCGTATGAGAGACACTAACCGGAAGGTCAGGAAATGTTTACTTTTGTTGATGTATACAAAAATGACTGCTGTAATCAGAACAGTTGCCTTAGTTGGCGGGATGTGGTAAGATGTTTTGATTAAAAAGCAATTAAATTGCATGCTCAATGATTGAGTTACAGCATTATTGATAGAACTTATGAGTGTATTTTTTCCTACTATTTGACCACTCTTTTTCAGATATTAAAGTCTCTGCCCTGAAGCAGGGCTTGCCCCAGGTTTTCTGGTCTCTAAATGCAGAAGCGAAGCAGTGGCATGGCAGATCTGCAAGACATTCCGCATCTGCTAATATGACATAAAAAAAAGCTGTGTCGGAAACCAAAATGTCTCTAGTCACGTGCAGAATATCACTTTTTTCAAGACACCACAAAATCCCTTGACAGCTTTCCATCTCTCAATGTCAGAGACGCATTTCAGTATAATTGGAAAATTAATATACAAAAACCACTAAGAATCAAGGCTTGATATTTTTCCCCGCACATAAAAAATAATGCATTATGCTATGATGGTATAACATTTTCAAAGTCCTACTAACATCTTATCCCGATAACAGTTTCACCCGCAAGGAGGACACACTTATTTCAATTGAAAAACGGTCCAACCATCATGTCAAACTTTACATTACTTCTCAGATAATTTTAGATATGTTACAGTTCTGACAATCGCCCTCAACGTGTAAAAATAATGCTTTGCAATCAAAAGAAGGAAAACATCCTTCAACAAAAAATTCAAAGTGTGTGAAACAGGTCTAGGGGAAAAGGGTGGTGGGAGGGAAGGACTCTTCAGGAGTGGATTAGATGTCAATTTTCCAGTCTGACCAACAGATGATGCTGGCCAATGTAACAGAAATGGGGGAACTATCAAGATTAAGAGAGAAGATTATTTTACATTTAAAAAAAGTGCTTGGACAGTGAGGATCCAAAAGCACAGACCCTTGAGGAGATTCCCTGGATGCACTCTGGCTTGTTTTCGGGAGGGGAATGTTGGCTGTTCTCATGAACTACAGGATAACTATCAAATTGTTTCATAATATTGAGGACAATAACAGGTCTTAAGTATTATTGGACCTCTCTAGATGTATTTATGTATTAACACAGGCAAGGGGTGTGATGCACTGTGCAGTCTCATTTCACATGCAGAAGCACGGCAAGACTCATAGAAGGGGCTCAGATTGAAGTTTTTCTAAAATGAAAGCCTAGCCTAAAAGATTATGATATAATTTGACTTCCAAATTTCTATTCACATATTTTAAATTGGCCACTGTATGCCTAGATTCTCCGGTCGTTGTTGTTTCTCCTTAATGATGCTAGCAAAATGTTTTTATGAGATCTTTTAGACATTACAAAAGTGACACAGCACATAAAATCTTTGAGCTGTGCCCCCTATTTTTCTTTTTTAATGCAAATCATATTCCCAGACCAATAACAACTGAAAATGTTTTAGTGACTTCAGCTAACAATATGGTGTGGTTTGTAGACACGTGATAGTGCCAGTTAGGCGATTATCAGGAACAGACATGAAAAATTAGCACAGGTCCCACTTTGTTCAAATGCTACACAAAATAGCAATTTAAGATTGTAGCAGTTTAAAGGCACTGAATACAAATGTGCTATTGTCTCAAAATGATGGGCCATTAGCCCGTGTAACACCAAATTTGTTTTAATATTCCTACATTTTGAGCTGTTGCTTTAGTTAAAAATTCACCATTTATAAAACTTCTAAGGGGTGCTGAATGCAAAGACTGGATGGAAACAAAATCTGAGTAATGTAGGTAAGGGACTGCACAAAGTACTCTAATGTTATATGAGGGATCAAATTGTACTCCATTTAGAAATCTGGGCCTATATCATCCTTTTCCAGAGTTAATAACGCCTCATAGTACATTTTAATATGCTGACTAAGAAAACATTTACTCAATCATCTTCTGAAATACAGTACTATTCATGTAAGACATAGGAGAACAGAATAATTGTTAACACCTGAGAAAAACATTTTTAGTATCCGAAACTGGATGGAAGCTCTAGGAAGCTAATAAAGCCATTAAAACAAATCACATCGCAAAACGTCGGAATACTAGCTTGCGCCCTTTGTCGTGAACCATGATTGTTGATAATATCTAGGAGAACGGAATTGTTTGAGATTGGTGTGTATGTAAAGACCGACTACATATACGTTATTTGCAGAAGTCACACGAACGTGTAATAGAGAAGAACAGATTCACCATTTTTAGGTTTTTGGAGAGGAAATCATTGAACCAGCAACAGATCAGCAGAGACTTACTCCCAAGTTCACAATAGAACAGATATATAGAAAGAGAGGATACTCGAGACATGTACCCGAATAAAAGTTTCATAATCATCAGATTATCCCCAGTAGGAATGGGATCTAACTAAGATGTCCCGGCACTTTCTGGTGTTATGACACATGACTTCCTTTAACTCTCTACATCAGTGGTTCTTAACCTGTGGTCCTACTCAGGGGGTCCACAGCTCTATAGAACATTAAATTAAACTGAGAATTTAAAATTTTAAAACATTCTTCAACTGTGAAGGAATTTGAAATCGGAGGCTTAAAATTAAGGTGGTATCCTTTGCTTGATTTGTTGAGGAGCACAAGTAAAGCAAACAGATTACAGTATGGACGAGGCCTCATTTGATGCTCTGACAAAAAGAGAGCAAACATTAGGAGCAAAAAAAGAGAGTGATATGCTAGAGTTTAGCATAACTCGGTCTTTAAAAATGTAAAACAAAATTTCGAGAATCTCCAACTTTCACACTGAAATTAAAATTCATTTTTGCTATATTTGATTGTGAATTAAATAAAATAAATAAATAAAATATTTCAGTGTTGCTGAGGCACATATCTGATTGAGCAAACTTTTGGATCTGCAATCCTGGTGTGCCGGTGTCTCGTGTTATAAATGGAATTCTGCTAAAATACTGGTTATTGTGGAAAGAGGGACGCCATCTAATATCTCTGGTAGGATCGGAATCTAGATTTGGCAAGGAGTGATGCTTACAGTGAATTTTTAAGCCTTCTTTAAGATATTTGACATTGATATTTATTTTCATAAAGCGCAGCATATGCCTGAAGGCGTCTTGTTACTAAGATTAAAGCTTTGCACAAAACCGACAGAAAGAAGGAAACACAAGCCTGTATTTTTAGTTGGCCGTATTAACATCGTTAAAATGATTCTTACCAAAATTACTGTGATCTATTTGTTAATTGGAGATTACAGTGCCAATTACTCTGTTGAATATAATTTCTAAGCTTTGTTTAAAAAAAAGTAAACTACTTTTAGCAGTGATATCGGTCTATACAATTAACAATCGTTTAAGTCTGTGTTTTTTAAGAAAACAACTGTTGTGGCGTGATTCCATTAGGAATGCATTTTATTTAGTCCGATAATTTCCTTGAGGTCCATGGCGACTTGTGGTGTGACTCCTTAGACAAAAATCCTGTATATTTCTGCAGACAAACTGTCATGGCCGACAGGTTCACCCTATGCTAAGAATTTACTTTGAACTTCCTAGCAAGAAGTTATGTTCTCTGCTAATGTTAGGTAAACATACATGCACTAAAATGTGTGTACATTCCTTCCACGAAAGTGCTAAGGACATTATTAAGATTATTATAAAACTCACTGCAGTACAGCCAGAAAACCAGCAAAATAAATGCCATTACGGAATACCTGCCGAAATCATTTATCTCTGCCATAGTAAGGTTTTAACTCTGCTTTTCCTTAGTAAGTTTACCTGACTCTTCCCCAGTTTTAAATGTTTGCTCTTTAAAGCTCCAGCATCATTTGACAATTCTGGCACCATGGATTGTTTTAATTTGGCCTAGTTATAAAATGTGAAAACAGGAAAGGTATAGTACACCCTTACCAACTGGTAGCTCCTCCTCGTCTCTCATCGGAGCAAAACTACCTTCATGTAAGTTGATGACAACAGACCGTATTTCAGAACGGACCCAGCGACCAATGAGGATACTCTGAACATGTAACACTCTCCAAGGCTCTCCTCAGGTTCAAGAAGGCACCATAAGAGAGCATCCAGTACAAACAACACACGGAGCGCTAAAGTAACAGTCCAGCAAACAGTAAATTGTGAAGAGTGATAGCATGTGTAGCTTTGAGCAAAGAGTCCAATGGTAATAGCAACACATTTTAATTCAAGTTAATGCAGAAAAAAGTGCAAAGAAACACCCCTGTGAGTAACACGTGAAAGTAACAAGCGAAAGGCGGTACACTGTGGCCCTGTGAAGGATGGACATATGACGGCAAACATTAAACTGCCTGGTGAAAAAAAGAAAGGCCAAATTAAGAGGATAGGACATAAACTGCTTGTGCAAACAATGTCACCTGTAATTGGAGTACACGGGGATTCGGTGTACGATCTGTTCTCGTATTACTTTCACGTGTTACTCACAGGGGAGGGTCTTATCATTTTTTCTGCATCATGACACTCTTTGAAGCAACAAAGAATTACGTAGTGTTTTATTCATACTTCTGACTTCTGAGTGTTGCCTTTTAATGGAGATTACACCGGTTTTGACTTGAGTGTACGCTTTGTTAAAGTGATTAGAATTTAAACTGAATGTGTGTTTTTGCAGGCTTGGTAAGGTCGCTGTAGACGAAACACGTGTCAGCTGCCATCTGCTTGTGAAAAAAATGTGTTGCTATTACTATTGGACAATTTGCTCAAAGCTATACAAAATATTAACTTTCCATATTTACTGATTAACAGCTGCTATTTTTGTGCTCTGGGTTTTGTTTGCATTGTATGGCGGTGTGAGAGTTTTCTCCCACACACATTATTGACACTAATGTGGCAGCATATTGCCCCACCTGTAGAGCATATTGCATATAGCTGTTTCCTACTCACCCTACTTTATAGAAAATGTGATAATTTTTTAACCACAGCTACCGCATTTCGAATCATCAAAGAGAACCTAATTGAGGCAAAGATACGGTATGAACAAAAACATAATACCTAATGCTTTGGGCTCTGGCGATATTTCCTCTGAAAGCTGGTGTGAACACTTGATTATCATTTGTGTTAGGAACAAGCTGTTTCCTGAAGTGTTTTTAGTACAGAATAAATCAAACTGAAGTTCCTACAATTAGATTGATTATTACGGCTCCTTCTTTCCAATATGTCCACTGTACAGGCGCCTATTCATCTTTAGGGAATCAGAGTTCCTTTAACTCACTCAACTCAATTAACTCAAATCTAGAACATCTCAGCATCCTTATAATTAGTGTACTACAGTGCTTAATTTGTAAATAAAAACGTGCCAGTGCCCAAAGCCTTCCTCTTAAACATGCGGCTGCTGCAATTAAATGTGGGAACACGGAAAACTGAGGTAGCGTAATCCTGAAGCCACCTAGGGCCTTTTCAATCCTTTTAAATCCCCTCCCTGCCCCTTCAGTTCACTCTTGCAGCTTTCTGCTTTTTCCCCATTGTGACGCCATTTCGTTTTTCTCTTCATCTGTCTTTCCAATGTGTGTCTTTTGCTCCCAGTAAATGCTTGAGATAGAAAAATAAGCACAGGCCCCCAAAAATAAGTGTTGGTGCTCAGCACCAGAAATAACAACCACAAATTAAGCACTGCTGTACTATCACTTTACAGGTGTTAGGTCTCTAGATGGCAGAGCTATGCACACTGTCCAAGTAGGGACCACAACGCTAGTCAAGGTAAGTCAGCTACAAACCTTAAAGTAACCTGTGCTCAATCTCTGGTAGGTTGGTACAGAGCAAGCAGGCTTAACTTAAGAGGCAATGTGTAAAGATGTCCTTAATGTACAGTAACAGTGAAAGGCATCACAATAGGACTCCACACCAGTTTAGAAAAATAGAAAATATTTATCTGAGTAAAACAAAACCCAAAATGACAAAAATCTAATCAGTAAAATTCCAGATATGAATTATTAAAGATTACGCATGAAAACAGTGCTTAGAAGTCACTAGTGATCAAAAGGTTACTTGAGGTCGCAAAGGACCAATGCAAATTCAAAATCCAGGCCGGTTTCCCGCACCTCTTGCCCTTCCTCTTTTTAGCAGTACCCAGGGTCATTGTTCTTCTGACTACCCTCTCGAGCTCCCATGGACCATGTGGTCAGGCACACCCACTCAGGCAACCCCATCTTCTCCAAGTGTGACCCAAGCTCCACCTCTTTCAAGATGGTGTGCTCCAGGTTGCTGTCCAGCAGACAATCCACAGGCATGGATGTACTCCCAGCTACCTTCAGCAGACCTAAGACTCCCCCCACACTCAGAGAACCATAGCCACTGGGTAGAGGCTCTCACGGTTGTCAGCAGCAACAACTTGGTGGAACGTATTAGGGAAGACCTGCTCTGAAGACACCAGATGACACCTGAGGGTTGTCATGCTGGCTGCTATGTCTCTGAGAGCCTCTACCCTCTGTCCATTGATGGGCACCCACTGACTGCACTTTCCAATAATGTCAGGCATGTGGGTTCTTTGTACCATCTCTCCATCACCCAGGGACACTAAGGATAACTTCACTCTCTCCCCAGCAGTATCTAGGGGCAACTCCTCCTCAAACGCTACATTAGCCAGCCCCAGAGACTGCCCATAAGTAGGTGGCTGTGCCTGCTTGGGACAACTAGCATCTCCCTTGTAGTGCCCTTCCTGATGACATTCACAGCACTTCACGGGAGTCCTCCCTGCAGAATTATTCTCAGGGAATCACTTCTTTCTCTCAGAAGGGGGAAGTGAACCCCACCCTACAGAACTAGTTTGGGGCCCAACTCCTTACTCTTTTTGTCTCCCCGCCTCCTTCTTCTGGTGAGGACCCTGCTAACCCTTGGCGTGATCCCCCCAAGGTACCTTCTTGAGAACCCAGATGCCAACCCAGCAGTCCGCTTCATTAGCAAGCTATCTAGGGTTAGTGAGGTTGCTGTCAACAAGGTATTGGCGCAGATCTGGAAAACAAAGACTGAACAGGTGCTCTGTTTCAAACAAACTGTACAACCCCTGATAATTATTTACTTCACCGCCTCCCACCCAACCATCAAGTGCCTTGCAAGAAAATTCACAAAATCCACCCAGGTCTGTTTTGAAATCTTTTGACTATCCCTGAATTTCTGCCTATATTTATCTGGGGTCAGACCAAACTTTCTAATTAGGGCCTCCTTCATGGGGGGTATACCTCCTCTTGTCACTCTCTACTAGGGCCAATAGAGTGTTCCTCCCCTCACTAGGGACATGTCTCCACAAACTATCTCCCCAATCTGCTTCAGGCAACTTGTGCACTTGCAGAGAAATTTCGTAGGCCTCATACTATCTGTCTTTGTCGTCTCCCACCACAAAATCAAACACCAGATCCCTGGGTAGGTATGTGGACCCTCCTGACGGAGGGCACAGACGAATTGCTGCCACAATCATCGCTGGACTCCACCTGTCTGGCCTTGATGTCCAGGTCTCTCAGGCTCAACTCTTGAGCCAACATCTACTTTTTCTCTTCTATCACCAGTCTCTCTTTGCCTTGATGTCCAGGTCTCTCAGGCTCAACTCTTGAGACAACATCCACTTTTTCTCTTCAGTAGCCAATCTCTTTTGGCTCTCCTCCATCTCCATGGCAAGACTTTTCTCTTGTACGGCCTGTTTCTTCTTTTGCTCCTCCTCCTCTATGGACAGTTGCCTTTGTTTCCCCTCAAATTTGAGTTTGGCCGCTCCAATCCGAACTTTCTCTCTTCCCTCTCCAGCTCCTCTAGGGACCGGCCTTTGGATGACACATTTCTCCCTGGCCTGGAAGGGACCCTCATTCCTAGGGGTAAGTTGCTTGTCTCCCCCACAGACAGCAGCCTAAGGCCTCCTCTCAGACCCTGGTCCAAATCATCCTCCGTATCCAGCTCTCCCTCAGTCTCCTTCAAGGTCTCGTTTGATGCAGCATGGGCTTCTGAATAGGACCTCAGTGCCCTTTGCAATTCTAACTTCTTGCTCCTTGCAGCAACCCAAAATCCTTACAGAAACATGTCCAGTCCTTCTCACTGCAGGCAAGAAGCAGCAGGCTAACACCACAAAGCAAGTAGCAAAGTATCAGTCCCACCTACAGCACACAGCAAGAAGTAAGCCAACACAGCAATTTAGATGCAGGATGGTAGTCCCTTCCTGGCACCAGAGCAGTCCCCCTGCCTGGCAGTGTCTCCTGGGTTCCAGTAGAGTTCTAATTTGGCGGGCTTTGGGTCCAGTACTTATACCCAAATGTCCCTTTGAAGTGGGGGAGACTTCAATAGAGGCCTTTGAAGATCACAGCTCAGGAAGACCCATCAGCGTGGTGATGAGCCATCAGGATGCACCCAAGATCCCTTTCTGTGTGACTGTCTACAGTAGAGGGAATGCACAAAGCCCAGCTGTTGTCTACCACAGACAAGTATACAGAGACAGGCAGAGGAACAGAATTGTAAAAGTAAGAAAATGCCAACTTTCTAAATGTGACATTTTCATACTTACAATTTAAAATCCAACTTCACCCTAAGATGTGAATTTGAAGTGTGATTCCAGAGACACCAAAAGCCATATTTCTACCTTTTCCCTATTGGAAGTTACACTTAAAAGAGAGGTTTTAAGGTAATCCCAATGTTAACCCCAGGGAGAAATGGGTCTTGTAGTAGTGGAAAATTAATTTAGCAGTTTTTCCCTACCTGGACATGTCAAACTTAAAATTACATGTCCAACATTTTACATACACTGCACCCTGCCCTTGGGGATAACTAGGGCCTACTTTAAGGATGACTTACATGTAATAAAAAGGAAGGCTTGGGCCTGGCAAGGGGGTGCACTTACCAAGTTGAAATGGCAGTTTAGACTGCGCACACAGGCTCTGCAGTGGCAGACCTGAGACATGTTTGAAAGCCTACTATAGTGGCCGGTACAATCAGTGTTGCAGGCCCACTTCTACCATTTAATTTACTGGCCCTGGGCACATAGAGTGCTATTTACTAGGGACTTACAAACAGGGCCACTGGAGTTATGTGATTGTGCGACCACAGCGATTTTCGCATAATTATAGATTTGCTGCATTTACCACATAACCCATCATCTGCCACATAATCTGCATATTTTAACAAAAACATTTATTTCCAGCTCAAACAGTTCAAGGGTTATTAACAACGCAGCAACATGTCACTTCGCAGTGGAAGACCCTTGCAAATTTGGACTGGTCACCGTTCTATTGCTAATTGCTATGTGTGGGTGTTAAACTGATATTACTGAGGTGCAATCAATGCTCATACAGTGTTATTAAGTTTACAAATGATGAAATAATGAAGCAAAACTATTACAAAAAGGGTAGCTTTACGCCTCATTATTTGGCTTTTCTTTCTGCATTATTTACTCAACCCTGCTGCATAATGTGGCCATCTCCTGACGCATAATTCCAGTGGCCTTGCTTGCAAGTAAATTAAATATGTCAATTGTGGAGAAGTCAATGTTACCATGTTTAGAGTACAGAGAACCTGCACCTTAGAACTGATCAGCAGTGGCAATGTGCCCAGAATCCTAAAAGCCAGCAAAAATCAATCATAAAAACAAGAGGTCGGAGGGCAAACATTTACGGGAAAACACGCCAAGGATACCAGGTCTAATAACAGGGTTAGTACAAATGAAGGGGCAGCTTGTCAAGCTGTGATGGTTTGCAGGATTATTGCCTCCTGGGCTTCTTTAAGGAAAACATTAGGGTATCCAAAGATGGTACATTCAAATAGGATAGAGTGTTAATAGGAGACCCTGGCATCCAGCCAAACATGTGTCTCTACATAAAGAGCTGAAAGATGTGAAAGTCATTGGCACTCAGAAATGTAAACTTTGGGTGTACATGACTCTATGCAATTCACGCTGTTGACAAACTTTCCAGAATGCCTGCTGATCCTAGGTCCTTACAGCTCTCAGTAACTTGACCAATGCTGTTCCTCACAATCCTCCTTTTTTGAAGTTCATCAGATTGCTATGTCTTTTTCTCAAACAAGTGTTGTTTTCCTTAGAATCTTAGTCTCCTTGTTGTTCACATCCTATAAGGAGCTTGCCAGCCTTGGCCTTGATATTAAAGTTAGAGCACATCTAAAAGGAACAATGAATGAGGGCCTGATTTAGTGTTTGGTGGACGGATTACTCTCTCACAAACGTGACTGGTATCCTGTCCACCTTATTACAAGGGCGTTATACCCGATGACACTCATAATAAGTTGGACGGCATATCCGTCATGTTTGTGATGATGTAACTTGTTTGCCAAATTCGAAATCTGTTGCGAGGTTTCCTCAAACCTATGATTTCAACACATCTTATAAAAACCACTCCAATCAATATCCTTAAAATGTGAAGTCACATCTGCAATATATCACACTGAAATAGTCATGGTTAAGGTAACAGCAATTAGCTGTCAGGTTGCTTCCCATATACTGATGATGGACGCAAGGCGGGTATATCCGAGGTGTACGCAAGACCTCCACTTCCTAGCCTACATTCTAAGCACTTCCACAGGGCAGACAGACCGCATGGTTTAAAAAGGCAAACGTATGTTCCTAGGATGCCTACGTCAGTCTGCTTTTCTAAGCACCGAAAAAAAGGAAAAGTGAGGCTCACCTTGATCAGCATCGTGAAGCCCTGTGATCTGGAACATCTCTTTCCCCCTCCTTTTCACCTGCAGCCACACAGGGGAAACCAGGGTGAATTTGCTCCCAAACGTTTTGGCGATATCATACCCATGGCTGTTCCACTGTAGGAAAAGAACACACGACAGTAGTTAGAAGCCTTCGTTATGGCCATCTTTTATCTACAATTCACTGGGGTCATGAATGGGTTACACCTCATAGTCAAAGAGAGAAAAGCACGAGGACCCGAGTTCAGGCACTCAGCGGAAGGCAACAATAGCAACAGGAAGGATAACGATTAAGTTAAGTGCTTCTCATATAAATATAATAATTTGCGGGAGTTATCCTGCCGGAAGACTGGGCACCATAATAAAGGAAAATATAAAATTAGGCGAGGAGAAGAGGGTGGGTGGTTGAGGAAAGGAAGATAATTTACAAATCTATTTAAAAATGTTTTAAATGTTTAGCCACAGGAATCTACTCACATAATCAACTCGAGGAATCATATTATAGCTACTAAACTACTGGTCGGTCATCTTGCATCTAAGCTACTCAGATGGTAACTATTTTCTTGCTTTGTTTTACACTGACCTTACATTATGTACTACTGCAATTGCGCCACTTAGCCCGCCGTGACCAGTTATGAACATGTTAATAGATTTATGCATCATTTTTCAATCTTCAACAGCACTCCTTCTCCTAAAAAAAGGAATGGGGGCAAACCACAAAGGCGAACGAAAATTATCAACGATACTAAAATTAATCAACGAAAAACTAACGTGCTATGTATGCCATGGAAATGTAATTTAGGAACATCAGTTATCAAAACCATCATTCACTGTGAGACACTGAATGCTAGAGAAATCGAGTTCTTTAAGTTACAGATTACAAATGATCTGATGTGTAGAAGAACAGAAATACAGTGAAAGATTTTGTGGACGTTTAGAAACCTACACATGCATAATCTATAGAATGGCTGGCTGGTCATGGGGCATAAGGAAAGTCAAATGAGTATGCATACTCAAGATATGGTGGTACACTTCAAGCAAAAATGTGCACTCTCATCCCTCTTTCTGTACTTCTGTTTAGAGAAGTAACTATGTGAAAATATTGTGCAATAAATTAAGCCTCAGAGGCGGACACTACGCCACGCTACAGCTCCTCCCCACTTTATAGGCAGCTGTATGTAATCTTTTAACTGTATACGTTAACATACTGCACTACATAACATTTTGTAATTTCTCAATATAAATAGATGCAAAGCTCTGACGTGAATGGTCTTCCTCGCGCCATACCTGTCCTAACAATAAGGTAAGCTAAGCACCTGGCCCGAAAGATCTCATACAAGGTAAATGATCTTCAGACAAGCGCCCCCTTATCCTAGCTCAGGTCTGTCCAAATAGAATCCAGAAGGCAACAATCTATGCCAGAATTTAAGGACATACCCATAAATCAACGTTATATACAATGCATCTAAACTAATTTACAAAGTCAGTAGTAATCCTGAAAATCTGGCCACTATCTGGCTCTCTGGACCTACGTTCAACACGCCTGACCTAGACCATACATTGGCACTCGACTAGTAACTTCCTGACTGGTGTATGTTATATATTATAGGGTGTATTTTATATATATTATTTTTTCTTCCACTTAAAACACCTAAAGGTGAAGTTAAGCTTAGCGTTGGTTAGAACACACTAATTTGTTTAAAAAACACACACAACTAAGATATAGACTTAAAACACAGAGTGCAGGTATGGTTACGAATTGAAACTGAAAATCCACTAAAATTTGCAAGTTATTCTTAGGACAGCAATACATAACTAGCCCAACAGCCATACAAACCATAAGTAGCACACCAAATGCAATGCTCTTGACCTCTTCCTTAATGAAACAGAAGAAATTATACATGTTGCAAATCAGCTTACAGATGAGATTACATATCACATTACTCTTACCAATTTGACAGAGATGACTATAAATGAATCATTTACTGGTTTGAGAAATGATTGCTGTTTAACTACATTTTGCTTCAAGGTGTTATTATCTACTGGTAAAAATATTTTGAGGATATAAGCATTACATTTGGTGTTTGCCTTATGGTACGCAAGGCCAATCCCCTTTCCCCTTGGACTTGGGTCACGATTAGCAGGGTTTGGCTGCAGCATAAACCAACCCCCCTTGTGGCTAGGCCTTCTGCGGTTACCAGCAGGATTTGGCAGCAGGAACTAAACAGTGGGGAGACCCTTCTCACAATCCATCATGTGTGACCAATGCCCGAGTGGGGCTGATTTCTAAGCGCAGCAGTAAATCACTGAATGCTTTCCCACCATTTATTTAAAAATTCATTTTAATACAATTCGGAAATCCTTTGCTCAGTTGGTGACTTCAGGACTGGGGAGGGGAGTGAAATTCCTATAGCCCGATACCCAGGACATATTGTTTGGGGTCAAAGTCAACAGGTTTTCATGTTTATTTTGTCCTTGGAACAAAACCCTCTGCAATGCAATCCCCTTGGCTGCCAGTTTACAGTACCACATTATGGATCAGGGAAGGGCATTGACTGCAGTTAAGGAAATATTTGTGTCCATATCTTAATGCTGTTCAAACATGTATTCATGTTCATTATTGCAGAGCCTTTATTATCAGGGCGAGCGCTCTAAGGAAAGGTACGTACGGACTACACTACTGACAGTGGTTTCAGCATTAAAATGTGTACACACGTTTGCAAAGTTTAACACTATGGGTCTATGTATAATGCTTCTAAAATGCTCTCTAATTAGATACTTGCAGAAGCTTGAAAGCACGACTGAAGATTAATTGCTTTCAAATGAAATGTTCACAAAACAAATTAACAAGGAAAAAAACTTTTGCTAAACTACAGTGAATGTTTACGTACCATTTCTGTGAAGCACCACCTAGTAACATTTGTTGATACATGACAGTATTTCCAAAACAAATTTGTAATGAAAAAATCAGTGTAGCCAGTTTCAACAAGATTATTGGAAATATGAAAATAAACAAGCACTGCCAAAGTCAATAGGTCTGACCTATGTGATCAGCCTTTTGGTTTTGTGAATGTGTGTCTTGTTTTGACTAATTTTTTTGTAAAACTTTACTGCCAGGCCCTCACCACTATAACAAACATTGACAAAAAGCCAAAACACTTTCTGGCCTCCAAAAGCACACATTGTCACAACAGGTCCTGGTGCTGAACAAAACTACTTTGTGTGCTGATATGCTCTTGTGAAAGAAAAGACTGCTGTCACTCACAGGGAAGCTAGTCGATCGATAGAGAGATAGAATTTATATGTTCACTTTTTCCTCAGAGTGTTACTTCTGCCCTTGTCAGGAGTACATTTCCAACCTTTCTCAGTATGGGAAAAGATTAGAGAACAACTGGTGAAAGCCACTAAAATATGCACATTAGTAAGTTTGTACACCTCAAAAGGGTTTTCCACACCTGGAACTATTGCTTACCATAACCACCAGCAGCAGTATCAGCGAGGCTATTATCAGAGTTCCTATATAATGAGATTGCTGCCATAATTTGCCGCTGCACTACGTAACACCAAAAGGACAAGTGTTCTTTTTTTACATGACAAGTAGATTTATGAAGCAACCTGTGCAATAGATAAGCAAATATTTTATCAAATTCCACACCTCTGAGAACCCTCCCTTGGTCCTGCAGACTCAGGAAGGGTTCAGGACCAATGATTTCACCATATGGTTCGACTAGCGGTCAGGGTGGGTTCATCCTGCCCACTTATAACTTTTTTCTTTTTCGAGACATGGTGCCCTTTGTTAGGTAACAGCAACGGTCAAAATATTTTTTTTGCAACAGCTAGGCAATCAGAGTGCAGTGGATTTGCAAATGCACAGCCGGATTGGAGAATCCGCAATACTCAGTGAGACAGATAGCTCCTTCAGTCAATGGCATACTCCTTTTTTTATTTAATAGGGCTTCAAAAAGCGACAACAGCACCACTACAGTTATGGTTCAATCAAACTTTGTATTGAAAATACTTACTTGTTTTCTTGATGATTTTGGTGCTGTTTGATGAATCTGCACGAAACTTCAAAGAAAAAGCGCATCCAATTGGATTCTTCAATGAGAACTTGCAAATTCAATTAAAAAGCAGGGCGCCATTAGACCAGGGACCTTTTGCTCCAGCTGTCGATTGCAGAATTCATGAATCTGCTGACGTTGATTTGCTGGCTGTCACAGGAACATTTCTGTTGTGGCTGCCATTACTCAGTACAATGCACTTAGCACTACGGAGGCATGGTGAAATTATGCTGACCCTCTCCCATGCCTGTGCAAAGGGATGCACTAACAACAAATTAATTATCAAAAAATTACTTTTCCCATGGGATATGTGAATCTCGTGCTGAAGTCCATAAAACTGTGGTTCAGCACTGAGTTTGTGGATCCTGTTAAGCAAACAGAAAAAAAATCAGTGCAGTACTGCAGAGCTTGGCCAATGTCCACATGTGGAGGTTGGTCGCACGGCCAAATTGATGTCATTATTGATATCATCTGAGATTTCATCAGTGATGTCATCAATTATGTAATTTAACATGTCATTAAAAGTGTATGAGGAGGCCCAAGCATTATTCTTAAACTTAAGTTGTCATACTCCATCACCTAACTATAAGCTTTGGTTTTTTTCAGTGAATTTCAGGGTTTTTACGCATATCAAGATATTTCTATCACACCCAAATATAACGTCACTTTAACCTTTGTTTTTTCAGTGAATTACTGCTTTGTTTCATCATATTCCAAATTTACCATGAGTAAAACCTTCTACAGGGACGGCTCTGCACTACTGCTATTGTTGCTGGGGCCGGAGGGCCTGACTATGTGCCCCAGAAGCCCTGTGAGCAAGAAAGGAAGCAGGAGTATACTGCATAGATGGGGTGCATTTAAGCACCACTCTTACCCCGCAACGTGGGACGATTGCTGTGATAGTGCCAATTTTTAAGAAGAGAAACTGAAAATCCATTGGGGTTATCGGCCAATATCCCTGCTGGTCTCAGCTGCGAAGTTCAAGAGAAGAGCTGTTCTAGATCACCTTGTTGCATGAATTACAGCGACAGACATACTGTCAGAGTTCAGTATGGGTTTTGCGAGTGGCTCGGCACAATGGGGCAATGTCTAAATCGGCATCTGCTGGTCAGTAAATACACTGTTACCAAGCAGGGCACTGTCTGCCTGGCCTTCATGGATCTTTCTTGCAGCTTCAACAGCGTGGTCAGGTCGAAATTATGGGCGGTCTGACGTTGGAGGGGAAGACGATCTGGTGCAGTGTTTGAGAGCCCTGCATTGTGACCTTTCAGCATCAGTGGGGTTTGGCCTGTCTGGGAAACGGACAGACAGTTAAAGCTAGGAAGAGGGGTGTGACAGGGTGGGGTCCTGGCTTCTGTTCTGTTCTTTTGTATATTAATGGCCGCCGCGCAGCTGTTCCAAACACCATGTCGCCCCTACAATTGGTAGGAATCTGGTCCCTGTTTTACTATATGCAGACTATGGGGTTTTGTTAACTAGAACCCCTAATGGGCTAAACGTTTTATTCCAAGAATATGTCTTTTATGGAAACACTGGGCCTGGCTACTAATGAAACAAATACTTTTATTATGGTTTGTTGGCCTAGAAATTATAAGATGAGGGGCATCTATCTGGTCATCCTGTTGCCCACATTGACGAGATTTCATATTTGGGAGCTGCCATGGATGCCAGGAGTAACTTGGGGCACTTGTGTAGCCAAGTTGAGGCAGAAATGTTTATGCTTCGTTGGCCACATTTTCAACTTGGCTAAAAGCATTGGGGGAAAAAAAAAACCTGTAGACCCTTTTCTGGAAATCTATAGGAGGAATTGCCTTCTGGTCCTCATGTATGGCGCAGGAATTTGGGGATATTGTAACATTAGTCCTCTCCAAGTTGAGCAAAATAGGGTGCTAGGGGGGACATTTTGGGGTCTCACATGTGTGCTTTTATGGGCACATCTGTGACCGAAATAAAGAAAATGTGATTTTTTGATTTGATTCTTCAGGATGCCAACCCCACAGTACATAACCTGCAGCCATGAACAGTGGAGGTTTGGCACATGGATTGCCAATTTGATATCTTCTTTTTTAACTGTTTTTTTAAAGTTTCTTTAAATATCGTTTTGAACCTTTTTTGAACCATAAATTGTTTTTAAAACAACGATTAACTATTTTTTCAACTTTTTAAAAGAATTTGTTGAATTTATTTTTCAATAAACTTTGTATTTATTATGTTTAATCTACAAGTCTTTGTGTTGGTGTTTCAGATAGTCCTGCATGGCTTTTGCAAAATGTTTTCCAGGAAGGTACGACCTGTAGACACTGTTTCCACTATGTTGCAAAATACTGCATATTTATTTTCATAGGCTTCCTCTTCTTGTTGCTGCTGTACTTCAGGTCATGCAGTTTCAATTCCTTTGCTCCCCGATGTCCTTCTTTGGTCTTTGCCTGAGCCAGATGGTTGGGGTGCATAACCTGAAGTGCTTCCACATGGCACTTATAGCCATGGAGTACTGCCCTAGTCGGCTCCTGTTCAGAGAACGACTTCACAAAGATCAAGTTACTTTTTGGCCATTTATCCTTTTTCGCTCAGCTGGAAACGTAAACTATTTACAGACAGACCACAGACTCCCTTTTTGGGCCTACTGGAATGTACAGCAGTCGATGTTGATGGTAGTGCTATCATGTTGTCACCTTGTGATGTGCAAGCATGAGCAGGGCATGTGGATGGAGTGTCAGGTAGCTGCTGCTCTGGAGTATGTCCTGAAGTCATGATGGAGTAGGTTTGCTGAACACAGTTCTCCCTCAGTAAAAAAACA
The DNA here is from genome assembly GCF_031143425.1 of Pleurodeles waltl. Lineage (NCBI taxonomy): Eukaryota > Metazoa > Chordata > Amphibia > Caudata > Salamandridae > Pleurodeles > Pleurodeles waltl. Next base: position 626,259,179 of record NC_090440.1, read on the forward strand.
AAAAAATGCAATGGGTAAATGGTGTTCAGGAATTTGCTTCATGCTTTCTTCTGAAACCTCTGGGCTTATTTGCCTGATTGATGTACAATGAGTGGCTAGTCGGATGGCTTCTTTAATTTTTTTTCGATATCCTTTTGGTACTGCAACACTTCCGCAGCACCCATAGAGGCAATGATAGAGTGCTGCATTACCACCAGGGGGCCTTTACTTCTTTTTCTGGCTCCAGCAGTACCACAAAAGTACAGTGGGACCAAAACGTTTTAACTAAAGCTAGGTTTTCTATAAAAGGGTAATTTTGTCAAATTTGAGTCTAAAAGTTTCTTGACAGGTCCAAATAAGTAAGAGATTTTGTAGTTTCTATTGAAATCTAGGTTTCTAGGTGGTGTAGTACCAAACAATCGGTACCATAATACCAATGACTCCAAGTAAAACAGCAACTGATTGGATGGAATGACTGTATCTGTGCAAAACAAAGTAGTTCCAGTCCTATTTTATGCATGGGTATTTGGGTCACACTTGGTTTACACCTTGTGCAATCCATTCTTATTTTGCTGGGCATGCCTCTTATTTTTGGAGATTAGACCAAAAATACAATGGAGAATGGCATCAAAACACTGAAGCTCAAGACCCTGAAGATGTGGGGGTGGGAAGCTAACACCGCCCCTAATCAATACTTTGAGTGTTCTTCATAATTTCACCATATGATAAACAGGTCTCTGTGAATAAAGACACATGCAAAATCTATGACAACATTTTCAGCTGGGGGAAGTGCTTACTGGATGCATACGCATCCAAACACATGCTGGCAATTCAACTTTACTGAAAGGAGAAGGCAAAACGGCAGGGACATCTACATCTGGTAATGCCCTCCAGCACATTGCAGCCCCGCGGAGATACCTTTCTTCTGGATGTCGCAGCCCGAAAGCAGGACTCAGGCCTGAGCTTTAGCAGAGTTAGACTCTATTGTCTTCACTGTGGCAAAGTAATATCTGTCAACAAGCAGAGTGTCCTGCGCAGAAGAACCAGGTGGTAGCTCATCAGGCCACTTGCAATAAGTAACTTCTTTTATTTCTCTAATTCAGACAGCCTTCTTTTAGGTTATTTTTTATGTAATTCCTCCCCCAAAAAACGAAATATACAAAAAACATTACAAAACAGTTTCAAAAAATTCAAAAAAATGATTTTTTCTCAACCACATATAGTGGATTAAAAATCGAAAAAAATATTCTATTTGTCATGTCTGTCCCTAACTGTCAAATTGTGATACTATGGTCCTAGGCCCAGAAGTAGCAATGTTAGATTCGCAAAAAAAAAAAAATGTCGCAATATGGCCACAGACTTTTTACAAATCTGGTGATAACTTGTGAATCGACCTATGTATGAACAGGTTGATTCACAAAATACTGGATCACAGTGGCTCACAATCCTACCTCCCTCATTAATATTCATGAGATAGGTTACAAATTGTAACTCAAATTAGCTGCCATCACACAGATGGTGAACTTCTGGCATCAGTAGACCACCATGAATGTAAACACTTCGCCAAGGCAATGCCATGCGTCCAAACCCTGCTGATCATGTCCTTCAGAAGTACACAGAGGTGCTTGACTGCAAAGCCTGGCCTAAAAAAAAAGAGGCTGACCAGCCTGTAGCAGGTTGAGTACCCTTGCCAGGCCCCAGGAGCTAACCCATCTAAATAACGCAATGTCTGTTTGGCCCGAATATCCATAGGTCCACTTGCCTTTTTACAACCCCAATTTAAATCAAATCTATTACTGCCTTAGCACACTTGTGACCGTTTAGACATTGCTGAGCCTGGAGTGTACCTAAATACCGAATTTAAATTAAATCCATTACTGCCTTAACACACTTATGAACATTTAAACAATGCTAAGGCTGGAGCATAACAATACAATTCTGTCTGCCTACATAAATAAGTATTACAAATCCGAACAATTTCCAAAGATATTCCCTCCCTCAGATTGACACTGTCCTTGTGTCAACACACCTAAAAAGAAAAAACCCACACAGCAATTCACTAGATGGCAGCATTGGCTATACAAACACTAAGTATTCTCGTTTCTGCAGTTGAAAGCAGTTTTGGGATTTGATTATGTTTGTTATTTTATTTTGCGCTTTTAAATAAAACGAACTCGGGCTAGGGGTATTGGAGCGTTTTACACGAGCACCTATTACATTCCACAAGGTTAGATTAATTGTTAAGGCAAGGAGAAGATTAAATGATCTGCCTGCCCAGAACGAGAGGATGTTCAGCCAACCTCGGGACACAAATCTTGTTCACCAGTTCCACGTCAACAGCTGCCATTGTTATCTTAAACTACTGCGTCCACTACCAATTTAAGTTTGTCTTTTGCACATGTATTTATTGGCATTTTAAACCGCAAGCAAAGCGAAAAAAATAGTATAAGGGGAAAGTGGAGAGGATACAAAAGTCATGCCTCACATACAATGCAGCATCACATTACAGTAGAGAGGGAAAAGTAATTCTATGTCAGGACCGGAGGAGAGGATTAGGCTCTTCTCTCTTCACTTTATTAACCAGCAGCCTTTGAAAGCAAGGGTAATACATTTCAACATCAAACTACATTTCCCATGAAGCGTTGGGAATGACATCAAAGTTCAACAGGTCAACTAGTCCCCAATTAGTGTGCCTTTCAAGATCCTCTGTCGATGCTCCTTCCTTCTCTTTCTTCACTGCTCCAGCAGCCTCAGTTAAGTGCTCTTACCACGCTTTTTCATTCATAACTGTTTCGTTTTTTTTATCTCCGTGCATGATTTTTCAATAGTGATTGCTTGTGCCTTTTGTACTGTTTCTTGTTCTGAATGTGCATCATTAACACTTGTTTTTACTTTCAGCACGGCCTTGGGAACATTTTCAGCTCCTTTGTGGCCGTTGCCAACTCTTTGTGTGGGCTCAGCACAGTGAGGCTTTCTGACTGCTAGAGGACCCGCACTCTTTTGGTCTCCGCACTCAGCGCAGTTTACCTCCCAGCGGCCGTGGCGTCAATTTCACCAGTCTTCTGTTTGGTGAAGCGCCTCCGGCTGGGGTTTTGGTGCGGGAGCTGTCATCTTCTGCTATTACCATCCCCAACAAGCACTTCCCTCCCGACGGGAGCTGTCATTGCTGCTGCATCTCACTGGTGATAATTTCATTATTGAGCCCCCATTCTGGGGTCCGAATACCTGTGTGGGTAGGACGCTGTGCACTAAGCACCATTTATTTGAGGAACATGACCCAGGCGGCCTGTGTATTTCTAGAACATCCCTATAGACCATAACATAAGGGAGTGTGATGTCTGTAGTAATCACACAGATAATGTAGGTCCAGCTGTTTATTTCATGAACTCCTCAAGACAAATGACTTCGAGCACCCTCAACATTCCAGAGCAAACTCCCAGCTAGTCCATTGGCCAACATTCCAAGGTAAGCAGGAGCGTACCATTGATTATTTATTTACATTAAGTTAAATACTCGTAATATATCTTAATATATCTTAACATAAATAACAGTATTAGCTTAAATACAATATTTACAAGATTTGTGAATGACAGTTCATTTCCTATTTGTGAATGACAGTTCACTTCCTATGGTCTTCCCTTCCGCTTCTCATGTGCTTATAACATATCTCCTTCCCTTAAGAAGAAAATTCAAAGTCTTTATGCCAGATTGGTATCTTCCTGGTCCGGGGGCTACATCTTCTATGTTGTGCACTTGTAGCATTGTTGGTATTGTCTCCTGCTGCTAGACCGTCTTCCTGCATGTCGACTGTCCCATGGTGGCACACAATACGGTCCATACTCCAGACCTTACCATCCTCTAACTTAACCATATTTTCGTATATTTCTTTAATCCTAATAGGTTCTGAAAATGGGAAGCGCGTTCAGAGGTGTGTCCGGGGCAGGAGCCCTTTAAATTTCTTCAAGCGCTCCCGCCGTCGCGGGAAGCGCGTTCAGAGGTGTGTCCGGGGCAGGAGCCCTTTAAATTTCTTCAAGCGCTCCCGCCGTCGCGGGACGCGCGCGGGCGGCGCCCGGGCGAAGCCCAGGCCAAGGGCGGGCCCGTCCTTGCCCGTCATTGCCAGGAAGAGGCAGGGCAGGGCCACCCCCCTAACTTTCATAACAAGACGCTCGTTTTAGGCAGCTCACAAGTAGCTGGCCGTCTGAAGGTACTGTGTCAATACCTACCCCAAAAAAAAAAAAGGTCCTTTTATAGAGGGCCTTAGGACGGAACTCACCCTTTCCCAGCATAGTGCTTCTCTCATTATTACCTGTTAGATTTGAAGTGGGGCCGGGCCGGGTCGTTGCCTCTCTACTTTATTGCATGAAGTTTACTTGTAATTTTTGAGTGTAAAAACCTTTATTTAAATACTTGTCATATTCATTGTCAGTATCTATCATTTAGGCTTACCCCCACTAGACCTACTTTTATTCTTGTCCATAAATACATATTTGTGCTCTGGTTTCATTAGAGCTGAAGTATCATATAGGTGGCCCAAAGCATGGGAAAACGTAAGGCATCAGAACCCCCAAGGGGGAAAGAGAAAACTACAAAAAAACTCAGGAATGCGGGTGAGAATTGCACTACAGACGAAATTGATGATCTTATTGAGGAGGTAGAGTCATTATTATGTAGTAGGGCCACTGTCCGGGAGGGACCTGATAAAAAGATTACCTCTTACTACACAAAAAAAGTTGAACTAGAGGAAGATTTAGTGACAGAGACTATTAGTCAGCAAGAGGGGGAGGTTTCACCCGATATTAGGATTGGTAGCCCTAAGGATGCTACAACTCGATCCAGACATCCATGCACCATAGATAGTACTAGGAAGAAGGGCCACAAGCAGGAGTGTGAAGTTGTATGTTCCAATAAATACGCAGTCTTGGCAGAACTTGATAGTAATAAAGTACAGAATACACAAGAGGGGGAATTGCTGAATAAGATATACCCAACTATTCCAATTGTACAGTTACCTAGAGAGAGGATCTCTCCATGCAACTTAGAACCAATGAATCCTCCAAAACACAAAACAAGAACTATAGCAGACCTCTATGACCTACTCTCTGGATTAATACAGGAAGTTAAGGACCTGAAACTTGAAGTAAGAACCCTATCAGATATTGTGGAAAAGGAGGGGGGTAGAGGTACCCACAAAGCTCAGTGCGAAAAGGAGCCCCCCCTTATATCATTTCAGCCACAAGGCAGATCCACACGTTCTCAAAATTTAAATACTAACCCCATCCCTACCCCAGCTATAGCCAAGATCTTACAGCAACCGCAGGGATATACGAGAGGGGTAAACAGGGAAAATACTGGTCCACGCAATTACCCTAGAAGTAATGCTAGTGATCTATGGCAAAAAATAGGGAATCCACGAAGAGAATCCCGCTTGGTAAAAGGGCCCCAAAAGGGGAATGTGGAGCTTACTCAGATCACCCATCCCCAAGCATCTCATGACCGTAACCATTATATTACATGGAATCGACATTCTGTGGGGGATAGGTTTCCTATTAGGACCAATGTTGTTTATCTGTTAAATGTCCCAAAATTGGCCATAGATAGTAGTGAAGACGAAGATTCCCTAAAGAATAAGCTTACACATTGGATTAGGACTAAAAGACACTGTCTATCCATAATTCATTCAGATATAAAGAGGGCAGAAAGAATCTCAGGAGGGATGGGGCAACATGATGTTATTGCATTAACATTTAAGGATGGAAGCTTATCCAGAGGCCTGATTGACATGGAACAGAGAACCGCCGCCCCCACGATCAATGCCATGAGGTTCAGTTCGGATCCTTACATTACCAAACCCCTAGTCCCGAGGCCTAAGTATAATGTCATGGAGGGATCGCAAAGGAGAAACTGCGATTCCAATCTTGAAAGAGTAGATTGACTACTCCAGATCGATCAGGCACAAGTGGGACTAATTGGGGACCCAATAGTAGGAGAGCCCCTCATAGGGTCTGATCCTCATGTTACAGGGGCAGGGATTATAGTGGAGTCTTTGCCCCGTAGGAAAGACTCAGCAGCATATTTGAGCCCTACTTCTAATGTTACAACCCCAAACGGGAGGGGTCCTATCACTATGATCTCCTGGAATGTAGCAGGCTTAAAAAATAAGCTTACAGACCCGGAATGGCAGGACTATATTGATCAATACCATGTCTGTCTCTTCCAAGAGACTTGGCTTAAAGACCCGCCGTATAAGCTAGGATACAAAACCTACTTTATTAGTGCAATTTCAGCTGCTAGAGGGAGACCGTCTGGGGGACTGGTTGTTTGGGTGAAAATCTCACTAAATGTTGAGATACGTATGCAAGCCACAGAGTCAGATGACATTTTATGGTTGGTAATGGGGGGAAAAAATAAGATAATATCCCACTTGTTCAATGTATATATAAGACCTAGAAGGACAAACTTGGAGTCGCCTGAAATAACTCTATTAGACGACCTGCTTAAAAAGATCCCAGGAGGAGAGACAATTATGATAGGGGGTGACCTTAATTGTAATTATGAACCCATAACTGGTTTTGAACATTTAGCAGAAGAAGAAGATCGAGCCAGAGCAATCCCTTATTTAACAATAGAAAAAATTGTCCCAGGCACAGTGGCTGCATTGCAACTTATGGGCCTTACATTAAAACATGGACTGAGGGCATGTAATGATAGAGTGGGTGAAGGAGGCCTTAATTTGGATACCTTCCAGAGAGGCAACTCTACCTCGAAAATAGATTATATTTTACATAGTATAAGTACATGGGGAAGATTAATGACTTTTAAGATAGATAAAAGAAGGGAAAGCGACCACTTCTCGTTAATTATTGAACTTAGCGCCCACCTCCTAGATTTGGATTTGGAATATGTAGAACATAATAAGGTGGAGTTACAACAGTTCCTCAGTAACAACAGACGGGATATAAAATGGCCTGCAATAATAGGCAATCTGGAAACTATGACAAATATTTACCATACATATTCTAATCTCCTAGACCCTTATGTTGAAAATGAACTTACTGATATCCCCATCACGGCCATCCACCAATCAATGAGTATTGCACTAAGACCCTTCCTGACCAAACAGCCACGGTACAAGCCCAAAAAGGAGAAGGTGCAGATCACCCCAAGCAGCCCATGGTACACTACCAAATGTAGGGAGAGGAAAAGAGAGCTGATAGAGGCTCTAAAGCAAAAGAACCAATTGGCCATACAGCAGGCAAGGGCCAGTTATAAGAAAACACTGGCAACTGCCCAAAGTAACTGGGAGGATAAAAAATGGCAAGATCTCCTGGAAGCAGCAAAAACCAGTGATGCTAGGATCTTCTGGAAAATAGTTACCCATGGTAGCAAAGAGGGGAAAATTTCTACTGATCATCATATAGATCCCAATACATGGGTTAACTATTTTACACACCTTTATTCTGATCCACCCAGCCTTGATTTCTATCCCTCAAGCCATAAAACATTAGCCACCCAGGGCATCTTACCCGAGTTACAATTTAGCCTGGAGGAGACGGTGAACGCCATTGAAGCAATCAAGCTGGGGAAAGCCCCCGGTTTGGACAAGATCCCGGGGGACCTGTTTAAACATAGTTTAGAAATTTGGGCACCTTATCTAAATCTTTTAAGTAACGCTATATTAAGGGGAGGTCTTGTGCCCGAGACATGGAAAGGGGCAGAAATAATCCCAGTCTTCAAAAAAGGTTCCAGGGATGAACCAGGGAACTATAGACCTATCAGCCTCATAGATGTCACGCAAAAAGTATATGCAAGACAGCTGCTGAATAGGATTAACAGCTGGATAGATGGAAACAGCATACTGACTATATATCAAGCTGGCTTTAGACAGCAGACGAGCACAGTCGATCAGGCCTTTAGGCTATTGACGTTAATGTGGAAATATACTAGACTAACGAAAGGCCATCTCTACATCGCATTTGTGGACCTGCGCGCAGCCTTTGATCTAGTGCCAAGAGACTCCTTATGGGCTGCTCTAGGGAAACAGGGTATGCCAGGGAACCTCTTGAGTCAGCTAGAGAGACTACATGAAAATACATTTGCAAAGGTTCGGTGGGGGCCAAAGGGTGAGTTGACAGACTCAATACCTATTAAGAGGGGGGTGAGACAGGGTTGTGTGCTTGCCCCAACCCTCTTTTCACTATACATTAATGATCTGGTTCAATATCTGAAGCAAAGCAACCATGACTCACCAAGATTGAACGGTGATCCTGTCCCCGCCCTCCTCTTTGCAGATGATACCATCCTATTATCTCAAACTCCCATGGGCTTGCAAACTCTATTAGATAAATTTAGCGAGTATTGCAGCCTGAAGGGATTAGAAATCAATACAAACAAGACCAAATACCTGACTGTTAACCCTCATAAAGCACTTAAGAGAAACATTCGGATTAGAGGGCAGGCATTGGAACGAGTAACAAATTTCAATTATCTAGGGATACTCCTTGATGCTAAATTGTCATGGGCACCGCATGTTAACAAAGCTGCTATTTCCTTAGCGCATAGCTCCATGGCAATTAGCAAAAATTATAAATGTTCAAGGTCTAGTATTGTTTCACCAGTATTTGAGATCTATAGGTGCAAAGCACAGGCTGCTGCCCTATATGGTGCTGAACTCTGGGGATTCACAAACCTAACCCCATTGGTTACCCAGGAAAATAATTTTATGAGGGGGGTACTGGGTCTCCCTCCATCTACTCCACTGATTCCTTTAACCTATGATATTAACATGAAACAAATAGGTAAATTGGCAGCCTTGAGGCCCCTGCTCTATTGGTGTAGACTCTGGTCTACCCCTGAATTAATCCATTATAGGCAAGCGCTAATTGAGATTATAGACTTGGACAAGGCAATTTCCCTCCCGTGGCTCCATTATATAAGACAATGCTTTTACACTCTTGGCCTAAAATTTTACTGGGAAGAACCACATACACTAACAAAACAATCTAAGATTCAACTAAAACAAGTATTTTGGGACTACCTTAAACAGCCCTCTCTACAGCAAGGATCTAGGCAGACTTACTTTAAGTTTCCTGGACATTAAACCATTACCGTATGCTGAGGAATGGATAGATACTATCCAACCTAGACGAGCAAAAATTTTATTCATGAAGCTTCGATATGGGACTCTACAGGTTAAGGCTTTCACTTCTAAATGGGGCCCCTTCAATGGGAGAAGTCAAGAGGTGATTTGTGGGCTGTGTAATATGGAGACTCCTGAAACGACGGATCATGTCCTTTTAAACTGCAATGCCTATGATAAACCAAGGAGGAAATGGCTTCGACCGATTTGCAGGAACGTTGGAATCAGGAACTATAATGAAGCAGCAAGATTCTTGAGATCTAGTACGATACCATATGTTGTTTTTGGTTTAAGCCGGTTTTTACTAGCAATTTCATTTATCAGAGACAAGGCGGGCCTAAGGCTCTAGGATTCAGTTATCTATTCATTTTATTTTAAATAGTCCTCACCTACCAAAGCAAAATAAGTCCCTGATGGCACTGGAGGCAAATTCTAAGGGCTTTATAAAAATGTAATACTGTAACTGATTCTTATTTATAGCTTTTAAGATTAATATTTGCTTTTATCCAGACAGTTGGTTTTAGTAGCTAAATGAATATTAATTGTTGTTGGAATAATGTGTCTTTTGTAATACCTGATTGTTTGCCTCTTTTTGGCCTTTAGCCGAATATAGGCATGTATGGGAAAAAGAAATCGTTGGGCATTAGAGATTCTCACTCAGCTCTTAAAAACTAGCAAAATAAGACCACATGTGATGGTGGTAGGCACATTGCCAAGATTCTTAGAGGCACTTTGGTATGCTAGGGACAAATGTCTTACAAAAAAAAGCACGAAATTCTATTTTTACAATGGTCATTATTTGTGCGTACCTATAGTTCAAGAGACCAAGTGATCTTTCTTGCCAGTACACAGCCATTCCTATTAACAGTCAGATATCAATCCCATTTGTTTTGTGCACACAGATTGTATTTATGGTGATTCTATAATATTCTTGGTGTTTTGTAAAGTGATGTGTACTGTGTATTTCTACAATGTTTTAATCGATCAATTGCTTATTCTTTTCTTTTATCTAATTGTATTGTATGACCTTGGGGGAGTCCTGGATTTTATTTTTTTAATCTTATGATGGGTTTGGTTTTACCGTTTTTATCAAATTGCTTTTGTTTTCTTTTAGAAGTGTATGAATTGTGTCGGTATGCTTTTATGGTATTGTCTTACCGAAATAAAGCTGAAATTGAATTGAAAAAAAAAAAAAAACATTGAAAATGTACTACTACCTTTTTGTGTGCGGACAGGGAGCTTGATCCTGACCCACTGCCCTACTTGCCATGTCCTTTTTGGTCCCAAATTTGTTATTGTACCATCTCTCGTATTTTTCTTGTTTGTGTCGAATACACTCTGTAGACACTTCTCTTTGTTCACATACATGCTCACGCCCCTTCAACCAGTTAGGATTCAATTTGGTTCCTGGGTGCCTTCCTTTTAAGGATTGGAAGGGTGACAATCCTGTGACTACATTAGGAGTGGTGTGGTATGACCACAACATCTGATTTAGCACTGTTTCACTAGACATGCCCGATACTCTAGCTCTTTGAATGCACTCTTTCAACATCCTGTTCATTCTCTCAACCAACCCGTTGGCTTTGGGGTTGTATAAAGCAGTTCTGAAATGATGAACGCCCCACTTCTTAAGGAATTCTGTCATACCATCAGAAGTGAATTGTACTCCATTATCTGTTACTAATGTGCTGGGAATTCCTTCCTTCATAAATGCCTGTTAGAAAGCTAATAGCATCTGTAGTTGTTATTTGGTTCACAATTTTAAACATTGTCCAATGTGAATGATTATCAACTAAGGAAAAGATGTAGGGACCCTTGTTCCCCAAATAATCTATAGGTCCTAAAATGTCATGTCCTAGTTTGTCCCAGGGTTTCACAGGAATGCTCACAGGTGATAGCGGGGCTTTACGTGTTAAGTTAGTTTTATCACTCATGGCACACGCAGTGCACTCTCTTACCACATTCTCCACCAACCCATCCATCTGTGGGAACCAATACGTAGCGCACAGTCTATTTTTCGTGAGGCTACGCCCTAGATGTCCTTCATGTGGAAGTTCCACTAATTTGTCCCACAATTTACTAGGGGGTATAATTCTTTCACCTCTCATTACTAGCTCATTAGAAATATGTAGTTCCAATCTGACATTCCAATACTTTTTAGATTTTCCTCCACATCTTTTACCCTATTTGGCCAACCTCTAACAATCCTTTCTCTAAGTAGTTGTAGTGTATGATCCTTCTTAGTTTCCTCCACCCATTCCTCCTTCATGAGGCTAGCTAAGTCTACCCACAACACAGGTTCACGCATCAGTGATTCCCCTCTACACTCCTGTCTGCCATCTTCTTCCGAGATATGCTTTGTAGATCTCGATAGGTAATCAGCAATGGTATTCTAGCTACCAGGAACATATACAACATCAAAATTTGAACCCTCAAGGCCCAACATCCACTTGGCTATGCGTGGAGTGGCACGTTCCATCCTTTGTGTTGTAAATATGTTGACTAAGGGTTTATGATCCGTCTTAACTGTGAATGGTAAACCCCATAAGAAGAACTTAAAGTGTGTTATGGCCCAGAAGCAAGCTAGTGTGTCTCTCTCTCAATGGTAGAGTAATTTCTTTCTGCTCCGCATAGCGCCCTCGATGCAAAGGCCACAATTCTTTACTGCCCATTAACATGCTGAGATAATGTTGCCCCCAATCCTTGACCACTCGCATCTGTGGTCACATACGTTTTTAATTTAGGATTAATCTTCCCTAAATGTGGAGAATGAGTGATGGCTTCCTTAATATTACTGAATGCCTGTTGGCATTCATCATTCCATACAAACGGAGCATCATTCTTGAGGAGTATCCTCATGGGAGCTGTGACCATGGCGAAATTCCGTACAAATTTCGCCATGTATTCTGCCAGACCCAAAAATTATCTGAGCTCTTGTTTGTTAGTAGGAACCAATGCTTCTTTCGCTATCCTTTACCAGGTCATGCTTAGGTTGGACACCCTCCTTTGTGATCTTGTGCCCTAGGTATTCTACTGATTCGATACCGAATTGACATTTTTCTTTCTTAATTGTCATCCCCGCTTGGCTTAAGACACTGAACACCTGCCTTAGGGTGTCATCATGTTCGGCTTTGCTATCACCGTAGATCAAGACATCATCTTGGAAGCACAAGACATGGTCCACGTCTTGCAAAATGTTCTGCATAATGCATTGGAACAAGGCCGCTGTGGATGCCAGGCCAAATGGCATCCTGCGGTATCTGAAGGCTCCAAACGGCGTAATGAAAGAGGTGAGAGAGCGTGAGGAAGGGTGCAACTCAACTTGGTGGTAAGCCGAAGACAGGTCTATGACACTAAACATTTTGGCAGGACCTGGGCAATGGAAATCTTTCTACCCAAATATTAGCATTCATGTCCCTTAAGTCTACACATACGCGTATGCCCTTCCCTCCAGGTTTCCTGGTCATCACAATAGGTGCTAACCATAGAGCACTTTCAATTGGCTCGATGACCCCCAACTGTTTTAAACGGTGTAACTCTTGTTTTAGGGGTTCCTGCATTAAGAGTGGTATGGGCCTCACTTTATGCAAAATGGGAACTGCACCATCTTTTACTATGATTTTGTGTTGGTAATTAACCAACCGGCCAAATTTATCTTCAAAGATGCTAGGGAACTCATTACATATTGCATACTCACTGTCCAGATTTTCTACCAGCAATACTGGTTCCTCCCTGTTAGGGTCTAGCCGTATGAGTAACTCCCGTTGATGTTGTCATCCTAAAAGATTAGAACCTTTGTTGGTGAAATATACTTTACCTATGGTCATTCTATCTTTAAAAGTTATATGCATGTTCATCGTTCCCTTCAATGGTATGGGATCACTGTTGTATCCCCCAGGAGAGATGTCTGCTGGTTGCAATGTGTATCCCTTCCCCATGAATTTACTCTCATAGATGCTGTAATTTATGAAGGTGAATGGAGAACACGAATCAGCAAACACACTTACATATTCACCATTTAAGATTATATCACAAGATGGATACATAACATTCTTACATTTGTTCTCACTGCTTCCTTTTACTAGTAATACAAATTTACTGTGAGAATCTTGGGAGTCCTCCACTTTGTGCACTACTTTCCTACCATTACACTCATTCTTCTCTCCCTTGCACACTCTTGCATAATGCCCCTTGGCTCCACATTTTCTACATATACAACTTCGGGCCGGGCACTCTGGATTGTTGGCTAAATGTCTAACATTTCCACATCAGTAGCATCTACTTTTGGTATTTCCTGTAGTGTTTTTCTTTAGTGAGACTTCTTGGGCTTTAATTTCCTCCTCCCTTTTTGGTTACCTGCACTCTTGATTGGGAATAGCCTTGACTTCCTTTACCTCGTCAACTATGGTGGTCCTCTTTATTAATTTCATACATTCTGCTATGTGCTCAAACCCACGGCTACTTCGATTGCTTCTTTTAATGAAGGATTTAATATTAATAGTTTCTCCTGCACTTTGCTATTGTTGGTGCATCTTACTAATTGGTCTCTAATTAGGGAGTTCTCCAGGTTCCCAAAATCACATGTAGTTGCAAGACCTTTCAGGCTAGCAACGTAACTGGAGACCTTCTCATCTCTACCTTGTGTCCTACTGAAAAATGTATGTCTTTCAAGTACCACATTTACTCTTACCCCAAAATGACTTTCTAATTTCTTGAGGGTTTTCTCGTATTCATCTAACTCTTCCCCCTCCTCCTCCTCAGGCTCTGATAAGTTATCATACACTTTCCATCCTTGTGTGCCTAAATTATGTAATAAGATATGCTGTTTCCTCAGTGGTGAGAATTTCTCCCCACCAATTGCTATTAAATATGGTTCAAACAATTTTATCCAGTCCTTCCTGAGTAGACTTGGTTCTCCTACTTCATTTAGGAATGGAGGGGGTTGTGACATGCTAGCAGCAGCCATATTAACATCAACCGTAAGGAACAACCAAAAGAAGTAAGTTACGTTTCACAATTTGTCTTAATTGTACTCAACTTGCTATACTCCTCTATGGATTTAGGACTCTTGGAATTATTCACCTGTGTGATTATAAGCTAATTATATCCTGTATTCTTGTAAATTTTATTCTCAAAAATATCTATATTGTACTTTTCTTTTTTTTTTTCTTTTGATGTATTGCTACACAGTAAGACAATTTGGAAATCTTCATAATTTGGATTAAATATCATCATACAAGCCTGCATGCATATTGAACTTCCAAACTTATTATCATTTTTTTTTTTTTTTTTTAGTTACTTAGTACAGTTAACATTAAATTAACATGAGCTTTAAAGCTTTGTCCTTGTGAAGCATTAGCATTAGTCCTTGTGAAGCATTAGCCCACAGATCAACCACGAAAATTTTAAAAGTCAAGAACACGCCTTGAGGGCTGTTGAAGTACGCCTCCTTATGAGGAATTCAGCGCGTGTGTCAGGAAGGAACAAAAAGGAAGCCGACGTCGGAAACACTTCAAGGGCCTCTAGTTTCCCGTTTAAGCGCCGGCAAAACACACCTCCGGGCCGTCGAAGTACGCTTCCTTGCTATGCCTTTCTATTCCTGAGAGCACGTTCACACTGCCGTGACTCCGCCCAGGAACCTCCTCCTTCACCACCCATGTCGCCTCTTGCTGCCACTCGGCACAATCGGTCTAGTCTGCTGAACAGCACACACTTCCTACCTGGGGAAGCAGCATCACTTTGTACTACGCTGTACTGCACTCACTTCACAGGCTCAACCCCATCGAGAGCCTGAGGAGCGCTCCACAGTGCTGTCGATCAACGGCAGTGCTGAGCCACTGCGCGCTGTTTACCGAAGCGCCGAGTGAAGCAGATCTTTCACACCGCACTGGCTCAGCTCAATAAATCAACACCAGTACTGTGCCACCACGCGTCGTTCCTGAAGGCGGAAATTAGGTGCCTTCCAGCTTCGTTCTCGGTTTACCACAGGCGGGTTGGGGACTCACAACCAGCCAAGAAAAGTCGTCACTGGACCCAGGGGTGAGGAGTCCAACTGCCCCCTACGCAGTATCTTCAGCAGGATCCCATCCTCGTCGCCAAATTTTGTCTGTAGTAATCACACAGACAACGTAGGTTCCGCTGTTTATTTCATAAACTCCTCAAGACAAATGACTTTGAGCACCCTCAACATTCCAAAGCAAACTCCCAGCTAGTCCATTGGCCAACAGTCCAAGGTAAGCAGGAGCGTACCATTGATTATTTATTTTTCATTAAGTTAAATACTCTTAATATATCTTGACATAAATAGCAGTATTATCTTAAATACAATATTTACAAGATTTGTGAATGACAGTTAATTTCCTATTTGTGAATGACAGTTTGTTTCCTATGGTCTTCCCTTCCGCTTCTCATGTGCTTATAACAATTACCCAAGCCTTTCACAGCATCGACTGGCTATTTTCTACCACACAGTAATACAAATAAACTACGGGACACCCCATAGCTTATATTTTGCCCTCTTTACCCTCAAGTGTGGATTAGGCCCAATACACAGTCATGCAAGGACCTGATGAATATAGGGAGGAACAAGTTACCTATCTCCTGATGGATGACATTTTTTGCCATATTATGGATGTGTCTGTTTATAAGGTAGTTTCCCAATCCATGGCACCCTTGAAGAAGAAAGTCCTCCAAATGGTCTCACAAGACCAACAACCCCTCACCTCGAGGGAAGACATCTCTGGGCCTCTGCCCCCCCCCCCAACTCCAGGGCAACCTTCTCCCACCACAGACACCTTTTGTGCACCCTAAAAGGACCTTCATGAACTCCAGTGATCCCTGCCCTGTACATCGGGGGATCCCCCACTGTCCCCTTAGCCTGACCTTTTCGATGGGGACAACCCCCCAAATACTTCAGATGACTATGGGGGGTATGCCAGATCTTGGTGCCCTGTGGGCAAACCCCCAGCTCCTGGGAGTGACCCTGAACAGGATTAAGCCCCAGACTCCGATATGTGGACCCAGACGACTTGATACATCTGCGTTCAGCTGAGTGGTCCCCAGCCTTCAAAGTGGTTTCTTATGAGGAGGGCCACCTACGTAAACCTCTGGACAAAGAGGTCTGCAACTATCTCACGGCAGAGTGCCTGTGACCCTCATTGGAGGGCAAAGTTGCTTTGACTCCGGAAACCAATGCCAGAATGGCCATCTTCTTGGCCAAGTTTGTAAGCGATCCCAAAAAAGGGATAGATCGTTCCTGGTTCTCACATCAGGAAAAGCTACTGGGCTTTGTATAGCCTAAATTTCTCAATATGATTGAGGACCCTAAGTCATCCGGGTCCCTTATCTCACCAGTGGCCTAGTCAGGCTGGGCTCAACAAGCTATAGCCTTCCTAGGGAAGCCAATTGTGCGATTTCCACAGAATGTTGCAGCTCCCTTTTGCTAAAAATAGATCCTAAGTTGGGGGATCTGGCGAGGTCCAAAGCAAGCCCCACTGCCCTAGGGGGCGTCTTTGGTGACCCCTTTATCTGAGAATTAGGAACATTTGTTAACACTTTAAATTTCCTGGATAAGGCTCAAACATCCATCAAGTAAATTTTTACACCTCCTGTTTTTGCCACAGCCGGTCACGGAAGGGGCGTATGACCGGCTGGGGCAGCCATCCAGCCTCCAGGGGATCATGGACAAGACAAGGGCAGTGGCAAGACCCCTCCGGCTTCGGTAATTTGTACCCCACCAGGAAATTTCCCCGCCAATGAGGTTCCAGAAACAGCTCCAGAGGCAACAGCTCCTTTAACACTTCCCAAAGTAAGTGTACAACCTTTCTTGGGGATCAAAAGTGAGACAGACTATCAAATTTGTTTCACAATTGAGGAAACTCTGACATCATACACCTGGGTTCTCCAGTCAGAGAAGGGCTTTTAGATAGAAATCTATGGCTCGCCGTTCCAACCACAGAGACTGAAGCCCCTAACTTTTTCCCCAGCTCAAACAGCTCTGGTGGACGCAGAGATCACTCAGCTATCACAAAAAGGAGCAATCATCCAATCCCAACTGTATCCCTTGGGATTTCTCAGCAATCGCTTTTTAGTGGAAAAGAGGTACAGGGGCCAACGCCCTGTGATCAACCTAAGGGAATTCAACGAGTGGCTGATCTTTCACCACTCCAAAATGAGGGTATTCATCTCCTCCACTATTTACTCCAACCGAACGACTGGTTGCTATGTCTGTCTAAAGGAGACTAACCTTACAGTCTCCATCGGCCTTCTCCAAAGGCGTTTCCTTCAGCTTCAATGGAGGTCTCAGATCTTCAAGTTTACATAATTTCTTTTGGTCTATTGTCCGCTCCTTGGTGTTTCACTAAATTATTGAAACCGGTGGTAGAACATCTGCGGGTCCGATGCATTCGGCTCATTATATACCTCAATAACATCCTCCTTATGGACGAGTGTCCAACACGACTGCTGGACCGCCCCCAGATGGCTATCAATCTTTTGGAGTCTTTGAGCTTTGTGGTAAATGAGACAAAGTCCTGCCTGGTGCAAACCCAAGCCTTGCAGTTTCTCGGCTTTGTGGTGAATTCCGTCAAAGCCACGCTGAGTCTACTGTCTCGGAAAGTATTCAAGATCCGACACAAACTCAGACGGACCCTGCCCAGACCCACCATCTCTCTATGGCACCTCGCCCGGATTGTGGGTCTTCTGACCTCGCCCATACAGGCCATATTTCTAAGCCCTTTACACTACTGGGCCTTACAACGCCTTAAGACCTCCCATCTGCACCAAGGCCTCACATATTCTCAATCTGTTCCCCTTTCGGAAGAAGCAAAAGAGGAATTGCAATGGTGGATTTCCCGCCTGGAAGGGCAGGGCCATCTTTGGCTCCAGGCCTGATCTCGTGATGGTATGCGACGACAGCGGGTTGGGTTGGGGAGACCAATGTGGGATATTCTCCACCGGACGGAAATGGTCTTCCCCAGAGCAATCCCTCCTTATCAATTGCCTCAAGTTGATGGCTATCTCCTTTGCCATGAGATGCTGGACCAAGAACAAGGCACGATGTTGCATCCTCCTCAAGATGGACAATGTGGTCACAGTCCGTTACATCAACCATCTCAGGAGGAAGAACTCGAAATCCCCTTCCAACCTCGGCCAGAGTTTTTGGTCATACTGCCTGGCCCATCAAATTTCCGTGATGACTGAACACTTGCCAGGGAGTTGCAATCAGGGGATTAGCAATCATAGCACTGGCAGGATGCAAGGCTGTGGAAACTGCACCCACTCCTATTTCGTGAGATCCAATCCTTATGGGGTCCTTTTACAATGGATCTCTTTGCCTCCTGTTAGATCATCAGTTGGACCGGTACTGCAGCTGGAGGCCAGATCCCCATGCGATGGCAACGGACACGTTTCTCCAAGATTGGAGGGAGGAGAGGGAATATGCGTTCCATCTTTCACCATGATCATGCGTGTATCCACAGAGGTTTGGAGACAACAGGTGAACTTGGTAACCGTTTTCCAGGTCTGGTGTTCTCAAGTTTAGTTTCCAGTTCTGACAGAACTTTCTTGGGATTTTCAAATCCGTCTACCCCAGCTTCCCAATCTCCTTCTGGATTCTCAGAGGAATCCTAGCCGCTTATTCCTGGAAGGTTCCCTCCATCTCATGGCATGGCGGATTACCGGGAATACTGGAAGTTCCCAGGCATTTCACGAGAGGCTGCTTCCCTGCTCGCCAATGCTTAGTCAGAGGGCACCAATAAACGATATCGTTCGGCCTGGACTCGATGGATGGGTTGGTGTTATCAACAACAAGTTGATCCCGTGGATACAGACATTGAATATCTTGAATTCCTAGCTTCGTTGACCTCAGCTGGTCTGGCATATAAGGCTATTAACACTTTCCGCTCTGCTATCTCGGCAGGCCACTTTCCTGTGGGTGGTCACCCTGTGGAAGAACATCCTTTGGTATGCAAACTTCTCAGGGGCATCAGGCTGTCCATTCCTCCCGAACCTCGATATTCTACACTTTGGGCATTAATAAGGTCTTATGCCTAATTAAGACCTGGCCTTCGGATAAGTATCTGTCACAAAAACAGATATCGGCGAAGCTGGCTACCCTGCTGTGTCTTGTAGCTTGCTGCAAAGTTTCAGATGTGAGTGCCTTGGACATAACAGGTCAGTTACTCACTCCAGAGAGAGTGACTTTTCGTATTTCTAGAATGAAATGTAACTCAAAAATTGTTTCATATCTTATGTTCACAGGTAATCTGACATTGTGTGTTGTCAGAATAACAAACAGAAGGAGGGGAAGTCCCTATTACCCCACTGGATCAGGGACAGGAGCAGTACAACAATCGAAATATCCAGAAGGAATGAATATATGCCCAACTATCTAAGCGATGCCTAAGAGCTGTTACTCTCTGAACCACACGGCCGGCTTGACGTCTAAAAATAGTACTAGTCTGGTTGCAATAACCATTTATTTATCGCTCTTCCACTGCCATGCAGGCACTGTTTCCATTGTCCTGAGGAGGCCGGATTTGCTAAGGCCGAAACGCGTCGACTGTAACTTCTAAGGAGTGACTGTTGGAATTCTCGAATTGTTGGATCTAAGAATTTGTGGACTGTATCGGATTTCTTTTCAGTGATTGTTTTCTCTCACTGAGGCGTGATACTTTCCTTGGACAACTGCCACTACCTTCCTCTGTGACTGCTTGCCACTGGATGGCTAAGCAGACTATGCCTTATTTACTACGGTGCCCTAATGGAACTGTTGGTTGATTTTTTTATGTATAACATTTGTATATAATTAGAGTTTTCTTCCTATATTTGTTTGGTATATTAGATTCCTTTTGGGCGCACAGGTAATCTGTGGGCACTACGATTAAATTGGTTTAATGGAAATAAAAGAAATAATTTTTCAGTGAAAAATTGAGTTTTTCGCTTAGATAGTTGGGCATATATTCATTCCTTCTGGATATTTCGATTGTTGTATTGTGTGTTGTCAGGGCAATAAAAGCCTATGAGATTATGACAGAAGAGCTTTGTTGCCCAGAAGAATGACAGCTCCTAATTGCCCTCACAAAATCCCATAAGGCAGCTTCCTCTCCTACTATTGTCAGATGGATTTGTTGGACCATGCATGAAGCTGGCATCAATGTTTCCACCTTCGGAGTTCATTCTGTCGGGGCACCATTGCCTCTAAAGTTTGCTCTTTGGGTGCCAATTTAGAGGATTTTCTAAATGCGGCAGACTGGTCTTCGGATTCTACATGGAAGAAATTCTATTTTAAACCAGTCAACACCTGCATCTCTTGTGGTAGACAAGCTTTGAACTAGCTTATCCTTAGCCTCTGATCCTGACAATTAAAAATGTCCTACCTATTTCAATGGAAAGGCGAGGATTAGCCCACCCTTAAGAGTATATCTTTATCCACCCTACACAGACAGTTTTTCTTTTTCTCACATTATGCTTCTTGTGAGACAATCAATGACTTATGAGTAAATGTGTATTATTTATTAATGCTTCTACCCTTATGTTGACAAATGCATGTCTCTTTAAAGAATACTGTTATGTCTCTCATGTGTGCATCGGAAATTGGGACGTTCATCCTGTTATGTTTGTCTCTTAGGGATGGATTCTAGAAAACAAGACTTAATCGCACTTACCTCGGCTGTGGTCAGAGGAAGAAAGAGGAGGATGGCGCCTCGACAAAGAATCTTGATGGGCACACTCATCGAGGATTGGTTGACCTGTTGAACTTTGATGTCATTACCAATGCTTGATGGGAAACATAGTTTGTTGTTGAAAAGTATTACACTTGCTTTTAAGGGCTGCTGGTCAATAAAGTGAAGAGAGGAGAGCCTAATCCTCACCTCCAGGTCCTTAATAGAATTGAAAGTTTCTGTTACAATAGCTAGGACATTTTTCATTTTCATTTGAATACAACACCCAGATCCACATCTCCCAAAGCAGGCTAGGGTCAAGCAGAAAGGTCAGGTTTATAGAGGTGATCTGAGACATGGTGCAAGACCTCAGTAGGGACTACTCACTAGCGGGATACAGCGGCCAGTGAGCCCACCGCGTCATCTGGAGTTCCGACTGCTCATCGCAGCCTAAGACTCAAGACTAATGGACCCCAGATATCCTTGGTTTGGGAATGCACTGGCATGAGTTCCCAATAGTCTGTGAGCTGTTCCTGACAACATGCAGTGTCCTGTAGACAATATACAGTTTTGGGCGCCGGCCACCGTCCCCAGTGTTTGGCAAGACGCAGCAGTATGGCAGTGAGTCACTGAGCTTCAGGGGAGACCTTACAGTGACCAGTGAACTGGGCCACCTCGCTGTAGACACTAGCTCAAAAACTCGCTACTTGAAGGCAGTCCCAGGCAAGGTGGAGAAACGTAGCCACCAGAGCACCACATCTCAAGCAGTGTGTCTTTCCCAAAGTCCCTTTCCATGCAGTTGAACAGGCGTGCAATACAGTCTATGAAGGAATTTAAAATGACTAAGTGTACGCCTGTAGTTCGGAACCACAAGCAGTCTGGGATATGCATATCTTATTATATCAACATCTGGATAGATGAAACTATACATAAGCCCTGAAGAAGTTCATTTCATGACTGAAACGCATTAGCTAGAGGCTGTTTTTAAGAATACAGAGTAAAGAAAGTAAAATAAAGAAGATTGTATAAAACTGGAAACTTTGGACTCTCCATCATTGGGTGCACCATCCTATATTGTTTTCTGTGCAAGTCTTAAGATGGTGTCCCTCTAATTGAGTAGTCTGACCACAATAGGTCTTGCCAGTGGCGGGTGTGGACCCAGTGTGCAATGTGCAAGCTCAACAATCAAAAACCAGTGAGAGAGCGATCCCTGAACAGAGAACAGAGCATGTGTTCGACAAAGGTTTAAATTTTCTCGATGGCGGTTGATTCAGGGACTCCAAGAATGCAGAGGATGTTGTGTCTAGAGTGCGCTTCAAGGTCTTCATTTGTAAGCTTGTAACTTCCTGCACTTTCTCCATGTGTAGGAGGTGCTCACTAGCGGCAGCGTGGCAGTCTTCGATATCAGAGGTGTGGTTTTCCAGAAGTCTAAGACAATCATCCTGTTGGTCAACCCTTTCTCTTATGCAGTCGTTATTACTAGTCAGTAAGTCTATTTTACTATTAACGGTGTGGAGGCAATATTTCACATCGACTAGCATCTCCTTGATGTCTAGGTCTTGCGAGCTTGACCCAGGAGCAGGCTCAACAGGTCCAAGAAAACCTTGATCCAGAATGGTCTTGCCTTTTGCCATCAACGGCCAATTTGGTTTGCCTGGCGTCCTGTGTGCCCATGTTAATTAGCTGTATTATTCAGCAATGCACAGTGTCCCGCCACACCCAACTATCTCAAGCTGTGGTTGGTGGGGGATGAGGAGACTCAGTTGCAGCATCTCCTTGATGTCTAGGTCTTGCGAGCTTGACCCAGGAGCAGACTCGACAGGTCCAAGAAAACCTTGATCCAGAATGGTCTTGCCTTTTGCCATCAACAACCAATTTGGTTTGCCTGGCGTCCTGTGTGCCCATGTTAATTAGCTGTATTATTCAGCAATGCACAGTGTCCCGCCACACCCAACTATCTCAAGCTGTGGTTGGTGGGGGATGAGGAGACTCAGTTGCAGCTTCAGATGGGGGTAGAGGGAAGAAGGTGTTCCAATGCTAAATCTCTTATGGGGCCTCAGATGCCCAGTAGGTCCAAGCCGTGTGTCAGGTCCAGGCACCAGCCCCCCATGGTCCCGTCACACCCAGAGTCACTTGGTGGGCAGGACTGGGGGGCATGAGCATACCTAGGCTGGGGGGACTGGAGGGGCGACAACACAAATATCACAAATGGTTCCCCGATTCCACAACCAGATCGCTGGCCGTGCAGCGCAGTAGCGTGTTCCTCACCCGGAGGCTGCCTAGGTGGGTAAATGAGCCACCCAAGGCAGCAGACAAACACTGTCAATTCGGTGGCAGCAATAGCCTCCAGGCACCCGCCACCAATCTGGGGCAAAGACGCTGCATGCAGAACCTCCCAGGATCGCCCCAATCGCACTCTTACCTTCGCCATGGACCGGCCGGCATCCACAGCCAGCGGGAACAACATGCCTCAAAGCCTCAGGCCCGGTCCAAGCAGCTCCCGGTCACAAGCTTAATGGTTTCCCGAAGCCGAATGCAGATGGGATCAGCGGGGAGAGGCACTCCACCAATGCAGAGCGCCTGTGCCACACAGAGGCAGCAGCAGCAGGAGGAGGCGCCGGCTCACAAGGCTGCACCGAGAGAGGGTCAGGCCCAGCGCAGTCCGAAATTCCGGGCACATTGCTCCCCACCTCCTGCTGTGATCTGCGGCAGATGCAGGCTGATGTGGTGTCCGTGTGTGTTCTGTTATAGAGGATTAATAGCGGATTAACGAAACAGCTAGTGGAGCCTCGATAAATGGAGGCCATCTTGCAGCTAGGCTCTCTGGCGCCCAGCCACAGATTGAATGTTAAATGTGCCTACATGTTTAATACAAGAATGGTGGGATAAGTTAATATTCGCAATAATTAACTTAAATAAAAAATAAATTAAGCACAGTAGGTAAAATACAGATATAAAATCAAAATCATAATATACAATGCCTTGCTGTTATTCTTTCTGATGTTTGTAGAGCCCAAGGCCCTTTTTACAATGCGATGTCTGACCCGGAGTGTTTAAAGTGCCCCTTTTTGGATGGTCACACCTCCCCCCCCCACCTTTTTTGCTGTCAGATGCTGTTGTTTTTGACCAGTCAGTGTACTGAGGCCTGCTAACCAGGCCCCACTACCAATGCTCTTTCCATTAAATTGTAAGTTGAATTGCATAGGCCAATTGGTAAAGGAGGTCCCCAGGGCTGCAGCACTGATTGTACCACACTGAGTACCCCAGGTAAAAGAGAGACTGCATAGGTGCCATGTCAGCCTGCACGAGCAGCCTGCTGCTCGAGTAAGGCTCTGCCCACACCAGGTGCAGGCAGAATCCCTGTTACTGCCCATGGACAGGTCAGCCACCCCTAAGGTATGCCCCCTCTAGCCCACGGGCAGGGTGCACTGCCCCATGAGTGAGGACATATGTGCAGGAGCACATATGCCCCAGTGCTGGCTTTTAAAACGCAATGCTGGCCCAAGTAACCAGCGGTCCATTGGATAAAATGGGTTAGCATCTGACTACTGTTCTGATGTCCAGGTCTGTGATGGCCTGGCCGAATTCTGTCGAGTTTGGTGTCAAACACTGTGCTTTTTAACCCTGAACATAATTCCCAGGTTTAGGATTAAAAAGCAGATGCCTAGGCGGCACCCTTAGAGGGTGCCCACCACGTTACTGAGTCCTGTACTGTTTTGGTCACACCTCCTCCCACCGTGGCTGGCTAGTGAGAAAAGCATCAGGGTGGTGAACCCCAAAGGCTTCACCCGCCTTTGATGTGTAAGTAGCTATCCCTCCAGTGAAGGACAAAGCCCTTCCCGGCGGGGCAAACGGGAAATTAGCTAAGCAGGAGGTGTGCACCCTCATTGGACTAGCCACAAATTGAGGGTGGGCTAGGAGGTCTGGACAGCCGAGGTAGGGTTTTGCCATCTTGGCAGACCCTAAGAATAGCGTTCTGGGTAGAAAGCGATGTACTCCCACAGGAAGTCATCACAGCAAGGGCAAACTAGCCGGATGGAGTTGTAGCCCATTAGCCACTGTCCCTCACACCCTTGAACACCTCATAAACCAGGATTTAAGGGGGCTCCCCAGGGGCCAGAACTCAGATCTGACGGGAAAAGAAGAAAGAAGCACAAAGAGACATCTGCACCAACAACAGGACCTGGACTCCAGTCCCAGTGCAAAGAAGAGGACACATAGGGCCTGATTACAACTTTGGCGGAGGGGGTTAATCCGTCCCAAATGTGACGGATATCCCACCCGCCGTATTATGAGTCCATTATATCCTATGGAACTCGTAATACGGTGGGCGTGATATCCGTCACATTTGGGACGGATTAACCCCCTCCGCCAAAGCTGTAATCAGGCCCATAGTCACTTAAGGAGGCCAGTACTGTAATGCATGCTCGACGTGAACACTCTTTGGTCCAGTCAAGAGGGACCCCAGTGAACACCGAGAATCCTAGAAAGACTCCCCCGATTGGTGGCACCAGTCCCCTGTAAAATGCAGGAGTAAAGTTGGGCTGAGATCGAAGTAGTGCGAGCCGACAGGCTCTGTGTGTCTGAGCCTAAAGAAACTCGGTCCCCAGCATCTTAAGAGTGGGGCCCGTGCCAAGTTTCAAGCCACTACTTCCTGCCAAACTGACTCAATGCGCCAGAAAGCCAGTGGACCACCCTTGCAGGTACCTATGCTTGTCAGTAGCCTGCCCGGAAACAGATTGCCATACAACGTTCACCGACTCCAGGGCACCTCCCCAGTATAGAGACCGACGTCGCCAGCTACCCCTTCCCTGTGGGACTGCAGCCTGAAGGACGTGACTTCGACTGGAGCAGCAAGGTACCAGCCCGGTGATTGACAGCTACGAGCCACTTTTGCACCGGGAGCCACCGGATGAGGTGGTGAAGATCCAAGTGGCGATTCCTGGTCCAGGCCTCCCAAAGACCTCTACATGCGAAGGGTAGAGTGTGAGTCCACCCACCAAGTCCAGTTTTGCAATGGAGTGCAAAATGCCCCAGCCACTACGGACAGTTCAGCACCAAGGACAGCCAAGTCACCTCTGCAACCAGGCTCCCTGGGCAAGCTAACAAAAGTCTGACTGTTGAATCTTGGTCTAGGCCCCCGCAGAACCTTAAATTCCTGTGGGTTAATCGGAACTCACCCTACAAGTGTCTGAGTGCTCATTGCTATTTTCCCCATTGACTAAATGTAAATCCTTTAAATCTACAAAGTACTGTATTTTCTAAAGACTCCAAAATTCACAACTACGGTTGTGCAAAAGCTACAAAGTTCGTTTTGGTGTCTTAATTAAGATTACAATCTAATCTATTTTTCTAAATTGGTGTCAGATTTCTGTTGAGTCGTGTCATTTACTTATCATCCATGTTGATAATGTGAAATGCTTTACACATGTTCCTCTAAGTAGCCTGACTGCTCTCTGCCACACTACCAGGACTGAGCTAGGGTTTGCTGAGAGCAAATCCGAGATCCACTACTGGGTATTGGGTTGGCATTCATTGGTAAGACTACCTAGTCATACCATATAATGCCTTCACTTTCCTACACTGAGTAATAGCATTACCTCACATTACGACTATGGGCAAGTCACAAAGGACCAGCTGGAAATATATGCATACAGACTTGCAAACGAAAAACAAATTACCATGTGAGGGGTCATGACCTTTAAGAGGTGGGGGCTCATGCCAAGAAATACCTTAGAAGCACTTTTCACCCTCCTCCCATCAAACTTTCCCCTCAACAAAAAGGCTTGCAGAAGCTGGTGTCGATGTCCTGGGGTATTTTCACACCTCTTTAACAGACACTCGCCATTGAAGCTTCAAAAAAAAAATTAGAAATCTACTCTGTGCAGTGGTTTTCAGCTCGTTTTCCCTGGCAATGTGCGATATTGCCTCCCTACTGGGTGCCTGTGTGATGGGAGCTTATACCATGTGACAAAGAGGGTACATTTTGAGTTGCCAGGCCTAGGTCACCCCATCTCTCATGAGTGAGAAAGAAAACACAAAAAGTCCAGAATAATCTGCACACAAAAACCTACTAAAAGTGAATGCGGAAGTGGTCCAGTAGGTGGTTCAAAATGGGGAATAGCTCCTCCAAAATTGAAGGGGGAAATTAGGGAGGGATAAGGGGGGAAATTAGGGAGGTGAACATGGAGAATCATCCAAATTTAACATACCCATAAAAGTGTTATTCAAGCTGAATTCACAAAAGTTACACCCCATTCACCTAAGCAGTACTACAGGCAAAACAAGTTCAAATCTATTCCATCCCACCCTCAAAGTGATTCACACACTACATGAAGCCAATCAAAGAAAATGCAGTGGAATAACACACAAATCAATGGAGCAAAAGAATAACACTTCCAGGACAAAGGTAAAAAGAAAATGGAACAACAATCTATACACTGCTGCAGTCTTCACATGCACATTGTATACACATGCAAGAGGCATAAAAATGAAGGAAAAAAGCAAAACAAGCAACCAACTTTCATAAGCAATATCACACAGAAACACATGCAGCTGCCTACAACAACATACCTAAAATGAACCTCTTTAGTTCAGCCATTGACCTGTTGCCCATGGCTACACTACCTTCACACTGCTACAATGGGCCAACAGATGCACAGGAAAAGAAAATGCTTATGCTGACAACAAAAGGAGCATTTTCTTTAAAAAAAGGAAAGTCGGAATGTGAGGAAAGATCTTCCCTCGTGACCCCCGATTGCATTTTTTTTGTGTTGCAACACCAGCACGGTGAGCACGTGGATGTCAGAGCAGAACAAAGTTAAAGTAGACTGTGCTAATGGTGCAGTCTACTTTAACTTTTGATCGGGCCAGCATGCATAACTCTGCCCTGCAAGCACCAATTTCTGAGGGAGAGGCAGCACTGAAAAGGGGATAAGGTCCCCTTTCCAGCAGTGTAACTGTCTAGTGGATCACTGCTTGGGGATCACTGCCAGAGACTGAACCCCCAGCAGGGTTCCACCCCACCAGACACCAAGGAGTGGTTCTTTGCGATGGGGAGAGGCCCCTTGGGCAAGGGCACGTGCCCTCCCCTATTCCAATAATGTCTAATACAGTCTTTCAGATGCCCCCACCCCGGAAGTCAATATGGTCTTTGCATTGCCCTTGGTTTGATCTGTTGCCTTGTAGCAGGAGCTAGCCCCAGCCACACAGGTGGGGTAACCTTTTTATCAGGAGAAGTGTGGCACAGTGGGAGGTAGGAATTTTGTGGATCCCTGCAGATTTCAGTTTCCATCACAAAGATTTGAGGAAAATGTTTTTTTTTTAAATGCAAAAAATACAACTGCAGCTTGTCGTCTTACAGCACCAACTGTCATCACATCAACCTCACATGACAGATTCAACACAGGTCTCACCATACAGCTACTAACTCAGGTCCACACATATTCCTTGTTACCAAACTAAAAAAAAGGATACGAAGATCTATAAAACGCACAGAGTTAACCTGCACACCTCAACACACACTCACAACTTTGTTGACCTGTCAACTGTTCCACCTAATGAAGAAGACATGGACGCAAATTCAGCCCCCAGGAAACAGTACTTCCAGTCACTTCTTGTGATTCTCTAACATCACATCCACCTCTCAAAATGGAAACCTTGCCTTGATTCCTGACCTTACACCCTCACTACCCTTTTGTAAATGTGTGCAACAACCTAGGGAGAAGAAACTCTTGTTCTCCCTTTCACATTGTCAGCTAGTCTCTTGACAGTCACCGAATGGCAGACAGAAATGCTCTACTTAGAATTTCCTTTGCAATTGTTTATACATTGCCTCATTTTATTCTTGGATCTAACCATGTGCTCCTGCACCTCTGTAGGAACTACATCAACTACAACATTCTGACGCTTCCTCAACCACCAAAGAAAGAACTTGGAGCCAGGCACAAGATCATGCAGTAACTGAAAAGGTGTACAACCAGCAGCAGGGTGTACAATTGTGTGGATAGAAATTCCATAATAGTATGTATGTTAACCTTCCCAACCATTCTGACCTCAGGCCATTTTGGAAAATAATCCATCATTACTATTTCAAAAGCTTCTTTATACAGTAGAAGTGAAAACGGGACTATAATATCTATTTGACCTGTCTCTATGACCCATCTGGCATAACCAATCTTAGCTGCTGCACTATTCATACAAATAACAGAATTTTGACCCATTTGCTTAAACGTCCATCCATTCTCAGTCACCAAAAGATTTCCTTGGAATGTCTCTTGATGACAAACAAACCTAGGTGTCCTTCATGACATAAGTCAAAAATATCTTTACTTAAACCCAAAGGAAGTACAATTTGTCCCGACGAGCAACAATACAATTTCCTGAATTCAACTCTTTCTTTATTTAAAAAAAAAAAAAGCACACAAGTCACCTCTCAACGTATGCTTTTCTGGCCATAGCAAATTAAGATGCTCAATAACTTTAATCAGAGCAATGTCGGTATCCATTCTGCTAACACAGTTCTCTTTAGTCAAACATATAAAGATATAGCACCATTTCTTCTGGCATTTTCCAAGGTGAACGTATTGAATCCCAAGAATAGATTAAAGGCAGGAAATCAGTGTGCACATTACATGCACCCAGAACATATTTTACTACAAAGCAAAAGTTTTCACTTTTACAGCTAACCTTGCTAATCTTACTACTAAATAATTTACTCCACTAGGAGATAGAATGTTAACAAGAGGTTTGTGATCAATTCTGAGTGTAAACTTGTCCTCCATACAAAAATTTGTTTAGTGATCAGAATCCCACGCACAAGCAAACATGTCTCTGGATTACCCTGTAATTTCTCTCAGCATCCTTGAGCCGTATGAAACAACCCATTCTTTCTTACCAATTTTCTACATTAAAACAACACCAATGCCAACGTTCTAGAATCCACATATATTATACGTTCCTTCCCAAATTTAAATGGTCTCAAACAAGGTGCATTCACCAATTCTTTCTTCAGTTACTCTAAAGCAATGCTCTGTTCCTATCCCCCTTCATATTTGCCATTCTTGCTCAAAAACTGTCTTAAAGATTCATCATCATGAGCACAGTTCTGCACAATGCTTAGTAGAATTTGCAGAGTCCTAGAAAGGTAGGCTTACTTTTCCTTAGATTCTGGTGCCAGAGCTTCCAAAATAGCCTGCATGTGATAGTTCTCAGACTATCAGCTAAAATGATGTGGCCTAGATATTCCACACTGCTTCATGTGAAATGACATTATACACTCTTAAAGTTATGCCCTTCAAATATAGCAATCTTAAAACCTCTCAAGATCTTATGATGGTCGATCCAATTTCGTATAAAGATGAACATTTCATCTTGGAAAGCTGTGCTCCGGTCATTCCATCTAGTGTCTGCTTCATCAGTCTTTGGAACATAGCAGCAGCACTTGCTAACTCAAAAGGTATCTTTCTATACTGGAATAGTCCCTTCTGTGTGATAAATGCTGTCAACAATGTTGTTTCTTCATGCAGTACTATCTGATGGTACACACTAGCTAAATCTAGCATACTGAACAAAGAAGATTAGGCTAAAGTTGTGGAAAATTAGTAATTGTTGGGAACACGATGTTGAAGGACCCAAATTGTGTCACTAAACAAAGTTCCCCATATAAGGTTGATGATATAACAAATGGGTAAACCCATGGTGAAAATTCTATAGGCTCTATAGTATATTTGTCACATAAATCTAGCAACGTATTTTTAGGCTGTCCTATATTGATAATTGGAACATTCCTGATCTTGTGGAGCATAGGTATTCCAACTTGCTTGAGTATAGTCATGTTTAAAACCACTGTAGTCTGTGAACAACAGAAACAGCCCCCTCAAGTTCTGCGCAAATGTTTTTGTAGCTTCCCTTTCCACATCATCCAACACAGAATAAACTGTGGATATAGCACGTGATTCAGTCTTATTGCTAAATATTCGTAGTGTGGTCAAGTAAAATTAACTTTGCCTTGTCACCAACAAATATTTTCCCTTTTGAACTTCACTTTGAATTCCAGAATGGCCCAAGAAAACCTAACATCGTGGTTCTATGCCTGTGTAGCCACCAGGACTCACATCAGTAGGCATCAATTCCTTATTTAGCCATAGTGGGTAATAACAGATCAGCAAGCACCAGAGTCCACCATCATGTGTACATCAACATCATCCACTAGGACATAGGTAGAAGGTAACTTGCCTTGTACTATCTGATCACCTACAATAAGTACGAATTGTGGATTTAAGTGCCCATCTTTAACCTCTTTCATGACAATACTGACTTACAAAATTCCCAACTTTACATACCCGCGAGAGATGCCACCAACTCCCTTTTTTATCTTCTGTTGGGCATCCTGTAACATTCCCTACGTGGTTACAGCTGCTACATCTGTAGCAGACAAAACTCTGCTTTCTGTCACTATTTGTGACATCCTCCCTTCTTTGTCATTTCTCTACATCTGTGTTTTGGAAGTATATTTACATCAGTAGCTTTGCTCTAATTTCCTGCACACATTTCTCTGAATTCTCTATGAACTTAGATATATTTACTACAGTGCTCAAATCACAACATGATCAGTTACATAACGCGGCTAGACCTCTCAATATAGCAAAATACTCCTTGATAAGACTCATTCTCTTGCTGGTTTCCAAACTAAAATTAGTAGCATTCCATTATGACATTTACAATCTTGTCATAGGGTAACCTAAGCTGTTGTATTGCACAAGTATATCTGGCCTGCTACACAGTGTTGGGTCCAAAAGAGGTAGGTTCTTAAATTCCATCACCCCTGCAACATGTTTCACCAAAGCTACTTTACACCTGTGGCAGCACAATCTTCTCCTCCCAAGACTTCCACATAGGCTACAAACACATCATACCAAACCTCCCACGACATTAATAGTTATCCAGCAAGAAAACATACAAAATATTCACTATTGTCTGTGAAAACAAAATCAATCAATCAGGAGGTTCTTGTAGAGCACTGGCTTGGCACCTTGGGGTGTTCTCGAGGCATCGGTTTGGTGCTATGGGAACAGTTCTTCTGGCGGGGGTGATGGTTGAAAAGGCACGTCTTGAGCTGCTGCTTGAAGTCTTTCAGGGAAGGGGCGGTCCGGAGGTGGGGGGTAGAGGTCGTTCCAGGATCTGGCGGTGAGGTGGGAGAAGGAGCGTCCTCTGAAGCATTCGCGTCGGATGCAGGGGACGTGGACGAATGCGAGGTAGGCCGAGCGAAGATCTCTGGTGAGTTGGTGGAAATTGAGGTGCTGGTTGATGTAGGCAGGTCCCATGTTGTTGAGGGCTCGGTACGCGTGCATTAGGAGCTTGAAGAGGCATCTTTGCTGTACAGGGAGCTAGTGGATGGCCCTGCGGTAGGGAGTTTAATTTTTCTTCTGAGGAGGTCGAGGACGATTCTGGTAGCGGTGTTCTGGATGATCTGGAGTCGTCCTAGGAATTGTTTGGTGGTCTTCGTAGAGAAGATTCCCGTAGTCGAGCCGCTGGTGCTGAGGGCCTGGGTGACAGCCTTCCAGGTGGAAAATGGTATCCAAGGGAAAATATTGTGCAGCATGCGGTGTTGAAACAGGCCATGTAGACAGCGTCGACTTGTTTTCTCATGGTGAGGTAGGTGTCCAGAATGATTCAGAGGTTGTGTGCGTGGCACTGGAGGTGGGGAGGGGTCCGAGGGCTGTAGGCCACCATGTGTCGTACCATGGGGAGGGCTTGTGTCCGACGATGAGGATTTCCATTTTGTCAGAGTTAAGTTTGATGGAGTTGTCCTTCATCCAGGCTGCAATGTCTGTCATGGTGTCCTGGAAGTTGGCTCAGGAGGAGGTGGTGAAGGAGAGGATGAGCTGGGTGTTATCAGCATGATGTTCAGACTGTGGGTGCAGAGGAGGTTCGCTAGCGGAGCCATGTAGAACTGAAGAGGGTGGGGCGGAGGGAGGAGTCCTGGGGGACAACGCAGATGATGTCTTTGGGGGTGGAGATGAAGGGCGGGAGGAGGATCCTCTGTGTTCGACTGGTGAGGAAGGAGGAGATCCAGTTGAGGGTCGAGTCTTGAATGCC
Organism: Pleurodeles waltl; assembly: GCF_031143425.1. Taxonomy (NCBI): domain Eukaryota; kingdom Metazoa; phylum Chordata; class Amphibia; order Caudata; family Salamandridae; genus Pleurodeles; species Pleurodeles waltl. Next base: position 626,292,056 of record NC_090440.1, read on the forward strand.
ACCTGCATATAGTCTGGTAATAAGGGTGTGGTGGGTGACAGTGTCCAAAGCTGCCAAGAGGTCTCGGAGGATGAGGGCTGCTGAAGTCTAAGATGTTCCTGATGTTGTCAGTAGCTGCTATGAGTGCTGTCTCTGTGCTAAATAAAAAAAGAATAAAAGTAGCAACTGTTATATGCAATGGATTACTACTACTACTACCAACTTCCCAGCATCACTGTCATTATTCAGAAGTGAAAACTGACTCGTAGTATGAGGCGATGAACCAGCTTCTTATGTCTATAAATATTCCTTAAGGTTTTCGAATCAACACTGAAAGGTGTTGTTTACATCGTGAAAAACAACCCAGGCTCAGGGATGGCGTATCCAACAATATTCGGGCAGAAATTCAAGAGGTTTGCCTTTCACATGGTAAAGACAGGGAATGAAAAATTCTAAAATGTATTTGAACAATCAACGTTATCAGTGTACGGCTGACGAACAGCTTAAGCACATTTCTCCAACAGCTTGTTTCCCCTCACGAGCTCCGATGCTTGAAGCGAGATCCAACAAAGTAAAAAATGATGGCCGTCACGTTGCATTGCATATGCGGTTTTTGTGGACGGTAGAGATTGTTTTATATTTAAAAAAAAAATTCTATCAGCGGTGGACTTCTAACTTACGTGTCATGGATTCCAACCTTAAAAGCACCCACTGGTGAAATGCAAATGTCTTCCGCTACACCACATGCCAGATAGCCAGATAGGAATAATAAATGAAAATCATAAGGTTGGAAGAAAATCCACCAAATTTAACACATCATTTAATCAGTTCAAATGCAGCAACCTTCTCTAAAAGAGTTGAAGCAGAGTTTTCTTTTCTGCGCTTCCTGTATTGTGTTGATTTGCACAGTCCAAGAAGGTATCCAGGATCGTCGTCAGAGTTTAAAATGGCGAGGGACATGGTTTACAGGTGTGCTTGAAGCTTTATTCTGATTTGAACAAAATAGGAACATCCATGAAGACCACAGCTCCTCATGGCTCAACCCAAAAACCCAGAACTCTACGACACCCTCACACTGAGGACAACATACTTGGATTCCACGAAGCACAATCACCAAACAGCTACCAGCACGACCTCCTCTCACTGTTTGAAGATCAGCCATCACACCCAAATGGAGCTCCAATTTTCACATGCGCCAACTGAATTAACAACAAAAATCAAAACAACCTGCAAATAATAGTATAACACAGTTTTTGAGCATATGTATTTTTAAATAAAAGACCTTCCAGTAGATAAGGTGAGAATTTAAAAGCAGCCTGCCTTATATTCAGAGCACTTTATAGCAAAGGATTTTGCAAACATAATAAATAAAGTACATATAACAGTTTATTTGGTTTATACAACATTAAATATACATACTCTGTATATTAATGTATACTTACATTATGTGCACTCACAGAATTTGCATCCACACTAGACTAGGACAACGGCAAACTCCAGACAAAGTTTTCAAACTGGTACTTTCACCAGTCCATGCAATTGCCTGGATGCCATTTTTCAGTATACTTACATGGCCTCGTCATTCCATAGTAAATGATTTTCATAAATTAATGCATTGCGTTCAATCTTTTAACAGAAAATCACCCCTCTGTGACATTAGTCTGATGGAGTAGTTTTTACCCCCTATGTACTTATGGGACTTGCATTGGTCAAGATTTATAGATATCCTTTCAGGGGCAGGGAATAATCCTCTGTCAGCAATGCTGCAGGTGGGTGGAGTGATTGAGCTGGGTATACCACTGCATGCTACCTGGGGGATGTTTGATTGTGATGTCATATTTTGACGCCTGATTTGTACTGAAATCCTACTCCGAGTTGTTGATAAATGATGGGTCTTTTATTGTCGTATGATAAATGGTGCAATGGCTGTTTTTGTCATTTAATAAAAAGATTGTTTTTAAAACTTTTTTTATTTTTTTATTTACAAATATCATGAATTCAGAGGAGTATGCCAGGGAAACTACAAAAGTTACAGTTTTTCATGACCACTTCTGGTAAGCTGCTGTGTTTTCAAACTGAGACCATCCATAAGTGTATATGCATGCAAAACTGCACATAGGCCTTCAGTACGAGTTGTCCTGTTATTCCAAGGGGGCAAGCAATCGGAATTACCTGCAGCACCAGAGTTACGAGATATGTGGTACCTCTGTAGGCCTGGAGCCATATTACCAAAAATGTTTGGAGGAGTGGCAGGGGCAATTTTTGTGCCCCTGGGCCAGTGTTCCCTTTAATTATTTAAGTATTTGTGCGGCAGTGACTTGTTTTATTGTGCACATTTTGAATTTGTGTGTGCAACTGAGTGAAACTATAAAAAATGATACTACTTTCTATTGGGACTAGAAGGGACACATGCCCAAACATTTAAAAATCAAGTAGTGAATTGAAATAGGTCGGGCTTTAATGTACTGCACCCTGCACACCACTTATCCTGCACTGGCAATACACTCTGAGAACTTGGTCCCAGGCACATCACTCACCCTGCACTCACAGCACATCACTCACCCTACACTAAGAAAGACACACCACTTACCCTACAGTACGCAGACACATTGTTTACCCTATTTAGGCACTTTGCTTACCTCAGATAGATGTACTCATAAACAAACAAACTCTGCATTCAGGCACATTGTTCACTGTACACACAGAGAGACACACCGCTCAATCTACTCTCACACAGACCTGACTCACCATAGACACACACGCACACCAGTCATTCTACACTACACAAGCAATCCCTTCACCCTGAACTCCCAATACAACTACTCCCCCTGCACTCACATTACTCACACTGCATTCATAAACCACTCATTGTATCCTCATAAAGGTACACGTCAACCCTACACTCACAATACACACCATTCATTCTGCACTCAAAATACACTTTGCTTACAGACTGAACACTTTCAGTTCTCACACAGGCAGACTGCTGACCCTAACCTCATACAGCTTACCCTGCAGGTATACAGACAATCCCTTCACCATGCAGTTTTACTGACTCGCACATCCTCCAGCATGCACTATCCACATCACTAACCTGCACTCACTCTAAATTGACAAAGGCACACCACTCACCCTCCACCCAACCAGTTGCATCCCTCACGCTATACTCAAACAGGTATATTGCTCACCCTGCTCTCAAACATGCACACCGCTCATGTACATAACCCTCCCCTCTGTACTCAGAGGCATAGACCTCACCTGGCACCCAGGACAACGTTTCTGGTAAGAGCTAGACACAGAATAGGACCTGTAAATCCCAACCTGTAGGAGTTAAAGTACTGCCAAGGAGAAGGCAATATCATCCCTTGAAATGAAGATATGGGGCAGCTTTGATATAACAGGCACAAGGAAATACAATGTCATTGAGGCAAGCAGAAAGTTTGAAGCAAATCTACCAAACTATGGGAAGAAAACATGACACAAAAGAAGAGACTGTGCTTGGAGGGAGACTGCCTGGTGGGACACTGGTGACAGAGGGAATTTGGGCAGAGACCTGCACAGAGAAGAAAGAGACAGTCCTGAGTGTATACCTGTCCCAGTAGTCTGCAGTGACGGGGGAACTGAAGATAAGAGAGCTTTAACTGTGGGAGGCTGTTGCATAAAGAAAATGAGACTGCAAAGGAAAAAAGCATGCCAGTGAAGTAGCGATGACAGAGAGAGAACTAGAGCTGAGACAACTGTAACTATGAAACAAGGCTGTACAAAGAAGAAAACACTGCTCAGTGGGACGACCAGGAAAGACAGCAGTTGACAGCAAAGGAATGGGAACGAGACAGCATTTGTTGTGAGAGAGTGCTGTGTTGAAGAAAAAAGTGTCTTCGTAACCCAGAAATTTAAGAACTACCCACCTGATTTGAAGCGCATGGCACCATACTGAATAAATATGCAGTACAGTGCTGCGGAGCAGATGCCTGTTTGTTCCAAGCTGAAGCTAGTTCCTACTCTCGTTTTTTGGCTTCTGGTGTACCTGGAGTCCTTCCTTCCTTCCTTGAATCATAACTTGTGCAGTCAGGAGCCACCATTGCTTCAGTACTTTCATTCTAGTACTGTGCAGAAACACATTCCTAGACCAACATCACTCTGGAACCCAGGCATCATAAAATATAACACTGTGCTGTCTGCAGCAAGCATGGTCCTCTATAAAGTGGGGGAAACAAAGAGGATAGTGGGAAGAAGGAATGGGCAGAATGCAGATTCAAAACACATCAGAGAAGTACTTCAGTATTTGGGGCCACTCACATAAGAAAATGTGTAACATATAGAGAATTATACATGTATTTCTGAAACACACGTTCATCCAAGAGTTTGCTGCCGCTATATTACAGATGCTTGATTCCAAACTCAATCGTACCCTATTCTACTCACTTTATTTATTTTGCTTAGGGGCCTTATTTTTAACTATTACTACTCAGATTCACTTCTGCTCCTATCAGCAATCTTGGTCCTGATAACTGTCTTTTGAGTATTTGTTTTATGTAGGGGTGGACAAGCCACTGAAAGCTTGTTAGGCTTGAGTATGAAGCCTGGCTGAGCTTTAGGTCCTGTTGTAACCACCAGCCCATAATGAGCAAAGCTTTCATGTGACTTCTGCCTGCCTGCCTCCCTCTTCCCAGGATGCGGCATTACGGCCACAGCTGCTGACTTTGGAACAAGGGAAGCAGGTTTGAGTCTCAAGGCTGGCTCAATAGCATATGATTCCGGGTAAATCACTTAATTTGCCTGAGTTTATGAACAATGAATGTGAACTGGTGCTCCCACGCATTTGGGGCGAGGCCCGCTATATAAGAAGTGCAGAAAAATGCACAAAGAGATAAAACAAATCCTTAACATAAGGAAAGACAAACAGATACACATTTACTGGCTGATTTGTACAAAGTGAACCAGAAAACCTGGATAAATCATGGCTTCTCTCCTAAATTCTGTGATCTTAGGCAAATATTTTATCAAACCTTTTTTCTTCATTATTCCGTCTGCAAACACTTTGAAATACGTAAGTTTGGTCTACCAGTTGCACAAAAATCTATTCTGTTTGATTTCACAGACTACAATGTTTCTCTACAATAATCTTACCCACTTCCAGGGGTTACATGACATCAGTTCTGGCCTCATAGTTCACTAATGGTCCATTTTTAAAAGCCATCGCTTTTAATAAGTACTTCTCAATGCAGTGTTATTATGTGACCATTAATGTCAAAGGTTTCACATGTTTAAGAAATACACACTTTTGAATGTTGAATAGGCTTAATTTTACTTTATTTGATGTTTGTTGTATGATTTACATACCAAATGTTTTCAGAGCTCGGCTGGTTCATGGGCTCCAAGATCCGAGTCAGACACTTGGCTTGGCTCTAGCTCTCCCTCTTAATTATAGGCTTGCTCATCTCTAGTTTTATGTGATTTGTTTTCACAAAGTGCTTGTAGTAACCCCTGCAGCAGCCCTGACAATTCCTGTAATTATCAAGAATAATTTTGTGGAGAAATCACTATGTGCTTGAAAGAACAGGAGTGCAGCTTTCAAATTGCATTTAGAGAACAATAAGTTGGCCCATTTAATTCACATTAAGAATGTAAGTAGGGAAATGTTCCTCTTAGCCAGGGACAGTGTGTCAGAGATGCAGATTTTTTTATCACTTTTGTATTCAGATGGGCTCACTTTTTGTTTTCATCTCTGCATTTCTCTATCTCCCTAAATAAGTTAGCTTGACTAGAACGCTGTTTTCTTGGAACATCTTGGGCTTTTGTATTCATCGTTTTTCAAATATAAACATGGGTTTAGCAAAACAGCTTATTCATTGTTTTTATTATACAAGTTGTAGTACCCGCCCAAATGTTCACCATTTTTCCACTTGCAGAGTGTGTAAATATTATGGGCTGCAGATGCATTTTCAAAAACAGCTCCTCCAAGAATTGTGGTGGGGTGAAGGAGTCACACCTTAAACAACAAAAGTCAGAAGGGAGGAGGGAAAATATCAGGGCCCTCTCCGAGCCTTCATTAACAGCTCATTGAGAGCTCTTCTTCTGTCAGCAAGAGGGAACACTGCCCTGGGGTACTTTGGTATTATTACTAAAGGGACTGTAGACCCTTCCCTCGTACACATCGCACAAGCGCTAAATCTGTGCAGGAGTCATCTCAGGGAGGTGATTCCTCATTTGTAATCCTATGCAAAAGCCTAGGTGCTTGTGCAGTATTCTAGACATGGGTGCAGAGGCAAAGAAGCCATCAGGAAGCACACTCAATGCCAGTGCGCCCTCCAAGAGGAAAAAAGTGGCTCTATGGAACCCAAAGAAATTACTCTGAAAGTGTGCACAGTCTCTGCCACCCTCTCAAACATAGGCCAGGTTGTGCATTGCACAGTGAATGTTGGACTGGCTGCTTCAAATACCCGGTCTCCCTTTCACTAATGCACTGATACAAGTGGATTCACTGTGACCTAGTCTACAGCCAGTGGGGACACTTACCTAATCTAACCTAGTCCACTTACAGTGAACCCCGTTTTTAAGTGCTTAGAAACAAGTGTAGCTGATGGGAGATTAAATAACCTCAGTGAAGTTTGGGCTTCAGTGTAGCTTACCTCAGCAGCTTTAAATTGCACTAGTGGACCCATTCACCAGATACTCAATCTGTGCCTCAAATGCCACTATCTGTCCCAGTTCTGCTCCTTTCTAGTGAGTATTGTACCTGTGTATGAGTAGTGAGAGCGCAGGATAGCCATATGTTGTGACTGAATTATGAGGGGTGGGCCTGTGTAAAGGCAGGATTAATATTTTTTTGTGAGAGCAGGGTAAGGGCTCTTCAGGTTGAAATTTGTGCCTGTGTGAATGCAGGGTGAGACATGTGGTTGTTGAGTGCAGCGTGAGAGGTGTACCTATGCGAGGGCAGCAGAGTGAGTATGGTGTTGGTATGGAGCCCTTCTATGTTACGTCTGTGTGTACATGCACTTTACAAGGACGAGCCTGTTGACTTTGACTTGCAGAAATGTAGCACTGGGAGTGAAAATACAATAGTGTGTGTTTGCCAATGGTAGTGAGTTTTGATATGGCAAATGCAGACTATGTGGAATGAAATTGAGGAGTGTCAGAAGCAACTGAATACGATGCCACCCTAGCGAGGGTGCCCTGTTACTTTGCTTGCGGTAGGGCCCATGGCGACTTAGCTATGGACTGTCTACCTAAATACACTGGTAGGTCTCCCACAAGCAGGGAGCAGCTGGGGTTCTTTAGCCAAGACCCACCTCTTTTCAGGGACCTGTGCTTTCACTGCTAAATGTATTTGCATATCACGAGCTGGCCTGGTCTGATCTCCAATTGTATCCCAGGACATTGTTATTATTCTGAACATGGTGCTCATGATGTAAGAAAAACAGAGGGGCCAACATGATGTTTGAGACCTGGACCTCACAAAACATTCTGAAAGGCCAGTATTCAGGAATATTATTCTTGCTACAGCATACATAGAAACCCCAACCCATATGATCATGTGCATGTCTGTACCGGTATGTTTAGTGGGTCATAGAAATAAACAGTTGAAGCCATGTGACTAACTGTGTGTCACTAATTTAGGAAAGGAAAATAGAAATATTTAGCTTTGAAAATGCTCTTTGGCATCTGCTTTGAGTAGGTGTTATGTTGCTGCCTGAGTTTCATTGCAGAATCCAGAACTATGGCATGAGGGACACCAATGTGGTTGGCGGTCATTTCTTTGTGCATATAAAGTATGTCCTCCAAATGACCACAAAGTCTTAAAAATATTATTGGACAGATCACGACCCAATAAGTGTTGTTCCGACGAAGAGAAGTAGGCTGTGGCAATGTATTTAACGTGAGTTGTACTTTCTCATGACCATCGGTATTACTAAGGACTCCCAAATGCAAAACTACAAATTTTCTGAACCAAAAAACCTCAATAGTACTAGTAAGAGTATGACGCCCTAGTGAAATGGTCTTGGGGGCACATGGGAGTAACACATGGGAGTAAAACAAAGATAAGCAGGAAAAGTGAATAGTATAACCTTTGCAGTTTAAAAGAACTGATAACACACCTCCGCCAGAACTTTGGGTGCTAGTGGAGGTATTGAGACTGGTTCTGTAAGTGTGTTCAAAAAAGTGCAGAGACTAAAGTTAAGATATCCAACACCCCACAAGTACAATTTAGGGGAATTGAAAGGGGAACAGAGAAAACAAAGGTGCAATAAGGGAAAAAAACAGGTGTGAGCTAATGCAAGTCAGAGAACCCAACAAAAAAAACGGAAATGGGGATGATTGGAGAATCCAATGAAATTCACGATTGGCAGGCAATGAAAATTTCCATCTTGCTGCCTTTGATAGTGTCTATGCCTAGAATTAACTAGAAGAAGGAATGTGATGACCTGTTGTGACGAACGCCATCTTGGATTCGGCACTAGTAACAGTGATAAGAGTCAGTGACTATAAATAAGCACTGCATCTTGGAAGAGGAATCAAACTGATCATGAGCCCTTAATTTTCAACTATGTCCTAGCAGGCACAGCCTCCATTTCCCCTGATGCCTTACTCTTACTGAAACCCATCAACTTCAATCTGTAGGTAGCTGTGATTTGTGCAGACTCCTAATTTGTTGGTAAGACCTGACACACTCTAAAAGAATCAAATACAAAGGCAGTCATCACAGCAGTTTGAAAATTGTGTTATTATTTCCCTGCTCCAGAGTTACCAATACCGTGTGTACCTGAAACTCCAGGGGTGAGGAATAGCCGACCCATTATTAGTTTTCCCCTGAGAGTACAATAAGAAATGAGAAATTACTAGGGGGAACCGGAAACCCCGTATACATTTCCTCTGATGATTCCTCATTTTCCATCAGACTTTTACACTGAAATTTCCACTGCTTTCAGAAGGAAAAATCTCTATGTGAAATTGGAGAGATATGCGGTGTTCCCACAGATCTCATGTGGCAGGTAACTGCAGTTACCAGCCCCATCAGAATTAAGAGGCCATTCTCAGTGAGGTCCATAGTCTAAGAGCTGTAGCAAGTGTGCCATAGGCCCCAACTCAAGTAAGGAAAATTGGTAACCCCAGCTCCAGATGGGGTATTTAAAGAAAGCTAAAATTACTGTCCGGGTGACCCCAAAAAACACTGGGCTCCAGATACACTGCCCTTGGCACACTAATTGTAGTTACTTCCCTCATTGGACGGATGATATTATTCCTATACCACAAGAACTTTATATATCAAGAAATTGGGTCAGTTGAGTTCTCTTTAATTAGATGGTAATGGTTTCTAACAAGTAAATACTTTGGAAATGTGTGCCCATTAACTTTTTCTGTCAACAATTATGACGTCTTCAAGAAATTCAGATGAGCATACTGTAACAATAAGAGTTTTCATTAGGATTTCTCTGCTTCATTAATATAGCAGCAGGTTTTATGGCCATATGGGAGACAGATAACACCTGCTATTTCTAAAATATGCAATGGAGACACTCTTCACCTTGGTGGAAAAATACAGAAATCTCCTACAAGGACTTGGCATCCCACAAGTTCTATGAATGGAAAGGACATGCGGGTGCTGAAGCGCAACAGCAAAATTACCCATTTGAAGATGGCTGTTTCTTATGTAGACTGCCAGAAGGGCTGCATTTTTAAATAAATTATTTTGCCTGCCATACTGTTGAGGCATTATATTTCATTATCCTTAATTCTGTTTCGGTGGGGGTGTTGCAAGTACCATGACAATGCCTGAATGATATCCTGTTACCCTTGACCCTCATCCCTCTTCTCATACAAGGTGACCAAGGTTGCAAGTTAAGATAACTAGGGCTGGTGGAATATGTGTAGACAACTGAAGGTAAAGCCTTGAAGCAAATGACAGACTCAGGTAAAAAATAATAAAAAGGCCTCTGATCACAACTTGTTTGCATTATTCTGTTGTATGCAGTGTCATGGTATGTTCTGATTGGTTCCTGGTTTTCAGGGTTGGGTTTGTGATTGGTAGCAGGGCTAAGATTCTGATTGGTTCCTGGTTCTTAGGGCTGGGCTTGTGATTGGTAATAGAGCTGAGATTCTGATTGGTTTCTGGTTTTCAGGGTAGGGCTTGTGATTGGTAGTAGGACTGAAATTCTGATTGGTTCCTGGTTTTCAGGGTTGGGCTTGTGATTGGTAGTAGGACTGAAATTCTGATTGGTTCCTGGTTTTCAGGGTTGGGCTTGTGATTGGTAGTAGGGCTGAGATTCTGATTGGCTACTGGTTTTCAGAGTTGGGCTTGTGATTGGTAGTAGGGCTGAGAATCTGATTGGTTCCTGGTTCTAGGGTTGGGCTTGTGATTGGTGGTCAGGATTAGGGCTAGGATTGGTGATTAGGGCTGGGTCTCCCATTGGTTGTTTGAATTAGGGTTACAAATCTGATTGGTTAGGGTTAGAACTAGGTTTCTATTGGCCAGTGGGGCTATTTAAGCCTAGGGCTCAGGTTATCTCAGCCCGGGCAGAAAGGCTAAGGGCGGAGAGGACAAGGGCAGCTTCCTGTATGGGCCTGTTCGGGACTGAAAGGGCCTAGGGCCAGAAATGCTTCCCAATTTCCCATTCATCAGAAAGGAACTTACTCCCTATACATCCATCAACATGCAGACACATTATCTGCAAAGACATCCAACTCCTGCATCAAAAACTGGCCTCATACAGATTACAATGTCCCATCATCCAACACGATACCACATATACAACACCTATACACATATCCACCACAACTACAACAGTAATACACCTTCAGTCTCACAGCAAGCACTACTCTGTCCACTCCCAATAACACAACCTGCCATCACCCACACAACACAAAACCAAATTATATATTACTTTCAGCCTTCCAGATACACACTCCCTGTTCATACAAACCAACAACACTATCCTCTATTTGCTCCACACAGACCACCTTTTATTATGACTATTCCTAAACCCAGCCTTCCGACACACCATCTACAAATACCCTTCCCCTCTCTTCACCAATTACACACAACCATACAATCCTCACACTCCACTCCACCACACATATTACCTATTCTGGTCATCACAACTAACACAAACTCCCCTGACACACACCCATCCCCTCTTACACATCTCATACACTCATCTCCAAAACACAGCAACACCCCCCGTAATACTAATCCAGTTTGGATAGTACAAGCGAGATACTAGCCTGCACCTTGTGTGGAAATCCGAGGTGGGGAAGATGCGTCGTAGAGTCTTCAAGGTGATGGAGCTTGTTCGTGCTAATTTTGTCCACTTGGGCATTCATTGTTAACTTTGAGTCCATGGTGATTCCAAGGTTTTTAACTTCCTTGGAAAATTGAGGAGGTGGTCGAGATCTTCAGTCCAGGCGCACAGTGGGTCATAATTTTTCCAGTCACCACAAATTAGTATTTCTGTTTTGGAGGCATTTAGTTTGAGATGGCTCCAAGTCATCCACTGATCAACTTCTCTGCGGCAACTGAAGATTAGTGAATTTTCAATGTTTTTGGGGCATTCTAATTTAAGTAGTATTTGTGTGTCATATGCATAGTTGTAGCATGTGAGATGAAAATCATTCATTCATCAGTTCTGGTAATTATATCATGTAGATGTTTAAAAGCATGTAAATCTGCAGCGGAACATTCCACGAACAGATGTACACTGGGTAAGTGACATTTTCCATATATATATAGTTATTCTATGCTTAACTTGTTCATAGGTCATTGCATAGCTCCCAGATAAGTTGTTATATTAGATACTTATGAATCCCTGCGCTCATTTTATATCACACTGATCAAATGTTTATTATCATAGGTATTTGGCTACTCAAAAATTTAGTAAAGATAAATGTTAGAAAAGTACACTTATTAATTAACTTCAAATATTAAAAATCTTGAAAGTCTGCGTTTATACCATACTACTTTTCTTCTCACATGTTATACCCATTATTATATTCCTTGGACATATATTGCCTTACTATGTACTTACATATCTATTTATTTATTACTTTAGTCCATGGATACTCAAAGTACGGACCGCGGGCCTCATGCGGCCCCTTGAGCTTTACATGCGGACCCTTAGGGAAACAGGAGCACTGGGCAGTTGTTTGCTCGAGCGCACTAACAATAAAAATATCAAATAGACACACAATCATTTATTTCAAACTTAATTGGTGTTAAAGAAAGGAAGTAACATGGGACTCCTGCACTTAACTCTAGAAACACCTTCATTTTTAAAGACACCTTGCAGCATAAGTGTAAAACTAAGACAGTCTCTTCAAAATAAAAAAAAAGTGTATTTAGTTAACATGCAAAACCTTTTTGCCTTAGCACAATTTATTTTATCAGTGCATTGAGGTGTATTCATTTAAAAATGATAGTTTTCAAACATAAATTTGGAAACATTAATGCTTCCCCTTACCCTAAGAACACCACCAATAGTAGATTAAATAGGCAAGTCACTTGGTATGTGCACTTTATGGGTGGCCTGGGTTCCTATCATACATGAACCACATTATAGTTTATTAAATCAAACACAGAAGCAGGTTTTGTGCAACACATACCATGAATCATATATTTCGAGGTCCTCTTAAATGTGATAATGCAGAGAAAGGAGGGAAAGAGAGATAAAAAAATTGCCTAGGATCACAGAATTTGGAAAAGTGGGTAAACCGGGATTAATTCCAGGTTTTCCGGTTTCCTATTGTGTATTTTAACCACTAGATGTGTATTCTTTGTTTCTTCTATACCTAACTTGCCCCTAATCCCCCCAGTCACCCCATCCCACCCAACCGCCACTGCTCTGGCATCAATGCGGCCCCCGGGCACATCACAGACCAAACTTTTTGGCCCCTGGGAAAATGTTTGCGAGTACCCATGCTCTAGTCCTACTCTACTAGAGAAAAAAATAAATTTAAATTAAATAAAATCTATAAATAAAATTCAAATTATAAATAAACCTAAAAAATATACGTATTAATAGTAATAAAGAATAAATTAAATAAAAATAATGATCAAAAATGTGTGTGTGTATATATATATATATACACACACACACATATATATAATTATAAAAAACAAATGTTATATTTTTACTCTCTTGTAAGCTTTACTTTGTCTACCCTTCACCATATGTCATGTCTTTATCAATCTATCCTCCATTCCCACTCTGACTCAACCTAAATCCATTCTACTACTTTCATCTCCTAAATAACCCTGCTTAAGCTCTTCCCTCCTCTTCCACATCTAACTCACCCAAACCTCAGTTTACTACCATGATCTCCCAAGCAACCCTAATAAATTCCCCCTCATTTATCTCACTTTTAACTCATCCAAAACCCCTCCTGCTACTATGATCTCTCTAGCCCTTTCCACAGACTCTTCCCTCCTCCATCCCCCCTTTACTCATCCCAAGCCTAAATCCTATTACTATAAACTCCCAATTAACACTTCTGGATTCTTCCCTCCTCAACCCCTCCATTACTCCAGTCAATCCAACTAACAAACTCAGATATCCGCGGCTCAAATTAACTCATAATAATACTAAAACTGTACTCATATTTCCCTATACTAATCCACCACTAATTCCTTTTGGGTTCCGTAGTAGCGCGCTACTTGCTGAAAAGCACTTGGACGCCTTGTCAGGGGTAGTAAGTGTTATATAAATACTATTACAATACAATACAATACAATACAATACAATACAATAGACAATCTATTCAAATGGGCACATTTTTTCACACTCTTTGGAACTGCACTGTGATGCAGCAGTATTGGCAGGATGTGTTTAGTTGTATTAATAATGTGTGTGGACAAACATTGGGACTTGATGCCATGTGGTGACTCCTTAATGTCTAGGACGCAACAGATCTGCCCAGGATGTGACAAATCTGGGCCACTGTTAGACCTGTAAGCTCTTAGTGTGGTTTCCCATGTCTTTTTAGGCTTCTGACCACCTGTCTTGATCCTGTGCTGATCTCCATTTTTGCTGGTTTTACGACTCTGGGCACTTTACCACTGCTGACCACTTTACCACTGCTGACCAGTGCTAAAGTGCAACTGTTCCCTGTCTAAATGGTATTGGTGATTGGTTTATCGATGATTGGCATACCTGATATGCTTGTAAGTCCCTAGTATAGTGCACAATGTATGACCAGGACCTGTAAATCAAATGCTATTAGTGGGTCTGCAGCACTGATTGTGCCACCCAAAGGAGTAGCTCTGTAAACATGTCTCAGACCTGCCTCTGCAGTGTCTGTCTGTGCAGTTTTAACTGCCAGTTCGGCCTGGCAAGTGCACCCACTTGCCAGGTCCAAACCTTCTCTTTTACTACATGTATGTCGTCCCTAAGGTAGGCCCAAGGCAGTCCCATGGGCAGGGTGCAGTGTATTTAAAAGGTAGGACATATACTGGTGTGTTTTACATGTCCTAATAGTGAAATACTGCTAAATCTGTTTTTCACTATTGGAAGGACTATCTCTCCCATAGGTTAACATGGGGATTGCCTTAAAATATTTTTTAAGTGTAATTTCTAATTAGGAGCAGATAGAGATTTGGAGTTTGGAGTCTCTGAACTCACAATTTGAAAATACATATTTTGGTGAAGTTGGTTTTTAAATTGTAAGTTTGAAAATGACACTTTTAGAAAGTGGGCATTTTCTTGCTTAACCATTCTCTGCCTCTGCCTGGCTGTGGAATGCACATCTGGGTCAGGATGGCAGTTGGGCTGTTTGTGAATTCACTCTAAACAGTCACACAAAAAGGTGATGAGGTGTGCCCTACATATACTGATGGGTGTTCATGAGTTAGAATGGACAGAGGAGCTGACACTTGCACCTGAATAGGGCTGTGCCTGTCCTTACACAAAGCAATCTCCAACCCCTGGAGTGTGTCTGGGACCAGGGTAGGAAAAGGCAGGGTCTTGTGCACTACAGACTTTCCTTTGTAGGCAGAAATGAGTATAAGTATTGGGCCTCTGAGACCACAACTTCAGAACACTTTTAGACTGAGGACATTCTGCCAGGAAGAAGAGCTGGATGCCATAGGTGGGACTGCCACTCTGCCTGTTGTTTTGTTGTGCTTATCTGCTGCTTGCTGCTTCTCTCCTGGGAGTGAAAGGACTGGACTTTGCTTTCTACATCCTGCTTTCCAAGGTTCTCCAAGGGCTTGAACTGAGCTTGCCCTCTATTTGAAGTTCCAAGGACAATAAAGGCTTCATCTGCCAGTGCTAGACTCTTCTGCTGAGAGTCCTGACTTGCCAAGTGGTGCCATATCCAGTCCCTGGGCTCTTGGAAGTGGAAACCGGTGTCCTGAGGAAGAAAATCCATGCATTGAAGCGCTATGGCTGAAAATCGACTCAACGTCTGGCTTGCGGCTGAAGAATCCATGCAGTGCCTGCCTTGCAGCTGAAAAATCAACGCAGCGCCTGTCTTGCGGTGGGACAATCGAAGCAGCACCTGTAGGACCGACCCAGAGCCTGTTCCACCGCGGCTCCATCATCACAGCGCATCTGGATTGTCCCATGCATCGTCCCTGGGCATCACTTTCTCATCGTCCCTGCACCGCGGCAAGGAACTGAGGCTGCATGACTGGAAACCAACGCATCACCTCTTCTGTGGGGAGAGAACCAACGTATCACTTCTCCTGCCAGTAAGGAACCAATGCAACACTTTGTTTTTCCAGCATCTCTCCTCCTCTGTAGCCCACATCGTCTTTGACGCATCCCAGGTACTGTGTGTTAAAAAGTGACAACCATTGATTTCTCAGGATTAAGACTCTGCAACTTTTCAAAAGTGATAGTTTCACTTGTGTATGTTGGATTTTTGCTGCTGTGTGTGTGTGTGTGTGTGTCATTGTCTCGGAGATAACCCTGACTGCTTGAACCAAGCTACCAAAGGGGTGAGCGGGGTTTATCCTAACTGTGTGACTCCCTTGCTCTGACTACAGTGAGGATCCCTACCTGGACAGGGTGCAAACCACTGCCAACCAGAGATCTCATTTCTAACAGTCACCCTGGGTCTGATGGCTGAAAAACGCAACACTGCACGCTGTTGAGGGGCACAGAAACCGCCTTAACCAAGAGATTGGATAAAGGACATGGATTGGTGTATGCTCACAGAAAAAATGTTGTATGAAGGGTGAGGGTGCCCCAGAAAATGGGTAAAGGTATGGAGGAAGTGGAATGAATTCAGAGGCAACCAGCCCCTGCAAGCCCCCTACTGGAACTGGTGCTGCTATACTGACTGATGACCAACCTATTATTCAAGGAACCACTGATTGGATGGGGGAAGCAAATGCAGAAAATTCATAGACAATCAGAAAAATGGATCACTGTTTCTATTGACATATGACTTTGTAAAGCAGTGTAATGGTCTGTTAATTTCATGTTGTTTTATTGATTGAAACATAAACAGAATCTTTAAGAAAAGAATTAACCATTCTCCTAGTAATTTCTCAATTCTCATGAGGCCCTCCTTGTTGCAGCTGTAATACTCCGTAACCCTGGCCCCTAGAGGTCCAAATATCCCTGCTCGATGGTACTTGTAATAGTGAGGCTCTCAGGGTACTGTGACCCAAGAGGAAGTGTCTTCTCATGATTCAAATTGCACTTATTTTCCACACAGGAAAATTATTTTTCTCCATGGAGAATCATTCAATATATCACACCCGTGTTAGCATTTTTTGTAGACATTCCAACCTATACCACCACCAATCCCTGCCCATGTTGTAAAATTTAAATCAGATTATATCACACCATATGTGGGTAATACGGCAGAAGAGTAAGTGAATATATGTTTCAATATTTTACTACAACATTACCAGTCAGGCAAAAGTAACAAGAGTACAGTTCCAAAAACACTGAATAAAATGTGTCATGATGCCAGACAATCGTACAACAACCACATAAAGAATCGACGTCTTTTCATGCCTCTTTCCATACTCAAGTTACTGACAAATGTCCTCAAAATCAGAAAAGAGTGGGACGAGGCTGAAGCAGGATGTGGCAGAAACTGAGCAAGGTTATTGGAGGGGGAGACTTAAAAACACAATACGCCACACTACGCAAAAAAATCAAATATCTTGTCCCTCCACTCTTTGCATCACCATAATTGTGAATACATCTTGACTTAAGCAGCAAGTCAGTGGTAAGAAGCGGCGCACAGGTACACATCACAAGTCTGAAGGGACTCTGTATTAATGCCCTCCAAAAACGGATGTGCAGCCACAACACGGAAACAAGCATTGGCAAAGTCAATAGGTCTTGCCTAAGGAAATGTCAAAGTTTGTGTAATTTTTGTAATTTAGCATTAAGGTAATGGATATTTTATTTTCTTGTTTTTATTATTAGGTATGGAAGGATTCAGGGACTGAATGTGAGAGGGAATGTATGTGTGCAGTACGGAATGTTGGATTAACTGTTTTACTGTATGTTGTGTGCACCGTAAAGCTAATGGGTTGCATATCTGTAATATGGATTCCGACCTCAGAAAGCAAATTTTA
Source organism: Pleurodeles waltl (assembly GCF_031143425.1). Classification (NCBI taxonomy): domain Eukaryota; kingdom Metazoa; phylum Chordata; class Amphibia; order Caudata; family Salamandridae; genus Pleurodeles; species Pleurodeles waltl. The sequence continues at coordinate 626,309,568 of NC_090440.1, forward strand.
TTTAAAAAAATTACTGGTATGCACCTTCATTTACAAAGTCACGAAATGTCAGAAATCTTCACATTTTTAAATTTATCTGCAAACAAACATGTTATATTTTTGTATTTTCTTTTGTTCCTAACAGTATTCAGTATTGGTTGAAACGTACATTGACATTTGCGCCCAATGTTTTAAAATTTCTGTTATGGTCTTGCGAGGACAACCAGCACATGCGTAGAAAAGTAACTTGCAGCAAGGGCCACAGGTACATAGCACAGAATGTAGAGTAAAATGGAAAGGGGGGTTGGTTTGACCAACGGGATAGGGGAGGTGGTGGCCCAGATATGAGCCACCAAAACGCTGGACGGGGTTTCCACAGGTTTTGCAGGGAGAATAATCTTTCACGTTTCTGTAAGCACATTTGCCTAGCAAATGGAGAGAAAATGTAACATCTTCTGCCTCATTTCAGGTAAAGCATCAATTTGAAAGAATAGAGGGATTATTTGATGTGCACATGGCATTGTAAAACGTGGCAAAAGGTGCCTAGAAGTGCTAAATGTCTAGTATCTGCTAAGTGGTGATAGACGCCATTATCATTGCCCGGGGCTTTAGACTTTATGGCAAAGTAGTGGAAATATGTGTATATCGTTGTGAAAAAAACTAATTGCTGCCACAGGTGAAATTGGCTGCAAGACATTTATCTGTAAAATACATTCTGAAGCAGTGCTCACTGGCACTGAAGGTCATTTGGACACGTTTCACTTGGCAGTCTTATGCGAAATATTTAAAACGAGAAGGGGCGGCATCGCCGCTGCAACATCCTGTGATTATGGGCAAGTCACGTATCTCTATGTGCCTTAAAAAAAAAAAAATCTGCATTCTTCTTTCCTATAAATGCTCGCACTTTGAAGTCAGACAAAACCAAACACCGAGCCCTCTGGAAGACACAGCTTGACATCTGACCTCTGTCTTTGAATGCACAGCAAAGATTTGCAAGTGTGCTTACAGAAAGGGAGCTCTAGGAAGGATACAGGTAAAGAAGGTTTTGGCATGGGGGGGGAAGAAAGTGAACCTGGAGAACCTAAGCCAGCAAATAGAAAGCAAGAAAATGTGAGTTACAAACCACAAAGCCAATCTCAAGCAAAGGGCAGAATGCATTCCCAGGTCAACTTTCTGAAACTCCCCAAGATATTTTTTGCATACCTGTCTGGTAGGCTGCAACCTAAAAAAACATCGCCTGTGGGTCACCTAAAGCATAATTGCCTACATTTAAGTTCTCTTTCCCGAAAGCTTTCAGCTGCTGTTTCCCAGTCCGTGCCTTCAGACTCAGGACTGGCAAAAATAGCATGCGCCCATTTTCATACTTTAAGTTCTGCTTTAAGGAAGCTGCACTTGTTGACGAGGGCAGTGCATTCTCAGAAGATGTTCTTGTCCTCACAGTCCTGAAGGACTACCATAATCGTATTGCCACACAAATCAGCTACTATGTGCTCATAAGGTAGTTTGCCGACTTCGTACCACAGAGGGGTCAATGTATCGCAGATGATTCATAAAACGAAAATACTACATCATCTAAGCAAGTCAACTCCAGCAGCCAGGCCAGTAAAATCCCACTGCTTGCACACTGGCTGCCCTTCTTTTGTTGTCCACCACCTGCAGTTGATTTTCAAAGAAAATCATGGCCTCCACCGCATTGTTTCGGAAGGTTGTCAGACCATACATTTTTCTGCTCAGGTTCCCGAGATGTTTTTTTAATGTGATTTGAAATGTGTTCTCCATGGAGGACACCACAGATTCTAATACAGACAACCCTTGTTTCGATTTTCAAACCTTATGCTGGCACAGGTTTTCTGCTTTATCCAGATTCTTAAGTACTGCCATCATCTCCTTCTAAAAGGGCACAAGTCCTAAAAAAAGAAGTGGGGGGACTAGCTAAGTTAGGCAGTATGCAAGTGACATCATGGTGTATGACATCACACAGCGACATCACACCATCACAGGAAGTGACATCACAACCCATGACCTCACAGGAAGTGACATCACAAAAAGTGACATTGGACCTTAACTCTTCACACACATTTTGCAGGTCTAGCATCAGTATATTTGAGCGCATTATGAGATTTAACAAATGAGATTTTGTGTCTGGGTTGTGCCAAAAACGTAAAGCAACCCCGACGCAATATGTGGGCCTCAATTTATACATTTATTTATTTAAATTCTGCCACAAAGAAGCTGGCAGCAAGGAGAAACGTAGCAGTAAATCTATTCAGCTTAATTGGTTGAAAAGTTTGCATTTTAAAATATCTTATGGGGTTGAGGCACCTACTGCAGAGATCTTTGTGTGCTCAGAAAATCCTAGGGAACAATAATAACTGCAAGATAACTTTGGAGGGTAACACATTTGCTGGAGATACCTGTATTTTCTCTACTCCCAGTTTCGAATCAAAGTATCATAGAGGGTTAATGTGTCTCCGGCAAAGCATCCGCAGATGACAGATTTTTATTTTAGGTCACTAGGTATGTGAGTTACTACTTTTAACACAGAGATTATTTTTTTACTCAAAGTTTGTAAATTACAATCCTCCTAATATAGGAAAGCAAGTTATGAAGAAAATATGACTCCTACACCTTGTAACCCTCACTATCTTATATAATACATTTGTACATTGATTTACAGGATTTATTGTCAATGTATAATGTGAAGGTTTGATGTAAAGCACCCTGCATGTGACAAGTAGCGCTTTAAAAGAAATACAACAAAATAGTGGTATTTAAAATGTTATTTTTGTAAATACTGGAACAGCCCAACACATCTGACATTCATACAGTACATGCATATCTCTCACATAGAGGGATTGAACACCCTTAAAAAGCATGCCTCTTAAATATTTGTGAAGTCATAACAACAAGGTGTGAGCCTTTGTTTCCCCTCCCTTGCATTTAGGTGTGAGGATCAGATAGGTCTCAGTCAGTATAGTGGAACAAAATGAAGCCTGATGGTCCCTAATTGCGGCCTTTGTTATGAGTCCAGCTGCAGTCTGAAACATGAAAGCCCCCTTGTAATATGATGTTTAATTATTTGTTATATAGGATGTTATATTTTTTTAATGTGTGTACTGTTTTGGCATTCTTGTGTATTTTCTTCATCAAACGTTCGAGGATTTTGGTTCTTCTCGGCAGTTGCTGGTTAACTCTCGTCCTGGAAGGTTGATGGTGCTGTTGTGGGTCATTTCCCTAAGAAATAAACTTTCTGAAGATTTATCTCAGACTTGGACTATGTCGTTTGTTGTTCCTGCACACTACAATCCCACATTTTATGGTACCAGGAGTGGGGCGACGTTCATAGTTGACGGTGTTGTAGAATTGTATTCTCCTGAGGACCCACTGACATCTGCACTTCAGAATTGCTGTATTTTGTTCACGGAACTCGCGGCTGTTTGCTGATTCAAGTAAGACTGTTTTTTAAGACTGTTTTTTTGCCGTTATGTTAGCGCATGAGGCTACGTGCCACGCTAGTTGATAGGAAGCTGTGACGCGTGTTGCCAGGAAATGGACGCTCAATACCACGCTCGTTGACAGGAAACTGTGAAGCGTGCTGCCATGAAACGGACGCTCTACGTATGAACACGGCTGTGTTGCCTGGTTACGGAGGTTGGTGCCGAAGAACGTGTTTGTTTGCCAATTTCAGGCACGAACTGGAGCGTGACAGATTGCCTAGTTACTAGAGACGCTCATTGGCTGGAACGAAACAAGTTGCCTGGATACACTTGACGCGCTTAACCTATTTTATATTACGTTCAACGTGAGGAAAATAAAAAGGTTCATCATTGGGATGTTTTTTTTCCCTTTACAAGTATAACCAAAGGCTCGGATGTTTCGAAGAGAAAACCAAGAATTTCTCTGAACTTGACAGCACTTTATTGTTCACAGAGTGTTAACACACAAAATATTGTGTGTGTTCTTCAGCTCTTGAGGATATCCTTCAGGGAGAAAGTTTGTGTTACCATCTTCAGGGAGCAACAATTTTATAAACATACATTTGCTATTTTGCTTTTCTTCATGGCTTCACCTCAAGGAGTTGTTCAACCTCCACCTTTCTTACAGAAGGGTGGTAAACCTGATTTAAAATGGTCTGAGTGGTTGAGGATTTTCGAGAACTATCTTACAGCAATAGATGCTGTCAATTTCTCACCAGTTAGAAAGATGGCCATGTTATTCAATCACATTGGGATGGCGGGACAGTGTGTATTTGACATTTGCCATCTGTTTCTGCGCCTCCTGATGAAGAATCTGAGTGGAATGTGTATAAGGGGGGTAAAGCAAGAATGATGAAGCAATATTCTGATGAATCCAGTGTGTTAGAAAGGTTTAATGTGCCATGTGCAAACAATCTGCTGAAGAAATTGTCGAAGAATATGTTGCAATGTTACGAGTAGTAGCAGCCAAGTGTGACTTTGGTAGCAATGTAGATGTGGACATATGAGATCAATTTGTGTTTTATTGTTTCTCAAAGAAAATTCAAGTGCGGCTTCTAGCATGTCGTAATCCAACATTGGCAGAAACAACTGATATTGCTAAAAGCATTGAGAGGTCGATTGTTTCTTCTAAAGTTTTGTCTAATCACGACTCCCACATGGCAGTCAGTTGTGTAACGTAAGAGAATGCAATATGTGCTATCACTGATAAATCAAAAAAACATTAAAAAAATCAAGGTCCAAGCACATATAGGCCCTCATTACAACCCTGGCAGTCGAAGCAGCAGTAATACTGCCAACAGGCCGGCGGGAAAAAAAATGGAATCACGACCATGGCGGAAACCGCCAACAGACAGCCACTTTAACACTCCGACCGCCACAGCGGTAGAAACAAACACCATGGCGGTAACTGCCAACAGACATGCGGAACACAAGGTTCCGCCCACTGTATTACAATCAGCCTATCCGCCACCTTTTCCAGGGCGGTACCAACGTTATCAAAAGCACGGAGGAAACAGGACTTGGAACGGAAACCACTCACCTATCGGCACCCAACGAGGAACCAGGACGCCATGGAGCCCGAACTACAGGTCCTGCCCATGCTGGTCTACCTCCTCTTGTATCAGGAGCAGGAAAGACGCCGGCGACGACCACAGTGAGTACTGCACCTAGCACACGGGGGGGGAGGGAAATGAGAGTGACACACACACACGAAACACACAACACCCCCACCATCACCCACAACACCATACACACAAATACATGTAGCAACATTACATATACACCCCGCCACCCCCTGGAAGAACGCAAGGACAAAAGGAAATGATTGTAACGAGTGTAATCAATAAAAATCAGATAGGGCTAATTCAAAAATTAGTATATACAAATATGTACACCAACTGTACAAGTCCGAATATAAATTAAATAATTGTCCGTGGATCAGTGTCCCAAAATGCATGGGCGAAGCCCACACAAGATACCTGACTCGAAACGGAGAGAACACTGCAGGGGCATCAGATGGAAAATAAACAGGCACCTCAGCCGGATGAACGGACGACGCCACTGCTCCACGAGGGGCTCCATGCCCAATGCTGTATCCTGGGGAGTGCAAAGCCACAGTCTCACAAGTCTTTCCTGTGGGTGATTTGCCCACTGCTGTATCCTGGGGAGTGCAAAGCCACAGTCTCACAAGTCTTTCCAGTGGGTGGTTTGCCCACTGCTGTATCCTGGGGAGTGCAAAGCCACAGTCTCTCAAGTGGATAACAGTCTCCACTGGTTCTGGAGGGGGCTTTGTGCCCAGAGTGCTTCACCCTGCCAAGGACTGGGGTAGTGGATGTGATTCTCCACTGGTTCTGGAGGGGGCTTGGTGCCCAGAGTTCTTCATCCTGCCAAGGACTGAGTTAGTGGATGTGATTCTCCACTGGTTCTAGAGGGGGCTTGGTGCCCAGAGTGATTCATCCTGCCAAGGACTGAGGTAGTGGATGTGATTCTCCACTGGTTCTGGAGGGGGCTTTGTGCCCAGAGTGATTCATCCTGCCAAGGACTGAGGTAGTGGATGTGATTCTCCGCTGGTTCTGGAGGGGGCTTGGTGCCCAGAGTGCTTCACATGCAGGGTGGCAGGTACCATTCCCTCACCTGGGTGTGTGCGCCACGAGATTGCCTGGGAACAGGTAGCATGATACGCCACGGAGGCAGAGACATACTCCACCCTGCTGCAACTTCGCCTGCCACCTGCAGGTACAAACAGTGCTGGGAGTCATGCCTCGTGTACGCTGGGCAGGGTCCAGGACGTCTCCTGCAGCCTCGGACGGCTGCCCACTGGGGATGATTGCCATGTCAGCTGTGGTGGCATTGTCTGAGCACGTCGCGGGGCTGCTGGCGGTGGTTGCGGCAGTGTCTGTGGCGGAGGTGCTGGCGGTGGTGCATGTGTCTGCACCTGTTGAGGGACACAGCAGGACGTCTCCTGCAGCCTCGGACGGCTGCCCACTGGGGATGATGCTGGGGACTGTTGCTGAGGCAGCAGACGTGCTGGTGGCGGTGCAGGTGGCGGTGCAGGTGGGGTTGTCCACCGCCGTACAGGTTGATGTTGTAGTTGACAGAAGGGGTGACTCTGGTCCCTCATCCGGAGCCACTGTGCCCTGTCCTGACATGCTCGTCGGCATGTGTCCCTTCCCCACCTTTGATGTTGCTACTGGTGCCTTGCCACTGTTCCCTTTTGGCTTGGAGGAGCCCTTGCTTGCTGGTAGGTGTGGCTTCTCCCTCCGGCATGTGGCCACCTTCTTTACCTTGGCAGGTGGCGGAATGGCCTGCTCCTTGGCCTCGCTAGGTGGCACACTGGCAGCCCTGATGGATGGCGGCTGCCATGAGCCCGGAGTTGCTGGGACCACTGTGCTTGAAGATTTGGTGGCTGAGTTGCTGGGCTGGGACCTGGACAGCCTGGCCCTAGGGGAAGGACCTGGGGGGGTAGGTGTAGGGAAGAGGTCAAAGTTTGCGAGGAAGAGATTCTTAGACACACTGGGACGGGAAGATGGAGGGGGTTTGAGAGCGGAGGAAGAGGTAGTGGTTGTAGGAGGTGTACGTTTGCTGAATTTGGGTGAAGGTGCATATGGGCCGGAGGCTTTTGTGAGGTGGATGGCTGTTGGCTGGGTGTGTGCCTGCGTTTGTGTAGTTGGGGAGTAGGGCTCACAGACACACTGGGAGAGGACACAGGGGATGTGTGAATGGTAGTGGGGTGGTGATTGCACGTGAGCGGTGTGCGGTGATGGGCGTGCTGGTGACGGAGGTAGTGGCTGAGGATGTAGTGCATGCAGGTGTGAGTTGAGACGAGACAGGGAGGGAGGAGGAGGACGTGGAGGAGGGGGACACAGTGGAGGCAGTGGATTTTGGTGTGTCTGCATGGGGATGGTGCTTGTGTGCGTGCCTGTGAGATGTGTGGTGCTTATGTTTGCCATGTCCACTCTTGTGTGTTGATGAGTGTGCATGCTGGTCTGATGGTGCGCTTGGGATAGGCTGAGGTACAGGGGCTTGGGTCTGGGTGGAGGAAGTTGGAGGGGGGAGGCTGGACACAGGGACAGTGGCTGCCATCAGTGCTGAGGCCAGAGTCTGAAATGCTCTCTGTTGGGCCGCCTGGCCAGAATGAATGCCCTCCAGGTATGCATTTGTTTGCTGCAAATGCCTCTCAACACCCAGGATGGCATTCAAAATGGTAGATTGCCCAACAGTGAGGGATGTCAGGAGGTCGATAGCCTCCTCACTGAGGGCAGCAGGACTGACTGGGGCAGGGCCTGAGGTGCCTGGGGCGAAGGAGATGCCCACCCTCTTGGGTGAGCGGGCACGGGAAACACGCTGAGGGGCTGCTGGAAGGGCGGTGCTGGTAGGGGGGGTGGCGGCTGTACCTGTTGATGCGGTGGGCACAGAGGTGCCCGCCAACGCAAGGGAGCTCCCATCAGAGGAGGAGTCGCTGTTGTATGCTCCTATCCCCGTCGTGGAGCTCCCCTCGCCCTCCGTCCCACTGGTGCCTTCAGACTCCGTTACTTCACCCTCCAGGGCCATGTGGGATGCAGCTCCCTCCTGCTCCGGTGCCACTGCTCCTCTGCCAGATGATGCTAATGCACACAAGAACAGGGTGACAAAACAAAAAGGGGGAGGAAAGACAGAAGAGACACATGGTCAATGCATGCAACACCACTACTGCTGGCAGACAAAACACGCAGGGAGCAGCCCTATGCACTAAGCCATGCACTAACAGTGCAGGGGAAAAGCACATGCCCAAGGGGGACTCTGTCTAGACCCATTTCATGCACAGCTGGAACCCATGGGAGCGTGACTAGGTGTAGAGGGCAAATACCACCTTTGGAGTTGGAGTGGGAATGAGGCTGCAAAACAATGGATCTACCTTTGCGCGTCTGCCCTGGCCTAGGGGAACCCACAACCCACCACCCCCACCCAGACACCTCGTCAAGCATGCAGAGTCAGCTGAATGAGAGTGTACTCACCCCCTTGTGGCTGGTGTGATGCCCTCAAGCACCCATCCAACTCCGGATATGCCACCACCAGGATCCGGTACATCAGGGGGGTCATGGTGCGACGGGCACCCCTTCCACGTTGGGAGGCCATCCACAGCTGGGCCTCCGCCGTCTTCTTGCTCTAGCGGCGCAGGTCCTCCCATCTTTTCCGGCAGTGGGTGCTCCATCCATGATAGACTCCCAGGGTCCGCACTCCCTTGGCAATGGCATGCCAAATACCCTTCTTCTGGTGGGCGCTGACCTAGAGGAAAAGTGAACTTAGAATGGATGTTACTCTCCCGTACAGTTCTTCTCACACATTGCCCACAAACCTCCCACCCTGGCCCAGATATACATACACACACACTATCCTCACATGATGGCCTGTCCCCCCCCCTCCATCCACGACACTCCATACAATCATGTGCCATCCACCATGCTCACAGTGTACTCACCTGTTTGTCTGGAGGACCGTACAGTTGCGTGTACTGGGGGAGGACCCCATCCACTAGTTTCTTCAACTCCTCGGAAGGGAAGGCAGGGGCCCTTTCCCCAGACACTGTAGCCATTGTCACATCCAGAGACAGCTCACAGCAGCACTTGCAGTGTAGGTCCTCTCCCGTTGAAGGTCAGGTATCAAGTGAGGGAACTGATAGAAAATGGCGGTCGCGTCCGTGGCGGTGCGTACCATCACCGCCGGCGTACATCATCATTGGCTCCTGGAACACATAGGGCCCAATGTTAACCAATGCTGAATTACGCCACGGTCTTCGACCACCTACAGCGACGGAGTACAACGCCAGTGCAGTTACCTCATTTCCTTACAGGTCAGGCAGCCGCTATTTCAGGGGGCCACATGGCAGGCCAAATAACTGCGTCACACCTATTTAGGCCCTGCAATGGTGACCAGGATGGCATCGATTTTGGTCAAGTCCTCCCTGATCCCCAGGTAGTGTTCCTCCTGCAGCCGCTGGGTCTCCTGAAACTTGGCCAGTACTGTGCCCATGGTCTCCTGGGAATGGTGGTAAGCTCCCATGACGTTGGAGAGTGCCTTGTGGAGTGTCGGTTCCCTGGGCCTGTCAATCCCCCGTCGCACAGCAGTTCTCCCAGCTTCCCTGTTATCCTGTGTCCCCTGAACTGTGTGCCCACTGCCACTGACCCCAGGTCCCTGATTGTCTTGGGTTTGTGGGGTTGCCCGAGTTCCCTGTAGTGGTGGACACACTGCTGATTGATGTGTCCTGGGGACAGAGGGATGGGCCCGCTGGGTGGGTGCTGTGGCGGTGTTTCCTGAGGGGGGAGGTTCAGTGGTGGTTTGGGACTGTGTCAGGGGAACCGACTGTCCCGAGATCCCTGATGGGCCGGGCTGGTCATCTTGATCCAGGCGTGCAGAGCTGCTGTCATCACTGTGGGCCTCTTCTGTGGGGGGACTGGATATGTCTGGCACCTCCTGTCCGGTGACGTTGGGTATGGGTCCTGTTGGGGTGTAAATGCATAGTTTTAGTATCTGTGTGTGCCATATTGTGCATTGGGTGAGTTACCCTCTACTCCTGTGCTTGCATCATTGTGTTTGCCCTTTTGTGATAGTTGGTTTGGGGTCTGTGTGGGTATCTGTACTGGACATGCTTTGGTGAAGGTGGTCCATGCATAGGTGTTGCATGCAGGGCCTTGGTATTGAGATGTGTGGGTTGTGATAGTGGAACATATGTGAGATGATGGAGTGATGGGAGTGAGGGTAAGGGTGGGGGTATGTGTTGGAATGCAGGTGGGGTGGGGGGGATATGGTAGTTAAGATTTGACTTACCAGAGTCCAGTCCTCCTGCTACTCCTGCGAGGCCCTCAGGATGCAGTATTGCCAAGACTTGCTCCTCCCATGTTGTTAGTTGTGGGTGAGGAGGTGAGGATCCACCGCCAGTCCTCTGTAGAGCAATCTGGTGTCTTGAAACCACGGAACGCACCTTCCCCCATAGGTCGTTCCACCTCTTCATCATGTCATCCCGTGTTCTTGGATGCTGTCCCACTGCGTTGACCCTGTTGACGATTCTCTGCCATAGCTCCATCTTCCTGGCAACGGAGGTGTGCTGCACCTGTGATCCGAAAAGCTGTGGCTCTACCCGGATGATTTCATCCACCATGACCCTGAGCTCCTCCTCTGAAAACCTGGGGTGTTTTTGAGGTGCCATGATGTGGCGTGGGTGATGTGTGAGGTGCTGTCTGTTGTGATGTGTGGGGGATGTGTTGGTGTGTGTTGTTTGAGGTGCGTGGATGTTGTGTAAGTGATGGTGTTGTGTGTCTGTGGAAGCTGGTGTTGTGTTTGCTAATCTCTCTCTCTGGCCTTCTTCCAAATTTTACGCTGTAAGGGTTTGTGGGTAATGTGGGTGTGTGTTTTATAGTGGTGTGAGTGTGTGGGTGTGGTGTGTGTATGTTTATCAGGTGTGTGTATTTCGAATTGTCCAATGTGGTGTCGTTTTGTAAGTGTGTGAGTGCCTTTTGAGCGAGGTGGCGTGTACTGCCAATGGATTACCGCGGTTGAAAGACCGCTGCGTTGATTCGTGGGTCGTGATAGTGGGGTCGTATTCCTGTTGGCGTGACGGTGTGGGTTTTGGTATCGCCAGTTTATCACTGACCTTTGGTGTGGCGGACTTGTGTGGGTGTCTGTATTGTGGCGGATTCCGAGATGTGGGTCGTAATACCGGTAGCGGAATTCCGCCGCCGCAACGAGATGTTGGCGGTCTTCAGCACGGCGGAAAGCAGGATTTACCGCCAGGGTTGTAATGAGGGCCATAGTTGTTACAGGTGTGGAACCCATAATCACATTGGGAAAAGTTCATCATACCTTGCCATAGGTAAAAAGTGCATTAAATATCATAAAACGGGACACTTTCAAAAAGTGTGCAGAGACAGTGCGTTCTGTCCTAGTTAATATAATAACTTGTCGAAAGTACAAATCAGTAATATATACACCAAGAATTCAGAGGATGATGTTCAAGAAAGTAATAGTAGATTGGGAAATACCTAATCAATTAACTGTGGAATCTAGTATGGGATGTGTTAAGGGACCTATATGTGTTGCTTTGATAGGTGGGAAAAAAGTGACTGTCATGGCAGATTCCGGATCCCCAGTAACTATTTTAGCTGAAAAACTTTCTATTCTTTATAGCCTAAATCATTTATTTTTGAACGTCCTGATATTAGTCCCAAGGCTTTTGGAGATCAGGACATAGATCTATTAGGGTTTTTTTGGTCAGAGCTGGAAATCTTGAGCAGATGTAGTTTCACTAAGGCGTATGTGGCTGTTAATGTGAGAGACATTGTAGGCTAGAGGGACTTAGCAAAACTGAATATTATTTTACGTCCAGAACATGACATTCCGAATGTATTGGGAGAAGAGTTAAATGATTTAGTCCCAGTTTCCTCGGTTTTGTCATCAGAGTCAGTGTTGGAAGAATTGAAGAGCCACTTTCCTGGAGTATTTCTGGATAAAGTAGGAACTGTTCAAGGCTTTGAGCACAGTATTAAACTCAAAAAAAGAGCCATACCTTTAGTTCATAAAGTTAGACCGGTTCCTTTAAGTATCAGACAGAATCTGAAAGATTTATTGGACAAACTTGTTTCTGAGGGGATTATCACTCCCACAGACTCATCTGAGTGGGTTTCGCCCATGGTTCTTACTAAACAAAGTTCTGGTGATCTTAGGTTGTGTGTGGACTTGAGATCACTCAACAAAAACATTTTAGTGGATTCCCATCCTCTTCCACACATACAAGAGCTGATCGCGAGTGTGGGAAATTCACAATTTATTTCAACTATAGATCTTCGTTCAGCGTACCACCAGATTGAGTTGAGTGAAGAGTCTCAGATGCTCACTATGTTTGTCACACCATTTGGTGCATTTAAATATCGTAGACTTCCTTTTGGCTTGGCTTCTGCTGCCAGGGTCTTTCAAAAAATGATGGACACGTTGTTCAGCAGTTTAAGCAATGTGGTAGCCTTTCAGGATGATATTTTTATTCACACTAACACTACTGAAGAGCATATTTTACTTTTGAAAAATGTTTTTAACATTCTTCAGTCACATGGTATAACAGTAAAGACTGAAAAGAGTAAAATCTTACTTGAACAAGTGGAATATTTGGGTCACACCATATCTGGTGACAGGATAAAACCTAAACTTTGCAATCTAGAGGCCATTAAAAATGCTCCTCCGCCTACTGATAAGGATGCACTACGTTCATTTTTGGGGTTGTGCGAATATTATGCACGCTTTGTGCCAAGTTATGCTCTAATGGTTCAACCTTTGAGGTCATTACTCAAAAAGGGGCAGAAGTTTCTTTGGAATGATCAAATTGATGTAACTTTCCAGAATGTTAAGGATTTGGTTCTATCTGCTTCTTCTCTAAAACCATTTGTTCCTTCAGGGAAATCTTTTATAGCTGTGGATGCCAGTCTGAAAGGCTTAGGAGCTGTTTTTGGGCAGATTGTCAATGGTAAAGAAAGCACAGTAGCTTTTGCTTCTAGGACACTTTCTGTAGCAGAGAGTAATTACAATCCCATTGAAAGGGAGGTTTTAGCTTGCGTAAGGGCTGTACTAAAATGCAAGACCTTCAAATGGGGTAATTGCTGCGAGGTTTATACTGACCATAAGCCTTTGGTGTATCTGCTCAGCGGAAATGGGTTGGGTAAGGCTTCTGCTCGCTTAGTTCGTCTTTTGTCTAAGTTACAAGAATATGATTTGTCTGTGAAGTACATTTAGGGTGGCAAAAACACCAGAGCTGATTGTTTGTGACGTATGCCATTACAAACTTATGATGAGGAGGAGTCAGAGAAGCAAGACAATGAATGTGTAGTTGGTTTAGTCAATGCCATTTCAGCTAGAGATTGAAACATTACATTGAATGATTAGAAGACAGCTATGTTAGAAGATAAAATCCTATCTCAAGTCTTCAAATTAATTAACAGTGGTTGGCCTTTTGAGAAAGCACTATCTAGTGACTTGAGGACGTATAAACAGGTTGCCTGTGAATTATCTTAAGAAAATGATATTTGCATGAGAGGCAATTTGTTTGTTCCGCCTATTAGTTTACGAGACAAAATTGTAAGAATTGCTCATGAGGGGCATTTAGGGATTTCAGCAACAGTGAAAAAATTGAAGGAAGCGTACTGGTGGCCTGGTATAGACAAGCAGGTTACTAATTTAATGGATAATTGTTCACATTGTGTTGTGTCCGATAAACACTGGAAAAATACAATCAAACCTTTGTGTCCTGTTCCCTTTCCTAGTAGAGCTATAGATTTTTCTGGTCCGTTTTATATTTTGCCGAAAGAGATGAGGTTTCTAATTGTAGTGATAGATTATTTTTCTGAGTGGATTTATTATTCGTTCATTGAAAGTGCAAATACAGAGTCTGTTATAGTGTATCATGAAAACTTTTTCTTTTGGAAGGTCCACCAGTTTCAATTGTTCCAGATAATGGTGTACATTTTACATCCAAAAAGATGGAAGTATTTATGGAAAAATATGGTATTAAGAATTCACAAGTGCCATTATACAGTCCTCCTTCCAATGGTTTGGTGGAACGGGCTAACCGCATATTGAAAGAAGGGATACAAACTGCCATTGCCGCTAATGTAGATGTTGGTCAGTTTCTTCGAGAGAAAATATGGGCATATCATACTATACCACATTCATCTACTGAGATGACTCCTTTTATGTTACTAAGGGGAAGAAAAGCAGTTACCAATTTGATTCCATCCTGGCTTTTGAAAAACAGTAAATCCGAAGAGAAAAAAAAAAAAAAGATATGTTTCACTTGGCCAATTTAAACGACACGGTGTCAAAGAAACAATTCATGCAGAAAAAAAAATTATGATATTAGAAATAGAGTGAAAGATTGCAAAGTTAATGTTCAAGACTATGTTTTAATTAGAAAAATGCAAAGGGTCATGAAAGTTGAATCCGAGTTCTCTTTGCCTGTTAAGTTTATTGAAGCAACTAAGAATTCTCTGTCCTTGGAGGGAAAAGGATGGTGGAACAAGAATAGCGTTGTTCCGATTTCTAAGGAGCAAGTTGACATTTTTGAAAAGGTGTACTCTGACAGAGATAGTTGCTCAACTGCAGATAATATTATTTCTACGGATTTTTCTATTGGCTCTAGTAACATTTCTGAACATCTTGTTTCAGTAGGACGTCCAGAGACTTCTGGTGTAGTCTCTACCAATGTTCATAGTCATGATGAAGATTCTGTTTGTGGTGGGAACTCTGTAGTGCAAACAAGTTCTAATCGCATTATTAAATTGCCCTCTAGATTTGATGGGTATGTACTAAACAAATTTTTCTCAATTTTATAAGGAGGGAAGGTGATGTAATATGATGTTTAATTATTTGTTATAAAGGGTGTTATATTTCTTTCTTTAATGTGTGTACTGTTTTGGTATTCTTGTGTATTTTCTGCTTGTGTCACTCGGGGTCATCAAACGTTGGAGTTCGAGGGTTTTGGTTCTTCTCAGCAGTTGCCAGTTAACTCTCGTCCTGGAAGACTGATGGTGCTGTTGTGGGTCATTTACCTAAGAAGGAATGGTTTCTTACCTGTAACTCCAGTTCTCTCGTAGGGGTATTTCCATGATAGTCATAAGCACTGAATAGTTCCGCGCGCCTGCGGGGACCCCGGAGCACTGATGTGAAGTATATTCTTAAGTGCAAATACCAGCCCTTTGAAAAAGGTCTGTCAAAAACACTTAAGAATAACAATGTGCAGCCTATGTGAACAGCTACACAGGCCAAATTGTTAAAAGAAAACAGTTGTAGTGTAAATTCACGTTTAAACATCTATTTATTCTATAAATGTAATAACAAATACATTCTCATATTCTATTTACACCTCTCATGAGAATAAAACAATGCAGGGCAGTGTAGCCCATAGGCTGCCATTATACAGAATGTAAATAGAGCTGTGCCTTTAAGAAAGTAAAGTCTTCCTGTTTCCCATCATGCACAGCAAAAGGCAGCTGCCTCAGTTCTTTTTGGAGGCTTGTAACCTGACATGAAGGAACAAAACATTTGTTGGAGTACCAACATCGATAATATTCATGGCAACTTGTTCTATGTCAACTCCACCGGGGAGGAGGGAGGGTTGCTTATGACTATCATGGAAATACCCCTACGAGAGAACTGGAGTTACAGGTAAGAAACCATTCCTTCTCTCGTAGGGGATTTCCATGTATAGTCATAAGCAATGAATAGAGTAGCAAGCCCATCCCCATAACCGCGGTGGAGTAGACAGAAGAATACTGACAAAAAACATGAATCATGCAAATAAATTCTTAAGCAAGGCCTGTCCAACCTGCGCATCTGCCCTAGCATCTGTATCAAGGCAGTAATGCTTAGTAAAGGTATGGACCGACTTCCAAGTGGCAGCCTTGCATATTTCTGCCAAAGGGACATTTCTCATCAAGGCTGCAGTAGCTGCCTTCCCTCTAGTAGAGTGGGCTTTTGGCCTACCACCAAGGGATTTGTTCGCTAACTGATAACATAACATTATACATGAAACAATCCACCTGGATAAAGATTGCTTAGACGTGCCCAACCCTGTTCTAACTGGGCCATAGTTAATAAAAAGCTGTTGTGATTTACGTAAGCTTTTTGTCCTGTCCAAGTAAAATTTCAAAACCCTTTTTACATCCAGAGAGTGCAGAGTTCTCTCAGCAGGAGTAGTTGGATTTTGAAAGAAAGTTGGTAATGAAATTGTTTGGTTCACATGAAAGTCGGAGACGACTTTTGGTATAAATTTTGGATGAGTTCTCATTACCACTTTCGCAGAATGAAAAACCGTGTAGGGTTCTTGAGCGCAAAAGGCCTGGATTTCGCTAACCCTACGCGCTGAAGTGATTGCCACCAGAAAAGCAGCTTTCCATGTGAGATGTTGAAGCGATGCCTTATGTATTGGCTCGAATGGAGGCAGCATCAGACGTGATAGGACAACATTCAGTTCCCATGGAGGAGAAGGCTTTCTAATGGGAGGAAAAACCTTTTTTAAACCTTCCAGGAAGTCCTTAATAATTGGGATCCGAAAAAAGGAAGTTTGTGAAGGGCTCTTCCTGTATGCCGTTACAGCCGCCAAGTGAACCTTTATTGATGAAAGTTGTAAGCCCGATTTTGCCAAACTTAGCAAGTAAGGCAGGATAGATTCCTCTCCACAGGAAACCGGGTCAATGTTGTTATCTAAACACCACACACAGAATCTTTTCCACTTGCTTGCATAAGCCGATCTTGTGGAAAGGCGCTTTGCTTCTCTCAGAATTTCCATACAGTCCTGAGGTAGGTTCAAGTGTCCATATTGCACTAGCTCAGGAGCCATGCTGCCAAACTCAATGATGAGAGGTTGGGATGAGATATCTGCCCTCTGAACTTCGTGAGCAGGTCCGGACGATAAGGCAGCCTGATGTGTGGTTTGAGTGACCGGTGAAGAAGGTCTGGGAACCACCATTGGCGTGGCCATTCCGGAGCAATTAGGATCATTTTGGACTGAGCATTGGATAACTTCTGGAGGACCGCCGGAATCAGGGGAAGCGGTTGAAAGGCGTAAAGAAATGCTCCTGACCAGCTTATCCACAGGGCATTCCCCAGTGTCCCTGGATGGTAATATCTGGAGGCGAAGTTTTGGCATTTTTTGTTTTCTGGGGTTGCGAATAGGTCTATAGAGGGGGTACCCCATAGTGCGACAATGGAACGAACGACGTCGTCGTGTAGCACCCATTCGTTGTTCTCGTCCATTACGCGACTGAGGGCATCCGCTTGAACATTCTGGATGCCAGGCAGGTGAGTTGCCACTAGCGACAGGTTCCTGGCTAGAAGCCAATGCCAGATTGTCTGAGCCTCTCTGGATAAAATCCTGGACCTGGTGCCTCCTTGTTTGTTCACGTAGTACATAGTGGCCACGTTGTCCGTCTGGAGAAGGAGAGATTCCGCTCTCAGAGAGGGAAGGAAGGCTTTGAGCGCAAGGTGGACTGCGCGAAGTTCCAGCAGGTTGATATGATAGAGACTCTCTCTCCGTGACCACTTGCCTTGGACTCGAAGATGTTCCATGTGCGCCCCCCCATCCGAGCAGTGACGCATCTGTTACGATGGTTTGAGCAGGAGACTGTTGTTGGAACGGAATCCCCACCAAGAGATTGCTGGGTAAACACCACCACTTGAGGGACTGTAGGGCGTGGGGAGAAAGGAGGACTTTGTTCTCCCAATCGTCCATCAGTTGACACCACTGATCCTCCAGGTTTTCCTGTAATGGTCTCATATGGAGGCGAGCATTGGGAACGAGATGGATACAAGACGCCATCGAGCCCAGTAGAGAAGCTATTACTCTTGCAGTGGTTTGAGGAGTTTCCTGCAGTTGTTTGCACTTTTGGAGAATCGATAATCGTCGTTCCTCCGAAGGAAACACTTTTCCTAGATTGGTATCTATAATGGCCCCTAAGTAATGCAACCTCTGAACAGGCGTTTCTGTGGATTTCAGGAGATTGACTTGAAGACCGAGCTTCTGCAACAGCTGTAGAGTCCATTTGAAATGTTGTTGCGCTTCTAGATAACTGGAGGCCTTTATGAGCCAATCGTCTAGATAGGGGTAGACAAATATTCGGTGTTTCCTCAAGTGGGCGGCTACCACCGCCATGCATTTGGAAAAAGTTCTCGGTGCTGATTTGAGGCCGAAGGGTAGAACCGCAAATTGGTAATGACGTTTTCCGACGGTGAACCTTAGGAATTTTCAATGTTTCTTGGTCACCGGAATATGAAAGTAAGCGTCGCAAAGGTCTATTGCACAGAGCCAGTCGCCCTGATGAAGATGTGGGTAAATTTGGTTCAAGGATAACATCCTGAATTTCTCTTTGCGAATCCACTTGTTTGCTGTCCTTAGATCTAAAATGGGAGGAAACTCGTGCTTGTCTTTTTTCGGTACAAGGAAATACCTCGAATAAATCCCCTTCCCTTGCTGGCTGATCGGGACGGGTTCTATGGCTCTTTTTTGTAATAGAATAGTGACTTCTAACTGAAGAGCTTCGAGGTGGTGGTTGACTGTTTTGGGTGGAACAGATGGTGGAGGACTAGTGAATCTGAGAGCGTAACCATGTCTCACAAAATTCAATACCCAGGCGTCTGATGTGATGTGTAGCCACTCGTCCAGATGATTTGAGATACTTCCCCCTACCGGAGTGGATAATGGAGGACGGGGAAGCGAAGATTCAGGGCTTAGACGCGGGAGCCTGTCGAGTTGTCTGAGTTTGAGGTGTTGAACGACCCCTTATCGACCTTCGTTGTGTGGAGAAGCCCCTTTGATGCTGCTGCTGTTGCTGTTGCTGGGGGCGTGAAGACACCCAGTGTGGTGACTGATACCGGTGGGTGAAAAGTCTTCGCTGATATGGGCGGAATACCTTTCATTGTTCTTTCGGTCGCTCCATGCCTACCGCTTTCAGGGTATCTAGCTCAGACTTCATTCTGGCCATCTCGTCATCGGCATGAGAACCGAACAAAGTGAAGCCTGAGAAAGGTAAATTTTGTATTCTCTGTTGTGCTTCTGGTTTGAGAGATGTAAGTCTCAACCATGCATGTCTTCTGAGGGCTATTCCGTGAGCATAGTTATGTGCGGATAGTACCGAAGAATCAGCTGCAGCACTTATTACTTGGTTAGAAACCATGGCTCCCTCGCCCACGACCTCCAGGAAATCTTCCCTTTTGTCCTTAGGAAGATGTTCCGCAAACTGCAGTATAGAGTCCCAGAGGGCCCGATCGTATCTCCCTAATAAAGCAGTAGCGCTGGCTGCTTTCATCGTGATGGCTGCAGTAGAACATACTTTTCGTCCTGCAGCATCGATCTTTCTGCTCTCTTTATCTGAGGTGAAAAGGAAGACGGTGATGTCGAATGCAATTTCTTTGCCTCTACTATGACCACCGAATCCGGTACTGGGTCCGACCTCAAGAATAGAGGATCTTGTTCTGGTGGACGATATTTCTTAATAAGTCTGGAAGAAGCAGACTTCGTTGCGGCCGGTGTAAGAAAAATATCCATTGCCGGTTCAAGACGACCTGGAACCAGTGGAAGCAAAGGTCTGGAAGATGTCCTGTGATGTAAGGTCTCGAAGATTACTGACGTCGATGGGGCAGGTACCACCAGCGGAATATTCAGTTTGGTCGCCCCTCGTACTAAGACCTCCTGGAATGTATTCACATCATCTATGGGGGACACTCTCGGGTACGGTGAGTCCGATAGGGTTGGAGAGTAGTCCCGTGTAGACGAGGAAGAATGTCTGTGATGTGAATGTTGAGATCTCTGCCGTGATTCATGACGATGGTGCCGAGAAGAAGATGAACGTCTAGAGGAATGTCCAGAACGTCTTACAGATCGCGTTGGAGTCCTCAAAACAGACTCTGAAGGAGGAGCCGGAAGAGGAGCCGTAGGTGTTACCGGTGTCTGCGGCAACAGCGACTGTTGAGGAGAGAGTTGTGGAGACGCTGGAAGCAGGATGAGTGAGGCCGAGGATTCTGACGTGGTATAAAACGTTCTAGGCCTCTTTGATTGTCGCCTCAACGTCGACACACTCCTCGACGTCGAAGTGCGGTGACGGCGAGTGCCTCTCGATGTCGATTCCTCTCGCCGTTGAGAACCTCTTGATGACGGCCCTCGGCGTCGCTGTGGTGACGGCGAACGTCTCCGACGGCGAGCACTCTCCCTCGACGTCGATCGCCCTCGCCGTGTCGACGGCGAGCCGGACTCAGATCTCCTCGACGTGGAACGTCCTCGTCGTGTCGACGGCGACCCAGATCTCGACGGCGAGTGTCCACGCCGTCTCGACGGCGAAATGGCTGTCGACGGCGAACGATGTCTCTTCCTCGCCGGTGAACCACTCCTCGACGGCGAGCATGTTGGCGCCGTTAACTGTCTCGACGTCAACGCCCTCGACGTCGTCGGAGACCTGTGCCGTTTTTGAGCAGGTCTGGTCGGAGTTATAGAGGAAACAGGGTGAGCCCTGGTAGAATGACCACTTTTTCTCCTGTCCTCTTTTGCCTGAAGTCGGATTTTCTCCCTATCACGAAGAGTTCTTCTGGAGAAAGTTTTACAGATGTCACACGACTCCGGTTTGTGGCTGGATGGAAGGCAAATTATACAGACCCGATGTGGATCTGTTTTAGCCTTTTTTCTGCCACAAGAAGGGCATTTGTCAAAAAGTGAAGGCATTTCTGAACTAGAAAAACCTCAAAATTCTGTCAGAATTTAACAGAAAGAAGTACGAAATGATCACTCAATGTTAAAAACGTCGAGTGAAATTGAAATTCAAAAGATTTTTAATGAATTTCTGTCACAAAAAGGCTTTGTGAGGTAGAGCTCAATGCTTCAGGGTCCTGTCAGAAAGGAGCCGGAAAAAAGAACTGAGGCAGCTGCCTTTTGCTGTGCATGATGGGATACAGGAAGACTTTACTTTCTTAAAGGCACAGCTCTATTTACATTCTGTATAATGGCAGCCTATGGGCTACTCTGCCCTGCAATGTTTTATTCTCATGAGAGGTGTAAATAGAATATGAGAATGTATTTGTTATTACATTTATAGAATAAATAGATGTTTAAACGTGAATTTACACTACAACTGTTTTCTTTTAACAATTTGGCCTGTGTAGCTGTTCACATAGGCTGCACATTGTTATTCTTAAGTGTTTTTGACAGACCTTTTTCAAAGGGCTGGTATTTGCACTTAAGAATATGCTTCACATCAGTGCTCCGGGGTCCCCGAAGGCACGCGGAACTATTCAGTGCTTATGACTACACATGGAAATCCCCTACGAGAGAAATAAACTTTCCGAAGATTTATCTCAGACTTGGACTACGTCGTTTGTTGTTCCTGCACACTACAATCTCACACCCTTCCCCACCTGCACGAGGCTTCTCGAAAGGAGAGCAGACAAGGTGCAGGCGCTGGTGAATGTGTCCCGGACTTGTTCAGCATATTTCAGTGGGGCCCACTTCTTAGAGGGTGGACTGCGTCCACCCTGTAAAGATAGTGGGTGGACGCCAGGTACCTGTGTCTACCCTCGACTTGTGCCTTTCTAAGCCTGCAACATATGTCATCTTCCTCACCGTTCGCCTTCTTCCTCCCCGTATCCGGCAGAAAAAAAGTTTTGTTTGTCGCTTTCATGTAGCTCAGGTTGCCGCCCCCATCAGAATGAAGCTGCCACTGTTATTCTACAGCAGACACAGATAAGGCTCTGTCCCTGCTGCCCTCCTCTGGGCGGCCCAACCTTCTGTCACAGACCAGGATTTCTATCAAAGGCAAGGCCGCCTATCCCTGTTTTCTACCACTAATACGACGGCCACCAGAGAGATGGAACGTAGCACTTTTCACCGTCTGCAGTCTGACTTTGGCTGCTTCACCCCTATTGCACTGAACAATTTGTTTCTTGCCTGTGATCAGTGTAGGCACTGGCTGTCTCTTATAATTAGAAAACTCCTAAACCTCGTTCTTCCTGGCAGTGCCTCTTCCCTGCATCATCAGTTTATACTCCATCACAACTGTTTTAGTAGAGTTTTAAGCCCTGTGTGCGTTTGCCGACCATAAAAAATGGGTTTAAAAGTGCGAGTACTAGTCAAGCCATTTGCATGTACACGTTGAACTTACAAACACAAATGAATTGGCCCACTATGGAAGGCACTGATTCAAATTTACAGTTTAAAGGAGTCAAAGTTGCTTTGAACATAACACAACGCAGAGCATACTGAGTAAATGTTCCTTCTCTTAGGTAATTGATTTAGTTATTTCTTGTACTTAGAAACTACGGAGGGGTATGGAGAAAGGGAATCTGAGTTGGGAAAGTTAGCATGACAGAGGCTGAGGAGAAACTAATGGATAAAGAAAAAACAAAGCCAGAGAGAGAATACATTAAAGAAAGAAAAAGAGATGCTGGTAGGGTCTTATGGAGATGAGAACAAGTCCACAGAGCTGAAGATTCAATAGGGAGGGATGGAGAGTGGTGTAAACTGTCAGAAAAAAAGGAGTAAGGAAAAGATCAAAGTACATAACAAAAAATGGCAGAGAGACGAGAACAGAATGAATAACAGAGAGGGAGGTCAAGGATTAAGAAAGTCAAAAATGTGGGTATTTCGCCAAATAAAGGACACAGATACAGATTGAGGTAGAAAAAAAAGTATTCACAGAAGATGGCCATAGTATCACAGCAGCCAGACTCATCGTCAACCTCCCAAATAGACCTCACATCACACCACACTACACCTGAGAGAGCTCCAATGGCTTCCACCTACATGTACAGTTCCATCTCCTTCCACCAACCACCAAGAAACTACTGTTCCACTGGAGTCCTACTTGCACATATCCCATGCATACACAGAACCAGATCAGAAGGACTCTCATTCTTTTACATCGCTCTTAAAGCATGGAACAGCCTCACAGTCCACATCAGAGCCTCCTCTTCTCTTCTTGGATTCCACAAGGAGCTGAAGAACTGACTTTTCAAATAATCAACCTAATGTACGCAGGACTAGGCACCCACACCTGCTCAGTGCTAGGATATCCTCGCTACTGATAGTGTGCTTTACACATACACCTAATATAGCTTAGCAATCACCTTCTCCGATCAGGATTCAGAAGCTTTTAAATTCTACACTTCTCCAATACTCAAACAAAGACTGCTTAGAATGAAGCATTGGCAAAACCTCTGCGCCGCAGCTCTGAAATGCAGAGTTAATAGCTTTGTCAATGCCAGTTTTCCAATTACATTTATATATAGTTGTGAAGACGCATGCAGACACATGGCATGTAATCTTGAAATGGGTTTACTATTTAAAGAACCTTCATTCGAAGATAGCTGACGAAGCACACATATGCTTTGTGACAAACGCGTCATAACGCAAAATGAAATAAAAAAATAAAAAAATCAAGCTGTAAAGTGCACTAAAAATCAACGACTCAAACTGGCATTGCTTTTATTCTGATGGGCCATGGCAAAAAAATAAAGGGAATGCAGGATGGGGAGCGGAGCAGGCAACATTGGGGAGTGGGGGTGGAGGGGAGATGAAAGAGGAAGACAAACTGGGTGTAGAAGGATGAGGGCAGTAGCTTCTGGGAAAAGAGTATCTGGGCAGGAAAAGCATGAGGTATGGAATACATTACATACAGCCACTCCATGTAAAACATGCCCTCTCATGAATTGTTCCATACATAAGAAGAAGAAGAAAAAAAAACAGTCCCCTTAGGTATCCGGTGAAAGAATACAGCTCATCCAGTCAGAACAATGTGAGACAGAAATACTCTGGGGCGGGTTAAACATAAGACTAAGGAGGACACCCACTGAATCAGGAGCAGGGAAGTGAGGAAGAAATCAAAGCCATTTAATCATAAGCATGGGACTGGCCCAGAGCCCACGTTATGCATGTTGGAAACAATAGGGCTGACTAACAGACAGCTAGAGTTACTGTAGTGGAGCCCTAAATGTAGTTAAGCTTCAATCAGGGAAATGAATAACTAACCTCTTGCTCGTCATAGTTGATACAAACAGGAAGTGTACGAAGAAACTCATCACAGTAGAACAGAAAAGAGTAATTTTGAGTAGGCAGATGTTCTCCATTACTTTCAGTTGTCAGAAAGGTACAATAAATATCTGTGTTATTGGGATGGCTCTGGGTCTGGTATATCAGTGGACTAACACATCCAGGTCATGAATCTATGTTTGACCACATGGTCACCTGGAGGGTCCGATCAGTCTCATTAGTCTGAGTTCGATAAAATCAGTAAAATTAGGTTGATGACAACAAACAAGTTATTTAGTGGTAAGATGTCTCATGAGTTGAATATTGCTTTACAAATACTCTATCTTTTGGGGACACAATTTAATGATGGTAATCTAGAATGATTTGAGGGGGATTCCAACACAACAAAAACTAGTATCTTGGCACGTGGCCACAGAAAAGTAGCTCAGTGCAAAATGTGCTGGTTTACCTTTAAAATATTCCTTTGCTTGAAATAATTGCCTGTATCCGGTGGGAGCTTTAAGAAAATGCATCTTGTCAAGAACATCTGATTTTTTTTTATCAAAGACGTGTTGGCATGAAAAGACCGGTGGCTAGCTTGGAGCCAATGCACACTGATCCCTAGTGGACAGAGGCACAGAGGAGGTCCCTTGTGATGTTCTACTGTCAAACAAATGCCTTCAAGCCCCAGGCCTTCTCCAGATTGTGAGAGCTGAAGGAGGGCCGGTGAGAAGGAATGGAGAAACATGTAGCTGGAATCCATGCAACACACATAACTTAATATAAGGCACACTCACCGGTGTAACATATCCTAGCACATCTCCATGGAAGTTACGTTTCTCCACGCTCTTAGTGCAGTGGCTCTTATGCTCCAACAAAATATCTTTTGCTTTTGGATCTGTAACCACTAAACCCCGATCTTGTGCAGGGTTATCAGAAAAGCGCGTCTAGAAAAGAAAACCATTAGTTGGGTATGAAATTAAGTCAAAGTCTACTCCTACAATCTTGACCTACACCATTTTAGGTGTCTAACATTATCATTGCCAAGAAAGCTTGAGCTTGACACAGCATACCAGAAATAAAGACTAGCAGTGCAACATTTTGAACAATTGAGACATCTTTAGAAATCCGCTGCTTAAAGAAACTGAGGCTGACTACCTAGGATGAGATAGGAAAATAGTGGTCCTCAGATTTCCTTTTCTAGTCCTGGCTGGAGCTAAAGTGGGGCGCTCTGTACATGGAGTTCAGATTCCTTCCGTGCTAACCCATAAAATACATTTCTGTGATTTTCCACTCGTTCTGTCTGTATTGTTGTTACTCCCTGTTTTGTGGAGAGGACTGTGTGTAGCTAATCTGCCAACCACGATTCTACAGCACATAACAAGTGTGATAGGGAACACCGTTCTCAAAAAAGGTTAGAGAAACATGTTTCTGTACATGAAATATCTGTCACTCATTATACAAGTTATTTAAGGATTAAACACCACATGTTGATAGTTAACCAATACATATGTTCATCTTCGAAGGAAAACCTGCACTGTTTGAATTACGCAGTAAACCAGGCTTCTCCAACGAGTAGCGCGTGAGCACCTCCACCTGACTGTAAGTAACTCTCCTGTGTGCATCCCACATTATTAAATAAGAAGATTTTGCTGGGTTCACTTAATTGATGTATAACAAAATTAAGTGTGTGTTAAAGTTGAATCGATGGGTGATTTAGAACTCAAACTAATGTCTTGATTAAAAATGGCTGAATTTCCAAAATATACTAAAACATAATGAAGCCTGATATTTGAGTGATAGGACATGTGGCATTGGTTAGAACAATTACTAATGCCATTCCCTTGGTGCCAGAGGCATTGTAGTTATGGCCAGAACATATTACTCATGTAACATGCGTTCACAATTGGCAACGCCTTTTTTTTTTTTACATCCATGCCTGATGCACTGAGGTCATTACTGCTTGTAATCCTGCGTATGGTGAGCACTAAAGGGATCTTGTCTGAAGCAGCCACTAATGCAACCCTAACGATATTAGTAGTTCTGAATTTTTTTGGGACATTAGTAGGTCTTAGAACAGAAAAGGTTGAAAACCCCTGCACCAGATATGCAAACAGAATCGACTCCTTGAAGAAGCATATTATTCTACCTTTGCACATTGCTCCCTGTTTGGTAGTTACTAAAGACAGCAGACAAAACTAATATATACATGAAGCAGATTATTAATTGTTAAACAAGAAACTAATTTAAGTTTAACAAATGACTAATACTTTAAAAAAATTCTGGCATTCCATTAAAATAGATTCAATTTTCAGAATGTAAACAATTCATTTGTGAAATCAAAAGCAATTATCAGAGTCATTACCATTTGCATTACCTCCAACGGCTTAAATTTGTCACTAAATATTAACAAATTACCTTACATACTTTGAAGGTGCCGAATATGGATGTTAAGAACCTCTTTTGCACAGTCTGAAAGAGCAACAAAGGTTACTCACTCAAAAGAGTGTAATGGCTGTGCAGCTTTGTTGGTGATACAATTAGAAACTAGTATGTGTTGTAGTATGCCAGTCAGTACCTACCTACCTTAAAACCTATTTGCTAAATCACGGACTACATTTGTGTTCTATCTGAGCCCCATTATCACTGATGATCTTCTTGTGCAAGACTAAAGAACAAGGTACTTACCTTCGGTAACGCTTTTTCCAGTGGATACTCTAACTGTGGTTTCCTCACCTTTAAAATATTCCAAGACATCAGAACAAAACTGTGGATTTTCAAGCAGCAGCTTCTGTCACCACCAAGTGACATCAGTGGATCCGCAGTGACCTTGCACCACCATGTAAGCAAGTGATGGAGTTGAGTCTTAGATAGGCACCACCCTTGTGTGCTGATATCAACTTCTGTATTGCCCTCCTTTCGTACCCTCAAACGTGGATCTATTTAAACTAATTGCATACGACAATGTACTCAAAACTAACCGTGGACATAGTTAAGATCTGCAGAAATCTACTGCACAGAACAGGGAGGCAGGAGAGTAGTGACTAATCAGCCGTTATATGTAGTGGACCTGTAGGAGCATTACTAAAGGTAAGTAATGTGTTCATCTGACAGATACTTCTATCAGCAGATTCATTGCCTTTTGAAGAGATAGCCAAGTAGTACTTCCCAAAAATTGGAGGGTCTGAGGAGTGGACTCAAACCAAAAGGTCCTAAAGGACTGAGCAGGCAAAATCACCTTCTATGACAATCTGTGTAGCGCAGCAAAAGTGTTTGGTGAAGATGTGTACACATGCACATGTCTCAGCATGACAGGTGTACAAGATAGGAACTTTCTTTGCATAGAGGCATAGGGTGAGTCGACACCCAGGACTTCAGGAGGCTGCTTTTTGGTTAGGGCACAACAGATCTTTACAACAGAAGACGATCCACCACATCAGGGTCCTCTTCTGTACCGTATATCCCTTCTTGGTACCAGCAAACCCCACAAAGAGTCATCATTGACACAGTACTCCTTTGTGGATTCAACACAGAAAACCTATTGTACACTTGGAGTCCAGTCGATAAATTGTCTCCTCTTTCAAGGGATGTGGTGGAGAGAGAAAAAGCTAGGGGTGATGAAGGCAGAAAAGCAGCCTTGTTCCTCAGCATCAGCTTATCGAGGAAGGTGGTGATGTATGGATGTTGCACTGAGTACACCTGCAATTCAACTGTGCGGGTGCAGAAATGATTCCAATGAGTAAGACCACTGTGATGGCTAAGATCCACAAACAGCTGCTGAATGTGTTTGAATGGTGTGCATATGAGAAATGTTATAAGCAGGCTAAGATCTCATTGTGATGTGACAAAAGGTGTTGGGGAAAACATATGTGCTGCAACTTCAGGAACTATATCACAACAGGAAGGATTGTCTGATGAACTCACAAAGGCTAAAAAGGCTAGTATGTATCTTAACACTGCCCACTGCAAGGCCTTGCTGGGTTAATAATAAAATGAACAAGACATCAGAGCGTGTGGTCTGAAATGGATCAAGATGAGGGTAACCGGAAAAATTCCCTGCTGAGCCAGCCTCCTCCTAAGGGACAAAGCCTCCTGGCACAGGACCTAGGACCTCATCCTGCCCTGCTTGTTATAGTACCACTTGGTGGGTTGTGTTGTCCACAAGATCCTGCACTGGTCTCCATTTAATGGAAGTCTTTGAGAGCCAGACTGATGGCCCATTGCTCCAACAGGCTGATGTAGAGCCATTGCTCCAGTGCAGACTAGGTCAGGGTGAAATTCATGTATTTTCCATTGTGAGAGTTATACAAAATGCCCAAACAATTATGCAATTACACATTCTGTGCTATGGTAGTGCAAAATACCTTCAAAACACGTCCATTTTAGATAGTGATTTACATCTGATTTGCTTGGGTTGTTCCTCTTCTCTGGTAATAAGATTTTTACCCAACTGAAATCTCAATTACACAACATGGCATAATCTCAAGCATTTCACATAACAATTGTAACTCAAAATGTGAGAAACAATGAAAGATTACACCTGCGTAAACAACATTTATCCAGGCTTACTACAGACCACAGCTATCTGAATTACACTTCTTTGATGTGGCCTCCACAACCTAGAGAAGATGAATCCTTCAGACAAGGAGGATGCACAACGCTCGCAGTTTTACACTCATCCTTGCCAGTACCCAGGACAGACACATTGAGATCATATCCTAAAATGCCTCAGACTCGCTAAGGCAGTGGAAATGCTTAAATGCCACTGTGTTTATGACACCCCTTATAAGGACTCCTATTTATAGGTATCAGGTGGGACTTTGGTTTGCTGATGGAAAACCCACAGGTGTGAAGAGGGCAACTGTCATCGGAGATCGTCCGTGACTGACTGATCACAGCAAGCCTGCCTTGAGCAATTAGTCCTCGAGGTATGGGAATACATGTATTTTCAACCTTGGAAGACAGGCTACAACCACTGCCATCACTTTTGTTCCCACCTGAGGGGCTGAGATGAGACAGGCAAAATAAGCAAACTGGATATGTTTTGACCTCACCATGGTCCACAGGTAGCATCTGTGGAACTGCATGATGGGTATACAAAAGTATGCAATATGCAAGTCCAAAAACACCACCCAATCTTCTGGTTCCAGAGCAGAAAAAACTAGGAGCCATAGTGTGCATTTTTAGTTACTCCTTTCGCAAAATAGCATTCAGAATTCAAAGGTTTAAGATGGTACTAAGGCCTTCATCCTTCTTATGTTTCAAGCGAGTAGCATGTGTAACACCCCTTGCAAATCTCTGACTAGGGTACCCTCTCAATGGAACCCTTATTCACAGGAAGATCAAGCTCATTCATCATAACAGTGGCCTGGTGTGGTGGAACCTGCCCTGACAAAGGAAGTTATTGATGGATGGGGGGGAATTAATGACAGGTCCATAACTTCATCTGAACTATTACTAATCTCCATCAATCAAACATTATGGGTTTCCAGCCAGGGAGGGAAACATTGTCTCCTTCTTGGTGTGGCTCTGGAAGGGAAAATTAGAGCGGCACAGTGACCTTTGCTGCAGGGGAGGAGGAGGAAGAGTTCTCTGCTAATGTGAATGGCCTCAGCTGCCACTGTGTCTCCTGGGGCAGTGAAACGTCTAGGCTGGTGGCTGCACCAGCTGAGAGGGCTGTCCCTGTTGTATGCCAGGCTTCATGAATAGCCCTTGAACTTTTGGAGAAACTGAAGGGGAGCGAGCTATGGCACTTATGTCCTTAAAATGTTCCAGTGCGATGTCAGATTTATCTTTGAACAGTGTAGACACAGCAAAGGACATGTCCAAGAGGGAAGACTAGGCATCTTCTGAAAATCCTGTTGTGAACACCCAAGCATATAATTGGAGTACTACACTTGTGCCCATGAAATGACCCATTAAGTCCACATTATCAAGGCCAGCAAATACAAGTACTTTGCCGCACCTTGCCCTTCCTGAATGGCTTGAGTGAATATTGCCCAAAGGTCCTCTAAGGTGGCTGACAATATCTCGCTGGCCATGTTCCACAGTGTGTGGGTATCTACCCAGCAAATAGCACAGGACGAGGCTAGCTTCTGAAAACACCTTTTTGCCCAAAAGCGTCAATACGCTTAAATTCCCTGTCTTGAGGTTTGGTAGAAAAGATGTTCACTGTTCTGGTCAACGCTTGCACCACTAGGCTTCCTGGAGCCAGGCACTGAGTGAGAATTGCAGGGTCACCCAGGGGCAGTCTATGTCACGTAGCCACAGGTCAATTAACTAAGGGACTCCTTGAGTGTCTCACTAAATAGCAGTAAGTGCTCTGTGCACCCTGGCAATTGGAGGACTTATATGAGCAAATCTGACTTTGTTTAAAAAATGGGCGGTTGTAGTTCAAGGCTTCTGCATTTCTGTGCACAACTGCAAAAAAAAAAAAAAAAAAAAAAAAACGTTTTTCCATTATTGGATCATGTGGTGGGTCCAGCTCAGTCTCTGGATAGATATCCAACCCAGCTGCCTGTCACAGTCAAGTCAAAATAAAGCCCTTAATATGTATAATAAGGAAGAAGTAAGTTGTGCCTCCTCATCGTTGTCATGGAGGACAAGTTGTAAGCCTTGGAACACATCTGAATCCGAGACAAATAGGGCCTTCAGCCTCTGATAATATTTATTCATTTTGAAATTTCTTAAAGCGCATGGTTACCTAAAAGGTGTCCTGGCACTCCAAAATTCAAAACAGAGAGAAGCTATACAGAAGAATTAGGAATAGAGAAAACGATAACAGATGAAAACAACCATGCTTTCACGGCTCTTCAAATGGCATCAACTTATCATGAGCCTTATGATGCACAGTGAGAAGCTTCCACTATTTGGCTGCCACGTAGTAAAAGCCCAACCGCCTGCAATTAAAGCAGTTGAGTAGTGGTGTCGTAGAAGACACTGGGAAACAGGTTCAATTTTTACTGAATGGACCTTGCTAATTTCGAAGCAGCGTGACAGATGTGGGTCGGATAATGGGGTCAGGACTGGATCTGGAATGGGAGTCAGTATCGCCAAGGAAGGAATTGGCATAGACCCTAGGACCAGAGTGAGTGTCTGAAATGGTGTCAGCATGGGCTCGCTAGCAAGTCGGTGCTGCAAAAAAAAACATGCTGAGAAAAGTATGACTGAATTCCACTTAGGGTCTGTGTGGTGTAAGGCAGTCCAGAGGGAGCCAGCAGCGCCTTAAAAATCTGTAGCATGGCACCTTTAAATTCCTCTGTGCAGCAGGGTTGATGATGGCATGTGGAATTTGGGGCATGCCAGGATCAACTAAGGAGAGGACTGAGAGTCTGCAGACGCTTGGGGCAATGGGCCCTTGGAATGCCAGCTGCACAACTTGTCACTTGACTTCCAGTGGCGAGGGGATCGAACCCCACTTCATCTTTTTGCTCTTGTGGCTGCGACGTACAACAATCTTAATCAGGACAGACAATTTGTGTGGGATCAGACCTAGGGCAAGATTGGCCCTGCCATATGGATCAGGAGTGGGACTATTACTTCAGTCTGACTTCTTATGTTAAATCGACATGGCCTCATTATGACATTGGCAGTCTTCACAGAATACCGCCGATGCCACGGGTGCCAGAAGACTGCCAGTGCTGGTGGTCTTTTGTCCGCCATATTATGGATACTGCCGGATTTCTGCCACAATAAGGGCGGAAATCTGGCAGTAGCCATGCTGGCGGACGAGGCGCCTGGGCTGTGCTACCACCTGCACCGCCCCACCATTAGAGCGCCTCCAGCCATTTTTTGACAAATAATAAGTCCTGGCAGTGTCCTGCTGGCAGCTGTATCAGTGCCCCTTCCCATTCCCTGTCAGACGACCTCCTCACCGTACAAGGTAAGTTGGCATCCGTCAGGGGAGGGGTGTTGTGTGTGTGTGTGGTGTGTGTGTAGGAATGTGTGCGTGCGTATGTGAATGTGTCTGTGAGTGTTGTCATGCATGCGTAGTTGTATGCATGTGAGTGAATGTGTGTATGAATGTTGAAGTAAGTGCGTGTTTGGATGTCTGTATGAAAGCGTGTTAGTATGTATGAGTGTATGCGTATATGGATGATTGAGAGTATGCATGTCTACGAGTGCCTGCGTCAATGGGTGCGTGGGTGTGTGTGTGTGAATGGATCGGAGGGGGTGGGGGTGTTGTTATATTTACCGACATACAGTAGTGTCAGTGTCCTCGCGATCCCGCTGAGAACACTGTGTTCCGAAGGTTCTCGGGATCGCGAGGAGACGGATGTTCGGAATCGGTTGGGGGAAAGCTTTATGGAGTGTGTGGCCTGTTTTTGGTTGATGGCATCTGGACCGGAATAAATCGTAATTTACTTTCTTGATATTGATTTTGCGTCATTATAACACTGGCGACGAGAGCCTGGAGGGGACAGGCGTTACCATCAACCTCTCACGAACCCACGAATCTGACTGTTTAGTCACGCCAGTTGACTGCTGAGCGTCGTTGTCAACAGGCCAAACATTCCTGATCTTCGTGACTGAGACTGTTTTAATTGGGACAGTGAAACTGCTGATATTTCTGGAGGCGCTGCGATACTCGACACAGTGTTCAGGTGGGCTGCTTTTCATGTGTGCAATGCGACTTGCAGGAGTTTGACTTGTCTGTGAACACTGATACATTTTTGGTGTTATTTGGCAGCCATTTTAGGTGTATTATTTTTCGTCAAACCACTTGATTAGTTTATTGCATTCTTCAGCTGTAAAGCAATTAAGCTCCTTGCACCAATTCATGAACTAGTTGGAACTGTCGATTTTTACAAGTATTATTATTGTCACAATGGCAAATACTACAATGTCACAGCCTCCTGCATTTTTATCGGACAAAGGTGACCCAATCTTGCCATGGAAACGCTGGAAAAATCTATTTGATTCCTATTTAATAGCGATTGGAGGTGAAAAGTTTTCCCCTTTAAGGAAACAAAGTGTACTTCTGCACAATTTAGGAGTGGAAGGCAGGAATATATATGACAGTTTGGAAATATTGCAGTTTGGTGGAGCTGAAGGTGAACCAAGAGATGTGTACGAGATGTCAACAAAAATGTTAGCACTACACTTTGAATCCAAGCTAAATATAGTCCTTGAAAGACATAAGTTCTTTGCCAGAACTCAAGGGAAAACAGAAAGTGTGGGAAATTGTGTTGCTTCCCTGCGAACCTTAGCGCGTACATGTGATTTTGGTGACCTAACTGACTCTCTTATCAGAGATCAGCTAGTGCGTTGTACCAACAATAGACGTGTACAAGAAAAGTTGTTAACAAAAAACCCTGATCTGAGAGAGGCGATTGCAATAGTGGAAGGAATGGAAAGCACCAGCAACTGGATTAAAGAAATGCACGATCCTGGAACACACTCTGTCTCTGAATCTGATACTATAAAAGTGACTAGTGATCATGATGAAGTGTTAAGAGTCAGTTTTGACAACAAAAAAAGGAAAGAAAATAAAGAAATGCGATGTTACCGTTGTGGCAACTCAGGACATACTGCTAACAGTTCAAATTGTTATGCTAAGAATTCTGTTTGTAGAAAGTGTGGAAAGAGGGGCCACTATGCAAGGGTTTGCAAAGCTGAAAAACAGTTGAATGTAGATTCTATTACTGACGATATGGGCAAAATGGTGTTCTGCGTGAAGTCTGGAGATGATTGTGTTGTAAACAATGTAGGAGCTGTGGATGAGGGACCCATAGTTATGCCGGAATGTGCTGTTAGAATAGATGACAAAGTTGTTAAGGTGCTGGCAGACTCAGGATCTCCATACACCATGGTAGGTGACAAGAATTGGCACACAATATTTGGCAATGAATATGGTCCTTTAGAAGAACCTGATATTAGTCCGGTGAGTTATGGTGGCACCAAGATTGACATAATAGGTTACAAGGTTATGACAATTCAATTTCAAGATAAAAGGACTGTAGGAAAGGTTTATGTAGCCAAAAGGGGTGACAATTTGTTGGGTTGGCGACATCAGCGGGATATGGGTATTAAGTTAGATCCTAACGCTGCATGTCAAGTCTTGGTGGTGAATGATCAAGATACCAATTGTGATATTTTTGAAGAATTTCCTTAGACGGATGTTCGGTATAAAAATAGATATGATATCAAACATAATGCAGCTGAAGCAAAATGGAAAGTAGGTGACAGGGTATTAGTGAAGAAACCTGGTTTTGGGAAGAAAGGGATGTCAGGATTCATGGGTCCATTCTGCATCAAGGAAGTTAGGCGGAATGTTGTGATTTTAAACAATGGTGATGCATGGAGCATGTCCAGGATTGTAAAGTGGAGTAAACCATCTGGATCTCACAGTCAGGACTTGCAGAAATCTCATGTGCACAGTGGATCCAAGGACTTTCTAACTTCTGGTGAATCCAACGGTCTTATGCATCAAGACAACATGCCCGAAATTTCTACTGAGTTAAAAAGGAACCTCAGAGTTCATCGCAAGCCACGTTGGCTAAAGGATTTTGTGTCTTGAGACATATATTTGTTTTATATACTATGTTTTCATATTTTTCTGTACTTCTTTTCATTATTATCTCATAATTGTTCTGTATTCCTATTTAGTAGTTGTTAAGTAATTGTACTATTTAGTAGTTGTGTAAGTAAGGGGGATGTGTTATATTTACCGACATACAGTAGTGTCAGTGTCCTCGCGATCCCGCTGAGAACACTGTGTTCCGAAGGTTCTCGGGATCGCGAGGAGACGGATGTTCGGAATCGGTTGGGGGAAAGCTTTATGGAGTGTGTGGCCTGTTTTTGGTTGATGGCATCTGGACCGGAATAAATCGTAATTTACTTTCTTGATATTGATTTTGCGTCATTATAACAGGTGTGTGTTTGGATCGGGGGTGAGTTTGGATGGGAGGGGGCAGAGCCGTCTACCAGTGACAGGGAATTCCTTCCCTGACACCAGTAGACCCTACCACCATGGTTTTCGTGACGTTGCTACCGCCGCAGAAACCATGGCGGAAGGCAAGCTCATAATACTGCTGGCGGTATACTGTGGGCCACCAGGTTGGAGATGAACATCTCCGGCCCGGCGGTTCATACCGCCGGGGCGGTGTGAGTGGTGATGTGGCGGGCTGGCAGTGGACAACCCGCCACACTCATAATGTGACAGTATGCAACGCTAGCCTGTCAAAATGACCGCCATATTTTCACCTCCCGTTCTCAGACAGCTTTTGGGTGTATCAGGACGCACATACTAATTTCGAGTTGTGACCAGAGACCAGGCACTAAAAACACATGTTGAGGGATCTGTGACCATCTGTTTCCTGCAATCACTGCATGGCTTGAACCCTGTTGTAGTTGGGGCGAGACATTTCTTCTTTGACACACTGTTTGTAGAAAATGGTTGAAGTCATCAAAAGATTGATCTATTAGGAGCAGAGTTCCTAACTTAAGTTGAAGGGCACAGAAAGAAAGTCAGCGATGTCAGCGCAGAAGAGTGGTGCCTCTATATGTGGCTCTGTTCCATCACTTCTGGGGCAGTGCGACGTTCCTGTGCAGTTAGCTGGCACTTCCAGTAGGATGTGAGATCTCTTGCTTGAAAATCACCTTGTAATATCTGAAAAGTGAGAAATCTGCGGATGGAAGTATCTATCAGAAAGAGGCTTTATAACAAGTCTTTAAACCTCTGAAACAAGCACCACCAGAAAGTACCATGCAACAAAGGTCAGACCAACAAAACAGTTTACTAAATTATTCTTGATTCAGTAATGGTGTTACCTTGACTTCTGGTGCTTTTGTGGAAGATTTCTTGACATCTGTTTTGGACAGCGTTGCATCGGACAGCTGATAAACCAGAGCGAGGGCGAGCACAATGCCAAGAAGATTCATGTCAGAGTCCAACTGCCAAAAATGATTAAAAAACAAGTCACAAAAAACACCAAAAAGACTATAAAAATAAAATTTTAAAAACGTTGTGGCATTAAAACAGCTCCTTTTTTTAAAATAATAATGAAACAAAAACAGCTCCTTTTTGTCATCTCTATACACATAGTACTATATTCATTACGAGTCCACCTCACAAAGCTTTCTTCCATGAATAGGTGTAACTTACTCCTGCAAATTAACAAGTATGTGAGAAATAAATCGAGAGTAAATCATACCCATAGAAAGATCCACGAGACTCTTATCCAACGTATTGTATGTAGAATCCCCAACACCCTAATAATATCCATGTAGCTTTATACAGGCGGGATCTTCAACTGATCCAATGTTTGAGAGAGTGGACTTTTCAAATGGAACTATTTCAGAGGCAGCGGAAGGTTTGGTATAGATAGTCATAAAGTTGAATCAGAATTTCCAACAATGGATAGATGGGATTCCCAAGAGAATAGGGAATGGAAGCAGGGACAGCAGGATCAGAAAGTAGCAACAGAAAAAGATTATTAACAATGGCAAAAGAAAGAATGAACCTCTGTAGACCGAGCAGCAAACGGGCTTCAAACCAGATGCGAGGCAAAACAGTTGTGAAGCCAAATTCTATATATTAATTCCCCCTTACAGATAAGGATCTTGTACATGCAAAGTTCCAAGCGATAGTCCTTTCTGGTGCAAGTGCTTTTATTTACTTGTAGCCTTCTAGGTTTTGGAGGCACTAAACCAGTGAACCTGTGAGTCACTAGGAACTCCGCATAAGACGACGACTGCACTCTCGCATCCTCTACCATTACCACATGGTTCCTCTGTGTAAGCCTTGTGTTTCATGTGCAACACAGCAGCGTTTAACTTTGTTTTACAGTTGAGACAGACCCATCATTCTAACAATCTAACAGCAGGTCTTCCTAAATGTCCTTACAGTATGGAATTGCTTTGCTTGGATTCTGTGACCTTGACCCATTTTCTTCTGCTGATTCATTTCGCAGAGACAAGTGTCTTAGGTCAAGTGATTTTCAGCACCTTGAGCACATAGGCACCAAGGAATCACCCCAAATGGGACAGAAATGTATTGTATGAAAGTTATTGCCTGGAAATAAACTGTAATGGAAATGTCCATACCTTTGCGGCAAGTGCACTGCTCCTTTAGGGAACCCTTCCTCCTCGCCTACCACTATATTGTTTCCTGTGCATCGCAAGAAATCCTGGGGCGATTTCGGCATGTCGGCTCCTGATAAACACTCCATGTAGGAACAATATTAAAAACACCAGGGGGATATATAACATCATGCTGCATACTAATGATACTGTTGATCATGTTTATTTATATTTCAAGAAGTTTTCTTTACCATATTTTATCTTCACAATACAAGATGCCCAACCTTTTTTCTTGGAGTAGGTAACATCCTGTTCTTCACTATTCAAGCAGGTCCACTGATAAGTCCAGTTGCGCCACAACTGTTTCTTGCAATTGCTCACTTCTGTTTTCAGTGGCTCTCCGCTATTTTAAGTACTCTTCTATTTACCATTGCTTTCAGTTTGGACCAGCTTATAGGTTTCTTCTCTGGATTCCAGTTTCTCCTTCCTGCTGGGTTGTTTCTTGGAGCAGTGGCAATCTGGCATCTGGTCCTGCCTCTGGAGAAATACGGCCTTATCTTAAGGAGAACCTTCATCAGTATCGCCCAGAAGACCAGCTCTTCACTGGTTGCGATGCCAGTGCATGTTGAAAATGGACCAAGCCCATGAATCCTCTTAGGGCCACATGTACGGATATTTGGAATTGAAATTCCCTAATTGCGATTCTATGCATATCGCAATTAGGGAATCGCAATGCCAAATGTAAGAAACTCCACTGAGTTTCTTTTGCGATTCACGGTGGGTCTCAAATAGACCTGCCTCATTAATATTAATGAGGTAGGTCGCAATTTGCGACCCACGGGAATCACAAAAATCACAGGGATGGTGGCCTGCTGGTGTCAGCAGACCACCATGTCTGTGATTGCTTTTAAATAAAGCAATCTTTTTATTTATTTATTTTTTTTAAACGCAGCCCGTTTTCCTTAAAGGGAAAACATGTGGCCCTTGGTTACAAGAATTACTTGCAGCAGTTAACAATCGTACCAGTCCAGAATTTGACTTCTGAGAATGCGTCCCTCCATCAGTCACTGGCCATTTTACATCATGGTTCCCTAGATCTTCCCTTGGCCAGTTTGGTAGATATTAAATTTGATGGGAACTCGATGAGAAGTCTAAAAAATTAAAGACCTTTTCTGACACCCCTCAGGTCCATTACTTGTTTAAACCTCATATCTACGCCTCTGATCGGTCTAAGGTGGCATTGTCATTAGCAATAACATCCGAAATGCCTTAGCGTGGGCAATGCCCCTGATTTCCGAGTCCAGTCTTCCTCTGGACAACTTTCCTGCATGCTATGTTATGTGGATTTGTAGAGCATGGCTAATCACTTGTGAGGGTACCCAAGCACTAATTAGGGCAGACCTGAGCAGGGAGGAGAAGATCATGCCTGTTTCTGCGGGAAAAGCCATGTTTTAAAGTTGCTTCAGAAGTCCATGAGGGATGGGGAGGTTCTGAGGTGTTTTGGGAGATTATTTCAGGCTTGGCTGTGAGGTATGAGAAGGAGTGTCTTCCGCTACTGGTCTTTCTGATGCAACGGAGGAGTGCTCTTGCCTAAGACACAGATCGAAGGCTTCTGTTGGGTTGGTAGAAGTTGAAGCAGTGGTTGATGTATGCTGGAACAGTGTAGTGTTGTGGAGAGCTTTGTAGGCGTGGGTGAGCAACTTGAATTTACACCTGGCAGTGGTGTTCTGGGTGGTTTGGAGGCTGTGTAGAACATGGGCTGGGATTCTAAAGTAGAGAGTGTTTCTGTAGTCATGTTTACTAATGATAAGAGCCTAGGTGACTGTTCGTCTAGGGTCTGATTGTATTTTGATAAATGTTTGACCATAGGGATAACAGATTTTGGAACTTTCACAAGGTTCTGGACCTACAATTGTATCTCTCAAAGTTTAAATGACTGGCTAGAAAAACTGATTTGACAAATTCAACCTTATTTACACTCTTTGGTGGTGGGAGGGAGGGGGGAACTATGAGATGACCTGAACACACTTTCATCCACTCTGCTCTTCAAATTAATAATTACCTTCATGAAAGGTGTCAGGAGCAAAGAAAACAATCCTCCTCTGAGGATCCTTTCATACCAATGTACAAAACCTTGTCTAGGGTTTCAGAGACTGAAGAAGAGCCTATACAAGTGGGGTATGCTAAAGTTCCCTTAACAGAAGAAAAGGGAAAAGGAAAGGAGACAAAAACTGGGACTATGTATGTCCTGTGTTCAGAAAAGGATACCTTCTGAATGCATATCCTGTAAGACCTGTGCATCCCTCGCAGAAGTCAGGAAACTAAACTAAAGAGCACACACCCAGTGCAGAGAATAGAGGTGAGTGATGAACAACACCCCCTGCCTTCATCACTAATATCACCTAGTTTTGCTCTTCTACAAGTAAAAATACTTATCCAGCCTACTCCTCTTAACATTCCTATCCTCACTGACTGAAGAGCATCAAACGTGTACATGGACATTCAATGGGCTTAACTTCACTGGAATTCTGTCACCAGAAAGAAGCTTCTAGTGGCTGTGGAGGCAGCTGAAGGTTCTTTAGTATCATTTGGATTGGTAGTGGAAGAGGTTCAACCACTACCTCTAAAGATGCATTATGCGTTGATTACCTTTGATCTAATTGCTTCTCCTCTTTATCCAATTTTTCAAGGATTCTACTGGTTTGCAAAGCATAATCCCTATACTAACTGGGTTGCCAAGACTCTCTTATTAGGTTCCCAATTAAGTGTCAACCACTGTACTATTGACCAATCTTTCATATGCACATCTGAGCTTCATTTTGAAATTCCTGTTCCTTCAGTTGCCCATTTTGCAGATATCCCAGACATCTATAATGAGTCTTGAATGTGTTTCAAGAAAGTACAGCTAATGGAATACTTCTTTGCCTCTTTGATTGGGCCATTGAAATCTTACCAGACGTCATTGTACCTTATAGGAGAATCTTTTTCTTGCCCCCCTTAGAATGACAAGCTTTAAGGGATTATTTGGATTCAAATCTAGCAAATGGACCTATTATTCCTTCCTCCAGCTGGAAGGTCCTTGTTCTTTGTACTTAAGAAAGGAACACCCAAACCAGGCTCCAAAAATCTACTCATTGGCAAGTTTTATTTTATGAGGTCAAGCTATTTTTAGATTCCACTCCACCCTTGAGTGCACAAATAACATGTGTTCTGTTCAGTCAGAAACTGAATTAGCAATTAGGATGCCTTTAAATCATATTCTTGTCACATTTGCTCTGTGTTCACAGACAGAGGTCAAATGTCAGTTTGTCTTCTTTGCATGGAAATACTTTTCCTTGTGACTGCAGAGTTCCAGGATTTTGTAAGGTGCACTGTCTGACCTATGTGAAGTGAAAGGCTTTTAGATTCAGCTTTTTCCTAACACACAACATTTATATAACTAAGTCAACTTCACAAACATTTCAAAACATATTTCAGTAGCTGTGAAAGACCGTTTTTTGTACTTCTGTGTGAAGAAAAAAATATTTTAATAGGATGGAAAAAAAGTCAGAACGCTTTACTTGGTGATGTGCAAATGATAAATGTTTTCTGAAACCCAGTTTTCACAGATTCTTGTTTATACATTTTATCAGTAAAGCTGCAGGTTAGTGGGAAGGGTTTTAGACATTTCTTGGAAATGTACTGTCTGTAAATGACAGTGCCCTACCATGTCATGCTTTAGTAATATATTTATTACAAGTGAGTGTTTAAACAAACTGAGAAACACTCTTGCCCTGATGGCAAAGCTATTAGTAAACTAAGAGGTAAGTCATGCATGGATCATGTGTACCCTATATGTGTGCTAGATTTATTATACATGGAGCAAACGTTTAGAGTATTTAATCAAACAAAAGAAGATTCTTTTACAGCAGAAATGCTGAACTCGCATATTTGAATGTGCACTCATATGTGAGAATGAAGAAAAAGGAGACTGTAAAATACAATATTTGCCTAGGATCACACAATTTGATACCCGTTTCTGGGTCAAGTACATTACAGTTAGGTGCAATAGATTATTCAAGCTACTCGACCTGGAGGTCTAGTTACATTTTTATGATTTTTCAAGGCCTGGAAATTCTGCCCATGAGTTGATTACAAAGACTTAAATCAGCTATCTGTAAAGCACTGAAACGCTTTGCCGTTAATCTCGGACACATTAGAAGCCGTTCAAGGATCAAAACCAAGTTATACTTAAGGGGAGCTTATCATTTGATTCAGATTCGATTCAGAGACAAGTGGAAAACAGTGTTCAGAACACCCTTTGAACACTTTGAGTATCGAATAATGCCTCTCGGCTTACGTAATGCTCCAGCTGTACTCCAGCGTTCTATGAATGCGGTCTTCTCAGGCTTACTTTTCCTGGCTATGGCTGTTTATCTTGATGACATTTTAGTCTTTTCCAAAGAGCAGGGTGAACACATCAAACATGTTAAACAAGTGTTACAAAGGTTGAGAGGAAAAACTGCTAGCCTGACCCAATAAGTTTTGATTCCATATGTACTCTGTGGAGCACTAGAGTTATGTTTTAACATGTGACAGAATCTCTATTTTATCCTAGATGATGTGGTTTACCTTTCTTTCTTTGGCTGCAAAGTTAAAGGATTTTATAAAGTAAACTGAAAATCGTGCTGTATAAAGAGCGTGAAATCAAAAGCTGTAGCTTGGCAGTTTTTTTTAATAACACACAGTATTTAAATTGCTTGTGAATTAACTATACAAACATTTGAAAGTGTATTTCAGTAATTATGAAAGCAAATCTTTGTAATTGTGTGTTTACTATGAAACACATCAGAACACTTTACTAAGTAACGTGGAACTGATAAATATTTTTGGCTGAAACACAATTTCCACAGATTGTTTATACGCTATGCAGTTTTATCAGTAAAATTGCATGCTAGAGGGAATGTTTGGGCCATTCCAATGGGAAATGTGCTGTTTGTAAATTACAGTGTGCCACCACATCATGCTTTAGTAATATATTCATTACAAATGAGTTTTTAAACATGAACAAAAAATATTCCTGTCCCGCCTTGATGAAAATGCTATTTGTGAACTAAGAGGCAAGTCAGTGGTCATGTGTATTCTAGATGGGGGCTAGATTTTTAATATACATGGGGTAAATGTTGAGTTTTTTTTAAATCAAACAAAAGAGTTGTTTGTACAGCAGAAAAGCTGAACTTGCATATTTGAAGGTGCTCTCGTATGTGATTATGAATAAAGTGGATCTGTAAAATGAAATATTTGCACAGGATCACACAATTTGAGACCAGTTTACAGGCCAGGTACATTACAGTTAGAACAAGTAGATTATTGGAGTTCTAGATCTGTAGGTCTGGTAACATTTTAACTATTTTTAGAGGCCTGGTAACTAATATTGCAAATGCATAAATAAATTCTTTCAATTTGTCCTACCAGTCACTTACATATTAAAAATGAAGAAATCCTTTCAGTGGCCCAAAGATGTCTATATCACCTTCAAAACAATGAAATCTGAAGTCATTAAGGCTCCAATTATACAACAAACTGACATTGCCAAGCCCTTTATCGGTGAAAAAGATGCTTCATATCATGCCATAGCTGTTTCAGTTCAACCCACTCAAAAAGGAGAACGTCTGTAGCTTTAGTCTCGAAAACAAATTCTCCATCCAAAAGAAATTACTCTGTATTTGGAGAACTCCTTGATATCAAAGGAGCATTTCTAGAGTGGAGGCATTTTTTGCTTGTGGCCCAACAAAGTAGTAGTTTATATTAATCACTGAAACCTCCAAGTTCTTCAACAAGCTAGGGCGTGGCTTGGCCGTCCTGCAAAAGGTCTGCCACACCGTGAGGCTCTGCAGGGCAGGAGCATTAATCTGTCCTTCATCCTAACAGATTGGCTGCCCAAGGCGGTCTGCTATATGTATCCTATCCCAGGCAGCTTCCAGAGTCACGAGCAACGAAAATGAGACGGCCCAGCAGTGGGAGTCGAGTGTGACTGCGCAGCGTGCTGAGACAGCGCCGGGCCCAGTGCGCGCCTCGCTTGGGCAGCGGCGAGGTGCGTTTTGTTGCTGTGGGCCCCACAGGTGGAGTGAGTTGGTGGCTGCCCATGTCATCAACCATGAAGGTTATGTTCCTGGATCTCAAGCACAGTATGGCCAGCATTGACGCCAAGCTGGATCACTTGACTGAACAAATGGATCGTTTGAAAGAGAGGGTGGACGGCCATGACACTCTCCTTGAACAGGTGGAATCTCACACCGCTGATCTGGAGGATGTCCTTATTTTGGGTCTCCCGGAGTTGACGGCAATGGGACGGATGGAGGACTATGTGGAGACTATGCTGTCTGCGATCTTCCCTGGTGAGCTCTCCCAGGTACTGGTAGTGGAAAGAGGACGCCGTCTGGGACCCCGGCGCGTCCAGTCATTGTGAGCTTATTAAACTATAGAGATAGAGATCCAATACTCTGTCTCGCTAGAGAGCGTCACCTCGTGATCTAGAATGCCAATGAGCTCAGCATTTTCCCGGACTACACCCCTGGGGTACAGGCAGCTTGCAGGGAGTTTCTTCCAGCCAAGCGCACTTGGAGTCAGACAGATGCCAAATATTCCCTCATTTACCTGGCCAAGTTGCGAATACAGCACAACGGCAAGCTACACTTTTTTTTTTACAGACCCACAACTGGCAATTAAATATGCTGAAGCTATCCCCAAAAAGGCGCCCCTGGACTGCTCGCAGGCTGATGGAGGGGTGGGGTGGCGTCACCCTCGGTGATAACGACTGAAATGTGGCTGTCCTTGAGGGGCGCTGCGATGTGGGTCCCGTTGGACCCTGAGTAAGTCTCGTCTCTCGGCGCAGCCCGACTCCAAAAATGACTGGCGCTGAGAGAGCGCCTGCCCACCCATCCATACTTGGGTGGTTAACAGATGGCCACGCTGACGCTCCACAGAATGAGTCCAATTAAGTTGTCTATTGCTAAGTTGTTGGGCATCTGTTTGGGTGTTGGCAGGTTGTGGGCTTGTTGATTATTGCATTATATGCTTTTTCTTCACTTCTGTCTTTCTTTATTATCTTGCCCTCGATGCTGCTTCGTATTGTGCTCTGGGATGAGATGGGCATGGTGCAGGTGGGATGTGTGATATGATGGAGCCTAGGGGAGGTGGTATATGTGAACTGCACGATTTGGAATGTTCGGGGGCTGAACGATGGCCGCAAGATGCGGCTGATATCTGCCTATATGCAGCGTCATGCGGTAGATGTTTGCATGCTTCAGGAGATTCACCTG
The DNA here is from genome assembly GCF_031143425.1 of Pleurodeles waltl. Taxonomy (NCBI): domain Eukaryota; kingdom Metazoa; phylum Chordata; class Amphibia; order Caudata; family Salamandridae; genus Pleurodeles; species Pleurodeles waltl. The sequence continues at coordinate 626,353,868 of NC_090440.1, forward strand.
ACGGCCGCCACGAATGTATGACTGAAAGCACTGCCAACAGGCTGGCGGTGCTTTCTTCCCCATTCTGCCGCGGTCGGCGGTTTTCCGCCATTTCTGCCCCGGCGGCGATAATCCGCCAGGGCAGCGCTGCTTGCAGCGCTGCTTGCAGCGCTGCGCTGGGGATTATGACCCCCTTACCGCCAGCCTGTTTCTGGCGGTTTTCACCGCCAGGAAGAGGATGGCGGTAAGGGGTGTCCTGGGGCCCCCTAACAGGGCCCCGGCCAGCTTTTCACTGTCTGCCTAGCAGACAGTGAAAAGCGCGACGGGTGCAACTGCACCCGTCGCACGGCCGCCACACCGCCGGCTCCATTCGGAGCCGGCTTCTGTGTTGCGGCCTCATTCCCGCTGGGCCGGCGGGCGCAAACTTGGTTTGCGCCCGCCGGCCCAGCGGGAATGTCGGAATGAGGGCCGCGTGAGTGCGGCCGCATGGCGGTTTCCACCTGGCGGGCGGCAGTAGCCACCCGCCAAGGTCAGAATGAGCCCCATAGTCCAGTTCATCCACAGTTTGCCCAGCGATAAGGCCCCTGGCCTTGATGGGCTCACAGCGGCCTTTTATAAGGAATATGCTGATTTGTTGGCCCTGCACTTACTAGATATGTATGCCGAAGCGCCAGGTGCGAGAGCTATCCCCCAATTATAGGCTCCGTTTATTGCATTTTAAGTTTCTGCACTGTTTACACTATACGCCGAGTTGCCTTACGAAGATGGGTGTGCGGTCCAATGACAGATGCGATCGTTGCACATCGCTGGGGCGGATTTCCTGCACCTGGCGTGGGGTTGTGGGGCGTTGCGAGACTTCTGGACGAAGGTGTTGAGTGCGCTGGAGGAGATGGTCGGGCTTCAGTTGCCGAGGTCCCCTAAACTTGCTTTGCTGGGTTACGTTCAAGAGATTCCCTCTGAGTGCAGGAGATTAGTGGGGCTGCTTCTGGTGTTGGCAAAGCACAGAGTGGCGAAGTGCTGGGGTAGAGGGCATGTGGCTCGCCGCCAGGATTGGTTGCATGATGCTGCGTACTGCCAGGAGCCGTTAACTCTATATTGGGAGTTGATGCCACTTAACTCCCAACCCAGGGATGTGTGGTCCCCTCTGCAAACCTTACTTGCAAGTGAGCAGCAGAGGAATGAGACGGCAACTGGTGTTTAGAGCTGCCCGCGCCCGTTACCCCCCCATCCTTTCCATCCATTCTCTCTCCTTTTGTTCTGCTGTGAGCACGCTGACTTGTCCGGCTCAGTTATGAGGACTTTCTCTTTTGTTCCTCCTCTCTAGCTATCTCTTCTCATGCCTTTGCCTCTTGATGCTGATGGTGGCATGCATTATTGGGATATCTGCTGCTCGCTCGTTTATACTTTGCTTGTTTGGAATGTATAGTATGTAACATTGCTAATGGGATCGAGGTGGCTACTTACCCGGTCTTAACGTTTGTTACGCTTTTTGTCACATGCTGGATATGCATTTTGCCTGATGCATCAATGTTGCATCTTGTTGTGTGTCATCTAATTTTGAAAACACAATTAAAAAAAAACAAAAAAAAAAGTTATTTAACAGCTGATTGTTGAAATAGCTGACTGTGGGGCACTTTTCTTTTTGCAATTTCCTGGCTCTGAAATCCTAACCAGATGTTACCTAGAGTCTTGTAATATCAAGAATACAGAGAATATCATTAACCCTCAAGCATTTGTTTCATCTATGACCTCTACATTTCTCAAAATAATGAGTCTACAAAAACTTAAACAACTACATCCAGACTTCCTTTTCAAAGAAATCCATTCACTAATTTTGTACAAACAAAACGTTTTATTCTCACAAAACAATCATAGAAATAAATAATGCAACTATATCATGATGCACCAGTCTTCGGTCATTTGGGTCAAAGAGTAACCGAAGACCTCATCACCAAGTTTGTTAAGACCTGTGAAATCTTCATCCAAAACAAATCTGAAACACAAAGAAAAGCAGGATTATTGCTAACTCTAAAAATGTCTCCCAAACCTTGGGTAACAGCACTGGAAATGGCTAAGATCATCAACTTAAAAAGAATTTACTCCATGGGCCACCTTCAAAATTAATTTCTGATAGAGACACTCAACATATTTCCAAGTTCTGCATCATAAATTAGGTACTCAAAGAGCTCTGACCTCAGGTTTTCACCCCCAGTCCAATGGCCAGACCAAAAGATTAATCAACCCTCTTGAAGAGTTTTTAATGTTACATTTCTACCATTCCAGATAACTGGAAATCCATTTTACAAGCAGCATAATTTCCATACAATAATGCTCTTATATTTCCACGATGTTTTCACCTTTTATTACCTTAACTGGTTCCACCCACAAACATTCCCTTATGCCGAAGATTCTGTGCCTGTAGTATGATAATCCTTGGGAATTTTGAAAATCATAAGGGAAAAGCTAGTGCTTAATTTGCAAAGGTGAAAAGACAAGCAAAAGATTAAGGCTACTAAACACAGACGACAGGCTCCTATCCACAAGGTAGGCGACAAGCTATGGTTATCAAGTGTTAACCTACCACATACATTTTTGCTGTTAAAATGTTTCTGAAAACATTATGGTGCTTTTGAAATATCCAAAATAATAAACCCAGTCACAATACGTTTAAAAGTCCCGTTCTCTTGGAATGTTCACCCTTCCTTTCATGTGTCCCATTTAAAAACATATCTGGCACGCAAGTGTGGTCCTGCTAAAATGAGCATGCCTGAATATGAAGTTCAGGAAAATCCCAGTATTAAAATGGAAAATTACAATCTTTAATTAACTGGAGAGATTATATCCTTGTGATCCTTCTTGGGAACCCGCAGGTCAAGTTCATGCCCCACAGTGGATGAAAAGTTTTTTCTTGAAACATCCTTTTAAATCCCAGAGCTCCTAGGAGGGGGCAAAGTGTAAGGAAAAGCTCCTTACCTTTGGGCAAGCACACAGCGGCTCTTTTAAGGAACCCTCCCTCCACAGCAAAGACGCAGTGGCATCCTTGCTTACCACCATATTTTCCTGCACATCACAAGGCACGCAGGGAATTCTGGGATGATTTTTGCATGCAGGCTCATTGTCTACACCGAATGCAGAAAAAATATTAAAGATACCAGTTGGAGAATTATGAAACCATGCTGCATACTAATCATATTGTTGATCATGTTTATTTCTATTTCAAGAAGACCTATGTAACCTTATTTTATCTTCACAATCCAAGATCACTTTCTGTGCTCGAGTATATAAGCAGGTCTGGTTGCATCGCAACTGTTTCTTGCCATTGTTAAATCCTGATATTAATAGATATCTGCTGTTTGCAGTCCTCCTCTGCTTATCACAGCTTCCCATTTGGACCAGCCTGAAGGCTTTGTCTCTGATTCCCAGTTTTTCCTTGTTGCTAGGCTGTTTCCTCCTGGAGCAATATTGGACTCTGGTTTCAATCTGGCGTCCAGTCCTGCCTCTGAAGATAAACAGCCTTATCTTCACAAGAAGAAACCTTGACCAGTGTAGTCCAGAAGACCAGCCCTTGACATAAATTCTCTAAGATGTAATGCAAGAGGTTATATTTTACTCTGTCTCCAATGCAGCTCTGTGATTAACTTCCTCTCCTCCTCATTTCTCTAGCATTGCTGTGGCAATATCCTCACACATATTCCCTTTTATGTCAGATGGACTAATTTAATTTCTTAAAATGGCCGGTTTGATCTGACTTTAACTTATTTATGTAAGAAAGTACTGTAAAAAAAGAGCCTGGTCTGAGTGAAACACACTTCAAATGATCATAACTAAACAGGTCTATAGTATAACACATATTGTAGATAAACCCATACTCAGAACAACAATAGGAGTTTACAAATACCCATTAAAGAACTGAAATACAATGCTTCGGAAAATTATAGTTTTAAACACATGAAACTGAGTTAGCAGTATTAACTGTGCATCCTTAAAAATAAGAGACATAAATAATGTACTTCCTTTTTGAATAATGACAATTACAGATGCTAGGCTAGTTTTATAACACATTCAAGGTAGTTCAATATTAAATGTAAGCAGATTTAAGGGTAGTTAACTTTAGCCATCAAAAACCGTATGAGTCACTGAAGGAGACGCCAAATCAGCTCCTCAATATCCACTTTTACAACCTTACATTGTTTTAGAAAAGTCTGACTCCTTATTCCTTTGATATTTGTTACAAATATTTTTAAATTGACATAATACATTTGTATGCATTAATCAAATGATTAACAATTTGAGCACTGTGAATGCAATACTGTGAAATACAGTTGCCATGTTTAGTTGGGAAAATCATAAACTTTATTATGGAAGAGGATAGATCAGTTACGAGAATAATTTAATGTAATGAGAGTGTTGGGTATAGTTACTATATAGTTATAATCTGGCTGTGGGAAATGTGCTTTTGATGCTTTTAACATTGGGCCCTATGGAGGAATGGGCATAAATAAGGTTTAGGAGGCTGGTCTGAGACTGATTTGCAAATTATGGCTTTACTGAGGTACAAATAAAAAATAAAAATTGGGCTAGAGCTAGGTCTCGAATCAAAAATATTACAGTCTCAATTTCTAATTTCTTGTGCATTTTGTCAGGATAGGATTGAAGGGGTTCCTTTGTTAAGTCTTCCTTCTCCTTTTTTAGGGCTCGTCAGGATGGTGCCATCAACTCCCCTTCAAGGAAAGAAGAGTGCACAGTTAAGTGTTCAGTAAATGTTTTATATGATCACTCCGATCTCATTACAAAATGTATTTTTTGTTGTTGTTACTTTTGGTCAGGATATGTCTGTGCACTAGAACCTCAGAGGGTTACCACTCTGATAGACCCCCTCCTTCACCAACTTCACCTGTGACCTCCTTACTGCCAGGTTTTAGGTCAAACAGCGCAGTGCACCAGCTCTCTTTTCAGGGTTCTCTTGTGGTTGCTCTCAAGTACACCTAGTGCTTATCTATACATTTCAAAAGAGGGTGACTTCCCTTCACAATCACCCAGGTGTACAATTCCCTTTCAGTCAGGTTCCGCTAGAGGAAAACTTAAGGAAGGGAACAAAGCCACCAAACTTCAGTATTCCACCCTTTCCGGTTTATGAGTACTCACCCGAGAAGCCACAATTCTCCTGAGATGTGGCAGGCTTGTCAGCTCCCATTGGTTGTATCCACCACTCCTCCATCCAGGCATCCTTCTCATCCTCAGAGCTTCAATCTTCCACGTTTGTGGCCACAGCCTCCTCTGATGTTCCCTCTCGTTCAGAATCATCTGAGTACCCTCTCCTGGTTGGTCCTGTGGAGACTAACTCTGTTTCTCCGCATCCTACTCTCCTTTCTGCTTGCTCCTTGCGGGCTTTTCTCCCTTTTTCCCTGCCTCTTTCCTGTAAGAAGTCCTTCCTTACTTTCAACTGTTGGTTTCTCTCTGCATCATATCCTCTTCCCGCTCTGTTATCCTTTTTTTCTTCCTATGTTCTCCCCAGCGATGAGGCTGCGCATCATAGGACCCTCACTGGGAATTCAGGTACGTTCAGCCCATTTTCCATTCTTATCTTCATGGCAATTCACTACCGTTTTTTTTTTGCAGAATAGTAAAGGTTGAAAAATGTTGCAGGCGAGTCACTAATGTTCCATTTTCTAGTCAAACACAAATAGGAATTGTTGCTTACCAAAACATAAAAATGTTGGATACTGACAAGAAATGCAAGGTAGCACTTGGTCGGTGTTGGAAATGCCCCTTTCTGTAGGGTCATCCTGGAAGTTTTTGCCTTCCTCCTCCTATTTTTCTGACCCTGATTTTGTTGGTGTTAGGACTCTGGGCACTTTACCACTGCTGAAAAGTGCTAAAGTGAATGTGCTCTGTCCTCTAAACATGGTATGCTTGGGTTACACCTGTTTGGCATACTTGATTTACTTGGCAGTCCCTAACAAAGTGCACTATATGTGCCCAGGACCTGAATTAAATGCCTGCAGCACTGATTGTGCCACCCACCACAGTAGCTTTTCAAACATGTCTCAGGCCTGCCACTGCAAGGCCTGTGTGTGCAGTTGTAAACTGCCATTTCGACCTGGCAAGTGTACCCACTTGCTATGCCCAAACCTTCCTTCTTATTACATGTAAGCACCCCAAAGGTATGCCATAATTAACCGCAAAGGGCAAGGTGCAATGTATTTAAAAATTTGGGCAGACACTTTTAACATTTCCAGATAGTGAAAAACTCTTAAATTAGTTTTTCACTATTGCAAGGGCTATTTCTACCATAGGATAGCATTGGCTCTATCTTAAACATCTACATCTTTTACGTGTAATTTCCAATTGGGAAGAGATAGGTATATGGAGTTTGGTGTGGCTACCCTCACTATTTAAAATCACACCTTATGGTAAAGATGGATTTTAAATTGTAAGTCTGAAAATGCCACTTTTAGAAAGTTGCCATTTTCTTACTTCAACCACTCTGTGCCTCTGCCTGTATCTGAATACACGTCTGGTCAGGATGGCAGCCAGGGTATCTGTACACTTCAAAAGGATGCCTGGAAGCTTCTCCCATCTTCCAGAACCAGGGCCAAATGTGTAAATACTGGACCCCAGATCCCACCAACTCAGATTCTACTGGAACCAACGACACGCTGCCAGGAAAAAGGGCTGCTGTGCTGTCAGGAGGGACAGCCACTCCTCAACTGCATTGCTGTGTTGATCTACTGCTGCTGTTGTAGGAGGGACTGACACTTTGCTACTTGCTCTACTGTGTTGGCCTACTGCTGCTTCTGTAGGAAGAACTGTCACTTTGCTGTTTGCTCTGCTGTGTTGGCCTGCTGCCAGCTGCTTCTTTTCTGCAGTGAGAAGGTCTAGCCTTGCTCTTTACATCCTTGAACCTAAGAATCTCCAAAGGGTTGTTGGCTTGTCCCCTGTTCTTCTACAGCATCACTGACATCAGCGAGTGGTGTAAATAAGCTGCTACAGCATCCTGACTCTGCCATCTGTGAGTCTAGCCTGCCAAGTGGTGCCACCTCAGTCCTGGACCCTTGGAAGTGGGCCTATGGTGCTCTGCTTTTTGTGGTTTTCATCAGAACCACTAAAAAGCTTCACCGCACAGCTATCAGCCCTTCAGAACCGACGCACACGGATTTAAGGTACTATGGGCAGAGGGCCCAAGTGGATCACCATTAGCCAGCCCCCGCTCCATCTCGGTCAGCCTGAACTTGTGACTTTGTCCGGTTCTGGCCTGGCCAAATAACCACCCATGGTACTTTGCGATTCTATGCGCTATTGTCACCTACATTTTTAAAATTGGATCTACTTATTGGAGTTGTCATTTTGGTCTTATTTTAATCAGATAAATATTCTCTATGTTTCTAAACCTGTTTCTACGTCCTTTTGTGGTGTCTTTTACTGTAATTAAGTGTTGCACAAATACTTTGCACATTGCCTCTTAAGCCTGACTACTCTGTGCCAAGCTACCAGGGGTTGAGCACAGCTTAATTTATGGTGTGTATCTGACTTACCCTGACTAGGACTGTCGTCCCTACTTGGACAGGGTGTGTTTATCAGGCCAACCAGAGACCCAATTTTGAACAGTCCACTTAAACTCATTGTTAAGTTAGGTGTAAATCAGCCGAGCAATCTATGCAAAAAAATTAAACAAATTAAAATATAGAACTGATCTGCAAACCTAAATTTGAATTAAAGCTTGATATTACATTAAACTGGCAACAAAGAGCTGAACGTTTTTGCTCTGTGGGTTTAGCTACCCACTGATTATGTATCCCTTCTACAGGGTAAAGGAATAAGATTTAAGTGTACAGGGTTAAGAGTTGGGGTATAGAGGTTAGTGGAGTTATGGATTAGGGCACAGGATAAGACGTTTAAGGGTATGGGTCGCAGAAAAAGGGCATAGCATGACATATGGTTAGGGACTTAGGGTGGAGAGCTAAGGGTCTTGAGTATAGGTAAACTGATTGGGGTAAAAGGGTTAGGCATATAATGGTTTGAGGATTATAATGGTTATGCATTTAAAGGCTTGAGGTATATATAGGGTTAAGAGTTAGGATATAGGGTTAAGTGTTTCATCACACACATTAATGGCAGTGGTGGCTTATCAACAGGCATGTCAGCAAATTGCCTTGCTACCTGTAAATTATCCCATACTACCCGGAATCTGCCCATATGAGTTGTGCATTCATTTAGCATTCATAAAAATACAACGTTCTTGTTTTCAAAAATACTGCCAGTAGTGTGCACTCAACCCTCAGAATCTCCAGGCCACAGTTATTGACAGAAGGAGGGGCCTGCTGTAGCTCAACCACGGTCACCTTACAAAGTGCTACTGAAGAACATGGTGCTCTGCAAATGGATGTCAGGGTTATGCGTGTCAGGATGCAGTTCAGTTACATTCCATCACACAGTCACAATCCATATTTGTGTTACATCTGTGCTGAGAGCAGTGTCAAGAACTTCTGTCAGTGTGCATGAAAAGAAGATGCGTTCCTGCTGCTGAACACAGCACTGAACGCATAGCTGAGGAAATGCTCTTTCCACATCAAACTGGCATTTCTACGTTCATTTGGAGAGGTGTTCCACACGTTCCCTAGAGCACCACGCATGCAAGGCAGTGGCAATATTCTGGAAACCAGTGGAGAACGAAACATGTCAAACTTGGGCTTCTTCAAATTAACAAACGAATATCATAACTTTCTTGAAAGGGGTGTAGACAAGCATTAAAATCGTTCTTTTTAAGTTGGGGATCTCTTCACAGGCTGATAGACATTATGAAACTACAAAACTACCAAAGGATACCTTGGTTTAAACATGTCTCAATGACATGGGTGGCCTTGGATCTAGAAGATTTCTGGTTACACCCAGAAAACATTAGGACAGACATTCTTTCTGCAGTAATAAGGGCATACTGGGTCTATAAAACTCAGGCTCCTCAACTCACCTGGCCCTTTGTTAAGACATTACTTATTATTTAACCCAGAATGTAAACCATTTACTTTTATTGACACTATGTACCCGGCGGAAAAAAGATCCCTTTATCTTAAATTTCATCTGGGCACATTACCAGTGACCTCAGTGACTAACAAATTGCATATTGCCGAGAATGGGAGGTTGGCTCGCTGTCCCTGTCACTTGGGTGGCCAGGAAACACTTGTCCACTTTCTTCTATTATGCCCCTTTACAATTTCACCACGCCGTCTGTTTTTATGTCCACTTTTTAAAAAGTACGGTGTCAGGAAATGAAAGGAAGCGGAAGCCTTATGTATGCGTAGTGATGATAAAGACACCGTGTTGGCTGTCTCAGCATATATCCATGAGGCATGGAATTTAAGAGACTTAAATTATGTATAGTTTTTAACCGCCTTCAGTCTTCAAAAGATTACAGACTGTTAGTACAGCTGGCCTAACAGATTTTTGCTGAGAGGTGGTTGGGGACACTTCTGTTCTCTACCAATGAAGCAATAGTTGCAGATAGGGTTAAAGTAGTTTAGACAGAGGATGTTAGCTGTTTAGACGCCAAGCATATGACTATTTCGTGGTATGCATCAGGACAATTAGATGCACTAGTTTAATAGTGATATGAGTGACAAGGGAAGGATACGAGTATCAGTAGCCATATTCTGCAAATGCTTCAGTTGTGTATGGTGCCGCTAGGAATGCCTGAATACAAGTGAATTGAAACTAACTATAGAGGTTACTAAGACATTGCACTTTTTTATTACTGTTTTTTCAATATTGTGTTTTAAATGTTTATAATTTGTAATTTTGAAATTGTTATGGCCGGATAAGCTGACACCAATAAAAGGAAGGAAGGATGTTATGCATGGTTTCCTATCTAAGATGAAGCAGAGTCTTTTCCTGTGATGTCAGTTCCAGTTTGAATCTATACAAATCTCTAAGTTGTCAGTTTTTACTGATAAATGCAGACAGAAAACCATCTATTTGTTTGTCTAAAATTTAAAAAAATGAAAAATCACTGCAATTCTTAAGGTAACTCTTGGTATAAAAGGGGCAGCCATTGCGAAATGTTTGCCCTGGTATACTGGTGGTAATTCTTGGCATAAGGAAGGAAAATCATGGCATTTGGGGTAACAGGGGTGGGTAACCATGGCAAAATGCTCTTCTTATGAAACTAGTGGCATCTTTTGATGTATGGCTCACTGAAGTTATGTGGATGTCTTAAATGGCAACATTTTGGCACTGTATATTGTAGGCAATTCTTGCCATAAAGGGGCTTCCTGGTTCTGGGGGGCAAAGAGAACACACACTGAAAAACACTGATCCTGGCACACTGAATGTAATCATCAAGGCTCTCATAGCAGATTTGGAAAGAAGGGGGGGTCAACTCTGGCAGCTCTGTGCTTCGGGAAGCCTTTTCAGAGCCAATGACTTTTTAGCACATTAATGTGAAAAGCGTTCATTATAAAGCACTATTTGATCTATTTGTTTTCAAAATGTTCTTGTGGGAATACCAACTTCACCCAAACCCTACCAGAAGAATGTAGGCTCCCTTACTTGCTAAAATTATGCCCAAATACTTTCAAAGATCATCAGTACCAACCGGCTAAGGGTTTGAGGTGTGAATTAGGGGTTTGAAGTGAAGTCTTTAAGTGTTACGGGTACAGGACAAAGTGCATAGGGTTTAGGAGTATTGATGGTAAAGGTATGGGGTTAGGGTTACAGAGTTAAGAGTATGGGGTAAAGGGTATAAGGTAAAGAATGCAAGATTAAGAGTTTACACTACAGAGTTAGGGTTACTAGTTTGGGTACTACTGGTTTAAGGGGTAGAGGTTATGGTTTAGTGAACAAGATTAAGGATATATTGTTAATGGTTTAGGATACAAGGTTAAGGGTTTGGGGGTTTAACGTTGTGAGATTGAGGGGTTAGGAGTTAAATGGTTTGGCGTATAAGGTTAACCCCTAAAACTAATTTTATTGAGTGTCATGATGGATATATGTTTAATTTAAGGTTTGGTGGCGATTGTTATATTTAGCTGTTTGAGTTAAAAAGAGTTGACATTATATTAATTTATTTTAAATGGAACACACATCAATTTCATACTCTGCAACAGGAAGTGTCAACAACAAAAATTATGCTATTTCTGTTAAATTAAGAAGGTACAACCCTGGTTGGTACTGCAACCGCTACCTCAGTGGATTCAGTGGCACAGTGACCATGATTAACCCTCTGTGGTCGTTGCTCATGGGCTACAACTACCAAAATCCTTTGCTGGAATGGTGCAGCATTGCACCCGCGATTTCCAAAGAATAGTGTAGTATGCTATGTTGACACTGAAAACTTTACACTCTTTTTTTCAACTATCCCAGAGACTTGCAGCAATGACCATGCAGTTAAGAACCATGGCCAAGAACGGCCTGTTAGCTGCAATTTGCAGCAGGCTGCTGCCCATACCTGCCGCCCTATTAGACATATTGTATCTCTATACAGAACCTTAGCTATCAACACCAGCAATTTATGAACACCCTTCTACAAAAACAATCTACCATATCCCAATCGAAAAAGAGGCCGTACATCCGCTTTCAAAGGTCTAATCTAGATCCAACCTAGTTGGGCAATTATTGGCCTACATTTAACCTGCTTGTTTTGCCAAAGAATTGTGCCGAAAATTGTAGCTACCCAACTCCAGCAGCACTTAGAATCTACCTCCTGTCACTGTCCTTGGCAATATGGGTCGAACATCAATTGTGGAACTGAGACTGAACTCCTTGGGGTCTGGGATGAAGCTCCTAGACTTATAAATGTCAGTGTGGGATAACTACTGTGGCACACGTGGAGTAGGACTACTTAAACTAGCTTGAGTCATCCCTAGTTTCTCTATCAAAGAGTATTATTGGGCTTCCTTTCTTCCTCAAGAGGCTTTCCCACTGTTTTTGTTTCCACTGAGGTCACCGCTGTCCCTCCTACGTTTTAACATCCTGAAAAAAACTGCAAGTAGCATGCATTTTAAACTGGTGGCACAAATGTACATTAGACGACAGTTCTACAAGCAAGACCTGCAAGAACATCAGTTACATGCAGACAGGTGGATGCAGAATACCTTTTTTCAAAGCGAAACAATGAAGCTTATCCTGCTTGGAGTCCAAGGTGGTCACAGACTGGTGCCTTCTTCTATTTCCACTTCCAACCTGTTGCAAAAAAGGTTTTTAAAAAACCCTTCAGTTACAACCCGAAAAGACACTGAGCGTGCAAATAGGTGCAGTTACTGGAAGTTGTTTTCATAAACTAAAAAAATAATACTATGCCTGGACCTGGGGCAACGATTATGATCCCTTTCTCCACTTTATTCACCACCAGAAACCTTTTCAAACACCATAAAAGCACCCTCTACTATAAAGCATAAGGAAGGTGCTGAAAACCACCAATAACAGTCCTCAAAATATTGTAACATGCTGCGTTCATTCCTTATGGCCCCTCAGTCTTCGCTACTCCAGTAGCCATCAGTTAAGTAATCTTATTATTTTTTTATATTCCCTCAATTGGTACTGGTTTATTTAGCGCTCGCAGTGCATTAAAAAAAAAGTATGAGAACTGTGATACTGCGCATAGTGGGGGCGGGGTGAGTGATGTGGGGGCAAAGTCAAATGCGTGGCTAAATAAAATAAAATATTCTGTAACTTTTTTTTCGGTCCTTCACCTTGAGGTAACTACATATAAAATAAAGCACAGTTTAAATAAAAAGCAAGTTGTTAATTAGTGGGAAATGCACTATTGTACATAAGGAAACCTCTATTAGTGCACTGCAGAGGTCTGTGTCTGTAACCAGAGAGTCATAGAATTCATCCTGGTTGGAGCAGTAGAGAATAGTGACTTGTGTATGAATAGTGCTAAGAGGTCTGAACACAACCAGAGAGTCGGGGAGAGAGGAAAGACTAACAACCCATACTTTCTCCCGAGAAACAGAACCGTATACACAAGAAGTATAGGGTATTTGTGTGGGAACCACTGGCAACAAATTTTACCTTGGACCCTTTTGTCTCAGATTTTGAGGTTTATTTTGCGTGCTGCTTAAAGCTATGTGGTAGGGGAAATTTCCTTTACAGACTAGGTGGTCTCACACACTATATAGTGTCTTGCTTCATCATATGACCACCTAGCCCCATCCGGGTAGGACAATGCCACCTGGACGGACTCAAACTCACCGTTTAAAGAACTCGGACGGAGTGCAGAGATGAAAGTTATCTGGATGGATGTGGGATCCAGTTGTGCTAGGGAAATAATAAAAACACTTAGTCAATCACCTGTGAAATAATACACCTTTATTCATGGTGACTGGTGAGATTAAGAACAAATGATGAGACACCTATTTGAGAAGACACTATTTGAGAAGACACTATATATTGTGTGAGACCACCTAGTCCATAAAGGAAATTTCCCCTACCACATAGCTTTAAGCAGCACCCAAAATAAACCTCAAAATCTTAGACAAAAAGGTCCAAGGTAAAAGTTGTTGCCAGTGGTTCCCACGCAAATACCCCATACGTCCTGTGTATATAGTGCTAAGAGGTCCCAGTCTGTGACAGAAAACACTATACAGATGTAAGCTATTTTAAACTTGCATTACAGTATACTTGTGGCAGCTAGAGGGTGCAGCAGTAGAGACAGATGCACACTGGCTTCACCTCCTCGGCAGGTGTGAACTGTAATCTCCACATCAGATTTGCAAGACCGTCCAAAGAGCCCTGGCCTGCCTCACTGCACCTGGAGAAAGACGCCCCATGCTTGGAATCGGTATTTATACAAAATTTAAGTCATATGTGGTATTGAAATCCCACAGTGGGTCAGTATATAGCTTGGCATAAAGTTTACTGCCAGGACAGGGTCCAGGTGTGTACCCCATTTACTGAGAAGGGGTGGGATCTGTCCCGGGTGGAGACCCTGTTACTGAGCGTAAGGGAAATGTTTCCTCCCACAGACGTGCCCATTACACCAGATGATCTAGGTGGTGATGGCTCGCATGGGGACTCAATGGCGACCCAGATCCCTCAATGCCATGGCGTTGGTCGGCAGATGTAGTTCTAATTACTAAATCCACTCCAGTGAACTACTCGTCTGACATGCTGGACTCAGATGAACTTCTGCACCCAAATTCTAGGAATGGTCCCTGGGAGACAAATTTTCAGCTTATGTCGCAGGTAGACTTACAAAGCCTCTACCGAGAGAGGTCCAAGCACACCTAAAAGTAGATGGTCCTTGCACCTCCTTACTCTGAAAAGTTGGTTTGACACCAGAATGGTCATGTTCCTTGGGCAATATGTGTGAGATCCAAAGAAAGGCATTGACCACTCATAGCGATCTTGCCAAGATAAAATGCTAGATGTCACCGGTCCCCTCACCAAAATACTAGACATGGCCAAAGAGGCCAAGCAATCTGCATTCCTTATCTCCCCTGAGATTTTGTATGGCTGGGCCAAGCCAGAGATCATTTTCTTAGGAATTGATAATTGTGCTCTTTCTACTGAGAGGCGCAGGTGATGTTTCATGCATGTGGCCCCTAAGCTGGGAGATCTGGCCTTGTCAGAGGCAGGATCAATAGCTCAAGGGGTTTTGCTTGGGGACCTTTTCGTAAAAGAGCTGTCCCTCAGTAAGGCACAGGCTTCCATGAAGCACATCTTAGCCTCAAAGGCTTTCCCTGGGGCTGGTGGAAGTGGGCACCCAGCTGGCTGCTTCTCCTTCCAAACCCCAGCAAGATGCCACGGATTTTTGTGAGGGTGAGTCGAAGTTTGGAGGCTTCTTTCCATCTAGAGGTCTTAACCTCCAGCGGGGAGTCAGCGAGGCTTCAGGGGCAACGCACGCGGATCTAACTCAGGTAAGTGTTCTCGCTTCTTCCCAACTAAAATTGGGAAGGCAGTAAGTACAATGCCACAACCTGTGAAGACCGATCACAGCAGATGGATGAGTACTGCAGACTGTCCAAGGGCTCCAAAAAGAGTTTTACTGTACCCCTTGACAGGGGCAAAGTCTTCTGCCCCTTTCCTTTTTGGCGCAAGAGTCTCTCCTCATCTCACAGGAGGTGGGAACCCTGCTGAAAAAAGGAGCAATAACTCCATCTGCCATTCACTCACATGGTTTTGTCAGCAATCTTTTTTTTAGAAAAAAAGCGATGGGGGGGGGGGGGGTCAATGCCCCATAATCACCCCCAAAGAGTTCAAAGAATGACTGTTTTATCAACACTTCAAAATAGAGGGTATCCATTCTCTAAGAGATCTCCTAAGACCTCACACTAAGATCGGGGATCTGGATTTCTAAGACTCAATTTTCCTCCACACCACCGGTTCCTGCAGTTTGTGTGGGAAGGCCAACCCTAAGAGTTTATGAATTTTCTATTCGACCTCTCATCACCCTCTTAGTGTTTCACCAAGGTTCCTGCGTCTGGCCACGTAAAGTCTTCAACCCCAAGAGGTACATCTAACTGCATACTTGGAGGAATTCTCGTAATGGATCAGAGTCCAAAGAGACTATCAGAACATCAGCAGATAGCAGCCATCCTCCTTGATGATCTGAGCTTCATCATCAACAAGAAGAATTCACTACTTACCCCAGCGCAGAGGGTGACATTTCTGGGTTTTGTGATACACTCCAAGGAGACAACATTCAGCCTACCCTCGTGGAAAATCAAAAAGATATGACAAAAGCATTGCAAAACTCTCTCAACCAAACAGCCTCCCTGAGGCAAACTGCCCGTATTGTCGGTGTACTAGCTGAATCACATCAGGCCATATTTCCAGGCCCACTTTATTTCAGGGCCCTATAAGGTCTAAAATGATATCACAAGTGCAAAGGCCCGCTTAATAGGTTTGTAGCTTGTATGTCAATTTGTGTGTTTTCCTTTATGCGCATACAGCGAGCAGACCAACCTACTCTAAGATGGCGGACACAGTTTTCCCACTTTTTCCTCTTGTGCGACACGCCTAGCTGCATTGGCGCGAGAGTAAAAGTTATCAATGGCTATATCAATAGGGAGTGAAATAATGTAGAATTGATCAATGTACGGAAGTTAGCCGGTCTCTCCAAGTTTGGAGGAGAATATATGAACAGGTGAGTTCAGTCTGTTGTGATCATTTTTTCGCTCTACGAGCATCATGTTTAGACCCTCCGTACAAGTTTGGAGTTATAAGCAGGATGCAAATTTGCCCCCTTGCACGTGCATACTTATCTTTTTATTAGATGATACAATAATAAATATAAATCTATTTAATATTAACTTAAAATCAATTTTAAAAAAAGTACTTCTATAAACAGCAGAGTCCAATCGATCCCCGGTCTGCGATTAACTCTGTTCCTTAGTTGCCCTGTGTTACCTATCATAATAGTACTTGACCCATTCTAACGAAGGTCTTGTTAGCTCTTTGGCAACTACAGATCATTAAAACCTTTTCGCCAATAAGTTAAGTACATCAATTAAAACTTTTATACCCCTCGATCGATCGTTACTCAATCAGGACACAGCTCCAAGTCAGTTCTAGTGGCTAGCCCGTTCGCCATCCTCATACAATGTAGGTACTGGCAGCAAGCTTAGCGAAGGAGACCATGTTTTATCATCCCCAGCTCCCCTCCCCCGAGCCAAACCCTCTCTCTTCTAAACCACACACCCAAGAGAAAACGGATCAGTGGGTAAACTATGGCCTTATCCGCACTAGTCCTCAACAGGCACAGCGCAACTTTATAATCCCCAGGGATAGGCAAACTGGCCTAGGCCACCATCGCCTGGAGACTCAGTGCCCAGGATGACAATATGGTTGACCGTTTCAGGCTCTGATTTACCCAAGGGGCATAAGGTAGAGGACCTGTCTCTGCCCCACGAGCAGGAAAGGGCATTCACTGGCAAACAGCCATCTCTACAACACAGGAACAGACTTCTTGCCGTCGAAGGGGTAACAGAGTCCATGAAATCTTCATATTTAGACACAGCTTTGAACTCTAGATATATTTCTGTAAGGTGACCCTGATTGACGCTACACTGTTGATGCTCCCTGATATGCTGCCAATAGGCCCCCTTAACAACCAGTTTATCTCCTCTGAGGATGTAGTCTGGCTGTTCCCAGAGTGCCTCAAGCTTAAATTTTTTAAACCAAGTAAAAACAAAGCTTATCCATGGAACTTTCCGGGATAAGTCGAGCGTTACCAAATGTCTTAAGCATTCACTATGCATGGCCAGCTCGGGGGAAGACCAAACCGGTACCCAGTAAAGTAGGGGTTTTAGCTGTATTTAGTCACTCACCCGATTTATACCCATATCAAATCTCAAGAGGATAAGCGGAGTGCTAGTTGGTACAGCCGCTAGCGCCCTAATAAAATTGCTTTCAGCTACCCCTATCTTATGTGTGTTGGCATACCCCCAGATTTCTGCACCATAGGTTGCTGCATTGAAGGCCTTAGCTCGATATGCCTTAAGGGCTGGTGAGATAGAACGGGTGTTTGTAGCTTTAAAAAAACCAGAGAATGGCATTAGATCTGTGTGCTAGTAATAGGAACGTTTTGCTACTTGTGAGCCCCTTTTTAGTTTAGAAACCAAGGTGGTACCCAAGAAATCGAATTTCAACACTCTCATGATTGGAATCACCCACTTTTATGCTCCTAGTTCTTGCTGTAGAATTTTCAAAGACCATATACTTGCTCTTGAAGCAGTTTATCTCCAATCCCATTTCTCTACAGAAAGACCCACATTTTGTCACCAGATTTTGCAGTCTCATTGTGGACTTGGACATTAGCAGCGAGTCATCTGCGAACAAAAGGATGGACATTTTCTCACCGTTAATGGTCAGTGAATCATTTATACACTGGCCAAGATATTCGGCGATGTCATTCATGTAAAAAGAAAAGAATGTGGGGGCCCCAACACACATCCGTGCCGGACCCCCCGGCTTATTGGAATTATAGATGTTACTTCTCCATGCCCTCCCCAGAGAACCTAGGCATAATTCCCTTGATGCAACCTATCATGAGATCCACTAAACTACTAGGGGCCCACATTTTCCTCAGGACTTGCCACAGATGATCTTATGGAATTAAATCAAAAGCGGCTTGATGATCAACAAAGGCTACATATAACCTTTTACGTTGAAGGAAAACCTGCTTCCAGTACAATTCTGAAAACCTAAATACCTGATCAATGGTACTTGTTTTGGGCCAGAATCCTGCCTGCAGGAATGAGAATACCTCTTCGCTAGCTGACCATCCCAACAATTTGTCGAGTACCTGCCTAGCAAATATTTTTTGAAGATTATCCAGCAGGCTAATGGGGTGATAGTTGGCAGGGCAGCTTGCATCTCCTTTTTTTTTTTTTTTTTTTTTTTTAACATTGGGATAATTTCAGCCCCTTTCCAGGTATCCGGCATCCTACCTCTACTTACTATTACACTGGATAAAAATTGTATGTACTCAGCCCACACATGAGGCTCAGACTTGTACAAGTCTCCAGGAATTCCATCCAGGCTGGGAGCTTTCAGCGGTTTCAAACTATCTATAGCTGCCAACATGTCTTAAATGAAAAAAAAAAAATGGTTGGAAGTCTCATTGCCTCACCAATCTCACCCAGTGCTGTGCATAAATTCTCCGCCCCTATAACTAAATTAGGGTCTGCTGGGGGGCACGCTATGTACTGATGAAGGTTATCACAAAGGTTCACCCCCTTATCGGTTGAGATCACCAAATATAGAGCACCAAAGTGTTGCTCCCACGTATCAGGTGCAATATTGCAGCACCTTGGAGCATCCAATGTGCCAGGTCCTTCTGATATTATTGCCCAAAAGGCATGATTATCTCTTAACTTCATGGCCTTGAGTAACTTATGCCAGTTATCTTTATTCCTCTATTTTCTTGCCACCCTTTGAGCCTTTTTATACCTTACTCAAGCATGCTTAATCTCTACTTGATTGCACTTCCTTAGGGCAGTTACCAGCTCCAGTTTGGCCATCCTACATTCCGATTAAACCAATGTGGATGTTTAACTCCCGACCTTTGACTGCCACAATGTTCTCTGATAAAAATCAATTTAAGTTTGTTAAACAGTAAACCATGGGTTTGTAGAAAGAGATTGGGGTCAGCATGCAGGCCTTCTGGTTCATCTAGCTACTGTACAAACCACTGGTAGATCTCGGCATGTGTATCCTGATCGGCCAAGACTCTAGGCCACGTTACTCGCCACCTATTACTGAGACACCCCAGTTGGAAGCCCTAAGGAAATTCCCTCCGTTAAGCTCTACAGCTAGAGGGCTATGATCACTCTCGGTGGTGCTCAATACCTTCATATCCACCAGATCCCGCCACAGCCGTGCATTCATGAGGATATAAATTGATAGTGCTCCTCTGGTGCCCCCTTTTGAAGGTAGGCGCTCTTGCTAGATCCAAGCTAGTTCTCCTGTTACAGGCGCATAGCCTGTGTGCCACCACCAGTGCCACTATCTATAGGGCCATATCAGAAAGATAATTTTGTGGCTTGCCAGCCAATTGTGGGACACCCCTTTGCTCATCCTCCTCCCGGATTACAATTTTAAGAGCAAGACATGGTTCAAGTGGAGTGTTAAAATCACCATCCACTATTATTCTCGAGTTACTTTTATAAGTTTCCACTAGCATGTCAAGCATGGCCAAAACAGAGAACTACCGGTTTGCTGGCAACAAACGTGCATACACATTTAGTATCACTACAGTCAATCGACTAGGGAATCGTATTCTAATGCCCATTAGGTCAGGTGAATCGTTCCTAACCAAGATCTTAAGTCCTCCTACTGCCGACCCATTTTCCTTGGTGGGAGGGCCTCCACACTGTAAGTGGTAAATCCACAAACAAAAACCTTGTTCACAGCCCATGTTTCTTGGAACACACAGACATCGTATTTCCCTATAAGGGAGTTCCACTCTTTATCTGCCACATTAGGATTTACCCCTGCCACATTCCAGGAGATTAGAAATAAGTCTGTCCTATATTCAGGCAACAATTCGAGAGAAACGCCCCTGTGTGTATCACCCACCAGTGTGCTGGAAGCCCCCCTGCGGATACCTCTAAGATTGGTTCCCTAACAGCTAGACCAGGTGATGCAGGATTTCTCCTATCGGACTGTAGCCCGAAAGACCTAGTCAATCTAACTGGTCTAACGTAGACAATGGGTAATAACGATTCAAGTTGGTACCTGGAAAGTGGTATTGTGAGGTGGTCGGTATATGTCAGACTGAATGTTCCCAATACCCCTAACTACTGAAGGATAAAAAAAATTTTTAAAAAGGTAACGCTCTGATCCCCCCCCCCCATTCACTTGGCCTTTTGCACTAATTGAATTGAGCAGAAACTGGACACAACTTGGTGACTTGAAATTCACAATTATACAGTCACCCTGTGAGGCTTTTGGCGTAGGGCCCAACCAAGCCACTCTTAGAGTGGTAATAATTTCCTCACAGAGGACCTGAGGCCATCCCGACTGTTTCTGGACACAGTATGCTACTTTCTTTAGTAACAAATTATGAGACTCACTTACTCCTCTTGGTAGCCATGAGACATTCTCTAAAATAATAATAAATGGGAGTGCACTCCGGGGGGATACTGGGTCGAATATTAGGGGTGTCCGGATGCAAGCAAGAATTCCTGGGACCCTCTAGTCCACTAACTGGGTCAGCTGCCCCATCCCCTTCACCCACAGGATGTTCCCTACGTGGGCGATTAAGAGGTCCCTTAGTAGGTTCATTGGTTGCTTGTGATACTAATCCTTTACTTATTACTTGGTGAGTCAGGGATACTTCTTCAATCCCTCTCGGGCGTGCTCTCTGAATATCAGGAGTTACAGGAGACTCGAAAGTCCCATTACTACATCCATTCCTAGAGTTTGCAGCAGGATCTGTTGTCATAAATAGATTCATACTGTTTGATCTTTGGCTCTATTGAGTTGAGATGCTCAATTAGAGGCTGCACTTTTAAATCAAGGATGCAGCATAATTTTCTTCTGTCTGTTCAATTGTCATCTCCTGGGCCTGCCCGAGCCCCTGCCCTGCCTCATTCTCTGGTCCTCCTTTTTTTTTTCTTTTTTTTTATTCGGGTGGGGCAGTGGGTTACTGAGTGATTGCCACCACCTCTTAGATGTTTATAATTCCTTTCTGTATCTAATCCTGTCCTCTTCTCACATAGTACCACCTCACCACCTAAACTAGGTGTAGGGGCTATATCCATGGTTCCAGCCTCTAGGGAAGTGGTATTCAAACATGTTAATGTCGTGCCCCATCCACCCCGTGAGAAAAAATAAATTATCGGGCTCCCCTCAGAATTTTTCATAACTATTCTATTAAGTTGGCAATGTTTAAATACGTCTGGACTTATTTGAACATTGCAGTTAAGTTCAGTTACCTTTTTTTTTTAAATGTAATACACATTTTTCTGCCTAAAACAAAGCTTTATTATCTGCATAGTATTTCTTTTGGCTATAGCCTGGAGCCCCCCTGGGATCACTTGAGGTCCCCCTAGGGAGGCCCGCTCCCTAGTTTGAAGACCTGATCGGGCTCATCCTCATCCCCGGGGGTCCCATCTGCCGCAAGGTCAACGAAGGACATCTCAGCCCTACTTCTTCCCCTCACAACCATCTCTTCATCATTTGTAGCGCATACTAAAGGAACCCCCAGTGCTCCCAGGGAAGGGATCCACCAACTGAATTTCCTAGTAAATTATGCCCACAGCCCTTACTATAAATGTATCCATACTTGATTTACAGGAGCCTGCTTGGCCTATAGGGCTCATAGGCCCTGGAGAGGCCTTGCTGTTTGTCTTACGACTCGATGTCTTAACTCTGGGCATATTGCAAAACAATAGGGTAGAAGTCTCCACTGAACTAGCCAGAGACACAGCTCTCAACTTCTAACAAACTTCCCACAGCTCATAGGAATACAAAATAAGGAAGCAAGAGAATAGGCCACGCCTGTCTTCTACTGGGCGAAGATGGGCCCCGTCTTCGCCTGGGCATTCGTCTGCGGTGTTTGTTATATGCGCCTCTGGGCACCAAAATGGCGGTGAGCAACTTCCCCTGTCACATGGACTGCTGGGGGATGTAGGGCAGCCCTTCTGGACCCTTTGTCAAGTTCCTCATGCTGCGGGATGCGGTGTTCATTATATGCGCCTCCGGGCACCTAAATGGCGGTGAGCAACTTCCCCTGTCACCTGGACTGCTGGGGGATGTTGTGCGGCCCTCCGGGACCCTTTGCCAAGTTCCCCGCGCTGCGGGATGCAATGTTCGTTATATGCACCTCCGGGTGCAAAAATGGCGATGAGCAACTTCCCCTGTCACCTGGACTGCTGGGGGATGTAGTGGGGCCCTCCGGGACCCTTTGCCAAGTTCCCCGCGCTGCGGGATGCAGTGTTCATTAAATGCACCTCCGGGCGCCAAAATGTCGATGAGCAACTACCCCTGTCACCTGGACTGCTGGGGGATGTAGTGCGACCCTCCCGGACCCTTTGCCAAGTTTCAAGAGCCCAGAGTTAGTTGCAGCGTTTACACAACACGAGCTTTATGCTTGTTTTTTTATGCATGTTTTTAGTAATGAACAGTATGTGCAGTTATAGGCAATTCTGCATTGTATCATGAGCGACATGCCTGGTGCTCTCAGTATATACCTACAGTAAAGAACATTATGCGCAGTTTGTTTCCCCATATACACACACACTTGTCTTTTTATTAGACAAGCACAGAGTGTTGGTGCAGTTTTCCCTCAACATGAGTGTTATGCTTGTTGCTGTTCATGTATGCTGAAAGTATAGAATAGTAGGCATAGTTATAGGCAGCCTGAATTTAATTACGAATGATATGAGTGCTGCGCCTAATATGTTTATAGGAAATAATCACACGCGCAGTTATAGCCGCGTTCAAATTGGGGTAGCACTATGAGAACACACGGCGAGCCATGGCATTGTTAGTAACTGATGTTGCAAGTTGTGTACAGGGGACAGCCCTTCACGAGTGCTTCTTTCATGTTTTCAGAGCCTTTTGAGAGTTTGGGCGATTTACGAGGAGGGACCCATTAAAAATGATGATTGGAAGGAAAATACAATTGAGGAGAGCACCCATGCGTGAACCTTCAGGTAGAGTTTTCTACCTTGAGAATATAGGGTGAGGGACATCCCACCCTGTTTTGTGAGGTTACTAAATGAACTTTACGTTACAGATAAACGACAGAGGTCATTCATGAAGTGCTAAGTATTTCAAGAAAAGGCTACTAACAGAATAGGGACAGGAAATAGTAAGTGGTTCCATCTGTTCTTCATCACTTGACCTGGAGTAGAGGAAACATAAGTAGCATACACTACTAAGTGTTTGTGTGAGGGGGTGAATGTATCAGAATAATATTTAATAGCATGTGGTTCCACGTGGGAAGCTTGAGAATATGTAATGGAAGATGTTTAACAATATTAATTCACTATGGTGCTGGGATATTTCGATGTTAAATGACAGAAGTGATTTTTTAAGTTCACGCCAGGAATAATATCCTTGGTACGATGCATGGCAAGTGTAGTATGGCACCTGAGGAAATGTTGTATTTTGTAAATGTGAGAAAAAAGAAGAAAAAAAAAGACATATGCACAGTGCATCTGAATGAAGAAGAGTGGCATTTACTGAAGAAGGCAGTTTTGTGGAAATTTGCGTCGAAAAAAGCCACATATAATTTTGCAGATATCTTTCGAGTTGATAAATAATTAACAATGGGAAAAAAAGAATTAATAAATTATTTTGTTGTCCTTTCCATTTTATGAACATTAATATTGGCATGGATGAATTATTATTTGGTACGGTTCTGAAAAAGATATGTTAAAATTAAAGAAGTGTGCAATATATGTATATTTAAAAGCAATGATGTTAAATGCACATGTTTTTAATGATATGATGATGTACAGGCGAGGATGGTGTGTGAATGGATGCTGTGGAGTTTGCATGATTTTTTATTCTTGAGGGACCATTAACTTTAAAGTAGATATGAATTATATTCAATAACTTTTTGTACATTAGTAATAAATGGATTTAATAAAATAGATTATTTTCACCAACTTTCCTTGTCTGCCA
The DNA here is from genome assembly GCF_031143425.1 of Pleurodeles waltl. Classification (NCBI taxonomy): domain Eukaryota; kingdom Metazoa; phylum Chordata; class Amphibia; order Caudata; family Salamandridae; genus Pleurodeles; species Pleurodeles waltl. Next base: position 626,377,925 of record NC_090440.1, read on the forward strand.
TACATATAGATTAAGTTAGACACATTTGGATTTCAGGGTTTTGGTTTTAGTCACTGGCCCAGGACCCTTATTATTAACAGGGAATCCCTTATATATAAGTCACTTCAATAGGCGGACATTAACCCATGTTAGACACCACTTCTTTAGGGAACCCCACCTGGGTGAAAATTCCAATCAGGGTTCTCGTCACTGCAAGTGCAGTCACTGTCCTCAGAGGTATGGTCTCTGGGCGCCAGGGGGCACTGTCCACCAAGATCAGGATGAACCTGTTGCCCAGGGCAGTCTTGGGGCCCGGGGCCCACTAATGTTGATACCCTTACAAAGGGGGTATCAACGTCATGAAGGGGAGCCAGGGGAGTCTTCCGCTTTCCCCACAACTTCCCTCTGGCCTCGCACGTGGGGTAGGACCCGAAGAATGCATCTGAGGTCACACTCATTCAGGGCCAGTAAATGTGTGCGACAAGCCTGACAAATGTCTTTCTCTTGTACCAGAAGCCCTGTCATGGGTACGTCATGAGCAAGACCCAGTAGGAAGGCCCTGTAGCACTGGGAGACCACCAACACATGGGTTACACCACGCTCAGGAAACGTAGGCTGCACAGGTCATTCTCTCAGTAAATCAAGTGATCACCAGGGATGTTGCCAGCTGTCTGGGCCTTGGCCTGCCACTGTAGGCTCTCAAGAGTAGCACCTACTTTATGGGCTTTTCAGAACTCCTCCTTGCAGAGGCACCCTTCTGCTTGCCAACTGGCAAGCCCAGGTAGGTCCCCAGGGCAGCAATGTCCTTCCCTGTAGGTTCTGGTGTGTTGCTCTTAGGGCCAGCCATCTCCTGGTCCATGGGAGTTTTACAAGTGTGCTTCCCACATCCCTAGTCCTTGCTCCATTTGGCAGATACCTGGTCCATTTTTCCATGTTTCAGCTCCTCTTGATTACCTTGTCAGGCTGCCATGCACATCCACTCAGGCAAACCTAACATCTCCACGTGGGACTGGAGTTCCTTTCAGATGCTATACTCCAGGTCAATTCCAAGCAGACAATCCACAGGCATGGCTGGACTCACAGATACCCTTAAGAAACCAGAGACCTTCCAAGTTTTCCCTTCACCCCCATTCAAAGGGTATGCGAGCCACAGGATAGTGACATTCACAGTTGTCAGCTACTACAACCGTGTGGGATACCTTAGGAATTACCTGCTCTAGGGACACCAGATGACACCTAACAGTAGTCATACTATCTTCTGTGTCTTTCAGAGCCTTTAACTGCTACCTACTGATGATACCCTACTGTGCATACTATGAACTATTGGTAGGCATGTCAGCTTTTGGCACCATCTCCTTGTCACCCAGGAACACTAGGTAACCTCTACACTAGTCCCATTGCTAACTGGACACCTCCTCCCCAAGCACTACAACAACCTTCCTGGTGTCTGCTCAGCAGTGGGGGCTGTGCCCTCTTAAGGCATTTGGCATCCCCCATGGTGCCCATACCTACGGCACTCATAGCTATTGGAGGGGGGAATACCTAAGGGTCACTCTTCTTTTGGTCAGGTTCGGACTGGGAATTCTTTCCTTGAGAACTTATTTGGGGTCCTTTAGAGAAATTCTAGTTTTTTGTTTTGTTTCCCCTCCTTTTTTTCTTCTGGTGGGGACCCTGACCACCCTTTTGGTGATCCCCAGATAACGTTTAAGACATTCTGGTGCTGACCCAGAGATGTGCCCCCTGGGTAAGTTCTCTAAGTGAAGTGAGCTTGCTATCAATTGGGTGTTGGCACAACTCTGTTAATCAAGTAATCAGAATCAGATCATACAGCCCATTAAAATCAATTACATCACTACCTCTCACCCAACCACTCAGTGCCTTACTGGGTTAATCAAAAAAATCTGCCCAAGAATGGTTTGCCAACTTCAGGCTGTCCCTAAATATCATGTGGTACTTCGGGGAGGTGGTGTGTAAACTAAATATGGTGACAAGAATGACTTTCTTGGGAGCATATCTTATCTGGTTCTCCACCTCGGTCTCCACTAACCCCCCACCCCCACCCCCACCCCCTGTTGGTATGTGGGAACCAATCCTCCTCTGGGACCCTGTGCATTCTTGGGGCTACCTCATAGGCTGAAAACCATTTATCAATGTCATCCCTCACCAAATAGCTAGACACATGTCATGGGGAATGTGGACCCTCCTTTCTCCACTGGGCACTGTGTTGCTGCCACCACTGATGCTGAACCATGTGTGTTGCTTGGCTTTCAGATCCAGCTTTTAGACTCACTTGATGAGCCAAAAGTATGTTCTTCTCCTCATAGGCTCTGTCAGTCTCAACTTTTTTCCCCTGTAGGGCTCTCTGGGCAGCTGCCTCTTCCATTTTCAGTTTGTCGAGATGAAGTTGAAACTCTCTCTCAGCTCTCTAGCCCTCTACCTCATCAGGGGGCAGAATGAGGGAGGGCACACTGCTTACTCCCCTGTCAGGGGGCCTTACTTCTATGCGTATGTATCCTTCCTCCTCCTGCTGCTCAGGGCTTTTGGCCAGACCTTTCTTTTCCTCCACCTCATCCTCTAGGTCCACCTCCCCATCCTTTGGGTCTTCCTCCTCTTGCCCCACTGGTGTGGTCTGTGTTCTCCTCACTGGAGGTCCACTTTGGGATCGTTCTTTCCCACATTAAGTCCTCTTGCCTTGCAGAGCCTCTGCAGGTCCACCTTGCTCAGGCTGCCAGTGTTGCTTACCTCCAACTTCATTATAGCAAAAAGGATGTGAGGCAAGACTTAAATTTGGAAAAAGGAAAAAGAAATGACCAATCAGAAACTAAAAAGATTTTTTTTAAACAAAAACAAATATGATGTCAGATTATTTTCAAGGATGTTTGGTTTTGCACAAAATCACTGATTTGCACTACACAAGTACTGTATACCACCCAGTGCTTAATTTGTAAAATAACTAGTGCTAAAGCCCAAACCTCTGACAGAAGATGCTGCATGTGCTGCCAAAGGTAATGGTGCCACAGACTAAGGCTGTGTAGTCTTGATTCCACCTCATGCATCTATAGTCCATCACCAAGCACTCCATACCCATCAAACTCACTCCTGCATGTTCCTTTTTCACCCCTTCTTTCTCCCTTTGTTGCTGTTTTTCCATTTTTATCTTCCTCCTTCTTTCCCCCTTTTGTCTTTTTTCTCTATTTTGTTCTGGGACAAAAAACTTAATAGGTTATTAAAAAAAATATCCTGAGTTTAACCCTCGGATAAATTGGCATAAAAGGTGTCAGGCTTAACTTAGAGGCAGTGTGTAAAGTATGTATGCATCACTCAATCACTGATAAAGTGAAAACACAACACAAGAAAAATCCCATAACAGTTTAAAACAATAAATAATAATTTGATAAATAAAATGACACCAAACAAATTAAATCCAATCAGTAGAGCCAGAGTTATGAATTATTAAAGTTTTTAGTGAAATCTAGCACCCAAAAGATTAAAATGCAACCACAAGTATCTGGTCATCAAGACTGGGTCAAAGTCAAAAGTTAAGGCCAACCAAAATGGAGTGCGGGTCAGTTACACAAAGTAGAAAGGGCTTGGTCTCAGCTTTCCCTGTGGACTCAGAAACATTTTGAAGAAAATGTCAGAGTTCAGTGGGGCAAGGCAGCAGGCTGTGCCTGAGGAGGGGTCGTTGTTGCTGGGGAGTCACTGGATGAAGTCTTGGTGAAGGTATTGATGAAGGCCGGAAAAAGCTCTGAGCAGGAAAATCTGTATTTCCACGCCAAGGAGGTCGTTGATGGAGAGCCAGTCGCTGTCAAGCCAGATAAAAACATTTATCTTCCGACTTATACAGCTTTTTGGAATACGAAATCGTCCAGCAGAAAGAAGCTGCAGGCTGCAGCAGAAGAGGGTTCCACAGGGCTGGATACCATCCCAGAGAGGATCCCCTAAAAGAGATTTGCTGCCTTGGAGAAGAGAATAGCGGGAACTACCACTAACACAGGCCAACCAGGGATGCACCATCAGCAGATTGGTTGGCAGGTAGGTTGTGGTCTTCTGTCTGTTTTCCAGGACGTTTTGGTGAAAAATGTTCCAAGTCCCACGTTTTAGGAAGGAGCAGTACCACCAACACTAATTCCAAGGGTCCAGGACTTGGGGGCACCACTTGGGGGGTTAGGACTCACTCCAGCAGAGGTCAGGTGCAGGGTTTAAAGCCTCAGGCACTTGTCATATCCTTTTAGATCACACAAGAGGCCATCTACCTAGACATGGGAGTCACTTCTGGTTGCTCCATGGTCAAGGAGATGGCCCAGCTCTCCTTCAAGCTGCAAGACACTCCTTCAAGCAGACTCCTGTTCCTGGTAGCAGGAGGGGAGTCCTTTGGTCAAGGGGCAGTCCTTCTGAAGTCTTCCACATGTCCAGGAGTGTACTGAAGAGGTGTTTAGAGGGTCCAATATTTATATGTGTTGTGGGACTTTGAAGTTTGAGGATTCCCTATACTTCCCCCCACATCTAGTTCTGGAAAGGCTTTCCCTTCCCCTGTCAAGGCTCCATGAAGTCTGAGGTGCCAAAGGTGCGCATAAGGGTCCTTGTGTATGCTGGAGGCAAGCCCCTTTGAAGTGCAAGTGGGCCAGGGACCAGCTGTGCCACCCCTCCTCACCCCCAGCCATCCTTGGAGGATGGCCAATCCTGTCCACACTTAATCCCCTTTGTGTCACTTTCTGGGAGGAATACACAAAACCCAACAGCAGAGCCATTCAAAGTCATGTGACCCAAGACAACTGCAGAAGGTAAAAATAGTAAGGATAAGAAAATGCCAACTTACTAAAGGTGACATTTTCAGAAGTGCGACTTACAATTTGACTTTATCATTAAAGAGGATTTTAAATTACAATTCATTTGAGTGTAAATATGATATCTCTCAATCCAAAATAATACTTATGAAATGTAATAAGTTAATTAACTGTTAGTCAATGGGTGCAATGGGCCTTATAGTAGTGAAAAACATCTTAGGAGTTTTTCATTACCAGAAATGTAAAACACTTAAACACACATCATACTTTTTTTAAATATAAGGCACCCTGTCCTATGAGCTTTTAGGACCTACCATAGGGGGTGATGTGTGTATTAACAAGCATTTTTAATGCAACGAGTCTCGTATTAGCTCGAGTTAGAGCTATTAGCGTTGTAAAGAAAAAAAAACGCAGCCCGATCGCACGTGGAAAATAAACAGATAAAGTAGTCCAAACACCATGCTGAAAACATCGAGCCTGGTATGTTTTTAGTAGTTTACTGGTGCTGTGTAGGTGGGCTAAACACCGGAAAAGGCTTACTTATGCATGCCTTTCACAAATGAAAGCAAGCGGATTTTAAAAGGCAAGCACACAAACCAACGTAAGTGACTGGCGTGACATGGGTGTGGTTTGAAGCCCAAAGAGAGATTACAGAATGGGACGGAGCGCTTTGCGCTCGCCCATAAAAATGAAGATTAAGGCCTGGCAAAAGGTTTAGTTTGCCAGGTCGATACTGGTTTAAAACTGCACTACAGGCTGCAATGGCAGCCTGAGACATGTTTTAAACTGCTACAGTAGTATGTGGTACAAAAAGTGCAGCAGACCAACTAGTAGCAAATAAATTACAGGCCATGGGTACATGAAGTATCATACACTAGGGTCTTACAAGTAAATTAAATGTGTCAATCAGGTGTAAGCCAATTTTATCATGTTTAAGACAGAGGGCACAAGCAATTTCGTACTTGTTAGCAGTGGTGAAGTGCAAAGAGTACTAACGCCAACAAAAACAAATCCAGCAAAATGGGACTGGTGAAGTAAAAAAGTCTGGAGGTAATACCACACCAAGGATGTCAGGTCTAACATTCGCACCCACTGATATCTACTCAGGAACACATTCCTAACCATCATTTTTCTGCTCACCCTGCTTCTCGAATGACAGTGTGAATATTACGCTTGGTCCTACTCCAATGGGAGTAGTTCAAGCCAAACTGACAAGCCACATCCCTTCTAATCAGAAACAACAGCAAGATAGATTGATTTTGGCCTCATCTGAGAGGTGCAGCTAGGTCCTTTGATCAGTGGCCACTGGACCCACGTTTCAGCAATTGAAGAGGCAATCCTTTATTGGTTTTGCTTTTTTGGACGGCATCAATGAGGTGCAGCCTCAGTCCTATGACAAGGCGAGCACAGGACCTACGTCAGAGAATACCTATAGCCTTCAGAGTTTCCTACTGAGTAAATATAAAAATGATGGGTAGAATAATTAAAATCATCTCAACTACAGGTAATGTCTCTAGGTCAAATTCGAGCCCATCTTTTTTTGTTTTGCCTAGAGAGCCACTACAAGCAAGGATCAGGATATGCAAATTAGCCATTATACAGCTCCAGTTGGAAAGGTCTGGCATGAACTTCCAGGCAAGTTAGACTCCGATTGATAACAAGTCATTTTCAGCTTTGTCAGGCTTCAGCAGTAAGGTTCAGCTGAAGCTCTACAGCACAATAAGCAAGGGCCCATGCCTCAGCATACATGTTGTACTTAAGTAATTGCATGAAGAAAAACATAATGGGAGGAATGCTTGAGTTATTCTCAGCCACTATTAATTACTAGTGACTTTATTTCAGACCATCATTTTTTAGAGCTCTATTGCACTACAAACAGGTACCAGCATACGCTAATCAGCCCTCCAAGAGGAATAGCCCAGCTCAAATTGCTAAGCCATGCAATCGTTAAACAGTAACAAAAGCAACTTCATTCCAATGTCAGCCTTATTGGACTTCACCAGTGAGACCCAGCTTGAGTTCTATAGCACACCCATCACCAATTACTTTTGTGCTGATTAAGTGGATGTTTTTCCTTAAAACCGGGATGAGATTTTACTGGTTGAATGTTAAAGAAGATTTATTAAAAACATTATTGTTGGTGCAGGGAATCCCATAATTTTTACACTCTAAAATGTAGCTCAACAGAAATGCCCACAACTCAGTAAATCGCAGATGGTACTTAACCTAAATTTCATGAGGTAATGTGTCCCCGAGGTAAGTCACTCCCAACACATCAACATATCAGAAAACAGTCAATAATTGAGTTCCAGTTCCACGGAATTGCTAAAGGATTTTATTACAAAATTCAAAAGTAAGGCAATAGAGATAATGCCATGAAGGCTCTCAGAAAACAGGGCATTACAGAGAAATGTAAATTCAAAAGTATTTTAAGTCTTAAGTGGGCAGCAAACTTGAGCGAGAGGTGGGGAGCATCCCGAACAACCCCAAGACTTTCCAGACAGCAGATGATGTTCGTGGCAAACTAGTTTTCAAAATTTTGTGAAGAATCGTGAAACACAGCCAAAGTTATTAGCAAACCAAAAATACTTTTCTGATGGAAACTAGGTCTAACTATAACTACCTACCAGCATGTAACTGTATTCTGCACGTTATAAATGATGCACAGCAATATAAATGCACAAACATTCTCCACACTATCACAGACAGGGTTTCTTGATACCATTCTTCTACACTAATGGTATGTTCCTCTAGCATGAGACTATTGCGGCACAACATGAACAGTGATTGCAAATTCTGGAACAGACGTGAAACATTCTTACTTCAGGTTGGAGCTGTCCAAACTGTTAAAACAGACTGAAAAAAAAATGTCTTGCACAATGTGCTTTTCTGTAAAAGAGAACAGTTTTCAAATGTAAACATATTTTAAATGCCCTAGTTTCAAATTAATTAATGCACCTAAAGGGCAACTTTTTTCAGAGTGACAGTGTTATGTGGTATCCCTTATACCATTCAATATAGGAAGTCAATGAAGTGCCCTGTGGGAGATGCTATTTTAAGGTGCAGTTGTTAAATGAAGGGTAAACATCTGTCATACACCAACATTTCCCAAAACACAACAGCAACTAGTTGCAAAAAATGCGTAGCAGTCCTTTAGCTTAAATAAAATGGCTGCAGGGGAAATTGCTACTAGGCTGTTATACTGGTTTGTGGTAAACTGCTGCTAAACGGTGGTAGAAAACCGTCATCGAATCTTCCTCAAAACGACAGCGCTGGAAAAGAAGGGATTAGGTGTGAAAGGAGGCTCTCGGTAAGATGTGGAGAAGACTTTCAGTAAAGCTGTCCAAAAGATGTAGGGATAGCTGTGACACCGTCTTTCAAGGAGGCAATCAATAATATGTGCTGGAAGGTGTCAGTAAAGCTACTGTTTGGCTGAGTCACATAACAAAACCTATGATAGAAGGTAGTGCGCTAAGTGAGCCACGGCAAGCCAAAAGCAAAACATATGGGGATTGACCGAGGGCCCCATGAAGCGTTCTATTAGGGTCCTTTGCTGAATGAAGACCGAATGTACCTGCCTGTCAATCGTAATTGCTGCAATGCAGTGTCACCAGAAATCCCCTTTGTAACACAGGGATGAAGCAACATGGTGACACTGCTGTTTACCCCTGATGACTCTGGTCCTGAGTACTATTTCATTCAAACCGAATATACACTATTTCTAGTTATTTTAAAATGTACTTTATAAGGAGGTGTATTGCTAATGGAACCAAGATAATTGTGCTGTGTAACTTAAATACATTATCCTCTTGATTATAATTGTGTTCTGCTCATCAAGACAATGAATTTGCAAAGCACGGGAGGGATTCTGTTGCGCAAGAAATAGGCTGCAGTCTTTGTTACTAGGTTAAAAGCCCCCACTACCTCTCGCATACACACCTTTTTTAAAGCACTGAATAAAGATGTGCTTTATCTGGAATAGACAGATTAAATTATCCTTTCGTGCTTCTGAAAGCATCACTACCACAGCTCTTGAACAACCACTGGAGAATTGCAGCACACAAATGAAAATGAAATCGCTGTAAGAGCAACACGGAACAAAACCGGGGAATTTTCACCCCTTACATCTCAACTAAAACCTTCAATGCATTGCCTTGGGCAGGATACCCAAGACTGCCAGACTTAAAACTAAGCAGGTACGCATAGCTCTCAGTTGCCTCCCTAGGGAAAGCCATAATCGAACTGGAATTTATATTCTAAAAGCCCATATACTTTGCAATTCATTTCGATATTAACGTTCTGCTGGGTAGCATTTCAGTCACAAATGCACAGCTGCCAAGGAGATTCTACTCGTACGTGACACCTTGTCCTTTTCATCACGTTGCATTCTGGGAGATACTACGAGCTTACTACGGATATCCACACATCCCACGCACATAACTGTTTAGGCACAAAAGTCAGGACGAGTTGAAATGTATAAATGACTACCAGTGGCTATCACTATCAGCTACGCAAATGACCATCGTTACACCGTGGACAGGTTGCGACGCATGCTTCTTTTTAGGAAAGATCTGCAACTTTATTCCGACACAAACGCGTACATAGATTTAAAAGCACAGACACGAGAAAAAGTAACGATGGGCAAAAATAAAATAACGTGAAGGTAAGTCCGTTCATCATTGTTTTGGGTTAATAATAAACAAAGATAATGCACACAAAAAAACTATAAACTGTGAAAAACGTCATTTTGGCATTGAAAGCTTCAACACGTTAGAGATAAATTAAATGCTTCCCGTTCCAGTATGGCGTCTATTAACTAAAACTGACTTCAGGAGCCTTTAAAACTGCGTCCGCGCCATCTTGAGACGGGGAAACATGGCAACCTACTTAATTTCGTTAGGCACTAAATCTGAGTGGGGGTTCCTGCCACAAATACTTACGGAAATAGACCACGGGTATCGGGGTACATGGAGTGAGAAGCGGACTTTCAGTGTTGTAGCGCGAGGGAGAGGAACAAGTGACGCCTTGGTCACAAACATGTATCGTATTATGTTCTCCAGCCCTCGATAGCACCCTTTAATAGCACTACAGACGATGCTTCTGCGAGGGGGCGGTGTCTCTCATATAGCAAATGTCCATTGGATGCCACGTGACGCGCGAAGCTTACCTGTCAAGTACTTATTGGGGCGCGAGAAAAGAAATACAAAAGTGATCCTTTCGTTCCATAACCAATAATTGTAAGACTACAAGCTGCGTATATTACTTTTTTTACTTCATTTGGTGGCCCTGCAAAGCAAACTTCGCGCTCAAAACAAGTAACAACATTACGAAAGTTGTAAAACAAACGTTACGTATTATTTTAAAATAAAGGCAAAAAGGCACAATAGGCGTTCATTTGCAAATAATACATAACATTGTCCTTTTACATAACATTACATGAAAACATTATGTATTATTTGAATGTAAAGGCACAAAAATCACATCAAAATCAAGCTTCTATTTTTCCAAATAATATATAACGTTTTCATTATACATAATATTACATGCTATTTTTAAATATTAAATAACATTCTCATGAGCCGCATGAGTTTTAAATGTGTGTGACAGGACCATAAACAAGCCCAATTGTAATGTGCATGTTTTAGAACAGAACCTTTCTGGCTCCCCAAGGAGTCCGTATCAGCATGACAAGGTATGAAAGCGTGGTTTAAAATGTTAGAGTTCACATCTACGTGCAGAGGATTAAAGACATGATTTACAGCTCCATGTGTGGCCTAGTTAGTTAGTGGGCACCAGACTGGGAAAGACTCTACAACTGGCGACGAGAGTAGGGTAAGTAACCCAAATAAAGTGCTCTTCTGGAGAGTCTGCCTTGGTCCAAGCAAACTGCTCGTGCGTGCAACGAGTGCCTTCGTCGTAGTGCTGAGTCAACAGTTGGCGTATGTGGAATCTAAGCGCAACTCCAGCCGGTGTGAAGCTTGTGAATGGAAAGAGCTTCACAGAAAAGTCTACGCATCACTGGTCAAGAAACTATAATCAAAATCCTAAAAAAAAAGGTACTGCGCTACCTTGCAAAATAAAGTTATACAATATACGTAGGGTTAACGCTGAAGGCGGATTCAACCAGGTTTACAAAGTGTAGTTTCAGATACCAAATAGTGCTGGCTGACAGAACAAGTAAAAAAGAAGCATACTGTTATTAGTCTTACCTGAGTCTGGATAAGTGGAGCATTACAACCTCAGCACCAGGTGGGAAAGACCCAGGAAGAAGCACTGGGGTTGTGCTTAGTGAGCTGTCCAATACCTGAAGTGGCATACCATCAAAGCTGTCAGAGGTCTCCATGAGTGAATGGGTTTCCCTACAGACCGATAAGAGGATCAAAACTTGAAGGACTGTTGTGTATGACCCAGAGGCCGAAACACCATCAGGCCTCAGTGATTATGTAAATTCCCAGGTACAGTCGATAGCGTTTCACAGAGCTCCACCCTCGACGTCAGCCACTCCCATGAACAGTTAAAATGCTGCTGCCTTCCTCAAACCACCATTGGCATTCAACACTGCCAAAAAGCAAAACATTTGTGATAAATGGACTGCATGGATCCAGACATTTGAAGAGTTTATAGATGCACTTGAAACGACTTATAACAGGAGGATTAACAAATATCTCAAAAATCTTGTTGGTGATGGTGTGAAAGAAGTCAAAGAAACGCCAAGAACTGGCAAAGAAGTGACGTACCATAATATTAAGAATCCGTTGAATTTCAAGTTTAATCCATTACCAAATGTTGATTATGAACAATATGGTTTCAGTCAAGAACATCAAAGAGTTGGCAAAACAATCGATTGATTTCTGGAAAGATTCGACACTATAAGTTCAATGAATTTAATGATGAAGACGCCATACGGCTTAGGGTAATCGATGGATGCTTGTCTGGTTCATTCAGATGACAACTGCAGAGAGAAACTCTTAGCCAGGAGCGAGAGTTGATGACTGCCACAGCTGAGGAAAATGCTGAGACACAAGCTGCTGACATGGAGGCCGGAGGTGCCCAGAGCAAGTCAGGCATGAGTGTTTAAAGAAGTTTGAAAAAAAAGACTGAAGGACACAAAGTGATGTCCCCACACAAAAAAAAGTTTGCTTCGGGCATGTATTTGTGTTTCCATACAAAGGAAAGTGTCCCACTATTGGTCAGAAATACAAAGGCTATGGTAAAGACAACCATTTTGTGACAATGTGCAGAGCGAAGGAAAAAGTAAGAGTGCCGTGATGCAAAGACAAAATGGCCACCAAAACGTTCCAAAAGCAAAATTCGTTGCACTCCCACAAGGAAAAGCGGTGACATCAGTTGAGGCACATAGATACTAAATGAAGTTGATTGTCATCTAAAACATCATCAAGCAGTTCTTCAGCGTCAATAATAAGGGAAAGTGAAGAAAGTGATTGTGCCATGTCACTGCTTACCTCTGACAAATGTGCACGTGTAGGAGGCTGGCCTGGCTTGTAGTGGGTACCAAGGGGTACTTACACCTTGCACCAGGTCCAGGTATCCCTTATTAGTGTAGAGGGGTGTCTAGCAGCTTATGCTGATAGAAAAGGTAGCTTAGCAGAGCAGCTTAGGCTGAACTAGGAGACGAGTGAAGCTCCTACAGTACCACTAGTGTCACTTGCACAATATCATAAGAAAACACAATACACAGTTATACTAAAAATAAAGGTACTTTATTTTTATGACAATATGCCAAAGTATCTCAGTGAGTACCCTCAGCAAATATACACAAGATATATGTACACAATACCAAAATATGCAGTAATAGCAATAGAAAACAGTGCAAACAATGTATAGTCACAATAGAATGCAATGGGGGCACATAGGAATAGGGGCACCACAAACCATATACTCTAGAAGTGGAATGCGAACCACGAATGGACCCCAAACCTATGTGAGCTCGTAGAGGGTCACTGGGACTGTAAGAAAACAGTGAGGGTTAGAAAAATAGCCCACCCCAAGACCCTGAAAAGTGGGTGCAAAGTGCACCTAAGTTCCCCAGAGAGCACAGAAGTCGTGATAGGGGAATTCTGCAAGGAAGACCAACACAGCAATGCAACAAAGATGGATTTCCTGCCGAGAGTACCTGTGGTACAAGAGGACCAAGTCCAAGAGTCACGATCAAGTCGGGAGTGGGCAGATGCCCAGGAAAGCCAGCTGTGGGTGCAAAGAAGCTGCCACCGGATGGTAGAAGCTGTGGATTCTGCAAGAACGACAAGGGCTAGAAACTTCCCCTTTGGAGGATGGATGTCCCACATCGTGAAGAAGCTTGCAGAGGTGTTTCTGTGCAGAAAGACCGCACACAAGCCTTGCTAGCTGCAAGGGTCGCGGTTAGGGTTTTTGGATGCTGCTGTGGCCCAGGAGAGACCAGGATGTCGCCAATTGCGTGAGGAGACAGAGGGGGCGTCCAGCAAGACAAAGTGCCCACTCAGAAGCAAGAAGCATCCGCAGAAGTGCCGGAACAGGCACTACGAAGTGGAGTGAACCGGAGCTCACCCGAAGTCACGAAAGAGGGTCCCACGACGCCGGAGGACAACTCAGGAGGTCGTGCACTGCTGGTTAGAGTGCCGGGGACCCAGGCTTGGCTGTGCACAAAGGAAATCCTGGAAGAGTGCACAGGAGCCGGAGTAGCTGCAAAACACGCGGTTCCCAGCAATGCAGTCTAGCGTGAGGAGGCAAGGACTTACCTCCACCAAACTTGGACTAAAGAGTCACTTGGACAGAGTTGCTGAGTTCAAGGGACCTCGCTCGTCGTGCTGAGAGGAGACCCAGAGGACCGGTGATGCAGTTCTTTGGTGCCTGCGGTTGCAGGGGGAAGATTCCGTCGACCCACGGGAGATTTCTTCAGAGCTTCTAGTGCAGAGAGGAGGCAGACTACCCCCACAGCATGCACCACCAGGAAAACAGTCGAGAAGGCGGCAGGATCAGCATTACAAGGTCGCAGTAGTCGTCTTAGCTACTTTGTTGCAGTTTTGCAGGCTTCCAGCGCGGTCAGCAGTCGATTCCTTGGCAGAAGGTGAAGAGAGAGATGCAGAGGAACTCTGATGAGCTCTTGCATTCGTTATCTAAAGAATTCCCCAAAGCAGAGACCCTAAATAGCCAGAAAAGGAGGTTTGGCTATCTAGGAGAGAGGGTAGGCTAGCAACACCTGGAGGAGCCTATCAGAAGGAGTCTCTGACGTCACCTGCTGGCCCTGGCCACTCAGAGCAGACCAGTGTGCCAGCAGCACCTCTGTTTCCAAGATGGCAGAGGTCTGGAGCACACTGGAGGAGCTCTGGGCACCTCCCAGGGGAGGTGCAGGTCAGGGGAGTGGTCACTCCCCTTTCCTTTGTCCAGTTTCGCGCCAGAGCAGGGCTGGGGGATCCCTGAACCGGTGTAGACTGGCTTATGCAGAGATGGGCACCATCTGTGCCCATCAAAGCATTTCCAGAGGCTGGGGGAGGCTACTCCTCCCCAGCCCTGACACCTTTTTCCAAAGGGAGAGGGTGTAACACCCTCTCTCTGAGGAAGTCCTTTGTTCTGCCTTCCTGGGCCAAGCCTGGCTGGACCCCAGGAGGGCAGAAACCTGTCTGAGGGGTTGGCAGCAGCAGCAGCTGCAGTGAAACCCCGGTAAAGGTAGTTTGGCAGTACCCGGGTCTGTGCTAGAGACCCGTGGGATCATGGGATTGTCTCACCAATGCCAGGATGGCATTGGGGGGGCAATTCCATGATCATAGACATGTTACATGGCCATATTCGGAGTTACCATTGTGAAGCTATACATAGGTAGTGACCTATGTATAGTGCACGCGTGTAATGGTGTCCCCGCACTCACAAAGTCCGGGGAAATGGCCCTGAACAATGTGGGGGCACCTTGGCTAGTGCCAGGGTGCCCACACACTAAGTAACTTAGCACCCAACCTTTACCAGGTAAAGGTTAGACATATAGGTGACTTATAAGTTACTTAAGTGCAGTGGTAAATGGCTGTGAAATAACGTGGACGTTATTTCACTCAGGCTGCAGTGGCAGGCCTGTATAAGAATTGTCAGAGCTCCCTATGAATCACAAGAAATGCTGCAGCCCATAGGGATCTCCTGGAACCCCAATACCCTGGGTACCTCAGTATCATATACTAGGGAATTATAGGGGTGTTCCAGTATGCCAATGTAAATTGGTGAAATTGGTCACTAGCCTGTTAGTGACAATTTGGAAAGAAATGAGAGAGCATAACCACTGAGGTTCTGGATAGCAGACCCTCAGTGAGACAGTTAGTCATAACACAGGTAACACATACCGGGCACACTTATGAGCACTGGGGCCCTGGCTGGCAGGGTCCCAGTGACACATACAACTAAAACAACATATATACAGTGAAATATGGGGGTAACATGCCAGGCAAGATGGTACTTTCCTACACACACCCCCCCCCAAACGAAGGACAATAAGACTAGCCATGACCTGATGAGTCTTCATTGTCTAAGTGGAAATATCTGGAGAGTCCATCTGCATTGGAGTGGGTACTCCCAGGTCTATGTTCCACTGTATAGTCCATCCCCTGTAGAGATATGGGCCACCTCAATAATTTAGGGTTTTCACCTTTCATTTGTTTTAGCCAAAGTAGAGGTTTGTGGTCTTTCTGAACAATGAAGTGAGTGCCAAACAGGTATGGCCCCAACTTCTTCAGTGCCCAGACCACAGCAAAGGCCTCCCTCTCTATGGCAGACCAACGCCTTTCTCTAGGGGTCAACCTCCTGCTTATAAAAGCAACAGGTTGATCCTGGCCCTCAGAATTAAGTTGTGATAAGACTGCCCCTACCCCTAATTCAGATGCATCAGTTTGGACAATGAATTTTTTGGAGTAATAGGGGCTTTTCAGGACAGGTGCAGAGCACATGGCCTGCTTCAGCTCCTCAAAAGCTTTCTGACAGCTAGCTGTCCATAATACCTTTTTAGGCATTTTCTTAGATGTGAGGTCATTAAGAGGGGCTGCAATGGAGCCATAGTTCTTTATGAACCTCCTGTAATACCCAGTGAGGCCTAAGAAGGCTCTCACCTGGGTCTGAGTGGTAGGGGGAACCCAATCTATGATAGTTTGGATTTTCCCCTGAAGTGGTGCAATCTGTTCTCCACCTACCAAGTGTCCCAGATAAACCACTTTGCCCTGCCCTATCTGGCACTTTGAAGCCTTGATAGTGAGGCCTGCCTTTTGCAGGGCCTCCAAAACTTTCCATAGGTGGACCAGGTGATCATCCCAGCTGGAGCTAAAGACAGCTATATCATTAGATATGCTGCACTAAAAGCCTCCAGACCTTGCAGGACTGTATTCACTAACCTCTGAAAAGTGGCAGGTGCATTTTTCAACCCAAAAGGCATTACTGTGAATTGGTAGTGCCCTCCAATGGTTGAAAATGCAGTTTTTGCTTCTGCATCCTCTGATAACTTGATCTGCCAATACCCTGCAGTCAAATCAAAGGTGCTTAGATACTTGGCAGATGGCAGTGTATCTATTAGCTCATCTGCCCTGGGTATAGGGTGAGCATCAGTTTTGGTTACCTGGTTGAGACCTCTATAATCTACACAAAACCGCATTTCCTTCTTTCCATCTTTGGAATGAGGTTTTGGTACAAGTACCACAGGAGAGGCCCATGGACTTTCAGAGTGCTCAACCACTCCCAGTTCAAGCATTTTCTGAACCTCTTGTTTTATACAGTCCCTGACATGGTCAGGCTGCCTATAGATCTTACTTTTGACAGGCAAGCTGTCTCCAGTATCTATAGTGTGCTCACACCAAGAAGTGGTGCCTGGCACAGTAGAGAAGAGTTCAGAAAACTGACCTAGGAGATTTATGCAATGGTCTTTCTGCTCAGCAGTAAGACAATCTGCCAAAACTACACATTCCACTAGAGCATCTTGTTCTGTGGAAGAGAAGAGATCAGGGAGAGGGTCACCCTCTTCTTCCTGTCCTTCATCTGTTGCCATGAGCAGGGTGAGATCAGCCCTGTCATAGTAGGGTTTTAGGCGATTGACATTGAGCACCCTAAGGGGACTCCTGGCAGTGCCTAAGTCAACTAAGTAGGTGACTTCACCCTTTTTCTCAACTATAATGTAGGGTCCACTCCATTTGTCTTGGAGTGCTCTTGGGGCCACAGGCTCCAAGACCCACACTTTCTGCCCTGGTTGCTACTGAATCAGAACAGCCTTCTGGTCATGCCATTGCTTTTGGAGCTCTTGGCTGGCCTGAAGATTTTTACTGGCCTTTTTCATGTACTCAGCCATCCTAGTTCTTAGGCCAAGTACATAGTCCACTATGTCTTGCTTAGGAGCTTTTAAAGGTTGTTCCCAACCCTCCTTAACAAGTGTAAGAGGACCTCTCACAGGGTGTCCAAATAGGAGTTCAAAGGGGCTGAAGCCCACTTCTTTTTGGGGTACCTCCCTGTAAGCAAAAAGGAGGCAAGGTAACAGGACATCCCATCTCCTGCGGAGTTTTTCAGGGAGTCCCATTATCATTCCTTTGAGAGTTTTATTAAACCTCTCAACCAGTGCATTTGTTTGTGGATGATAGGGTGTGGTGAACTTGTATGTCACACCACATTCCTTCCACATGGCCTTTAAGTAAGCAGACATGAAATTGCTTCCCCTGTCTGATACCACCTCTTTTGGGAAGCCCACTCTGGAAAAGATTCCCAGGAGGGCCTTTGCCACTGCAGGAGCTGTAGTGGTCCTTAGAGGAATTGCTTCAGGATATCTGGTGGCATGGTCCACTACCACCAAGATAAACCTATTGCCTGAAGCAGTAGGAGGGTCAAGGGGGCCAACTATGTCAACCCCTACCCTTTCAAAGGGAACCCCAACCACAGGCAGTGGAATAAGGGGTGCCTTTGGAGTGCCACCTGTCTTGCCACTGGCTTGACAGGTTTCACAGGACTTACAAAATTCCTTTGTGTCCTCTGACATTCTAGGCCAATGAAACAAGGGGACAAGCCTGTCCCAAGTTTTCATTTGCCCTAAATGTCCAGCTAAGGGAATGTCGTGGGCTAGAGTTAGGAGGAACTTTCTGTATTCCTGAGGAATCACCAATCTCCTGGCAGCTCCAGGTTTTGGATCCCTTGCTTCAGTATACAGAAGGTTGTCCTCCCAGTAAACTCTGTGAGAGTCAGTGACATCCCCATTTGCTTGTTTGACAGCTTGCTGCCTTAGACCCTCTAGTGTGGGACAGGTCTGCTGTGCCACACTCAGCTCCTCCCTGGAAGGTCCCCCTTTCCCCAAAAGCTCAGCAGTGTCTGCTTCCAGCTCCTCTGGTGTAGGTTCTGCACAGGGTGGAAATTCTTCTTCCTCAGAAGTTGGATCCACTGTAGAGGGAGGGATAGTAGGTATTGTTTTACCTATACTAACCCTAGCTTTAGGGAGCACTTGGTCCATTCTTCCAGGATCCAAGTCACCCTGTCCTTTTTGCTTTTTGGCCTGAGCCCTGGTCAAAGCAAAAATATGCCCTGGAATGCCCAGCATTGCTGCATGAGCCTCCAACTGCACTTCTGCCCAAGCTGATGTCTTTAAATCGTTCCCTAGTAGACAGTCTACAGGTAAATCTGAGGCAACCACAACTTTCTTTGGACCAGTAACCCCCCCCCCACAGTTGAGATTCACAACAGCCATGGGGTGGCTAAGAGTGTTGTTATGAGCATCAGTCACTCGGTACTGGTGACCAAGTAGGTGTTGTTCAGGGTGGACCAGTTTCTCTATTACCATGGTAACACTGGCACCTGTGTCCCTGTAGGCCTGAACCTCAACACCATTTATTAGGGGTAGTTGCTTGTACTTATCCATGTTAAGGGGACAAGCAACCAAGGTGGCCAAATCAATGGCCCCCTCAGAGACTAACACAGCCTCTGTGGTCTCCCTAACAAGACCAACCCCAACTAAATTACCAAAAGTGAGCCCAGCTACTCCCTTGGATTGGCTATTAGTAGGTTTGCTCCCACCACCACTGCTATTACTAGGGGCACTAGGTGTAGCAGCAGGGGTTGTAGTGGTAGGAGGCTTGGTGCTTTTCTTTGGACAACTGGGATCTGTTGTCCAATGGCCTTTTATTTTACATAAATAGCACCATGGTTTCTTTTCTTTGTTTTGATTTGAAGAGGATTTGGGCTCACCAGAGTGTTTTTGTGGGCCTGATGAAGACTCATTTTTAGATTTGTCCCCACCCTTGTCAGAAGACTTACCATCCTTCTTCTTGCCATCCTTGTCACCCCCTGTATGAACTTTTCTGTTCACCCTTGTTCTGACCCATTTGTCTGCCTTCTTTCCCAATTCTTGGGGAGAGGTCAGATCAGAGTCTACCAGGTACTGGTGCAACAAATCAGACACACAATTATTAAGAATATGCTCTCTCAGGATTAAGTTATACAGGCTTTCATAGTCAGAAACTTTACTGCCATGTAACCACCCCTCCAAGGCCTTCACTTGATGGTCAACAAAGTCTACCCAGTCTTGTGAAGACTCTTTTTTGGCTTCTCTGAACTTGATCCTGTACTGTTCAGTGGTTAAGCCATAACCATCTAGGAGTGCATTCTTAAGAACTGTAAAATTATTGGCATCACTTTCCTTTACAGTAAGGAGCCTATCCCTACCCTTTCCACTGAAAGATAGCCATAGGATAGCAGCCCACTGCCTTTGAGGGACCTCCTGTACAACACAGGCCCTATCAAGTGCAGCAAACCACTTGTTAATGTCATCCCCCTCCTTGTAAGGGGGAACTATCTTGTGCAGATTCCTAGAATCATGCTCTTTTGCAGGATGACTATTTGGAATACTGCTGCTGCCACCATGGGGTCAAAACCCCAACCTCTGTCTTTCTTTTTTTAAGTCAAATGCTTCCCTGTCTAGATCCAGCTGTTGCTTTTTAAGCTTCAGTCTGGACTCTTCCACTCTCAATCTATTGAGTTCCCTTTCTAACAATCTGTAGGAAAGTACCATCTTGCCTGGCATGTTACCCCCATATTTCACTGTATATATGTTGTTTTAGTTGTATGTGTCACTGGGACCCTGCCAGCCAGGGCCCCAGTGCTCATAAGTGTGCCTGAATGTGTTACCTGTGTAGTGACTAACTGTCTCACTGAGGCTCTGCTAATCAGAACCTCAGTGGTTATGCTCTCTCATTTCTTTCAAATTGTCACTAACAGGCTAGTGACCAATTTTACCAATTTACATTGGCTTACTGGAACACCCTTATAATTCCCTAGTATATGGTACTGAGGTACCCAGGGTATTGGGGTTCCAGGAGATCCCTATGGGCTGCAGCATTTCTTTTGCCACCCATAGGGAGCTCTGACAATTCTTACACAGGCCTGCCACTGCAGCCTGAGTGAAATAACGTCCACGTTATTTCACAGCCATTTTACACTGCACTTAAGTAACTTATAAGTCACCTATATGTCTAACCTTTACCTGGTAAAGGTTGGGTGCTAAGTTACTTAGTGTGTGGGCACCCTGGCACTAGCCAAGGTGCCCCCACATTGTTCAGGGCCAATTCCCCGGACTTTGTGAGTGCGGGGACACCATTACATGCGTGCACTACATATAGGTCACTACCTATATGTAGCTTCACCATGGTAACTCTGAATATGGCCATGTAACATGTCTATGATCATGGAATTGCCCCCTCTATGCCATCCTGGCATAGTTGGCACAATCCCATGATCCCACAGGTCTGTAGCTCAAACCTGGGTACTGCCAAACTGCCTTTCCCGGGGTTTCACTGCAGCTGCTGCTGCTGCCAACCCCTCAGACAGGCTTCTGCCCTCCTGGGGTCCAGCCAGGCCTGGCCCAGGATGGCAGAACAAAGGACTCAAAGGACTTCCTCTGAGAGAGGGTGTTACACCCTCTTCCTTTGGAAAATGGTGTGAAGGCAGGGGAGGAGTAGCCTCCCCCAGCCTCTGGAAATGCTTTCATGGGCACACATGGTGCCCATTTCTGCATAAGCCAGTCTACACCGGTTCAGGGACCCCTCAGCCCTGCTCTGGCGTGAAACTGGACAAAGGAAAGGGGAGTGACCACTCCCCTGACCTGCACCTCCCCTGGGAGGTGCCCAGAGCTCCTCCAGTGTGCTCCAGACCTCTGCCATCTTGGAAACAGAGGTGCTGCTGGCACACTGGACTGCTCTGAGTGGCCAGGGCCAGCAGGTGACGTCAGAGACTCCTTCTGATAGGCTCCTTCAGGTGTTACTAGCCTATCTTCTCTCCTAAGTAGCCAAACCCTCTTTTCTGGCTATTTAGGGTCTCTGCTTTGGGGATTTCCTTAGATAACGAATGCAAGAGCTCATCCGAGTTCCTCTGCATCTCTCTCTTCACCTTCTGCCAAGGAATCGACTGCTGACCGCGCTGGAAGCCTGCAAAACTGCAACAAAGTAGCAAAGACGACTACTGCAACTCTGTAACGCTGATCCTGCCGCCTTCTCGACTGCTTTCCTGGTGGTGCATGCTGTGGGGGTAGTCTGCCTCCTCTCTGCACTAGAAGCTCCGAAGAAATCTCCCGTGGGTCGACGGAATCGTCCCCCTGCAACCTCAGGCACCAAAGAACTGCATCACCGGTACCCTGGGTCCCCTCTCAGCACGACGAGCGAGGTCCCTTGAATCCAGCAACTCTGTCCAAGTGACTCCCCCAGTCCAGTGACTCTTCAGTCCAAGTTTGGTGGAGGTAAGTCCTTGCCTCCCCACGCCAGACTGCATTGCTGGGAACCGCGACTTTTGCAGCTACTCCGGCCTCCGTGCACTTCCGGCGGAAATCCTTTGTGCACAGTCCAGCCTGGGTCCACAGCACTCTAACCTGCATTGCACGACCTCCTAAGTTGTCCTCCGGCGACGTGGGACTCCTTTGTGCGACTTCGGGTGAGCACCATTTCACTCCACTTCGTAGTGCCTGTTCCGGCACTTCTGCGGGTGCTTCCTGCTTCTGAGAGGGCTCCTTGTCTTGCTCGACGCCCCCTCTGTCCCCAGACGCAATTGGCGACATCCTGGTCCCCCCTGGGCCACAGCAGCATCCAAAAACGCTAACCGCACGACTTGCAGCTAGCAAGGCTTGTTTGCGATCTTTCTTCAGGAAAACACTTCTGCACGACTCTCCACGGCGTGAGGGATCCGTTCTCCAAAGGGGAAGTTCCTAGACCTTGTCGTTCCTGCAGAATCTTCAGCTTCTACTGTCCAGTAGCAGCTTCTTTGCACCAACAGCTGGAATTTCCTGGGCATCTGCCCATCTCCGACTTGCTTGTGACTTTTGGACTTGGTCCCCTTGTTCCACAGGTACCCTCGACTGGAAATCCATCGTTGTTGCATTGCTGGTTTGTGTCTTTCCTGCAGAATTCCCCTATCACGACTTCTATGTCCTTTGGGGAACTTTAGTGCACTTTGCACTCACTTTTCAGGGTCTTGGGGTGGGCTATTTTTCTAACCCTTACTATTTTCTAATAGTCCCAGCGACCCTCTACAAGGTCACATAGGTTTGGGGTCCATTCGTGGTTCGCATTCCACTTTTGGAGTATATGGTTTGTGTTGCCCCTATCCCTATGTGTCCCCATTGCATCCTATTGTAACTATACATTGTTTGCACTGTTTTCTAAGACTATTACTGCATATTTTGGTATTGTGTACATATATCTTGTGTATATTTGCTATCCTCATACTGAGGGTACTCACTGAGATACTTTTGGCATATTGTCATAAAAATAAAGTACACGCAATGCAACAACGATGGATTTCCTGACGAGAGTACCTGTGGAACAAGGGGACCAAGTCCAACAGTCACAATCAAGTCAGGAGTGGGCAGATGCCCAGGAAATGCCAGCTGTGGGTGCAAAGAAGCTGCCACCGGATGGTAGAAGCTGTGGATTCTGCAAGAACGACAAGGGCTAGACACTTCCCCTTTGGAGGATGGATGTCCCACGTCGTGAAGAAGCTTGCAGAGGTATTTCCGTGCAGAAAGACCGCAAACAAGCCTTGCTAGCTGCAAGGGTCGGGGTTAGGGTTTTTGGATGCTGCTGTGGCCCAGGAGGGACCAGGATGTCGCCAATTGCGTGAGGAGACAGAGGGGGCGTCCAGCAAGACAAAGAGCCCACTCAGAAGCAAGCAGCACCCACAGGCACTACGAAGTGGAGTGAACCGGAGCTCACCCGAAGTCACGAAAGAGGGTTCCACGACGCCGGAGGACAACTCAGGAGGTCGTGCACTGCAGGTTAGAGTGCCGGGGACCCAGGCTTGGCTGTGCACAAAGGAAATCCTGGAAGAGTGCACAGGAGCCGGAGTAGCTGCAAAACACGCGGTTCCCAGCAATGCAGTCTAGCGTGAGGAGGCAAGGACTTACCTCCACCAAACTTGGACTGAAGAGTCACTGGACTGTGGGAGTCACTTGGACAGAGTTGCTGAGTTCAAGGGACCTCGCTCGTCGTGCTGAGAGGAGACCCAGAGGACCGGTGATGCAGTTCTTTGGTGCCTGCGGTTGCAGGGGGAAGATTCCGTCGACCCACGGGAGATTTCTTCGGAGCTTCTAGTGCAGAGAGGAGGCAGACTACCCCCACAGCATGCACCACCAGGAAAACAGTCGAGAAGGCGGCAGGATCAGCGTTACAGAGTTGCAGTAGTCGTCTTTGCTACTATGTTGCAGGTTTGCAGGCTTCCAGCGCGGTCAGCAGTCGATTCCTTGGCAGAAGGTGAAGAGAGAGATGCAGAGGAACTCGGATGAGCTCTTGCATTCGTTATCTAAAGTTTCCCCAGAGACAGATACCCTAAATAGCCAGAAAAGAGGGTTTGGCTACCTAGGAGAGAGGATAGGCTACTAACACCTGGAGGAGCCTATCAGAAGGAGTCTCTGACGTCACCTGCTGGCCCTGGCCACTCAGAGCAGTCCAGTGTGCCAGCAGCACCTCTGTTTCCAAGATGGCAGAGGTCTGGAGCACACTGGAGGAGCTCTGGGCACCTCCCAGGGGAGGTGCAGGTCAGGGGAGTGGTCACTCCCCTTTCCTTTGTCCAGTTTCGCGCCAGAGCAGGGCTGGGGGATCCCTGAACCGGTGTAGACTGGCTTATGCAGAGATGGGCACCATCTGTGCCCATCAAAGCATTTCCAGAGGCTGGGGGAGGCTACTCCTCCCCAGCCCTGACACCTTTTTCCAAAGGGAGAGGGTGTAACACCCTCTCTCTGAGGAAGTCCTTTGTTCTGCCTTCCTGGGCCAAGCCTGGCTGGACCCCAGGAGGGCAGAAACCTGTCTGAGGGGTTGGCAGCAGCAGCAGCTGCAGTGAAACCCCGGGAAAGGTAGTTTGGCAGTACCCGGGTCTGTGCTAGAGACCCGTGGGATCATGGGATTGTCTCACCAATGCCAGGATGGCATTGGGGGGGCAATTCCATGATCTTAGACATGTTACATGGCCATATTCTGAGTTACCATTGTGAAGCTATACATAGGTAGTGACCTATGTATAGTGCACACGTGTAATGGTGTCCCCGCACTCACAAAGTCCGGGGAATTGGCCCTGAACAATGTGGGGGCACCTTGGCTAGTGCCAGGGTGCCCACACACTAAGTAACTTAGCCCCCAACCTTTACCAGGTAAAGGTCAGACATATAGGTGACTTATAAGTTACTTAAGTGCAGTGGTAAATGGCTGTGAAATAACGTGGACGTTATTTCACTCAGGCTGCAGTGGCAGGCCTGTGTAAGAATTGTCAGAGCTCCCTATGGGTGGCACAAGAAATGCTGCAGCCCATAGGGATCTCCTGGAACCCCAATACCCTGGGTACCTCAGTACCATATACTAGGGAATTATAAGGGTGTTCCAGTATGTAGGAGGCTGGACTGGCTTGTAGTGAGTACCAAGGGGTACTTGCACCTTGCACCAGGCCCAGTTATCCCTTATTAGTGTATAGGGTGTCTAGCAGCTTAGGCTGATAGATAATGGTAGCTTAGCAGAGCAGCTTAGGCTGAACTAGGAGACGTGTGAAGCTACTACAGTACCACTTAGTGTCAAATGCACAATATCATAAGAAAACACAATACACAGTTATACTTAAAATAAAGGTACTTTATTTTTATGACAATATGCCAAAGTATCTTAGAGTGTACCCTCAGTGAGAGGATAGGAAATATACACAAGATATATGTACACAATACCAAAAATATGCAGTATAGTCTTAGAAAACAGTGCAAACAATGTATAGTTACAATAGGATGCAATGGGGAAACATAGGGATAGGGGCAACACAAACCATATACTCCAAAAGTGGAATGCGAACCACGAATGGACCCCAAACCTATGTGACCTTGTAGAGGGTCACTGGGACTATTAGAAAATAGTGAGAGTTAGAAAATTAGCCCTCCCAAGACCCTGAAAAGTGAGTGCAAAGTGCACTGAAATTCCCCTAAGGACAAATAAGTCGTGTTAGAGGAATAATGCAGGAAAGACACAAACCAACAATGCAACAACGCTGGATTTCCAATCTGGGGTACCTGTGGAACAAGGGGACCAAGTCCAAAAGTCACAAGCAAGTCGGAGATGGGCAGATGCCCAGGAAATGCCAGCTGCGGGTGCAAAGAAGCTTCTACTGGTCAGAAGAAGCTGCGGTTTCTGCAGGAACGCAAAGGGCTAGAGACTTCCCCTTTGGAGGACGGATCCCTCTCGCCTTGTAGAGTTGTGCAGAAGTGTTTTCCCGCCGAAAGAACGCCAACAAGCCTTGCTAGCTGCAAATCGTGCGATTAGCATTTTTGGACGCTGCTGTGGCCCAGGAGGGACCAGGCGGTCGCAAATTGGACCAGGAGGTAGAGGGGACGTCGAGCAAGACAAGGAGCCCTCTCAGCAGCAGGTAGCACCCGGAGAAGTGCCAGAAACAGGCACTACGAGGATGCGTGAAACGGTGCTCACCCGAAGTTACACAAAGGAGTTCCACGTCGCCGGAGACCAACTTAGAAAGTCGTGCAATGCAGGTTAGAGTGCCGTGGACCCAGGCTTGGCTGTGCACAAAGGATTTCCGCCGGAAGTGCACAGGGGCCGGAGTAGCTGCAAAAGTCGCGGTTCCCAGCAATGCAGTCTAGCGAGGTGAGGCAAGGACTTACCTCCACCAAACTTGGACTGAAGAGTCACTGGACTGTGGGGGCCACTTGGACACAGTTGCTGGATTCGAGGGACCTCGCTCGTCGTGCTGAGAGGAGACCCAAGGGACCGGTAATGCAGCTTTTTGGTGCCTGCGGTTGCAGGGGGAAGATTCCGTCGACCCACGGGAGATTTCTTCGGAGCTTCTAGTGCAGAGAGGAGGCAGACTACCCCCACAGCATGCACCACCAGGAAAACAGTCGAGAAGGCGGCAGGATCAGCGTTACAGAGTTGCAGTAGTCGTCTTTGCTACTATGTTGCAGGTTTGCAGGCTTCCAGCGCGGTCAGCAGTCGATTCCTTGGCAGAAGGTGAAGAGAGAGATGCAGAGGAACTCGGATGAGCTCTTGCATTCGTTATCTAAAGTTTCCCCAGAGACAGATACCCTAAATAGCCAGAAAAGAGGGTTTGGCTACCTAGGAGAGAGGATAGGCTACTAACACCTGAAGGAGCCTATCAGAAGGAGTCTCTGACGTCACCTGGTGGCACTGGCCACTCAGAGCAGTCCAGTGTGCCAGCAGCACCTCTGTTTCCAAGATGGCAGAGGTCTGGAGCACACTGGAGGAGCTCTGGACACCTCCCAGGGGAGGTGCAGGTCAGGGGAGTGGTCACTCCCCTTTCCTTTGTCCAGTTTCGTGCCAGAGCAGGGCTAAGGGGTCCCCTGAACCGGTGTAGACTGGCTTATGCAGAATTGGGCACATCTGTGCCCAAGAAAGCATTTACAGAGGCTGGGGGAGACTACTCCTCCCCTGCCTTCACACCATTTTCCAAAGGGAGAGGGTGTAACACCCTCTCTCAGAGGAAGTCCTTTGTTCTGCCATCCTGGGCCAGGCCTGGCTGGACCCCAGGAGTGCAGATGCCTGTCTGAGGGGTTGGCAGCAGCAGCAGCTGCAGTGAAACCCCAGGAAGGGCAGTTTGGCAGTACCAGGGTCTGTGCTACAGACCACTGGGATCATGGGATTGTGCCAACTATGCCAGGATGGTATAGAGGGGGCAATTCCATGATCATAGACATGTTACATGGCCATATTCGGAGTTACCATTGTGAAGCTACATATAGGTAGTGACCTATATGTAGTGCACGCGTGTAATGGTGTCCCCGCACTCACAAAGTCCGGGGAATTGGCCCTGAACAATGTGGGGGCACCTTGGCTAGTGCCAGGGTGCCCTCACACTAAGTAACTTTGCACCTAACCTTTACCAGGTAAAGGTTAGACATATAGGTGACTTATAAGTTACTTAAGTGCAGTGTAAAATGGCTGTGAAATAACGTGGACGTTATTTCACTCAGGCTGCAGTGGCAGGCCTGTGTAAGAATTGTCAGAGCTCCCTATGGGTGGCAAAAGAAATGCTGCAGCCCATAGGGATCTCCTGGAACCCCAATACCCTGGGTACCTCAGTACCATATACTAGGGAATTATAAGGGTGTTCCAGTAAGCCAATGTAAATTGGTAAAAATAGTCACTAGCCTGTTAGTGACAATTTGGAAAGAAATGAGAGAGCATAACCACTGAGGTTCTGATTAGCAGAGCCTCAGTGAGACAGTTAGTCACTACACAGGTAACACATTCAGGCACACTTATGAGCACCGGGGCCCTGGTGAACAGGGTCCCAGTGACACATACAACTAAAACAACATATATACAGTGAAAAATGGGGGTAACATGCCAGGCAAGATGGTACTTTCCTACACAGTATGCCAATGTAAATTGGTGAAATTGGTCACTAGCCTGTTAGTTACAATTTGGAAAGAAATGAGAGAGCATAACCACTGAGGTTCTGGATAGCAGAGCCTCAGTGAGACAGTTAGTCATAACATAGGTAACACATACAGGGCACACTTATGAGCACTGGGGCCCTGGCTGGCAGGGTCCCAGTGACACATACAACTAAAACAACATATATACAGTGAAATATGGGGGTAACATGCCAGGCAAGATGGTACTTTCCTACAGCACGTCAGGCTGGTCTCCTGTGAGGATAAAAGTCAGTCAAAGAAAAGCGGACATGTCAAAGTAACAAAATCATACAAACACTGTTCAAAGATTACATTGAAAATAAATGGATGTTCAATACCTTTCACTATCAATAGTGATGCTTCAATAAATATAATGCCTGAAAAAAGTTCAATGAACTGTCTCTATTACCGCCGCTTACGCTGTCAAAGGCCAAAGTGTACACTTGGACTGTATCAACACCCATGAAAAGTAAAGGTCTGTTTGTGGCAACAGTGAAAGATAAGAAAACAAAGCTACAAGCATAGATCCAAGTGCCTCGAGGTACAGTGGCAAGTGCCTGCTTGCTCAGTTTCAACACAGCTGCTGCCATGGGAATGATTTCAGTGAATTACAACATGAATGCTCATCACAAGATAGTAAGACAATTCCCTTAATTGTTTTATGGTTTAGGAAAATTAAAGACTATGAACGTAAGACTGCATAATAATGAGGATGTCAATCTGTGTTTCTCAGAGAAATTGACAAATTGCTTTTCATTTACAAGAAGCTGTTGAAAAAAAACTTGAATCTCTGCTTAAGCATGACATTATTGAATGCTCCACTGGTCCAACGCCATGGGTTTCTCCCATAGTAGTAGTGTCAAAAGGACCATGAATGAGCTGTGCACATATGCATATGCTTTCACATGCGCTAGGCAAACAAAGATTGAAGGAGAGCGACGACTAGGGTTGCACATTGCCGACATGATCACTCAAGTGAATGGTGCCAAAATCTTCTCTCTAATTGATTTGAATATAGGTGATCATCAGTTAAAAATAGAAGAAAGCTGCAGACATATTACAAACATTGCTATACATGTTGGTTTGTTTAGATACAAGAGACTTAATTTTGCTGTGTCATCGGCTGAAGAACTTTTCCGAGATGTCATATGACACATCATACAACCTGTTATGAATGCATTTAACTATAGTGATGACATACTGGTTTTCAGAGATACACAGAAGGAGCATGATAGAGCCCTCACACAAGTTTGTCAATTACTGAGTGATGCCAGTTTGAGTTTGAACACAGACAAGTGTGAGTTCAATAAGACAAAATTTAAATTCTTTGGCCATATCTTTTCTGATGGGGGCATGATGCCAGATCCTGCAAATGAACAAGCCTTAAAACATTTTGAACCCCCACAAGACATTTCAATTAGACATTTGTTTCTTGGAATGGCCAGATACTGTTCACAGTATAAAGGACTTTGTTACTGTCAGTGCTCCACTAAGAGAATTGACAAAGAAAATTGTTTCCTTTAAATGGTCATGAGAATGAGAAAAGAGTTAAGAGAGTCAAACAAACTACTGAAAATGCTACGGAAATGGCGTACTTCAATCCAGAGCTCCACACCAAGATTGTGGTTGATGCTAGCCCAGTTGGGTTAGGCGCTATACTTGCACAGCATAGTGGATGCCCAAATACAAGACAACATATTGTGGCCTATGCTAGTAGACGTTTGTCTCAAACAGGACATGCTTACTCACAGTCTGAAAAGTAAAGTTTGGCTATAGTTTGGGATTGTGAACATTTGCATGTATTCCAGTATGGAAAGTCTTTTACGCTGGTGACTGATCATCAAGCTTTGCTGTTCATCTTCAGCTATCCAAAAGCCAAGATGCCTCCTTGAGTTGAACAATAGGGACTATGATTGCAGGAATACAAGTATGAAATTGTGCATCAAGCAAGAAAGGCACAAACTCCTGCTGACTCCTTTTCGAGAGTGCCTATTCAAGGCCATTCTACTCCATCCAAAACTGCTGAGGTCTACATCAATTTCATTGTCAAGTCAAGTACAACGGCTGCTGTTTCATTAGCCCAGATTGTCACTGCTGAGCCATGCTAGTGATCTGCTAAAGTTAAAAGACATAATTACACATCAGTCGTGGAACAAACATGTCCAACCTCTCAGTAATGCTGGTGAATATCAAAAGTACCAGAATGTCAAAGACCAACTACCCATAACTCAGAAAGGATTTATACTGCGAGGATCCTGGTTCTGGAAAGTCTAAAAAAGTGATAGTAGTAGTTCATGAAAGACATTGTGGTATTGTTGCTACAAAAAAGCCCTCCGAGACCGCATTTGGTTTCTGTACTTAGAAGAAAGTGTTAAAAATGTCATATATGCAACTGCCTGTAAACCAAAATCCCTCCACATACTCTGAATATGTAAGAACTCTCTAGATATGCCAGGGAGAAAAGAGCCATTGATTTCTTTGGTCCACTTGACAATGGACATCATTTAATGGTGATTGTAGTTGAATATTCTTGTTTTCCTTTGGTCGAAGATCTCTTATCCATGACACAGGAGCAAGTAATCGAAAAACTTGGTGGCATGTTTACAACATGGGTGTTGGACCTGACAGCCTTAGGGTGGTCAACCCTAACTTTGTGCCTGCCTCCCTTCACTTTTTGGACACTGTTTTTGCTGGTTTTAGGACTCTGCACACTTTACCACTGCTACCCAGTGGTAAAGTGCATATGCTCTCTCCCTTTAAACATGGTAACATTGGTTCACACCCAATTAGCTTATGTAATCTACTTATAAATCCCCAGTAAAGTGCACTACATGTGCCAGGACCTGTAGAGTAAATGCTACTAGTGGGCCTGCCGCACTGATTGTGCCACCCACATCGGTAGTCCCTTAACCATGCCTCAGGCCTGCCATTGCAAGGCCTGTGTGTGCAGTTTCACTGCCACTTCGACTTGGCATTTAAAAGTACTTGCCAAGGCAGAACATGTACCTGTGTAGTTTACATGTCCTGGTAGTGTAAAACTCCTAAATTCGTTTTTACACTGCTGTGAGGCCTGCTCCCTTCATAGGCTAACATTGGGGCCACCCTCTTACATTGTTTGAGTGGTAGCTGCTGATCTGAAAGGAGTAGGAAGGTCATATGTAGTATGGCCAGAATGGTGATACAAAATCCTGCTGACTGGTGAAGTTGGATTTAATATTGCTATTTTAGAAATGCCACTTTTAGAAATTGAGCATTTCTCTGCACTTAAATCCTTCTGTGCCTTGCAATCCACGTCTGGCTGGGTTTAATTGACAGCTTCCTTGTGCATTCACTCACACACACCCTAAACACAGGATACACAGCCTCATTTGCATACATCTGCATTTTGAATGGGTCTTTCCTGGGCTGGGAGGGTGGAGGGCCTGACACTTGCATGTCAAAGGACAGTAGCCTGCCCTCACACAAAGGACTGCCACACCCCCTACTGGGACCCTGGCAGACAGGTTTGAACTGAAAGGGGGCCTTGTGCACTTCTAAGCCACTCTTTGAAGTCTCCCCCACTTCAAAGGCACATTTGGGCATTTAAACTGGGAAAGAAACTCTGCACCAGAACCTGCAACCTGCCAAGAAGAACTGCCTGGCTGCCTAAAGGACTCGTCTGACTGCTTTCTAAGGAGGACCGCTGCCTTGCTGTTGCCCTCCTGCCTTTCTGCTCTCTTGCTGTGCTGAAGGAGAGCTCTCCAAGGGCTTGGATAAAGCTTGCCTCCTGTTCCCTGAAGTCTCAGGACTAAAAAGACTTCACTCCTGCAACTGAATTCCACGTGCAGCGAAAATTTGATGCACCGCATGCCAAAAACGACACACAGCCTGCATTGCGGTGAAAAATTCACCGCACGCTGAACCGAAACGACGCAGCCCGACTTCGCAACGAGAAGATCAACGCAGCAGCAGCGTAACGACAGGAAATTCGACGCACGGCCCAATGGATCGACGCACAGCCGAGCCGGAACAACGCAGTCCGACTTCCAGAGAGGAATCGACACAGCTCCTGCCATGTGAGAGAAATTTCCACACAACGCCCAATGAATCGACGCAGCGCCTGTGACTTCGCTCCGCAAGCCCAGGATTCCACGCATCGACCCCAGGTGTCCGAAAACCCCGTAACTCGAAG
Source organism: Pleurodeles waltl (assembly GCF_031143425.1). Taxonomy (NCBI): domain Eukaryota; kingdom Metazoa; phylum Chordata; class Amphibia; order Caudata; family Salamandridae; genus Pleurodeles; species Pleurodeles waltl. Next base: position 626,409,753 of record NC_090440.1, read on the forward strand.
AGGAACCAAGTCCACGTGATGGAAATCGACACAAAGTCTTCCCGTTCGTGAAAAATAACAAAGCAAGTCTGTGTGCGAAGGGGCAAAACCGACGCACACCTACCTGTTTTTCACGCATCAACTCCTCTGCGGTCCCTTGCTGAGATTTTGAACACAAACCAGGTACTTTGTGCTTGCAAGAGACCTTTATTGTTTTTAAGTGACATTTATTTGTTTTTCAAAGACATAAGACACTTTATATCACTTTTACAGTGATATCTCAACATATACTTATTGCATTTTAGTTGTTTTGACCTGCATCTTACCATATACATATTATATATTTTTCTAAACACTGTGTGGTGTATTTCTGTGGTGTTCTACTGTGTTATTGCATGACTTATTGTACAAATACTTTACACATTGCCTTCTAAGTTAAGCCTGACTGCTCAGTGCCAAGCTACCAGAGGGTGGGCACAGGATAATTTGGATTGTGTCTGACTTACCCTGAATAGACTGAGGGCCCTTGCTTGGACAGGGGGTAACCTGACTGCCAACCAAAGACCCCATTTCTAACAATGGGGTTTCCCAGCTATTGCGAAGTCTGAAAATGGTCCACCCTTCAACAGCAAAGAATGTAAAGAATTTCTGGAGTACCTGAACATAAAGCATCAAAAGATCACACTCGTATGGCCACAGGCCAATGGACAGGTTGAGCATTTTACGAATACAAAAGCAGTGCAGCTCAGTCTAAAGACAGTACTGAACTCTAGTCTATGAGCTTATCATTCAACACCACACTCAACCAACGGTAAAAGTCCTGCAACTTTGATGTTCAGGAAATCAGTGGCAACCAAGATACCCCAATGGACCACAGAAAGGAACAGTAATGAAAACCTCATTCATACAAGGGTCAAGGTTAAAAAACAAAAAGAAAATGCATGCAAACAAGAGGCGACATGCAAACGACCCCTCATTCCGAAAAGGACATTTGGTGATCACTCAACGGTTACCTAAAAGAAAATCTGATACTCCTTACAATGCTGAACCTTTTCAAATAGTGTTTACCAAAGGACACATGATGACTGTCCAACACTCTGGGAAGCCCCTTATCAGAGACTCTTCTTACTTCAGGCCTGTGTTTCACTGCTCTTTAACTTGTTAACTCGAGATAGTGAAAGAAAGACTGTTTTTGAAAACTCAATGACTGTTGCTGATTCCTTACTATCCTTGGCAATTCCAACATTGAAGACAACCATTTACAGCTTTCAGTAACCAGACTGGGTCGACAGGTCAAAGCGCAAAGAAGATTAATTGAAGAGATATAGCTGTACACGTTTCTCTATATGTCTAGATATTTATGTCTGTCTCATGACTTTCTAAAAATTTGCAATTTTTCATTTAACAGAGCGGGAGATGGAGTGTCTTGCATGTTTTCGAATTGAACATTTCTGGCTCATCGAGGACTCAGTATCAGTGTGACGTAATCCCTAGAGCTGACTGTATGAAAGCTTGGTTTAGAATGTTGGAGTTCACAGGTACACACAGAGGAATAAAGACGTGTGATTTACAGCTCCCTGTGTGACCTAGTTATTCAGCGGGTACCAGAATGGGGAAGATGCTACAATGATGAGCATCTGTATTTGTTTGATTACTTAAAGGTGAAAATAAAAAAAAATAAAGATACAAAAAAATACATGTTTCATTTACAAGGTTTGTACTGTTTTACTGGCCTGAGTGTGAATCGAACATTTTATGGCATTTGTGAACACGAATTTCAGTTCATGCATTCTCCTTTCTGCTTGATTCATATGCCAGTCATGTACAAAAAACATGAGTTGAAGTCGATCCAAAGAACTACAATACCAATAAACCTTATTAGAAATAACACAAGCGGCATGAGTTTAAGACTCAATTGAAAACCTTGGAAGCCGTATAAATGACACAATCTTTGCTCCTCGGCGGCCATGTTAATTACCCTTTTTTACTTCATGAAGTTTATTAAATTGGTGTGATGTAGCATTTTTTTGCTGCTCCTCAACTGAACCTGGTTCAACATATAACTGCAATATCCAGCAACATTTCAGAAGTAAATGTAAAGCACGTTAAGCTTCACAAAAAAGATTTTCAAATAATATGTTGAAAACCAGGGAAGTTTACTGAAAATTTGAAAGCATTTCAGAAAGCAAAAAAAAGTTGCAAGAAATCAGTCAGTCAATTGTCATATGAAAGCATGAGTCTCAGAATAAAAAGGTAAATAATGAAACAGCAGAACAAGATTTAATTTGGCTGAAGTAAATATATCAGGCCAAACCATCAGATTACTGTCTTCTAAATATCAGGGAGAGTGAGCCCAACACCCTCCGAAAAGGGTTCTTTTCATTACAAGAAATGTAAAGAAAGCGATAGGGTGAAACAGTTACATTAAGATATCACACATTTAACCCAATCAGAATAAAGAATGAACAATACAATTTATAAAGTCACACTATTCAACGTTGTTCCACAGATTCACAAAATACAGTTCCCATCCACTGTGCTCCTGTGGCTCCAGACTAGTTAGTTCAAATATAATTACTAATCAAGGTTAACTTCTCATGAGAATTACACTGTGGACCCATTAGGTGAGACCGCAGACAAACATTCACTTAGCTAACTCATCATGTAAAGGACCCACAAGAACGAAGCATCATACTGTACATGAGAGAAGGACATTGTGTTTCAAAACAATATTTACAAAATAACTACTGTATGCTGTGTGCGAGGTGAGGAGTACCAGAGATAACTGTGTGAAAAAATAAGATGGCTACAGACAGCAACAACCATTTTGAAATCAAGGACGTCATTACCGAATGTTACAATAAACGCAGCTTTTCAGCAGAATAACTCAAATTCATTTCGTATTAATTACATTGTGTTAATACAATTAAACATTTTATAAAATCCTACATAAATGTATAAATATAATTTTTATTTGTGTGGATTCGCTGCACTGACCTTTCTGTCAGCAGCTATATTATTGGCTCTGTTCCTGCTGGTCAGTTGTCTATTTTTATACGTTCTAGGATCCTCATGCCCCCGCCATTTTGAGTTTACCTCCATCTTAGGTGGTTGAGTGGGGGGAGCGATTTTTCCCGTTTTGCTGCAGCCTCACCTGGTGTTCTGGCAGTGTCCTAGTGAGCCTTGGGCAGTTTGTGCATCAGCTCTATCTACTGCCCTGCACAACCCTCAGCTTCATTTGACTACCTCCATCTTTGCCTCCGCAACCCCGGCCAACCTTCGAGATTGGGTTTCTCCATAGCACCTCCTGTCCTACCTGCCTTGATTTTGTCATAGCACAGATATTTGAGGGTTTGGTGGTATTTTCTGTTGGCCTTACACACCAGTATTCTTAAACCTTTACAGGCACACTGGGTTTTTGATAATAGGGTTACACATATTATTGAGCACAGTTAATCTGTAGGGGCAAAAGATTTAGACAAAAACCCTACATCAGCTTACTTTTGTATCTCCCCAGAGTACTTCCCTTCAGTATTAGTACTGACTGTGGCAGAGGGGAGTAATACCCTATAAATTAATAAGGGTGAATTCTACAAGTACTGGGAACTTTATTTGATCTGCCAAACTTAGTAATTGCAACCACCATAATCTCACAAGGAAACCCCTCATGCATACAAGTAGATCTAACTACTTACAATGCAGCTGAGTTCATGATTGGCTCAATTGCTCGGCGTTACACCAAATTTTGAAAACGTATTTTAAAAAATTGTAATCAGCCTCATTAGACCCAAAGGCTCAATAACCTAAATCCTTCCTGGCTGTCCTGTCTGCACCACCTACTCAGTTGCCTTATGGAAATTCTGCTACTGCTACCCAAAAGGGCAAACTTGATGCCCTGGAAATTTTTAAAAAGGAGGCATCCTTAGATACCCCGACTAATAATGGAGGAGAGGAGGACAATATCGATAGAACAGAGAGTTTGATTACCAAGATATTAATGAGCATCATGAAGATTCTGATATCACAGAGGAGGATAAGAAAGGCTCTTGGCTTCCCGCCCAAGAAGAGAAATTCAGCAATATTTTCCTAGCATACAAGAACGGCAGAGGTTTTCACCTAATTATCAATCTCAAGGAACTCAACCCTTGCAGTCTATACGGCATTTCAAAATGGATGTGATACATCTTTTCAAAGACCTTTTAAGAGAAGGGGATTTCCTGGTCCTGTTAGACCTAAAGAATACCTATTTGACAGTTGACCTCTATACCAAAGTTTTGCTCCCTATACTTTGGTGCACTTTTGACCCAGACAATACAGCACACCCGTGCTCAGGAGGGTGAACCCCTTTCTCGAAGACAGCAGCGTATGTGCAGAGTAGACTTTGTAAACCTTTCCCCAAAGAAGTCTGCAATAGGCTTCGTGTAGGAAGCTGGCTCTGTATATACTATCTCAAAGTGAGAGTTAATGTGCACAGAGTCCAAGGGTTCCCCTTAGAGGTTGATATTGGCAAAATTAGATAATTCTAATGCTCTATTTTGTGGTAGTGTGGTCAAGCAGTAGGCTTTTCAGAAGGTAGTGTTAAGCATTTGTTGTACACACACAGGCAATAAATGAGGAACACACACTCAAAGACTTAACTCCAGGCCAATAGTTTTTATATAGAAACATATATTTTCTTAATTTATGTTAGAACCACAAGATTCAAGATTTGAAGTAAATACATAAAATGCAATGTACTCCACACAGGTAAGTAAGGAACTTTGAATTAAAGCAGTAGTACACACAGTATTGGTTAAAATGGCAATAAGCTATTTTAAAAGTGGACACTGCAAAAAATCAACAGTTCCTGGGGGAGGTAAGTATGGTTAAGTTTCTCAGGTAAGTAGAGCACTTACACAGTCAGTTTCCTGGGCATAGGCAGCCCACTGTTGGGGGTTCAAGGCAACCCCAAAGTCACCGCACCAGCAACAAAGGGCCACTCAGGTGCAGAGGTCAAAGGAGGGCCCAAAACACATAGGCGCCTATGGAGAACAGGGGTGCTCCGGTTCCGGTCTGCTGGCAGGTAAGTACCCGCGTCCTCGGGGAGCAGACCAGTGGGGTTTTGTAGAGCATTGTTGGGGGGGGTAAGGGGGGCACAAACAGGCACACAAAACACACCCTCAGCGGCACAGTGGCGGCCGTGTGTAGTGTGCAAAGTTGGCGTCGGGTTTGCTATGGGAAGTAATGGAGGGACCTGGGGGTCACTTAGGCGATGCAGGCAGGGCACAGGGGGGCTTCTCGGGCCAGCCACTGACTGGGCTAGGAAGAGGGCCGCCTGCTGGTCACTCCTGCACTGGAGGTTGGTTCCTCTCGGTCCTGGGGGCTGCGGGTGCAGTGCTTGGTCCAGGCATCGGGTTCCTTGTTACCAGGCAGTCACGGTCCAGGGGAGCCTCTGGGTCCTCTCTGCAGGTGTCGCTGTGGGGATGCAGGGGGCTCAACTCTGGCTACTCACGGGCTCACGTCATCGCAGTCGCCTGGGAGTCCTCTCTGCAGTTTTGGTTCTCTGCAGCTTGAGCCGGGGGCGTCGGGTGCAGGGTGAAAAGTCTCACGCTTCCAGCGGGAAGGGTGAGTTCTTTCAAAGTTGTTTCTTTGTTGCAAAAATGTTGCTGGTGGTGAACAGTGCCGCTGTTCTCAGGAGTTTCTTGGTCCTTCGGTTTCAGGGCAGTCCTCTGAGTCCTCAGAGGTCACTGGTCCCTGTCGGATGCGTCGCTGTGCAGGGTCTTTGAGTCTGGAGACAGGCCGGTAGGGCTGGGGCCAAGTCAGTTGTCGTATCAGTCCTTCTTCTTGTTGTAAGTTGCAGGAATCTGATTTCCTGGGTTCTGGGTCGCCCCTAAATACTACATTTAGGGGTGTGTTTAGGTCAGGAGGACAGTAGCCATTTACTGTCCTGGAGGGTGGCCACACCCTCTTTCTGCCTCCTCCCTGAGGGGAGGTGGGCACATCCCTAATCCTATTGGGGGAACCCTCTAAACTCAAGATGGAGGATTTCTAAAGGCAGGGGTCACTTCAGCTCAGGACACCTTAGGGGCTGTCCTGACTGGTGGTGGCTCCTCCTTGTTTTTCTCATTATCCTCTCCTGACTTGCCGCCAAAAGTGGGGGCAGTGGCCAGCGGGGCGGGCATCTCCACTAGCTGGGATGCCCTGGGGTGTGTAACAAAAGGCATGAGCCTTTGAGGCTCAAAGCCAGGTGTTACAGTTCCTGCAGGGGGAGGTGAGAAGCACCTCCACCCAGTACAGGCTTTGTTCCTGGGCACAGAGTGACAAAGGCACTCTCCCCATGTGGCCAGAATCTCGTCTGGTCATGGCAGGCTGTCAGAAACTGGTCAGCCAGGCACTAGGAGTCAGACTGGTATTCAGAGGGCATCTCTAAGATGCCCTCTGGGTGTATTTTACAATAAATCCCACACTGGCATCAGTGTGCATTTATTGTGCTGAGAAGTTTGATACCAAACTTCCCAGATGTCGGTGTGGCCATTATGGAACTGTGGAGTTTGTGTTTGACAAACTCCCAGACCATATACTCATTATGGCTACCCTGCATTAACAATGTCTAAGGTTTTGCTTAGACACAGTAGGTGCATAGTACTCATGCACATATGCACTCACATGTGGTATAGTGCACCCTGCCTTAGGGCTGTAAGGCCTGCTAGAGGGGTTACTTACTCATGCCACAGGCAGTGAGAGGTGGGCATGGCACTCTGAGGGGAGTGCCATGTCGACTTAGTCATTTTTTCCCCACCAGCACACACAAGCTGTGAGGCGGTGTGCATGTGCTGAGTAAGGGGTCCCCAGGGTGGCATAAGGCATGCTGCTGCCCTTAGAGACCTTCCCTGGCAACAGGGCCCTTGGTACAAGGGGTACCATTTACAAGGGACTTATCTGTGTGCCTGGGCTGTGCCAACTGTGGGAACAAAGGTACATTTTTAAATGAAAGAACACTGGTGCTGGGGCCTGGTTAGCAGGGTCCCAGCACACTTCTCAGTCAAGTCAGCATCAATATCAGGCAGAAAGTGGGGGGTAACTGCAAAAGGGAGCCATTTTCCTACACTTCGCGAAAAGTGCAGTATACCTTCTCTGTAGGGACCAGTAGCTATAAGCACTAGACATTGATCCCCAAACTGACCACCTTCTTAGGCAAATTCATCAAACACCCAAAATAGGCATTGATAGTTTGTAGATGTGCCAAGACAAGCTTTGTGGATTTGTCTGGTACGCTTTCCCAGATCTTCCACTTCAAAGATCAAGGCATGATCTTTTCCCACTTGAATTGGACATTATGGCTGGGTTGGTCCCAAGAGACCTCTGTCTTCTGAGTAATGTGACCTGCTTTTTATTCACAGAGCACAATTGTTCCATGCTGTTGAGGATAGACCCACAATTATTTAATCTGTCAACAAATGAGGCAGGCCTATCGGCAGAGGGCCTTTCATTTGGGGATCCTTTTGTAAAGGAAGTAGCAAGATTTGTAAACTCATTCACGCCCCTGAAAACACCCAAGCTGCTCTGAAAAGTGTTTTCCGATCACACCTTTTCACCAGTGCTGACAGAAGTAGGGGGGTTCTTATAGCCATCTTTCTTACCAGGCTCCCTCTTTCAGAGCAAATCCACAAAGTTGGACGGCAAGGAATGATGGTCAAAAGGATTCCCCATCCTCCCTTCAAGGGCAGGAGGTTATAGAGGCCTTTTCCAACACAGTTTTCTGCGTTGCATCAGCCTATTCTTTTTTTCAATATAAGTCATCACCCTTTTTCCCATCCAGAATTAGTGGAGACAATTAGTCATTATTTGCTCAACTGGAAACAAATCATGCAAGATTTGTGGATTCTCCAGTGTTGGTTTTCCATCAAGAATTCTACACAACTCCCATTCAGTCCAATCTACCCAGACAGATTAATTTTAAGTACACAAACAACATTTCATAGATCAAGCGATCTATTTGTTAATTGGAAAACAAGCCATCAGACCTTACCTTCCCCATTCTGATAATTTCTTCAGCAATATTTTCTCGGCAGACAAGAATGGCAGTGGTTTTCACCTAGTTATCAAGATTAAGGAATTCAACCATTGCAGTCTATACAACCATTTAAAAATTGATGTGATACATCTTTTGAAAACCCCTTTAAGAGAAGGCGATTTTATGGGCCTATTATACCTAAAGAAAGCCTATTTGACAGTTCCAATTTTTCCATCACTTTTTTGCAATGAAGACGGACAACATACAGGTTTTTGGCACTGCTATTCAGTCTCTCCTTAGCTCCCTGGGCTTTACTAAGTTGCTGATTCCAGTACCAGACTTTTTGAGAGCCAGACACATTTATCTGATACTTTATTTGGATGATATTTTGATTGAGTCACCAGAGCTCCACTCTAGTCAAGCAACGGCTAAGTATGAAGGTGTCTTTTTAGAGGCCTTGGGGTTTCATGATCAATGGCAGCAAGTCATATCTGAACCCAATGAATCAGATGACTTTCCTGTGGTTTGCCATAGATTTCACCTTGGCTACCCTGCCCATTCTGTTTCACAGGGTTTGAGCTATCTAAAATGAGATTTCCAAGCTTCAGACGAAGGAATATCTCACACTTCTTTGGGTTACCAGACCAATGGGCCTTTTAGCTTCCTCCATTGAGGCAATCTTCCCAGGTCCACTGTACTATAAAGCCCTTCAGAGGCTAAAGATCCTTTGCCTAAGGAAATACTTTTCATACAAAGACCAGATTCAACTGTCAGTTGAATTACCTCAGTAGCTACGGCAGTGGCTCGATCACATTGATGCATGGAATGGGAGGGCCGTCTTTGGCCTAATTCCACACATGGTGATTGAACTGGATGCCAGCCTGTTTTGTTGGGATGCAAGATTTGGAGATCTGTAAATTTGGGGCAAGTGGTCCAAGGAAGAGTTCTACAAGGGAGCATCAACTGCTTTGAGTTGCTATCAGTACCCTTCACAGTCATGCTTTCTCCCCTCGATCCAGTGTTATATTCTTTAAAAGATGGCCAATGTCTCAGTAGTCCAATACTTTAGACTCTGAAGAACAAGATCTCATACTCTGCCAGTGATAGCCAAGCATTTTTGGCACAGCTGCCTCGCCCACAACATTTTGGTTCCAGCACTGCATTTTTTAGGCATCAAGAACAGTGTTGAAGACTGAAACCCATTCCGTCACTCCGGGGATTCTGGTGAATGGAAACTAAATACACTATTGATTTCCAGGCTAATGGGGAAATGGGGCACATGTCATTTTGAGCTATTTGCATCTTGCCTGACCTTCTAACTACCATTATTCTACAGCTGGAGAGTGGTTACTCTACCAGTGGTGATGGATGCATTCTTACAGATTTGGAAGGGTCTGAATTATGCCATTCTCCAATTTTCCATTATCATGAAAGTAATGTCCCAAGCCAAAAAACGGAGGGCTGAGTTGATTTAATTACTCCATTGTGGAGAACACAGAGTTGGTTCCCTCTGATCAAAAGCATATTTGTCCATTGTTTCCGACGCTAGTCCTGGACCTTGTGGCCCAATGTCACCCACTGCTCATACAGCATCAGCTGAGGTTGGTGGCTTGGTGACTTTCCAAACAGGCATGTTCAACTTATCAACCAGGCTTGGTCCAATTTTACTCACAAGAGATATAAATCAGCCTGGAGAAGATGGACAACCTGGTGCGTGCGTGGAACAAGACTTGGATCCCGTGACAGCAGATGTAACATAAGAGATTAATTTCTTAACTTACACCTTTCACGGCTGAGAGACTATCTTACAGGACAGTAAATTCTTACGAATCAGCAACCTCTGCCAGTCATATTCCAATCACAGATCACCCTGCTGGAGAACACTGTTTAATTTCTGAACTTCTCCTACTCAACCAAGGTAATCCCTTGATGGGATGTTTCTGTGGTTTTAATGTTTCATCAGTCTTATCCGGATAATACATCTTTAACTACAAAGCAAATCTCAGGTGGTAGAGCGTTAGACCTCGTAGGCATTTTATTCCAAATGGAGATTGCTTTTTAATTTCGAAAAGGATGCAATATTCAACTAGACAAGTATACTTCCCAGCGTTACAGGAGACCACACGCTGTGTATAATAAACTCCATTCAAACATATGAAAATGTCACTTCTCCCTTCATGTCTTCTTCTGTACAATTGGTAATTTCAAATATATGTATGTAGAGCCATGTTTCCTGTCTAATCTTAGCTCATTGTATCAGATGGGTTTTGTCTGAAGCAGGTACTGACACTTCAGCGTTTAACCCCTATTCGGTCAGAGGTCCAATGGCTTCTAGAAGTTTTAATGTTGGGGCTCGCTCACAAGACATCATTCGTATGACCGACTAGTCATAAGATTCAATGTTTAAGGAGTCCTATTACAAGCCAGTACGCAATCCCTTTTCTATGAATTTTGATCAGCTTTAAAACTGCATAATCTGAAGCCTCTAATCCAGTTGAAAACTGTATTGAACTCATGAACAAGAAATTTCAATTCTTTTAAGGACATGGAGGAGAGGATTATCCCTCCCTCTTGTTATCTCTTGCTTGAAATGATTATGCATCATTGCTTGACGTGTGTATTATACCGGCTGTAGGACAGCCACCTTTTCTGCCTGGTTACAACATACTTTTCTCCTTTTGCTGGACTAAATTTTTGCTGTAGTTAGAACTTTACTTACATTATCCCTAGTAACCTGAGGTAAGGTACCTGTGCTCTGTCTTTAAACTTGGCCGAATTGTCATATTCCCAACTGGTAAATTTAGCTTACTTATAAGTTCCTAGTATATGTAACAAAATGTACTTGGGGCCTTTAAGTTAAATGCCACTATTGGACTACAGCACCCATCGCACCACCCACTACAGTGGCAGTGTGGAATTTGGATTCAGGCTGATCACTGTACCCTGATTGTAGCAGTTTAAACACTGCAGTTTGATCTGTCAAAATAAACTATTTCGTCCTAGAAGTCCACAAGGCAGAGTGCATAGTATTTAAAAGTAAGACATAGAAATTTAATGTTAACATGTCCTTACAGTGACTAGCACCCAAAAGCTATCCTAACTGTCCTATGAAGAAAATCCTGTATCTCAGGAATGGGACTGGCAAGAAAAATATTTAAAACAACAATTTTAAACAATACTAAAAATCCAATTGAACAGTGAAGTCAAATTTTTAATATTAATGAAAAGTAACTTTTAGAAAGTTGCCTTTTTCCTGCCTAAAGTTCCTGGAGGCTAATTTGCATTTGTTCTCAAATGCTGCCCAGCCAGTGATAAGCATTTGAATAGGTGTGAAATGCTTCCCAGGAGCATGCAATAGGGGAACCTGAATGAGCAGAGCAGACTCCTTTGAACCTCCCAAAATATGAAGGTTGTGGGCTGGGAGCACCCTTTTAACATTACAGTGTCAAATCCTGCAGGGTTTACCTATAAGACTTTGGTGCGCATGGCAGAAGAGAAGATGGTAAGACAATTCTTGCGTGTCTACTGTCTGGTTATTGATGAACATCATTCTCAGACATGTCAAAACACCAGCTACATTACAGGAGAAAACAGTTCATGCTTTAGCAAACATTTATAACATAACTACAAATAAAACTGGCTTATGATACACCAACTTTGTCCTCCATGTGTATATGTATTCGGTCTGGATGAGCCTGATCCTTAGCGTCAGATTATGAATAGTATGATAGCTCCATATGGGATGACGTGCTAGTTGAAGGTTGCATGCTCTGACTGTGGTGTGAAGTATGAGATGTAAAGAGAGGGATGATGCAGAGAGGGAGGGGGGTATAAGGTGGGTCTCAGGTCTCCTTTTGTGAGTTGTAGGGTGCCTCTGAATGGGTGTGCAAATCACTGAAAAATGCTTCCCAGGTTGTGGCTTTGGGCTAGTTCTGCAGACGCCTTATCTCTTTGCGTCTCAGGGCTACCAACTCCACCCGTCCCCATTTAAGTGTTGCTGACTGCCAGTGTGCCGTGCTGGGCAATGTCTGTGATTTCCAGTGCTTTGTAATAAGCCTGGGGGCCAAAAGGAATGCCAGGTCTGTAAACCTATTGTTGGCTTTTGCAGCTAATGGCCTGTGGAACTGGCCCAACAGTGCCCCCTTCCTTATGTGCAGACTGTACGGCCCGATACCTGCTCTATTTTAGCTACTATCCGTGACTAGTACTAGTGCTCTTCCACAACCGGGCAGACCCAGAACATGTATTTGATATACGCTCCTGATTGTTGACATCATGGGCATGTGGACGGGAAACAGAACACTTGGGAGAGAGAAGCAGGCATAAGATACGCTCTGTGCAATATATTATATTGAATATACTGGAACTTTGCGTTTCAAGACCCTCTGTCTTGGGTACTCAGTAATTTTTGCCCAATCCTTCATAACAATCTCCCTGCCCAAATTACCCTCCCGTTCTCTACGGGTTGCAACAAGCAGATCCTGCACAGCTTGTACGAATGCCTGGGCAAACTATATTACCAATTTACGCCCCTCGCCCATGGTGTTCTTGGTAAGTGGATTAATGGATGTGAGTCCAGTTCTGTGTCTATAATGCCCTAAAGTCGGACTACCTCGGACAAGAGATGTGCGTGCGCCAAGAAGTGCCTTGTAGGCAGTTGATATTCTTCTCAAAGCCGCTTGTATGTCAACAGCAAGCCCTCGAGAAATAGCGCCCCCAGAGTGTTCATGCCAGGCTCCGCCCATGTATTCATTCCTATCTCTCCCAGGACACCCTAAGGAAACTGGATATCAACCCCAAGATAGCTCGTGAGTAAAGTGGCATACGTGGCACTAACTTCAGGCTATGGTGAAAGCTGTTAACTACAATTTGTAGTAGACTATTCGCCCCAGGTGGTCGGCATGCACAGGGCTGGAATGCAGTCCACAGGTCCGGCCTTGCCGAGTCCAGAGTAGGACAACTCCTAAGGGTAATGACCTGCCAACCAATATGTGGGCCACTGCAATTGTGAAGCTAGGTAATAACGCTCGCGGTTGGGAGTGCCCAAACCCCGCTTTGTGATGGGAAGTTGTAACTTCCAAAGCGCTACTCGGACGCAGCCCTTATTCCAAATGAAGGACCACATGGTAGAGTGCAGAGCGTGAAAGGTGGACCTGGGTATATTGATCCAAAGGTTTTGGAAGAAATATAACAGGCGAGGGAGCACCATTTTCGCAAGTGACACTGGACCGTGAGTGGGAGTGTGCTCCTCTCAAAGCAAAATTTGTCTGTAAGAGAAATAACAGTCAATACATAGTCATGGTGATGAAGAAACCTTTTATTGGTTTCAACACTCACTGGCTTGCATTACAAGCACTACTTCATCATCTATGAGCAGCTGCAAGGCCTAGAATTGACAAAAAATTATTACATTGTAAAGAAAAACAAGCTTATCATTAGCATAAATTAGGACAGGGTTATCTCATTGGGGCCTGTACTTGGCCCTTATCTCAATTATTTCAAGGCCCCTGTTTGGGGCATATTGCATTTAATATGTAACAACCCAGCCTCCCTAAAGGTCACATTCCGGTTACATGGTGTAAAAAGCTATACTTTTGGAACACATGTCACTTTTATCTTAACTAAAAAATACTATTTTAACATATGAGTACTCTGGCAGGACGTTAATTGCAAATTAGCCAATTATTTTCTTGGGTTTCTCAGAGTCCAGGGTTACAAAGCATACAGAGTTGAGATAAGACGGCCTTCTGTGCCTACACTCTTGCACCTGCATTTTATAATTTATTCAGCTGACTTAAGCTTCGCATGATATCTTAAGTGGCCATTTTCACAGGAATGTCAGCATGTCTTTGAAAACTATTCTAAAAGCACAATTCAAACTGGAGAATCTATTGCTAATGTTTGAACAATGGTTCAAATCTATAGGTCTATATTTTTTTTCTTCTTTCACACTCTAAAAGGACATCTGAGTCTTCAATGATGTTACAGCCTTCGTGAAATTGCCATCCAGGAGATCTTGTCTGCTGTGATATACATTAATCCCAAGTATCTGAATGTGTGAGGCTCCTATTTCAGCTGGTGATCTTTTATGATGAGGTGCTGTGGGGGGCACTGTGGGTATAACGGGAATAAACAGTATCTAGCCCAGTGTACCCGCAGCCCAGAAGCTGCATAAAAATCCAGCAGAAGCGCCCGTTTAGGCTCAATGCCTTCCCTAACATCTCGGATATAAATCAGGACATCATCTGCATACAGAGAGACGACGTGCGTCTCCTCAAATAAAGGAATACCCCATCCATCACCCAGCTGATACAGCTTTTGTGTGAGAGTGAAGATCAGTGGAGAGCAGACACCCTTGCCTGGTCCCACGCTTGATCTGGAACAGAGGGGAGAGGCACTTGACCTTTTTGACCCTCGCTAGCGGGTCGACATACAGTAGCAGGTTCAATGCCTGAAGCCTCCCCACAAGCTCAAATTTTGTCAACGTTGAGAAGAGATAGTCCAATTCCAACATATTGAATGCCTTCTCTAGCTCTAATACCAGGCATGCTGCGAATGGCCAGTGGGGTGGACCAATTCCATCACTTTGTGCAACCAACGGATGTTTAGTGTGGTGGATCTTCTGGGTACTAACCCGTTTTGATCCGGGAGCACTAACCGTCCTGTGTCCATATAGGCGGCCTGCTAAGATCTTGCAATCCGATCCTAACATGGACAGCGGACGGTAGGAGGCAAGTTCCTCAGGATCTTTATCCAGCTTCGAGAAAGAGACCAGGAGTGACTCCTGCATGCTCTGTGGTAAACGGCCCTCATCCATCGCCATTTGATACAGTTCGAGTAATTTAGAGACAAGGTGATGCTCATATGCCTTATAAAATTAGATAGGAAGCCCGTCCAAGTCTGCCGTTTTGTGGGTGGCAGCACCACTGATTGCTTCCTTAACCTCATCTAATATGAGGGGGTTATTGAGGTATTATTACTCTGTGGGCGTTAATGTAGGGAGTATCACCCCAGCTAAGAACCCACATATGTTTTTGGGTTGGGGCAATTGCAAGGGACTATATAGTGTACGCTAATGTGCTGTTACTACGTTATATATCTGGAATTGCTGGGTTCTGTTCAACATGTTTAACTGGGTCGCAACGCATGCTCACACAATTGCCAGGCAGATACTTTCTCCAAGGTTGCAGTTCCATACTGTAAGGAAATGACTCCTTGGAATGGTTACCCCCTGACGTTTTGCCTTTGCTGATGCCAAGTTATGATTTGAAAGTGTGCTGAGGCCTGCTAACCAGGCCCCAGCACCAATGTTCTTTCCCTAAAACCTGTACCTTTGTCTCCACAATTGGCACACCCTGGCATCCAGGTAAGTCCCTTGTAACTGGTACCCCTGGTACCAAGGGCCCTGATGCCAGGGAAGGTCTCTAAGGGCTGCAGCATGTCTTATGCCACCCTAAGGACCCCTCACTCAGCACAGACACACGGCTTACCAGCTTGTGTGTGCTGGTGGGGAGAAAATTACTAAGTCGACACGGCACTCCCCTCAGGGTGCCATGCCAACCTCGCACTGCCCATGGCACAGATAAGTCACCCCTCTAGCAGGCCTTACAGCCCTAAGGCAGGGTGCAATATACCATAGGTGAGGGCATAAGTGCATGAGCACTATGCCCCTACAGTGTCTAAGCAAAACCTTAGACATTGTAGGTCCAGGGTAGCCATAAGAGTATATGGTCTGGGAGTATGTCATACACGAACTCCACAGCACAATAATGGCTACACTGAAAACTGGGAAGTTTGGTATCAAACTTCTCAGCACAATAAATGCACACTGATGACAGTGTACATTTTATTGTGAAATACACCCCAGAGGGCATCTTAGAGATGCCCCCTGAAAACCTACCCGACTTCCAGTGTGGGCTGACTAGTTTTGCCAGCCTGCCACACACCAGACATGTTGCTGGCCACATGGGGAGAGTGCCTTTGTCACTCTGTGGCTAGTAACAAAGCCTGTACTGGGTGGAGGTGCTTCTCACCTCCCCCTGCAGGAACTGTAACACCTGGCAGCGAGCCTCAAAGGCTCACCCCCTTTGTTACAGCGCCACAGGGCATCCCAGCTAGTGGAGATGCCTGCCCCCTCCGGCCACGGCCCCACTTTTGGCGGCAAGGCCGGAGGAGATAATGAGAAAAACAAGGAGGAGTCACTGGCCAGTCAGGACAACCCCTAAGGTGTCCTGAGCTGAGGTGACTGACTTTTAGAAATCCTCCATCTTGCAGATGGAGGATTCCCCCAATAGGATTAGGGATATGCCCCCTCCCCTCAGGGAGGAGGCACAAAGAGGATGTAGCCACCCTCAGGGCTAGTAGCCATTGGCTACTAACCCCCCAGACCTAAACGCACCCCTAAATTGAGTATTTAGGGGCCCCCAGAACCTAGGAAAACAGATTCCTGCAACCTAAGACGAAGGACTGCTGACCTGAAGCCCTGCATAGAAGACGGAGACACCAACTGCTTTGGCCCCAGCCCTACCGGCCTGTCTCCCCACTTCGAGAGAAACTGCAACAGCGACGCGCTCTCCAGCGACCTCTGAAGCCTCAGGGGACTACCCTGCATCTAAAAGGACAAAGAACTCCAGAGGACAGCGGCCCTGTTCCAAAGAAACTACAACTTGCAACAAAGAAACAACTTTTAAAGGACTGCACGTTTCCCGTCGGAAGCGTGAGACTTTCCACTCTGCACCCAACGCCCCCGGCTCAACCTGCGGAGAAACAACACTACAGGGAGGACTCCCCGGCGACTGCGACCCTGTGAGTAGCCAGAGTTGACCCCCCTGCACCCCCCCAGTGACGCCTGCAGAGGGAATCCAGAGGCTCCCTCTGACCGTGACTGCCTGCTTCCAAGAACCCGACGCCTGGTAAAGACACTGCACCCGCAGCCCCCAGGACCTGAAGGATCCGACCTCCAGTGCAGGAGTGACCCCCAGGTGACCCTCTCCCTTGCCCAGGTGGTGGCTTCCCCGAGGAGCCCCCCCCCCCCCTTGCCTGCCTGCTTTGCTGAAGAGACCCCTGGGTCTCCCATTGAAATCTATTGCAAACCCGACTCCTGTTTGCACTCTGCACCCGGCCGCCCCGTGCCACTGAGGGTGTACTTTTTGTGCTGACTTGTGTCCCCCCCGGTGCCCTACAAAACCCCCCTGGTCTTCCCTCTGAAGTCGCGGGTACTTACCTGCTGGCAGACTGGAACCGGGCACCCCCTTCTCCATTGAAGCCTATGCGTTTTGGGCACCACTTAGACCTCTGCACCTGACCGGCCCTGAGCTGCTGGTGTGGTAACTTTGGGGTTGCCCTGCACCCCCAACGGTGGGCTACTTTGGACCCAACTTTGAACCCTGTAGGTGGTTCACTTACCTGCAAAACTAACAAATACTTATGTCTCCCAGGAAGTGTGGACATTTGCACAGTGTCTAGTTTTAAAATAGCTTAGTGTCATTTTTGCCAAAACTGTACATGCTATTTTGCTGATTCAAAGTTCCTATGATACCTGAGTGAAGTACCTTTCATTTGAAGTATTGGTTGTAAATCTTGAACCTGTGGTTCTTAAAATAAACTAAGAAAATGTATTTTTCTATATAAAAACCTAATGGCCTGGAATTGTCTTTGAGTGTGTGTTCCTCATTTATTGCGTGAGTGTGTACAACAAATGCTTAACACTACCCTCTGATAAGCCTACTGCTCGACCACACTACCACAAAATAGAGCGTTAGAATTATCTCTTTTTACCACTATCTTACCTCTAAGGGGAACCCTTGGACTCTGTGCATGCTATTTCTTACTTTTAAATAGTACATACAGAGCCAAATTCCTACACATACCCTCTCCGGGGGTTAAACACAAGATAAAACAAGCACAAATGTATTGATTACCGTGTTGGAGGTTCACACACACATGCAGGAATATAATATCATAACATGGAACGTGCGCGGGATGGCTGCGCTGGGTAAGAGACATCGTATATACACTCACCTCAAACGACAGAGCGTACATTTTGCCATACTACAGGAAACACACTTGATGAGTGGCGATTTGCAGGTTCTGAGAAAACGCTGGCGGGGACAGATATATGGTACGTCTTTTTCCGGCATAAGCGAGGGGAGTACTGGTATGGATAGCGCCTGGGGCGCCACACGTTCAGCATACACACAGGATAGATGAGGGAGGCAGATATATAGTGTTAGGACAGCTCAATGGTAGACCATTAACTATAGTGGGGGTCTATGCCCCCAATAGCGCGCTAAGTGAATTCCTTCAAGAGTTGACCCCCGCGCTGTTGAATGACCCTGCTGTGCCCGCTATTTGGGGTGGGTACTTTAATTGTGTCCCAGATGTACTGGTGGATCGTTCAGCACTGCCATTGCAGGGTGCAATGAGCAGACTCAACTCTAATTTGTTAACCACCTGGGCTGGGGACATCGGGGTGTATGATATGTTGCGCATGGGTCATTCCTGAGTATTCCTTCTACTCCTCACTACACAAAATACATACCAGAATAGACTTGTTGTGGGGAACTCCAACTGTGTGCTCTTTGATTAAGGATTTGGGTTACCTGGCTAGGACGTTGTCCTATCACTTCCTATTGCTGCTGGCAGTAAAGTGGGGTAGAAAACGATCCACAATACCCACCTGCCGTCTACAAAGGGAAGCACTGTTGGATCATCCCTTTAGAGAGGAATTAAACACCTGTATTAAGCAATATTGGGAATTAAATAATGGGTCCACTGACTTGAGGGCTATAGAGTGGGATGCACATAAAGTTGTAGTGAGGGGACATTGTCTCTCGGCCACCTGGGGGGCGCGTCGGTTGCTGCATGTTGAGGTTGTCACTGGAAAAAGATATGTGAGCCTTGGAAATAGAAGTTGCACAGAATAGGGTGACGTTTGAATCCCTTCGTGCTAAGCATGAGATGTACGAGGAGGCAGATCAACGCCTCCGTTGTCATGATTATAATTATCATCTCATGCGATTACAGGCGGAGGGTGACCAATCGGGGAGGCTTTTGGCATGGGTGTTCGAGAAGAACGTCAACACACCCCAATTGGGGCTATACGTTTGATTGATGGAACTATGGTCACCTCACAAGAAGCAATTAACAATGCTTTCAAAGAATATTATATGGGGCTGTATCATGGTCAAGCAACATTTGACAGTCGATGACTGGAGGCCTTCCTTTGTGGAGCGCCCTTCCCGAAGTTATCAGCAATGAATATGGCAGCACTGGATGAACCCCTCAAATTAGAGGAAATTGGTGTAGCCATAGCACAAATAGCCCAGAATAAAACCTCAGGCATGGATGGCCTGCCGATAGAGTATTATGCCACTTATGCGCAACACTTGGCGCAGCATTTGTGATCAGTGTTTGAAGAAGCAAGGACCCGCAGGTTACTCCCAATAACTCAGAGAGAGGCGCTGATTGTGGTGCTCCCCAAACCTGGCTGTGATCCCACGGATGTGAAGTCCTATAGGCCGTTGTCTCTTCTTAATCTAGACTGCAAAATTTTAGGCAAGGTGTTAGCAAATAGACTCGCCCCTGTAATACACACTTTGGTTCATGAAGATCAAAATGGCTTCATGCCACGGCAGAACACGTTCTTGAATATCCGTAGCCTATTAAGCATTATCGGCGATATTCCGACAGAGGCATATGGAAACATGGCAATGTCATTGGATATAGAGAAGGTATTTGACACATTAGGCTGGGATTTTTTGTTTGCCACTCTGCATCGCATTGGATTCGGTCAGGGTTTTGTGCAATGGGTGCAGACCTTGTATGCTGAGCCCACGGCTAGGGTAAAAATGGGAGGAGTAATATCAGACAGCTTCACTACTGGCAGAGGGACCAGACAGGGGTGCCCACTGTCACCTCTACTATTTGCCATTGGAATGGAGTTGCTTGCGGTTCGGTTGCGTGTGCTGGCCGAGCAGTGGGGGGATATATTGGATGGGGCGACACCATATTATATCATTATATGCTGATGATGCATTAATTTACTTGGAGAACGGTTGGGCCACACAGCCTGCAGTGATGTCCTTGTTGGATACATATGGAAAGATCTCGGGGTTGAGGGTCAACTGGTCTAAATCTTGCCTGTTTCCCTTAGTTGACCTGCCTGCGAGGATGAGGGAGGCGCTTCCTCCGAGAAGGCTGAGGTGGTGTTTGGACACATTTAAATACTTAGGAGTACATATATACCACAAAACTGAAGACCTGAGGGATGGAAAAACTGGGAGGCGCGCTTGGCTGTATGAATGGCTCGCTTCAGTTTTGGTGCTCGCTTCCTTTTTCTCCCCTGGGCAGGGTGGCAGTGGCAAACACGCTGGTGCTCCCACAGCTCCTTTATTACTTTGCAGCACTGCCCATAGTTGTACCCAGGAGTTTTTTCCATGAGCTGAATAGATTATTGTTGGGACTTATCTGGGGGAATGATGGGCCCCGGGTGGCACTCACAACTCTGCAGCAGCCGCTGCACAACGGGGGGCTGGGTGCACCGAATTTCTAACATTACTATGCTGCAGCACAGCTACAATAGCCACTATACTGGATAAACAGACCTGAGTCGTCAGAGGCAGTGTGGGTGCATATACAGCTGAAACAAACCACTGGCAATTATTTTCTGATAGCATGCCCATGCCTGTTGGCGATGATACGTATAAAAGGGGAGGATCTGGCTCCCCATACTCACCCCTCATTCCCTTGGGCCAGATACCGGGAGGAACACAATTGCTCAAAGCTCACTCCCTAACACCATGGGTGGAAGCAGGGATAGAGACAGTGGGGGGTTGTTTTGACGATGGTGTTTTGCTGTCTTTTGAAACTATTAGGGACCTTGCCTCGGTGGGATCGGGACACTTTATGTCGTATTATACTATATGTCATTTGAGTAAAAAAGCATGGGCGGGAAGAGACCAGGAGCCCGTAACTTCTCCCACATTACACTTTTTGCTTTCAAATAGTGCCCTAACAAAAGTAATTACAAACTTATATAAAGCCATAACTAAAGTGGATGACAATAGTCTTGAGGCAGCAAGGCAGATATGGAATGAAGTTCTCCCGACACCTCTGACCCCTGAGACATGGCCTGTGGCCCTTCAACAGGTGCAAGGAGTATCGCGAAATCCTATGTTCCGTTATACTTTCCGTATCCGTTTACTTTGTGCACCAGACGTATCTGCCCCATCTTGTATTCAGCGCATCTATCCTACATCTAATCCGGCATGCCCCCGCTGTGGGCTTCAAGCAGCACATTTTTACCATATGGTGTGGTATAGTAGGCCCCTGCAGAAAGTTTGGCTCAACATAGTGACAGATATCACTGACATTACGGTACATGCGTTTCCATTGGAACCAGAATCTTGTCTTTTGGGGATACGAATCAGAGCCAAGCAACAGATATACATTCATAGGTTTGCTGACTTGACATTTATTATGTACAAATGATTGATTGCTATGAACTGGAAGGCACCCAGGGTGCCGGAGCTGCATAAGTGGTGTGTTATGACATTGCGATGGGCACGGACGGAGACGCAAGTGTTGCAAGCCTTGCGGGATAAGGGATAGGCACGCACAGGTTATGACACTTGGGAGGAGCTTGTTACTAAGCTGGAAATTAAAAATAACAAGCGCCCGCCATGACTCATGGAGCCATATCCGTAAGGTATTAAGCTCTGGAGTTTTCCTGTGATAAGGAGGGGGCATTGGGAGGCCGGAAGGGACCTTTGTTTACATGAATGTGTTGGTAATGAGCTCACACGAATGACCTCAAAATTGATTTTGCTTAATAGTTTGAACCTCCGTCTGTGACCAGTAGAGAACTGGACTGGATATACGTGACTCCATGCTTGTAATATGCTATGAAAACTAAGACAATGGGTGGGAGGTGAAATAGGCTGGACGCATCCAGAGCATTCAGGGGTGACACATGATATCGTAATGAACCATGTAGCTATCTCTTGCCTATATTGTTTGTTGTCTACTGATAAATCTGTACTATGAATCAGCAAATAGATGCTCTGTTAACCTATGGAATGTGGTATGCATTAACCCAGTTTCTGTATTTGTGACTGACAATATGTGTTGGAATTAATAAAATAGATATATAAAAAAAAAAAGTATCTGGGATTGCTGCAAAGCGAATTCTGTTCGCAATATTCCGATCATCAAAATGGGAGCGGGGGGTCAGCGTTACATAGTAACCAAGCCAACAGACAGCCGGCCTTGTGGTTGTCAGCATGAATCTTGGCCTGGTACGACCTAAGTCGACGCAACGCAACTGCTCGGCCAGGCGTGTGTGCGTTGCTAATGCCTTATTCAGGTCTGCCTGCGCTGTGGGGTTGTGCCTGACAGTGGCTTCCAGAGAAGTCTCAGTTTTCATTAGGTCCCGTGTATCGTCGCCCTTGCTCCCACCACTGTGCGGATAAGTAACCTCGTAGCAATACCTTTATCGCCTCCCAATCCACAGCTTAGAACTAGGTGTGCCCCAGTTCTCAGTGAAGTAGTGTGTCATTGTTTCCTCTGTCTCAGCTCGTACTGCCTGGTCCTCAAGTAAGGTCGGCTGCAGTCGCCAGGATGGGACCAGCAGTCTGGCAGCACCCCACTCTAGTTGTAGCTGTAATGGGTTGTGATCTCGGAATGTCTTTCCCAAGCATTCTGCCCCTGTCACTCTGAGTTGGGTCTGTGGATTACACAGTATCCTGTCCAGTGTAACATGAAAGTCATGCACCACGGAGTAGTGTGAGTAGTCGATCTCATCCGGATATAAGGATCTCTAGCTGTCCAATAGGGACCAATGTTGGAACCTCTGTACAAATAGTACTGCCGCCGTCTCAACTGGGGAGCCAGGAAGTGGGGGGTGTTATCGGTCCAGTTGTGGGTCAATTACACTGTTAAAATTGCCTCTGTAATATCTATGGTATATGAGTCCATTGTGTTAATGCAGCAATGAGTCGAGAGAAGAAGGCAGATTGCCCCATGTTAGAGGCATACATACTACCTAATAACACTGCCTCCCCATCCAGGAGTCCCTCCACCAGCACATATCTACCCTCAGTGTTTGGAAGGGGACTCCAGGGAAGATCTAAACCAAGGCCATTTGTGCAAAGCCTGAATATGTGGTGCAATGGCAGTGGCTCCTTCAACGCCTCTGTAAACGTTCTTGCTACCCCCTCATCACATGGGTCTCTTGCAAGAAAGCAATTTGTACACCCCTCCTCTGTAGGTATTGCTGCACAGAATGCCTCTTTCTGGTGAATTCCATGCCTCAGACATGCCCCATCATGAACTTTTACTCAGCTATTTCGTCTGCAACAGCAGGCTCTGTGTCTTTGCCCACCCCAGCACATCTCAATACCCAAGTCAGATCTGTAAAGAGAAGTTGTTAGTGCATCATGTGTTTTAAACAACTGTACAACCAGAACTCCCAACCCCCAACCCAGGGCAATCCCGAAACTGGGGGTTGCCCAAACAGCAAACATTGTAACCTGTTGATGTAGCACTCCCACGCTGGCCGCCATGGGCTCCAACTGTGTCAAGGAGTCAACTGAAAAAAAGAACAGAGAGAGGGGGGTGCCCAGTGTTGTTAGGGGCTCTGAGCTCTACATCAAAGGAAATAAGCAGCATTTGAACGAGCTATGAGAAAGAAGACCCCTTGTCTGTCAAACAGCTACTTCCCACAGCTTTTCATTTGCCGTAATCCTCGACTGCGGAGTACAGGAGCGATGTTACCAATCATCAATGCTGACGTCCACACAACCATGGTATCATAGGAGCTCATCTGCCATTTGAGGCCTGACATTAGGCAATGGCTGGGAGGTCATACTGTCTTCATAATGCATGGAGGGGGAACCGGCTGCATCTTTATCCGGAGAAGAGTCCTGCGGTGACCATCTGTTCCCCCCATATAGTGACTGCTGTGGCCAATGTCTGTGCCTGTTTCACCTGCGCTGCACCTCAAGGGTGTAGTCCAGGAAGATGTAAACCCAGGTGTTGTCATACAGAAGAGGGGACGCTGCCTGCACTACCCGCAGGAGGGCCGCTTTATCCCTGTAGGCCTCTTTATCCCTGTAGTTCAGGCTACAGGCTACCACAGGTCTTGAGGGGGGCCCCAGCGGAGGGTGCCACGGAGGCACCATGTGGGCACGCTCCGCCAGGACATATGCTGACTACTGCTCCAGTGTCACTTGCTGCCTCAGCCAACTCTCAAAAGAGGCAGTGGGGTCTGTACCATCCACACCCTCTGGAAAGATAACAATGCAGATATTATTCCAACGGGATCGTCCCTCAGTGTCCTCAGCTTTGGCTTCCAGTTCTCAGACCTTAGAGGCAAGGGAGTGCACTTACACCTCCAACTCCTGGACAGTTGGGCAGAGCTCTGCCACCTCGTTCTCCATGTATGTGACACTGCCTGCCAATTTCCTCTGATCGACTCTGAGCAGTCCCAGTTCAGTAGCCACCGCATCCACCTTGTCGCTAAGCTCCTGTTTAGTGGTTGTTATGGACCCAAGGATTTGGTCCAGTTTGGCATCATTAGTGGATGCTGCCGCCAAAGGAGGGGGGGCAAGGGTCACACATCCCAGAGTCCTGGGCGTTCCCAGTGCCTGTCTTCTGCACTGGGGGTCCTGTTCTGGACCTATGGCCCATTTTTGGTACGTCACCAGGTCTATGGCACCACCCGTGAAGACCGGGATAGCGGGACCAGCGATATTTCATATGCAGTGGGCCTCCTGGTCAGAGTCCTTGCCCCACAACTGAGGCTCTGAATGTTCCTTCGTTTTTATGGCAGGAGACTCGGTAGGGGACCACCCACAACTCCACTCGGATCAGTCCTGCAGTGTGTCGGCTGAACCAGCAAGGAAAGATCATACATTTAAGGGGCACTTTAGTGCCAGCGTTCCCTTCTCCCAGCGCCCATGGTGCCACACCTGCGAATCCCCAAGGAGGGGTGTACCTCAGATGACCTTTATTTGTGGCTCGCTGATTGCAGGAGAGTGCTCCCCTTCACTCCTTCGGCTCTGGCTCCAGGGGAGGTAGGCCACCAGCACATTGCAAGACGGCCTTGTCACTGTAGCCGCCCGGTCCACCTACAGCTCCTGTGCCCTGCCAGGCCGCAGGCCAATGAAGAACCCCCCACATCAGCCCACCACTCCCAGAACGTGTCAGCCAGGCAGCACCGCTCTCTCTAGAACCGCTGCACCCCTGTGCGGCAACACAATGACATATATGGGAGGGGGTTTTCTGCCCCTCATCAAGCCGGTGGGCCCAGTGAACAAATGGGTAAACAGCAGCACAGTAGTCGAAGGGGGTCACCGCAGTAGCGTATGCAGCTCTGGCTGCGCTCTCAGCCATGATCCCATGTGCTGGGCCCCCACCTCCCTTCATTCAGCCCCTCTCACCGGGTTCCGCCAGTAGCAGACGTTGCAGTTGTGGCTTTGGGTCTCCCTATCAACCGCCCGCCATCTCAGAGTCAGCGGCTGCGGCAGTTAGGGGAGACCGATTTTCACTCCCATGGGCCCACAAGGAACAGCATACGGGCCTCGCATTGGTCTCCGGGCTGCTCATTGCCCATGTCTGTCCACCCAGCAGTGGCCGAGTTCAGGCCCGACTGGGCCTACGCGCAGATCCGCCGCATCAGGGTGATTTAGGCTGCAATCTCGGTCTCTAGGCATCTCTGATATGCCCGCCAGCTGGCCCCTTATTTTCACGGACTGCATGGCCAGGGATAGCGGCAGGCACACCAGGATTGCGGGTGTCTGGCCGGAGCAGTGCTACAACCATCTTGCATCTTAGTCATGCCCCCCTTGATTCTGCACTTCCTGACATACATTTCTGAACTACCATACCACCTTCCTTGTTCAGTGCATATTCTGGCACCTACACCACCTTCCTTGTGTTTCATAAATTCACAGTTAACACACAGTTATTTACATTTCAACACATCCTTCTTAACCACACAACACGGGTAATGGTTTGGAAAACCCCTTGCTACTTTGTGTGACAAAACCAATCACCAACACTGAAACAACACCCAAATTAATGAAAGACTACTTTGGAAATTCGTTTTTTCTTCCTTATTTCCGACAACCATATAAATTTGTTTAAAATCAAAACAAAGTTTGCAAATCGCAATAAATAAATGGTATGATGGAGGGATCACCCTGCCCGATATTCAGAAATATTATTGGGCTGCGCAGCTAACCGCCATTAACCACTGGGTTCATCTCTGTGGGGAAGAACCTGTGTTTCGGAAGGAGACAAAGACCATGCACCCATGGGGATAACTTAGGGCCATCTACGGTGGGCCGTGATACCTGACCCTTAAGGGCCCAACTGCAGTATCAATCAACCTCTGGCACACAACTCTACATGCACTCTGTACTAACCCTCTGGGATATGGCAAAATTGGGTACACTAGGACCAGCCTGGATTTGATAAATGGGATCTCATGAGACTCTCCTGAGTAGGAGATCTTTAGGAACAGGGAGAGGTCATCCCCTTTGTTGAATTGCAACGCAAGTACGAGTCTCCGCTCCTGGAGGACAGATTGTTAGACAATCACAAGGCCCACAAGGCAACTTTCCTCACATACCAAAAACTGATCAGTAACTCACCAAATACCCTAAACCATTTGCACAAACAATGGGAGTGCAACCTACAGGGTTTAAGGGATGGTGAGAGGCCCAAGGCACTGGCTCCCCCACAGGAGGTAGATATAAAATTGGGGTTTGGTTTAGTGCAGCTGAAAGGTTTCCATTAGATCCTACTATGCACGAACCACGGTGGTTAAAATAGGTAGGGCAACTTTCGTGAAGTGCCAATGTGGCCAGGTCAGCACAGTCTTCCACACCATATGGAGCTGCCCTGTGGTACAACAATTTTGGTAGTCTGTGGTTGCTTGTATGAATGGCCTCTGTGGGAGCAACATAGACACCTCTACAAAATGGGGTCTAATCAGTGTCTGGGATGAAACAGACCTAAGTCGCATGGAGCAGATCTGAATGACTCTGGGACTGGTGATAGCTATATGAAGCTTTACGTAACTATGGGGGGAGGGGACGCGGAGCAAGCACCACAGCTAGGAGACTGGAAGCGTGACATGGAGTGGTGCATGTTGGATGACAGAGTGATATATGAAGGTCTTGGCTGTCCTGAAAAATTGATGAAAATATGGGGAAAATGGAATGACTACAGAGGAAATCTCTTCACTCTCCTCACTGGTGCTGGTTGTGATGTATTGCTCACTAATCACCCCAAATAAATGTTATCAGTAACGTGTCAGGGAGAGAGGGATGGAACTCAGGGACTGCTTGATGCGGGGGGAAAATTGCTTTATTTGGCCATGCCAGTGCACAACATTGTGTTGTATTGTCTTTTTATTTCTTGCTATATCTGTAATAAAAAAGATTTATTAAAAAAAATCACAGCAAATTTCTCTTCGATGTGTCAACTAATATGTGGTAGCCCCTGCTGGAATATTTTGTGGAAAGCCCCATGTTGCACCCTTCCAGTTACCACCTTCGCACAAGTGCTACCATTGTTGCTTTGAGGATAGTAAACCAATGTTTTCACATGACACCCATCCTAATTAGGAGCTTTTTCATATCCTCAAACACCATCTGTTTTTTTGTTATTGGTCACTGGTACCAATTGAACACTATCTATCACAAAAGGTTCCTTCAAAAGTTCTATTAAAACTCTTGTCTCCACATGAATCACATGCTTAACCTATGGCCTTCAAGAGAAATAGTCTGAGATCCAGATGACCATCACTCAGAGTATGGAATGGTCTTGAGATGTCCTGTGTAATCTTCGCCCAACCCTTAAGAAAGTTTACAACTATCTTGAGTGATTTATCCCTCAAGATAAATGCCATGGATTGTATCACCAGGCTTTCAACATCTTTATCCAGTTTTAGCTACCAACAATGAGCACTGATGTATGTTTTGTATTGCAGTCATTCCAATGTGCCCCTCATGCAGCATGCCCAACATTCTCTCACGCACTACTAGCTCTCTTCTCCAACAGTTGCACATTTTTTAACTTCCTCCCCAAGCATCTCCTTCTCATGTCATTGCACTTTTCACATATTCCACTACTGTCTTCAGCACATGTTCCTCTTAAATGCTCCTGCCCTACTATAAAACCGGCATTCCGAGTAAATGTGAAAACATATGGCGGTTGGTATTAACAATATGTCCATGTGTTTTGCATGTTATCACTCAAAATTGACACAGCTCAACCAACCATTATTCAAGTTAGAGGTTCCTACACTTTCAAGTTGTGTGTGTGTCCCCGCAACCCAATGACGTAATAGAAGGTTACAGGTATGAACATCACCAATATTCATGGTATCCTGGGACGTGCTGGCAGTTTTGCAGAAATATGCGTCAGATTGTTCCTCCGTCCTTTACTCATGGCATAATTGTGCACTCACTCATGCACTGAAACATGACCATGCATACATCATTCTTCCCGCTCCATAGGCCATTTGTTTGACCTTCTGGATGCACATCCTGGCACACTGTCCTTAGCGCTTCCTTCCAACTCGCACACACTGATGCCCTGCATGGAGCCATTTGCACACTCTCAAATGCAAACATTAGCCGAGGGACAGTGCTTGTATACTAGCCTCACAAAACCATGTTCCAAAGGTAAAACTTTGTCCAAGTGCATGAGCTAAGTGATTGATGTCCATGCACAACAGAACACGCATATTCCAAATTGTTAAACTTAGTAATTTACAATTAAACCGGCTGAAGGGTTAGTATCAAGAAGCAAATGTCACCTGGTATCAAAATCAGTAACATACAGGACAGTTGTTCTGGCTGTGGAGCACCAGAGCATATATCCTTAGTCATTACCTTCTGTCTTTTAGAGAATACACTGGTCACTTCTAGTCGATCACCATGGGTCCCAAGCTGCAAATATTCAACTAGGCTTGGACCGCCTCCATTCTCGTGCATGCTTCAGCTTTATGTAGCCAGTGAAATAAAGAGCTTCCAATGGACAATTTTTGGGAAATATTTATTCCTTGGTAAAATAGTAACAGTCTGACTAGTACTCCAGATAGTAACAATATTAGGATGGAGCAGCCTACTGAGGTAGGTCCACTAGACACCAGGATTATTATTTTTTTGGGCAAAGAAAAATATTGAGATGAGAGAGCCTACCATATTCTGAGCCCTAACCTCACTTGGCATGATGAACATCCGCACCATTTGGGCTTTAGTTTTGCCGGCTACATGGAGCCGGAGCATGGGCCTAAAGAACAAGTTACTTACCTTCGGTAATTATTTATCTGGTAGAGACATAGGCCCTCATTCTGACCCTGGCGGTCTTTGACCGCCAGGGCGGAGGACCGCGGGAGCACCGCCGACAGGCCGGCGGTGCTCCAATGGGGATTCCGACCGCGGCGGTAAAGCCGCGGTCGGACCGGCACCACTGGCGGGGTCCCGCCAGTGTACCGCGGCCCCATTGAATCCTCCGCGGCGGCGCAGCTTGCTGCACCGCCGCGGGGATTCCGACCCCCCCTACCGCCATCCAGATCCCGGCGGTCGGACCGCCGAGATCCGGATGGCGGTAGGGGGGGGTCGCGGGGCCCCTGGGGGCCCCTGCAGTGCCCATGCCACTGGCATGGGCACTGCAGGGGCCCCCGTAAGAGGGCCCCTAAATGTATTTCACTGTCTGCTGCGCAGACAGTGAAATACGCGACGGGTGCAACTGCACCCGTCGCACAGCTTCCACTCCGCCGGCTCGATTCCGAGCCGGCTTCATCGTGGAAGCCTCTTTCCCGCTGGGCTGGCTGGCGGTCTGAAGGACGACCGCCCGCCAGCCCAGCGGGAAAGTCAGAATTACCGCCGCGGTCTTTCGACCGCGGAACGGTAACCTGACGGCGGGACTTTGGCGGTCGGCCTCCGCCGCCCGCCAAGGTCAGAATGAGGGCCATAGTCTAGTTGCAGATTCCTTACCTTAGAAATTCCATCAGGCATCTGGATCCAGAGATTCTAGCAGTACTCCTGCATACCATTAGGTGGTGCCAGTCGACTCCGCATCCTTCAATGGTGTCTTGGTTACCAGATATGACATCGCGGTTTGTATATAGGTGTCACCCCAGCGTGCTGACTTCAGTTTCTTTTCAGGACTTTCCAGGCCAGAAGCACGGAGCCATGAAGAACACTGACACCAGAACTAAGGCCCTGAAAGGGAAGTCCCTGTCCCTAGAAATCAGTTTCCAGAGCAGAGCAGATTAGTGGGTCGGTAAGGATTCTGCAACTAAAATATGTCTCTACCAGTTAATTTGTTACCAAAGGTAAGTAACTTGTTTATCTGATAGATAATTCTAGTTGCAGATTCCTTTCTTTAAAATAGGTACCCAAGCAATACCATTCCAGAAGGAGGGTCTGCAAACCATGATCATACTAAGAAGTCGTGCAGCACCGAACTGGAAAAGTACCCGTCCCTTCGTACTGGACTGTTCAGGCAGTAGTGTTTGATAAACGTGTGTAAGGACACCCTGGTTGCTGCCTGGCAGATGTCCAGGACTGGAACCCGGGATGATAATGTTGTGGTTGCAGCTGATGCTCTAGTACAGTGAGCGCGCAAGCCCTCTTGGGTTGCTTTTTAGCTAATGCGTAGTACATTTTAATGCTGAGAAAAACCCACCTAGAGATGGTTCTTTTCTGCACAGCCCAACCTTTCTTCGCACCCACATAGCCCACAAAGAGTTGATCATCCACCCAGAACTCTGGTATGACCAAGACAGACCACCAATGCTCTTTCTGGGTCCAGGCGGTGGAGTCTCTCCTCTTCCTTGGAAGGATGTGAGGGTGCGTATAAAGTAGGCAAGGTGATGGATTGGTCTACATAATAGGGCATGACTACCTTACGTACAAAGGAAGCCCTGGTACTAAGCACCACCTTGTCAGGGTGGATTAAGATTAAAGTTGGCTTCAAAGAAACAGCCTACAGCTCACTCACTCTGCACGCAAAGGTGATAGCTACAAGGAAGACTGTTTTCAGAGTAAGCAGGCGAAGTGGGCAGTTGTGAAGTGGCTCAAGATGGGCGCACATCAGAAAAGTAAGACCTAAGTTCAAATCCCATTGAAGCATTATGAACGGGGAAGGAGGAAAGAGATGGGTAAGACCCTTAAGAAATCTTCCAACTATGGGAGATTTAAACAAAGAGGGTTGGTCAGGCAATCTGAGGAAAGCTGAGATGGAAGACAAATAATCCCCGATGGTGCCCAGAGTAGAGCCCTGCTGGGTCAGAGAAAGAACAAGCAAAAGAACCTCAGAAAGAGGGTGTCAACAGACTTCTCTAGACAAAAGACCACATATTTGTTCCATCGAAAGGCGTAAACCGTTTTGGTGGAAGGACGCCCGCTGCCAAGATAACATTACAGACTTCAGGCGGAAGGTCAGAAGCTGTCCACTGCTGCCGCTCAATTTACACACAAGAAGGCAGAGACTGGACAGGATCATGTGAAGAACCATCCCCCACTGCTGTGACAGAAGATCCTCCCGAAGTCTATCGGAGGATCGATGGCCATGCTCAAGAGCTCGGGATACCATACACTTCTTATCCAGTCTGGAGCCACAAGAATGACTTGGGCCCGGTCATTGTTGATCTTCTTGAGAGCTCTGGGCAGAAGTGGTATTGGTGGCAAGGCAGAAAGAAGGGCTGAGTTCCACTCGAGACGAAAGGTGTCACTGAGCAAGTGCCGAGGCGAACAGATCCAACCCACTGTTGAAAGAGAAATTACGCCACCTATGTATGTAGAGGTCATTAGTTATCGTCCAGTGTAGGAAAGTACCATCTTGCCTGGCATGTTACCCCCATTTTTCACTGTATATATGTTGTTTTAGTTGTATGTGTCACTGGGACCCTGCTAGTCAGGGCCCCAGTGCTCATAAGTGTGCCTGAATGTGTTACCTGTGTTATGACTAACTGTCTCACTGAGGCTCTGCTAATCAGAACCTCAGTGGTTATGCTCTCTCATTTCTTTCAAATTGTCACTAACAGGCTAGTGACCAATTTTACCAATTTACATTGGCTTACTGGAACACCCTTATAATTCCCTAGTATATGGTACTGAGGTACCCAGGGTATTGGGGTTCCAGGAGATCCCTATGGGCTGCAGCATTTCTTTTGCCACCCATAGGGAGCTCTGACAATTGTTACACAGGCCTGCCACTGCAGCCTGAGTGAAATAACGTCCACGTTATTTCACAGCCATTTTACACTGCACTTAAGTAACTTATAAGTCACCTATATGTCTAACCTTTACCTGGTAAAGGTTGGGTGCTACGTTACTTAGTGTGTGGGCACCCTGGCACTAGCCAAGGTGCCCCCACATTGTTCAGGGCCAATTCCCAGAACTTTGTGAGTGCGGGGACACCATTACACGCGTGCACTACATCTAGGTCACTACCTATATGTAGCTTCACAATGGTAATTCCGAATATGGCCATGTAATATGTCTATGATCATGGAATTGCCCCCTCTATGCCATCCTGGTATAGTTGGCACAATCCCATGATCCCAGTGGTCTGTAGCACAGACCCTGGTACTGCCAAGCTGCCTTTCCCGGGGTTTCACTGCAGCGGCTGCTGCTGCCAACCCCTCAGACAGGCTTCTGCCCTCCTGGGGTCCAGCCAGGCCTGGCCCAGGATGGCAGAACAAAGGACTTCCTCTGAGAGAGGGTGTTACACCCTCTCCCTTTGGAAAATGGTGTGAAGGCAGGGGAGGAGTAGCCTCCCCCAGCCTCTGGAAATGCTTTCATGGACACACATGGTGCCCATTTCTGCATAAGCCAGTCTACACCGGTTCAGGGACCCCTTAGCCCTGCTCTGGCGCGAAACTGGACAAAGGGAAGGGGAGTGACCACTCCCCTGACCTGTACCTCCCCTGGGAGGTGCCCAGAGCTCCTCCAGTGTGCTCCAGACCTCTGCCATCTTGGAAACAGAGGTGCTGCTGGCACACTGGACTGCTCTGAGTGGCCAGTGCCATCAGGTGACGTCAGAGACTCCTTCTGATAGGCTCCTTCAGGTGTTGCTAGCCTATCCTCTCTCCTAGGTAGCCAAACCCTCTTTTCTGGCTATTTAGGGTCTCTGTCTCTTGGGATTCTTTAGATAACGAATGCAAGAGCTCATCCGAGTTCCTCTGCATCTCTCTCTTCACCTTCTGCCAAGGAATCGACTGCTGACCGCGCTGGAAGCCTGCAAAACTGCAACAAAGTAGCAAAGACGACTACTGCAACTCTGTAACGCTGATCCTGCCGCCTTCTCGACTGTTTTCCTGGTGGTGCATGCTGTGGGGGTAGTCTGCCTCCTCTCTGCACTAGAAGCTCCGGAGAAATCTCCCTTGGGTCAACGGAATCGTCCCCCTGCAACCGCAGGCACCAAAGAACTGCATCACCGGTCCCCTGGGTCTCCTCTCAGCATGACGAGCCAGGTCCCTTGAATCCAGCAACTCTGTCCAAGTGACTCCCACAGTCCAGTGACTCTTCAGTCCAAGTTTGGTGGAGGTAAGTCCTTGCCTCCCCACGCCAGACTGCATTGCTGGGAACCGCGACTTTTGCAGCTACTCCGGCCTCCGTGCACTTCCGGCGGAAATCCTTTGTGCACAGTCCAGCCTGGGTCCACGGCACTCTAACCTGCATTGCACGACCTTCTAAGTTGTTCTCCGGCGACGTGGGACTCCTTTGTGCGACTTCGGGTGAGCACCGTTCACGCATCCTCGTAGTGCCTGTTTCTGGCACTTCTGCGGGTGCTGCCTGCTGCTGAGAGGGCTCCTTGTCTTGCTCTACGCCCCCTCTGTCCCCTGACGCAATTGGCGACATCCTGGTCCCTCCTGGGCCACAGCAGCATCCAAAAACACTAACTGCACGATTTGCAGCTAGCAAGGCTTGTTGGCGGTCTTTCGGCGGGAAAACACTTCTGCACGACTCTCCACGGCGTGGGGGATCCATCCTCCAAAGGGGAAGTCTCTAGCCCTTGTCGTTCCTGCAGAAACCTAAGCTTCTACTGTTCAGTAGCAGCTTCTTTGCACCCACAGCTGGCATTTCCTGGGCATCTGCCCATCTCCGACTTGCTTGTGATTTTTGGACTTGGTCCCCTTGTTCCACAGGTACCCTCGACTGGAAATCCATCGTTGTTGCATTGTTGGTTTGTGTCTTTCCTGCAGAATTCCCCTATCACGACTTCTATGTCCTTTGGGGAACTTTAGTGCACTTTGCACTCACTTTTCAGGGTCTTGGGGTGGGCTATTTTTCTAACCCTTACTATTTTCTAATAGTCCCAGCGACCCTCTACAAGATCACATAGGTTTGGGGTCCATTTGAGGTTCACATTCCACTTTTGGAGTATATGGTTTGTGTTGCCCCTATCCCTATGTGTCCCCATTGCATCCTATTGTAACTATACATTGTTTGCACTGTTTTCTAATACTATTACTGCATATTTTGGTATTGTGTACATATATCTTTTGTATATTTGCTATCCTCATACTGAGGGTACTCACTGAGATACTTTTGGCATATTGTCATAAAAATAAAGTACCTTTATTTTTAGTATATCTGTGTATTGTGTTTTCTTATGATATTGTGCATATGACACTAGTGGTACTGTAGGAGCTTCACTCGTCTCCTAGTTCAGCCTAAGCTGCTCTGCTAAGCTACCATTATCTATCAGCCTATGCTGCTAGACACCCTATACACTAATAAGGGATAACTGGGCCTGGTGCAAGGTGCAAGTACCCCTAGGTACTCACTACAAGCCAGTCCAGACTACAAGCCAGTCCAGCCTCCTACATCCAGGCACTGGCATTCAGAGAACCCGCCAGATGTTGAACCACCAGGGATATACCCTGATGTTCCAGCCATGTCCAGAGGCATAGAGGCTTCTGACAAAGGATCCACGACCCCACCCCTTCCTGCTTGTTGCAATACCACATGGCGGTGGTGTTGTCCGTGAACACCTGCACCACTTTCCCTTTGAGAGAGGAAAGGAATACTTTCAGTGCTAGCCTGATCGCCCTCAGCTCCAAAAGACTGATATGGAGCTCGGACGCCGCTGGAGACCAGACGCCTCTGATCTCTGCCTCTCTCATGTGGCTGTCCAATCCCAGAAGTGACGCATTTGTCACTACAGTCAAATCTGGTTGGGGAAGGGAGAGGGAGCTGCCTCTGACCAATTGCGGTTTGCAGTTTGAAAGCCACCACTGCAGGCCTTGTGCAGTCCCCTCTGAGATCTGGACCATACCGAAGAGATTCCCCTGATGCTGCGCCCACTGGAAGAGCCTGAATACGCCATCTGGCATGTGTCACCAGCAAGATGCAGGTGTCCATGAGGCCCAGCAGCCTCAGAGTCAGTCTCACCCAAATCCAGGACAGAGGCTGAAACATCTGTATCATAGCCTGAATATCCTGGACTCGCCGCTAGGGAGGATAGGCCTGAAACTGCAATGTGTCCAGAACAGCTCCGATGAAAGGGAACATCTGCGAAGGAGTCAGGTGTGACTTTGGCACATTTATAGTGAACCCCCAGCGAACACCTGAGGTCCGCCGTAGTCTGCTGGTGGAGACGACAGCTTGGGGCGAGCACGCCTTCAACAGCCAGTCGTCGAGGAACACTGAATCCCCAAACCTGCGCAAATAAGCTATGACCACGCCGTCACTTTGGTGAACACCCGAGGGGCACTGGTAAGGCCAAAGATGAGTGTAGCAGGGCGGCGCAATGAGGACAAGTAGCCAGTGGTCAGATGGTATGGGAATTTCTATTATATTTAAGGATTCTCCCATGTAGTTCTATGTTTTTCCAGTTTATACGCTGAATGTTCCTAGAATTTTTCTCTTTGTCTTCTCTTCACAGGGCTCCTAGGAGGCGCATGTGGGAAAAAGACCAAAATAGGTACAGGTAAGTGGACTGACCGTTACTCTGTGCTACTTCTTTCATCCCCCCCTTTCTCTTCTTTTCTTTTTCTCAGTCAGGCTTTCTTTCGGTTCTTCTGTTGCCTGCACTTGCTGACTCCTCTTTTTTCTCTTTTTCTTTTGTTCTCCCTTCTTTGGTGAATGGTCGGTTTTCTCTATACAGGCTTCTTGGTTCTCTTTATAGTTTTCTTCCCTATTCGTATTTTTTTTTTAATGCCGATGGTGCTTGGGCAAGTCCTTCTCTTCCCCTGGTTCCTTCCCCCCTGTTCAGCCCCCTGGCCTCCTTGCCTCTCTAGATCTCTCACCTCACTGGGTGGCCTGGAGCACACACAAAAAAACAAAAAAAAACAATTATAACAAAATAGCAAACTTTTAGACTAGAACCCTTATACTTCAAAAGTGCCGCTACCTTACCCCAAACAAGGTATTAAGCAGCTTCCTTTCCCTTCCTCCTGTATTCCTGTACTCCCCTGCTCCTCTCCCACCCCCCCTTCAGCATTATGCCAGCCACACACCTGAAGGGGCCACGCTTTTCTCAAAGCGTGGCCGGAGCTTGTGCTGGGTGCCTCCTGCGCCGCTGGGTCGGGACGTCCAGTCTTCGGTATGGGTGTCCGCTGGGCAGTCAGTATCGGAGTTTCCTCTGCTGCTCTTGTTGTCTCCCGTGTTCCCGCTCCGTGTTCTCCTCTCTCCCGTTCCTCCCTTCTCGCCCGCCTCTTCCTCTTTTGGACCCCAGATGATGTCGCGAATCGGCTTCCCCTGCCCCTCAGCACCCGGATGTGCGTTTACTTGCCTAAAGTCAATACAGAATCTGGTGCTCCCATCTGGTTTCGGTACCAAGACTACTGGGGAACACCAGGGGCTGGAAGAGGGCTCGATTATGGCAGCGTTTAACACGGTTTCCACCTCTTGTTCCACTACCTGTTCCACTATCTGTCGTATAGCTTCAGGTATCCGATATGGCCTTTGCCGAGCTACTTTCTTCCCTATGGTACGAATGGGATGTTGTATCAAGGGTGTTCGACCAGGTACTTTGGAGATCACGTCTCTGCTTGATAGGATTAGGTGTTTTTGTTTTCTTGGGTGAGGGAGCTATCCATCT
This sequence comes from Pleurodeles waltl, assembly GCF_031143425.1. NCBI lineage: Eukaryota > Metazoa > Chordata > Amphibia > Caudata > Salamandridae > Pleurodeles > Pleurodeles waltl. The sequence goes on from NC_090440.1 coordinate 626,446,798, forward strand.
GTGGTAGTTGGGAATCACTCGGACTTGTACCCTGGATATGATACATAGGTATTTCCTGTTTGTTTTCAGTGGTGACATACAGAGATGGGAGGGGTTCAGTAGTCTCAAACCATTTTTTTAATAGGTTAATATGATAAATTTGTTCTCTACCTGTCCCACTCGGTATCTCCATCTTGTAGGTGGTGGGGTTGACTTGTTCCAACACTGTTTATGGACCCTGCCAACGTGCCAGCAGTTTGTTCTCACTGGTGGGTAATAACACCAGTACCTTATCTCCCACCCATACGCTCCGAGGAGTACTATGGGTGTCTTAGTATGCTTTTTGTTTTGCCTGTGCTTCCCTTAAGGTATTGTGGGCCTCCTCCCACAGGGAGTGTAGATTATCTCTAAAGCTCTTTAGTGTAAGTTAGGAGGTCCCTTTCTTCCTCCTCTGATTCCTCCCACTGTTCGGCTAGCATTTCCGGTAGGGTACGGGTTTCGCGCTGTGATGCACGGCACAAGCCGAACACTCGGCTCGGGCCGCGGCACTGGGACGCCCCGCTCCCCCAGCCTCTCCTGCATTACTCGAGGCCGCAAATTAGTCATGGGGCCTCGTTTCTTTTCTGGCGCGGCGCGCCCCCATTAAATTATATTGTTTCCCCCACTTACCTGCTATTGTGTTCCTTCTCTTGCTGTCGCCCTCGTTTTTTCGCCCCTTTTTTGTTTTCCCTTTGTCCCATCATTCCCCTCTCTTCCCAGCATACCTTGGTTCCCTACTCACTATGGTGCCTTGTCTATTGCCTTCTATGTATTGTTCCCTATCCAATATGGTGTCTTTTTACTTCCTGCCGGTCGTTTCTTGTTCTATGGGTATATAAGGGCTGTGATTCTTTTCCCTCTTGCGCTGCAACACTTCCTTTTGGATGGTGTCTTCGCTCCTTCTCCCTTGCATCAGATACTGGTTCCGCTTTTTGTTCCAGTTTTTTCCTGTTCATTTTTGGTCTTGTGTTCTAAAATTATTGATCTTTTTGCTCCTATTCCAGGATATCCTTTTTTGAGTTGTTTTTTTACCCCTTTTTAGGGTTTTTTCCCCTCTGGCACTCCTTCTGAAGAACACGGACTGCCCTTGGCGTTCCCATCGCCTGCAGCACTGTGGCTACCAGAAAGAGTTGCCCCTATCTGGGCCAAGGCAGAATCTACAAGAACAAGAACCTCGTCACTCGTTCAGCAGACTCCAGGTTCAAGCAACGAGTAAGTGGTGACAACGGGGTTGCCTGCCGAACAATAACTCAAAGGGGCTGTGTCCGGTAGAAGACTGTATATGGGTGCGGAATGCATAGAGGACCAGGGGTATTTCTTTTCCCAGTCTCTTCCTGACTCAGTGATGATTTTCTGTAACAATGTTTTAATGGTTTTATTAAATCTTTCAACTAATCCATCTGTCTGAGGATGGTATACGGACGGACGTATCTGTCTCACTCCCAGGGTATGACATATTTCAGCCATAAGTCGGGACATGAAAGGGGTTCCCTGATCGGTAAGTATCTCTTTAGGAAACCCTACTCGTGAGAAGAACTCGATCACGGCCTGGGCTATGGTTTTGGTGTTTATACTGGCAATGGGTATGGCCTCGGGATACCTAGTTGCATAATCGACTAACACCAATAAATACTGGTGGCCTTTGATGGATGGAGTCAAAGGACCCACAATATCCAATCCAACCCTCGTAAACAGTATTTCTATTCTGGATAGTGGTTGTAGGGGAGCCGCTCGGTTGGGTGATGGATTTCTGAACTGACATTTTGGACACTCCCGACAGTGTTTTCTAATATCTCCGTATATGCGTGGCCAACAGAACCTTTTGAGTATTGCGGCCATTGTTTTTTCTCTTCCCAAGTGCCCTTCCCAGTTATCACCATGTGGCAAATGGAGGACCTGACTTCTATGTGATTGGGGAACTACTAACAGGTAGTCATTGGTTATGGAGAATGTGGGACCTACCGGGGCCCCATTCGAGGCTAAAGCATGATGCCAGGCGTGTTTCAGGGTTGGATCTTCCCTTTGGGCCTGACGGAAGCTACCTGCCACTGTCAATACTGCAGTGGGTGAGAAAGCAGTTGGGGTGATGGGTTTCTTGCGGTTGTTATAAAAATTCTGCCGCTGTTCTAGTTTTTTCTTTTTACTGAGTTTCTGTCTGACTTTGGGCTCCTCAAGTTCAGAAGAAACAAAAGGCGCTTCCTCCCACCAGGCATTGGTTACGTGCTCCTGACTTGGTTTTAGCCAACAAGTGCACAGAGTCCTCATAGTCAGTGCCTATAATCATGTCTTCACCCAAATTAGGGATGACTCCCACAGAGATATGTTCCTCTTGGCCTCGCCAGTTTATGGAGACTATAGCTATGGGATACGGTTTCTGATCTCCATGAACGCAGGTTATTAGGACTTGGGTGTGGGGAATCCATTGCTCCGATTTTACATGATCCTGTTTCACCACGCTTTGACTGCACCCCGAGTCTATCAACACCATCTGTGCTTTACCACTGAGCCTCAGTATGGTGATGTATTTGGTTTTCTTATCTCCAGACCACAGCACCCGTCCCTTCATCCTGCCTATCTCCATGGGTTCTTCGGTTTCCTTCTTTAAGGACAATGGCGGGCAATATGTCCCTACTCGGAACAATGAAACCATTGCGGCCCGGTGAGGGCCTCCCGGGTGGAAGAGGAGTGAAAGGTGGATGGTCTTTCCGGGCCCGGCACTGCTGTGGGGCGAGGGTGCATTGTTTTCCCTGCTGACACCCGCGAGGCAGAGGGTGTGGGTTTTGAGTGATCCCCCCAGAACTCGGGTGCCCGGTGGAAAGCACACGCAAGATCAATGGCTGTGTGGTTGGTCAGATCAGGATGTTGTCTTACCCAATTGCGGGTTGTGGCCGGAGGGGCTTCCAGGTATTGTTCGAGAATGATGGCATCGAACATTTCGTCCTTAGTGGTCTCCGTGGGGTGTAGCCATTTTCCCCCGCGTGATGAACCCGATAATACAGAGTGCAAGAGTTTTCCTGTGACATCCATCTTCTCTGCTGAAATTTCACTCTATAGCTTTCTTGGTCCAGGCCGATTTGTTCTAATATTGCCTTCTTAACTTCATTATAGGGAGTTACACCTCTTGGGTTGACCGCCTGGTATGCGGCCTGGAGATGGCCTGAAAGAAGGGGAGCAATGTACTGTCCCCATTTGTCCATGGGCCAATTCGCAGAACTCGTCACTCGTTCAAAATTAGTAAAAAATTAGTCGGATCCTCATTGTCCTGATATTTTTGGAGTACGCTACTCGGGACGTTTGGGTGCACCTTGGTGTGAGCAATGGTGTCAGTTAGTTTTCCCAACGCATTTTCATGGACCACTTGGTTATTCGCCATGATTGTAGCCTGGCTCTTCAAGGCCGTCTGCAGGGCTTCCCTTTCCTCCTTGGCTTCTTTTAATTGCTGTTCCCATACCAATTGGAGGTGTCTTCGTCCTTCTGCCAAATGAGCTATAATGTCTGCGAGGGTGGGTTTTTCTTCCATTGCGTTCCCTTCCGTTGTGGGCTGGGCTGAAGACCAGATCCCACTTCTGACACCACTTGTAGCAGGGCGGCACAATGAGGACAAGTAGCCAGATGGTATGGGAATTTTTATTATATTTAAGGATTCTCCCACGTAGTTCTATGTTTTTCCAGTATATACAGGGAGTGCAGAATTGTTAGGCAAGTTGTATTTTTGAGGATTAATTTTATTATTGAACAACAACCATGTTCTCAATGAACCCAAAAAACTCATTAATATAAAAACTGAATATTTTTGGAAGTAGTTTTTAGTTTGTTTTTAGTTTTAGCTATGTTAGGGGGATATCTGTGTGTGCAGGTGACTATCACTGTGCATAATTATTAGGCAACTTAACAAAAAAAAATATATACCCATTTCAATTATTTATCATTACCAGTGAAACCAATATAACATCTCAACATTCACAAATATACATTTCTGACATTCAAAAACAAAACAAAAACAAATCAGTGACCAATATAGCCACCTTTCTTTGCAAGGACACTCAAAAGCCTGCCATCCATGGATTCTGTCAGTGTTTTGATCTGTTCACCATCAACATTGCGTGCAGCAGCAACCACAGCCTCCCAGACACTGTTCAGAGAGGTGTACTGTTTTCCCTCCTTGTAAATCTCACATTTGATGATGGACCACAGGTTCTCAATGGGGTTCAGATCAGGTGAACAAGGAGGCCATGTCATTAGATTTCCTTCTTTTATACCCTTTCTTGCCAGCCACGCTGTGGAGTACTTGGACGCGTGTGATGGAGCATTGTCCTGCATGAAAATCATGTTTTTCTTGAAGGATGCAGACTTCTTCCTGTACCACTGCTTGAAGAAGGTGTCTTCCAGGAACTGGCAGTAGGACTGGGAGTTTAGCTTGACTCCATCCTCAACCCGAAAAGGCCCCGCAAGCTCATCTTTGATGATACCAGCCCAAACCAGTACTCCACCTCCACCTTGCTGGCGTCTGAGTCGGACTGGAGCTCTCTGCCCTTTACCAATCCAGCCACGGGCCCATCCATCTGGCCCATCAAGACTCACTCTCATTTCATCAGTCCATAAAACCTTAGAAAAATCAGTCTTGAGATATTTCTTGGCCCAGTCTTGACGTTTCAGCTTGTGTGTCTTGTTCAGTGGTGGTCGTCTTTCAGCCTTTCTTACCTTGGCCATGTCTCTGAGTATTGTGCACCTTGTGCTTTTGGGCACTCCAGTGATGTTGCAGCTCTGAAATATGGCCAAACTGGTGGCAAGTGGCATCGTGGCAGCTGCACGCTTGACTTTTCTCAGTTCATGGGCAGTTATTTTGCGCCTTGGTTTTTCCACACGCTTTTTGCGACCCTGTTGACTATTTTGAATGAAACGCTTGATTGTTCGATGATCACGCTTCAGAAGCTTTGCAATTTTAAGAGTGCTGCATCCCTCTGCAAGATATCTCACTATTTTTGACTTTTCTGAGCCTGTCAAGTCCTTCTTTTGACCCATTTTGCCAAAGGAAAGGAAGTTGCCTAATAATTATGCACACCTGATATAGGGTGTTGATGTCATTAGACCACACCCCTTCTCATTACAGAGATGCACATCACCTAATATGCTTAATTGGTAGTAGGCTTTCGAGCCTATACAGCTTGGAGTAAGACAACATGCATAAAGAGGATGATGTGGTCAAAATACTCATTTGCCTAATAATTCTGCACTCCCTGTATGCTGAATGTTCCTAGAATTCTTCTCTTCGTCTTCTCTTCACAGGGCTCCCAGGAGGCGCATGTGGGAAAAAGAGCAAAAAAGGTACAGGTAAGTGGACTGACCGTTACTCAGTGCTACTTCTTTCTTCCTCCCCCCCTTTTCTCTTCTTTTCTTTTTCTCAGTCTGGCTTTCTTTCGGTTCTTCTGTTGCCTGCACTTGCTGACTCCTCTTTTTTTCTCTTTTTCTTTTGTTCTCCCTTCTTTGGTGAATGGTCGGTTTTCTCTATACAGGCTTCTTGGTTCTCTTTATAGTTTTCTTCCCTATTCGTAATTTTCTCTTCTTTAGGGTGTTTGTTTGTTTGCCCGTATTCCTCTCTATTCTAGTTTACACATGGGCCGCTTTTATCTATTCCTCTGTTATTAATGCCAATGGTGCTTGGACAAGTCCTTCTCTTCCCCTGGTTCCTTCCCCCTTTGTTCAGCCCCCTGGCCTTTGGGTCGAGGGATTAATCCCTAATTATACCCTCCGTGCCTCTCTAGATCTCTCACCTGACTGGGTGGCCTGGAGCACACACACAAAAAAAACCAATTGTAATGAAATAGCAAACTTTTAGACTAGAACCCTTATACTTCAACAGTGCCGCTACCTTACCCCAAACAAGGTATTAAGCACCTTCCTTTCCCTTCCTCCTGTATTCCCGAACTCCCCTGTTCTTCTCCCACCCCCCCTTCAGCGTTATGCTAGCTACGCACCTGAAGGGGCCACGCTTTTACCAAAGCGTGGCCGGAGCTTGCCCTGGGAGCCTCCCGCGCCGCTGGGTCTGGACGTCCAGTCTGCTGCTCTCGTTGTCTTACTCGTCTTCTCCCGTGTTCCCGCTCCGTGTTCTCCTCTCTCCCGTTCCTCCCTTCTGGTCCGCCTCTTCCTCTTTTGGACCCCGGATGATGGCGCGAATCGGCTTCTCCTGCCCCTAAGCACCCGGATGTGCAAGGGGATTGGTCCTTCCGGGTCGGAAGTGGCAGAGCTGTTCTCCTCTTCCAGGTAAGGCAGGTCCGCTTGCAGCAGCAACGGCCCATCACAGGGAGCATGGTAAGTTGAAAATGCTTATGACCTACCACGAACCGCAAGTAACGTCTGTGAGCAGGCAGGAAGGGAATATGTAAATGTGTGTCCTGCAAGTCCAATGCTACCATCCAGTCTCCTGGGTCCACGGCAGATAGGACTTGAGCCAGTAAGCATTTTGAACTTATCCTTCCTGAGGAAGAGCTTGAGGGACCAGAGGTCTAGGATAGGGCGGAGGCTCTTGTCAGGCACCAGAAAGTAGTGGGAATAACAACCACGACCTACTTCTGACACAGGGTGCCTCTCTAGGACTCCTTTGGCCAAAGGAGCCGTAACCTCCTCGCGGAGAAGTGCCATGTGATCCTCCATCACCCGATTGTAGGATGGTGGCCTTGATCGAGGGGTAGTCTCGAAGGGGAGGAAGTAGACTCTTCAGACTATTTGCAAAACCCAACTATCTGATGTGATGGTGTGCCAGCAGTGCAGGTGATGGCGAATCCTGCCGCCCACTGGTCCATGGTAGGGAACTGCCAGACTAGGAAGGTTTGGAGGCTGAGTGGGAGGTGGGGAGGGTGGTGGACTGGCAAGGCCACTGGCTCCCTGATCTACATGGATGCTGCATCCCACGTCCCACTCAGAGGCTGGGCAGCATGCGCGGCACAGTGGCTGGTGGTAAATAGACATGGCTGGGTGCCCCTTCCATAGCCACAAAAGGGTTAAAAAGCAGACTGAAGGGTGAGAGTGGCAGCCGCAAGGCCAAGGGACTCGGCGGACGCCCGGGACTCCTTAAAGCACTTGAGCGTCAGAAGTCCATAACCAAGCGTAGCACCTCAAGGCCACGGTCAAAGCAACCTATCTGCCTAGAGAATCGGTCATGTCCAGGCCACATCCGATCGTGAACTTAGCTGCTGTGTCTCTTCCTCAGCAACATATTGGGAGAAAATGGCCTGGGTCACCCCCTACACCTGTGGCAGCATTTGAGTGACCATGTCCACAAAGAATGGGTGTAGCAGGCCAAAAGGTGTGCTGTGTTCACTAACTGCAATGCCAGGCTGGAGGAAAAAAACAGCTTCTTTCCAGTGTTGATCCAGCCTCTTGGATTCCCTAACCAGGGGAGCAGAAGGGAACACGTAATGGGATGTTTAGGCTTGGATGAACAAGCTATCAGGAGTAGGGTACTGGGTCAGGAAAGCCGGGTTGTTAGGCACAGGCCAATAGTGGTGGGCTAGTATCCTGTTGACAGGAGCCCCTGTGTTAGGTTTGGACCAGGTACCCAGCAGGACATCAGTAAAAGCTTCATTAAAGAACAATAGGGGTTCTGACGTGGAAGCCCCAGGCTTAAGCACCTCAGTCAAGAGGTTAGTTCTGACAGCCACTTAATGTAGCTGAAGGCCCAAGAACCTGGCCACTCTCCGCACCATCATTGAGTAAGAATCCCCCTCCTCCATAGCCACTGTAGGGAAAGAGAGCATACCAGTATTGGGTATGATTTCCAGACTGCTGGCTTCACACAGTTTCTGAGTCCAGTCCAGAGGGTCTTTAAGCTGGTATTCTAAAGGGTCCAGCGACCCCTCCATACTCTCACTGAACTTCTAACCATAAGAATAAGGGTTAGGATCTGAACTAGGGACCAAGGTCCCCACCGAAGTCTGAGTCGGCAATGAGTATACGATCGATGCTGTCTGCAGACCCGGCTGCATCAAGAGCATCGATGCTGGAACCGTCGTCGACGAAGGGAACAGTGGTACAACCAACGCGGGTTCGGATCCAGAAGAAAATCCCTGGGTGTCCCTTGGAGCCGAAACCACAGGCACAGAACCCGAAGGGGCCCTGCCAACCCTGCTGGACCCGAAGGCTCTCTGATAGGGGTGGAAAAAGATAAGGCACATGGCCTCATAAAAGTACTTTAATTGGGCAGGAGTGGCTCCGGCTCCTGGAAACTGGGAGGCGCAGAGCAGACCCAGAATGTCCAGATGATTTTGAACCGAGGCAGAGCCAGACGCCGGGCTGCAAGCAGCTTTATGGACCACTCCCTCAAAGCCTTCGGGTTCATTACTCGATAGTCGTAGCACTACTTCAGGTCATGGTCGCGCTACAAACCACAGGCACATGAGGTGCGGATCCATCATTGACATCATGCGGTGACAGCAGTTGCAGGGCTTGAAGCTGTTATTACGTTATGACATTCTCAACGCACCAAAAAGTTAAAAAAAACTTCGACAAAAAGTTAAAAGGTCAGTAACAAAGTGAGTGTAGGGATAGCTCTCTTTGGATCTGTGCATAGGCTGGCGCGGAAAGAAAAGAATAGACGCCAACGTGTCAGATTGGCGCCTATATACCACCTACAATATCATATCCAGCGACCACGATGCCAACGACGGGCGCGAAGATGCCCAAAGCCACCTAATGGCGCACAGAGGCACTGCTCAAAGGAAATTTTTATAGTCTGGAATTTTGTCTAGTTTTCAGAAATGTATCGCTATCCATGGGTTTCATACCTGTTACCACCACAAACAAGTAGGCAGAAATGACAAACATAGGAAAAATCCACCATCACTTACAAAAAATGCAAAAATGGTCGTAAAAAAAATATTTTTTAACATCTCTATTAGTTCCTAGAAGGATGATTTGAGCACAGGTAACCTTTTTTTGCGTTATTTTTACAATTCTGTCTTGCACAGCACTTCTTTTTTTCCTGAAAAAAATATTATTTTGCTATATTTTTCGCTATTTTCCTGGTTTTCTACAGGGAAAGCCACAAACAATTGATACCTTTAGATTCGTAAAATGTGGGAGAAAAAATGCAAAAAAAATGTTTTCTGGAGGCTTAAGAACAAAGTGTTTCAAACATCACAAAATGGCTCAGCAGGGGGTGGAGAAGCCTCGAAAGCTAAGAGTTTGAAATGGCCTCAGTAAAATACTATTAGTTTTTTCTATGCCCTTTAGGCATTGACAAGCAACAGCCTATTTCACCCCATTACCACTCTTGCGTGATGTGTGGAGGCTCTTGGGCTGGATCTGTATGCCCTCTGGAGATTATTGGGAGCAGCACCAAAAGGAACCAGCAAGAGGACATGCTATTTCGGTTCAATAGCAACTGATTTCAAAGTTTATTTTTTCCATTGGGCAAGAAGATCCAAGCCCCAGCTGCAAAAACCCTTTGGCTATGAATTTAAAATGTTCAATATAGTTGTACGATACAGGATTGCTGTTGCTAAGGCAAGATATCCATCAACATGTTTAAGACCGTCAAAACGGAATTTATATCACTCATTAATTCAACGTCATTTTTTTATGGTTTGCATTACTAACAGGGATTCCAATACAAAATGTATTTAACAATTTGAGGCTATTTATAACGCCCCGAGAATGCTCCTTGATTATATGCAAATTCATGCACACGAATAAAAGCTACATTGCTCCTTATATTCAATATAAAGTGTACTCAAATAACATATTCAGTTTGAAAAAAAACGGATGCATGTGAAAGGCAGTGTTGCAAAAGTATTGTGCAATTTTAAATGACAATTTTAAATACCATTTCTCTAACGCATCAATTAGAAAAGCATGTTTAATAAATGCAAGCATTTAAAAAAAAAAAATGAAAATCAATATAAAACCTTCAAGGACAGCTGTGACAAGTATGGGCTCAGAATATAAGTATGGCATCTGAAGCTTTTTTAGCCAATACAAGATCCCATCACCTGTTGACGGGGGAAGTGTGCTATGAAGTCTGTGAAAAAACACCAAAAAATGCACAGAAGCGTTCTATAGAGACCTTTTAAGGATGCGACTTCCTGCAAGAGGGGGTTGCAGAGAAGTGTGAAGCCAGGGGGGAGTGGAAAGAAGATCCAGTGGTATGGAGGTGGAGAAGCAGAGCAGAGAGAGGAGCTGGAGGCATGGAGGTAGATAAGAGCAGTAGAGCAGAGAGATGAACTGAAGGCAAGTGAGATGGAGACCCGAAGGAGGAGGAAAGCAGCAAAGCAGATAGTAAATACAGACAGAAAGATGCTGGCATACAGCGAACCCCTACTAACTTGTTTCCAAGTGGTCCACAAAGGATATGCTTCAAGCTTTGGGATAATTTGGTAATTTGGGGGTAAAAACGAAATGGTTATAGTCCCATGAGAGGAATGGAGCTAGGGGTGTACTTCTGTCTTTTCTGGTCCCAAAGCCTAGCGGAGACTTTCAGCCAATAATCAATAAAATAGGGATGAAGCTCTTGATCAGGGATGTGACTTTCTGGATAGTATCTCTGCAAGAGATAACTAGTAGTGCCCAGGCATTTCTTTGACTTCAATACACCTATAGTTTGCCTTCTTTCATGTACCAATCCATCTCAGGCATCAGACATTTCTGGGGTTTGCCATTCCCTCTAGGCATTTCTATTTTCAAGTCATTAAGTTTGGACTGAAGTCAGACTCAAGGATTCAGTACCATTGGTGAGTCTCCTGCATGAGATGAGTTTAAGCTGGTATAAACAAATCTGGTGTACAGTATGCTTTGACCGGATCATAGAAAAGAGAGCAAAATCAAATGTACTTCCTTGATTTCATAGGAAGCTCATTAGTGCGCTATTCAGTACATTTGCAGATCATGTATTTCTTCCACCTGCCAGTGCAGTGAATCTAAAAGTTCAGCGGAGCGCTTTCCTGAGGATGAAGAGGGCTCTAGTTTGTCAGTGGCTCTGTTCACAAGAGACATGGTTACGTGTGTATGTGGTTCCCTGGGCCAGGTTTCATCACAAGCCTTTAGTCTGGTACATACTGGTGCATTGAGACCCAGGTTCACAGAGCTTCAATTTCCCTACCCTTGTGTCCACCATTTTTGAAACTTTCTCTCCACTGTTGGCTGGTGAAGCTCATCTTTGTTTATGGGTAGACAGAAGATACCCTCAAAAGTTGGTATGCCACTCTGGATCTGGTATGAACCTTCTTCACCCCAAAGGTAACACACAGGATCAATAGCGAGAGGTTTTCTGTGATTCTGGAGGCTCCTTTCTGGACTCGCAGGGCCCTTTTCTTCCTGTGTCCTGTTACGTTAACCCCTCCATCTGCCCCTCAGTCAACGGTCCTGGTAACAGTTTATAGTTAATGGCTTGGAGGATGAAAATCTAATTCTTTTGATGTTGGAGATGTCGAAAAAAAAGTGACCGGTGCCCTTCAGCTGCTGAGGCCTCCTTCTACTCAAAGTATTCAAGGTTTTTCAGTAGGCAGTGAAAAACTCGCAATCTATCCCAACTTGGTTATGATCAGTTATACCAGGTATATTGAAGGTTGAAGGTTATGCATCTAAGCTGTTGAGAGCGTTTCACCTGGCCCAGTCTGGAAATCAGTCTGTGTGTTATTCATAGGATCTTCCCCTGCTCCTTAATCCCGACATATACTCGCTTTGGAGCAGATCCCACATCACATTTATGACCTGGAAGGTGCAATTTGTGGTTGTCATTGTGTCTGCTGGATGTGTGGCAGAGACTGTGCCATTTTTGTTCAGGGAGCCTTATTTAAGATTCCTCCTTGACAGGTTAGAGTTGAGGTATTTACTCAAACATTCAAACCAAATGTGTTGTCAGTTTTCACCTTTCCCAGGACATATTTTGCCTACATTGGCTTCTGAGGTTTTTGATTAGGTTGGTCAGTCTTCATTCATTGACTGCCTTTCTCTATTAAGATTATTTTGGACTGGACAAATTGTTCCTTGAGTTGTGAATATGTGGGAGACAAACCTAGTGTACCCACTGTTACTTGTTGCATCCATCCTCCTCTGTTCCCCTTCCCATTCTGTTTGGAGTAGTTCTACTAGAGTGATGGAGCATCTTGGACAGCGTGTCCATGCATTAAATCTGCAAGGCTGCTTTTTGAGACTTCTCTCATATGTCTGTTTCACAGCATAAACTGGATATGCCTCCAGTGTTTTTGAGATCGTGGCCTCAGTGGGACTTTCACATTTGCTGTTTGACAAGCTTCTGTTTTAGAGTGTTTTATGGATATTTGTTCTTGGAACTGTATTATCCTTTGTTTGACTTGCATTGTGTGTATGTTCTGAACACCTGCTTTCTTTTTGCAACATCCTCATTTGTAAGGACTGTGCTGAGGAAGAGCAGGGATGAGTGTAATAAAAATTACCAGTGCGCAATACAGCATTATTAATTACACACTGTATGTTGGGACAAGTAAGCATTGATAATGTCAAACATTTGCATTTATTGGAAGGAATTTAAATGCTTAACTACCAGGCATACTGAGGATTTATGGGGTACTGGCCATAAGCTAATATTACAGGACTAAGACTTTATGTTAGAAATAACACATATGTAGGATTATAAATCAAAAGAAGCCGTACTCATACTGTAAGAAATTAGTATGGCCCTCTTCTGGGTGATTTGGTTGATTACCCCAGGAAACGTTTTTCCAAAATCGGGGTGAGACCATGAGCATTTTATGTCACGTTTTTTTTGGGGGTATCTAGGCAACACTTTACTAACGCATATACAGTTATGAATGGGAACTAATCAAATATTTCTAAACTTTAGAGTATATCAGTGTACTATAAGCAAACAATGTCTCTACAACACGAGTGTTAAAGAAAATTGTACAGCTAAGACAACGTTGGCATTGTTTGACATAAGGCGTTTCTTCTCTCATCCACCTGATCTTTACCTTTGAATAGGGAACTTGCATAGGCACCTGCAATGCACTCCATGGGCCCCAAATATCACTACTGTCACTGGACTGATTAACGTTTAATGGATCAATATTGTTACTTATTTCCAATACTGACATACCTCTACTGGAGCACCGTCAGTGTTATGGCATATTCAGCTCCTACAGAAACCACATGCCAAGTGAGGCACCCAGAACACACTGGCTCGGAGACTACTTCACTAAGACTGCTTTTACAAAGGAATCATATTTGAAGGAAAGCAGTTTTTCGCCGGAACAATGCTACTTGTTTTGCAGGACGGTGATAATTTAATGGCTTCTATAATTTTCAGTAGCACTATCGTACTTTTAATGGAACAGTACTACTACGTAAGTGCAGAATGTCATGATTTATGTCAACCAGTTACAGGACTTTGCTGCAGATATTTAACGGTTAAGCAATATGCCATTTTACCATTTGTATCATATTTGTTGCTCAAACATGCACACATACATACACAAATAAATCTTTTGATACAAGATATCAAAGTTAAAAACATGAGAGTTCCAGGGCAAACAGAGGTTACCAGGCTCATACTGTAACAATGAGATCATTTTACCACTAGTTACAGTTGAACCCAAAATTGAGCACCAAGCACACCCCTTTAGCACTTGACCCTTGAGGCAGCCAAACTGATTAGTCCATGTTTTATTCATGGAGGCGGAGTGGGGTTCAAGACTTTGAACTAAATAAAGCATACTTAGAGCATATAACAATAGTTAATAAATTATGGACAAGCCTGTGCTTATACTTGAAGCAGGAAAATCATTTAATTACAACTCAATTCTGTACACAAAAATAAGAGGGCAAAATGATGCACATACTTGTATCCAGAGAAGTAATTATTAGATTGGGATGACCAACAAATGAGAATAGAAGCGGTATTTCACTTTTCAGTGTAAGTATGTAAGGACTATTATGCTGACACAGTTGATGTGCAAAAGGACAGCCACCCTCTGATCGGTTGAATAGAACTTGGGTAATGATGATTTGGAATCTCAATTTTAAAACACAACTCCATTTGTACGACCACTTCTGTACATCATCTTACGATTTCTTAAAATCTGCATTTGCATTTTACTGACTCTCAATTGAGGATTCGGTAAGGATCACAAATTGTAAATCATTAATTGCAAATGTTGCACTGGACCAAGAGTGCTCACTTCTGATAAATACTCCTAACCACAGATTCCTCACCTTGTGAACATTGCCTGGACTGGATCCAACAACTTTTGAGTAATACTCCTGCGCAGTGATACGTGGCATTACACAGCTCTGCACCAGCACCGTTCTTCTCTGGAAGTTACAAGCGGAGCCGCATACAACCACAACCCAGGCGTACTGATGAGAGTTCCTCACATTCTGTGCATTCAGATGCAGATCTGGAGCTACTCCTTGATCTTTAAGACCCTTTTGGCTAAAATATTTTTCAGTGTGCAAGGGAAAGATCACGTTATAAGACAAAAGGGCTTGGCTGTGTAGGGTCTGTTGCAAACAGATGTCTTTGATGGACCCTCACAAAGTATGTCTATGGTGCCTGGGTTCCGAACATGATGCCCGGACCTGTGATGATTGCACCCAGGTGAACCTAAAGCCATATGGAACTGCCAGGCGCAGCTGTATTTTACCAAGCATTGGAAGACTCCACACTTTGACCAGTCAAAGTAGCAAGGAACATCTTGCTTCTGCTCAGAAATTCTTTCCCACAGCAGATCAACGTCACTATCAAAGTCATCAATTAAGTCTAAGAAGAAACATAAGAAATTGATGTGGAAATCAACCCTTTCCTACCACTCTCGAGCTCCAGAAAGGGCACAAGGGCATCTACATGCCACCCTGTCTCGCTCCCGATCTCCATGAAAGCCAATTCCGAGTTTAGACCTGATGCACCCTGTTAGACCTGACAGCCTTAGGGTAGTCACCCCTAACTTTTTGCCTGCCTCCCTCCACTTTGTGGACACTGTTTTTGCTGGTTTTTAGACCCTGCGCACTTTACCACTGCTAACCAGTGCTAAAGTGCATATGCTCTCTCCCTTAAAACATGGTAACCTTGAATCATACCTGATTGGACTATTAATTTACTTATAAGTCCCTAGTAAGGTGCACTTTATGTGCATAGGGCTGGTAAATTAAATGCTACTAGTGGGCCAGCAGCACTGGTTGTGCCACCCACTTAAGTAGCCCCTTTTCCTTGTCTCAGGCCTGCCATTGCAAGGCCTGTGTGTGCAGTTTCACTGCCACCTCGACTTGGCATTTAAAAGTACTTGCCAAGACTAGAACTCCCCTTTTTCTACATATAAGTCACCCTTAATGTGTGCCCTAGGTAACCCCTAGAGCAGGGTGCTGTGTGGGTAAAAGGCAGGACATGTACCTGTGTAGTTATATGTCCTGGTAGTGTAAAACTCCTAAATTTGTTTTTACACTACTGTGAGGCCTGCTCCCTTCATAGGCTAACATTGGGGCTGCCCTCATACACTGTTGAATTGGCAGCTGCTGATCTGAAAGGAGCAGGAAAGTCATATTTAGTATGGCCAGAATGGTAATACAAAATCCTGCTGACTGGTGAAGTCGGATTTAATATTACTATTCTAGAAATGCCACTTTTAGAAAGTGAGCATTTCTTTGCACTTAAATCCTTCTGTGCCTTACAATCCACGTCTGGCTGGGCTTGGTTGACAGCTCCTTGTGCATTCACTCAGACACACCCCAAACTCAGCCTCACTTGCATACATCTGCATTTTGAATGGGTCTTCCTGGGCTGGGAGGGTGGAGGGCCTGCTCTCACACAAAGGACTGCCACACCCCCTACTGGGACCCTGGCAGACAGGATTGAACTGAAAGGGGACCTGGTGCACTTCTTAGCCACTCTTTGAAGTCTCCCCCACTTCAAAGGCACATTTGGGTATAAAACAGGGCCTCTGCCCTACCTCAGCAGACACTTGCTGGAGAAGAAACCTGAACCAGAAACTACATCCTGCCAAGAAGAACTGCCTGGCTGCTCAAAGGACTCACCTGTCTGCTTTCTACAAAGGACTGCTGCCTTGCTGTTGGCCTGCTGCCTTGCTGAACTCTTGTCTGGCTGTGAAAGTGCTCTCCAAGGGCTTGGATAGAGCTTGCCTCCTGTTCCCTGAAGTCTCAGGACCAAAAAGACTTCCCTCTTTCTCTTGGACGCTCCGTGCACTGAAAATTTTGACGCACAGCTTGTGCCGCGGCGAGAAAAACGCTGCACACCGACGCTGATCGACACAACGCTCTTGGGACGACCGAAAATCCGACGCACGGCTTCGCAAGGACAACGCCGCCCGACCTCTAGAGGAGAAATCGACGCGACGCCTGCCGTGAGATCGTAATTTCGACGCGCAGCCCCGCAGAACGACGCGCAGCCGGAAAGCAAGCAGGAAAATCCACGCACAGACCCGGGACATCTGGTAATCCCCGCGATCCACGAAAAGAGACTGTCCGCGCGCCGGAAAACGACGCACGACTTCCCCGCGTGGAAAATAACGACGCAAGTCCGTGTGTGCTGAGGAGAAATCGACGCACACACCCTTTTTCCACGCACCTCTTCTTTTGTGGCCCTCTGAGGAGATTTTTCCACTCTAAACCAGGTAATTGTGCTTGAAAGAGACTTTGTTTATATTCTAAAGACTTAAGACACTTTATATCACTTTTCAGTGATATCTCTACAATTTCCCATTGCAGCTTTATTCTTTTTGACCTACAATTATCCTGATAAATATTATATATTTTTCTAAACACTGTGTGGTGTATTTTTGTGGTGCTATATGGTGGTATTGTATGATTTATTGCACAAATACTTTACACATTGCCTTCTAAGTTAAGCCTGACTGCTCGTGCCAAGCTACCAGAGGGTGGGCACAGGATAATCTTGG
Organism: Pleurodeles waltl; assembly: GCF_031143425.1. Lineage (NCBI taxonomy): Eukaryota > Metazoa > Chordata > Amphibia > Caudata > Salamandridae > Pleurodeles > Pleurodeles waltl. Next base: position 626,463,693 of record NC_090440.1, read on the forward strand.
ATTGTGTGTGACTTACCCTGACTAGAGTGAGGGCTTTTGCTTGGACATGGGGTAACCTAACTGCCAACCAAAAACCCAATTTCTAACACACCCAGAATTTCTTGGCTCATAGGTAACGTTTCAGCAAATGGAGGCCTTTAGGACGGTCCTGGTGTGTATTTTTGGCATTTTACATGTTCCCTCTGGTGCATTGGCCATTGGGCCCCAAGGATCTGCAGGTGCCTCCAGTCGGACTGTCGCTGGCAGGTCACCTTTGGTGCCATCTGTGCCCCTTAAGCTTGTTTTGAGTTCTGCACCAACTTCAGTTCCCACTTTGGTTCTAGCACAACCGATTGCATTAGTTACCTTCGCATGGACACCTGTGCTAATGCAGTCTGTTGTTTTCCAGTTCTGAGCAGAATCCACCCTGACCTCAACCAAGGCTGTGGCCTGCTTCCACCTGAGCACAGCCAGCCCGCAAATCTTCTGATTCTGATATGACTCTTACCACGTCCTAGTGTCGAGACTTGCACAATTTTTTCACAATTGATTCCAACAAATTTAAGAAAGGGAGTGATTTTGTTTCCCAGCGTGATAAGGAAAACTGGTATGAGGAAATACAAGATGCCAAAGACCAGGTTACTTCTAAGGATACTGGCCTCATTTCTCCCCCAAGCTCTGCCACCGAAGAAAGCACCTCCTTGGCTGTCATTATCCACAGTGCAGCAGAAGTACTAGGCCTACAACTTCATTCTATGGAGGTGAAGACTGATGTTTTGACAGAGGTACTTCAGCCTCTGCCTACAGAACCTCTATTACCATTTGATAATAATTTGATACGTCCCTCACGGATACCCTTTTAGGCTCTTGGGTGAACTATGTTTGGGACCACCAGTTAATAGGCAGATTGCCCTGTGCTATTGACCAGAACCTGGCAACCCTGACTTTTTTATGCAACATCCCAGGCCAGAGAGCTTAGTGGGGCAAGTGTCCACCGGTGAGGAAAACCCCAATGCCTTCCACACTACCCCTTCTGACCACGAGTCTAAGAAAAGGGAGACATTTGGCAAGTGTATCTATTCCTCTACAAGCTTTGCTCTGCGATAAGTAAACGCCAGCTGTTTTCTAGGCTGCTACTCCCAGGCCTCTTTGGCATACGGTTGTAGGAAAGAACTCTCGTCTTGGCATGGTTACCCCCAACTTTTCTCTGCTATCATTGTGCTTAGACTGTTTTCACTGTAATCCTGCTAACCAGGACCCCAGTGATTGTGCTCTCTCACTCCAAATTCGGTTACATAAGACCTGTGTCCAGCTACATAATCGTAACTCAGAACCTGGGCATGTTTGGTATCAAACATGTCAGAATCACACCTCAATACTAATGCCAGTGTTGGTTGTTTGTTTCCATGCACCCCACGGGCTCCTTAGAGGACCCCCAGTATTGCTCTTACCAGTCTTTCAGGGCTTTCCAGGCAGCCCACACTGCTGCAGCTCCTCAGACAGGTTTCTGCCTTCCTGCTGCTTGACCAGCTCAGGCAGGGGAAGGCAGAACAGAGGATTTCCTGTGGGGGAGGAAGGCAACACCGTCTCCCTTGGAAATAGGTGTTACAAGGCCTGGGAGGGGGGATCCTCCCAAAGCCACCTGTTTGCTTTGAAGGGCACATTTGGTGCCCTCCTTGCAATAACCGGTTTGCACCAGTCTTGGGAGACAGTGAGCCGTACCCCTGTGCACAGCGACTCTTGCAGCAACAAAGGCTTGTTGTCTCCTGCTCCAAGGGATCTTCAGGCTCCGAGTAGCCCCGGCCTCCAGCACTGCTTCCTTGCAAGGGCAGTCTCTTCTCTGCTGCTTCAGAGACGTGGGACTCCTCTCCAGGTGTGCTCGGCCTCACTGCAGCTTAATGTGCCTGCTGCCAGTGGGTTGCCTGTGAGGGCTGCGACTGCTTCTGCTGGCTCACCCGACTGCCGAAGGTCAGCACGGACTCCCCTCCAAGAGTCGAGTCCCCTGGACCTTGGTGGTCCTCTTCAGCCTTGCAACTCTTCTTTTGCTTACTCTTGCATTTGCCAAGGCTTGTTGATGGTTCTACTAACCCAATGACCATCTGTGACCCGGCGTCTGACGTGGAATATCATCTGCACCACTTCAAGGACTCCCCTGCAGCTCCTGGGATCCACAGCTGATCTTCTCCTTCCCTCGCCGATCGGATCTTCATCCGAGGGTGGGTAGTGGCTCCTGTCCCGACTGGACACTCCATTGTGGACTGGACTCTGTCCCCTTCTTTTGCAGGGTGACTTCTTCCAGAATCCACCTTTGGTTTCCTCTGGCCTGGTCCTGTTCTTGCATAATCTATTCTCTAAGTCCTCTTGTTAGTCCTTGGGAAGACCGGATACTTACCTCTGCTATCCTGGCTGGTCGCTGGGGGTCACTTAGGTACTCAACTCTTGGGGTCCCGAGTTCTTCCTGCTTCCCTCTAACTACTCCATATCTTTGAGTGGGGGACTTCACTTCGCATTCCACTATTTTAGTGTATGGTTTGGTTGTCCCCTAGGGTCCTAACTATTTTTCACTAATTCTTACCAATACTTGTTGTTTCTTGTGCTAATCCCTAATTATTACTGTGCGTATATATATATATATATATATATATATATACACACACATATATATATATATATATATATATATATATATATATATATATATATAGTATGTACTTACCAACAGTTGGGGAACTACCTATAAGTAATCTAATGTAGTGTTACTGTAAGAGTACCTTTATTTTTGTAACACTGTGTGGTTCCTTTCATGTTTGATAAGGTACTGCATGACTACTGTGGTATTGCATAAGCTGTGCAGGTCTCCTAGATAAATCTTGGCTGCTCATCCACAGCTACCTCTAGAGATCCCTGGCTTCCTAGACACTGTCTTCATTTACTAATAGGGGTTGCCTGGACTTGGTATAAGGTGCAAACACCATAGGTGTCCTCCACACACCAGGCCAGCTTCCTACATTGGTGGCAGCGGTAGGATAAGACACTTACCACTCTGTCACTAGTAACTTTCCACAGGAAAGCCCTCTACTAGTCTTTAGGACACACTGTACTTAGTGATTAGGGTCACTAGCCTCCTAGTTTGGTTAAGTTGGGGGTCTGGCATAGCCCTTTCTCCAAACCCTTAGGATGTCTAGTTACTAAGAGCACGTAACTGCACCCACACTACTCTAGGGAAAATGTCTTCAGTGGAAAACCCATTTTAGGCACCAGAGTCTCAGTTTGAGGGCTGCACTTTTCAAGGGTTGAGAGAGACGTGTGCTTCCAGGAAGCTGAAGACAGGGAGAAATCCCAACAAGAGCCTACTCCTGGGATTGTTACTCCAGGCTGACCAGGAAAACTCAGGCAGCCAGGGGGAGGAGGAGGTAGAGACTGACCCTCAACTCTTAGACAGGGTACACGTAGGCTACACTGAGGAGGGTCAGGAAGAAACTGGGGAACACCAAAGCACTGTTAGGAGCACTGCAGGTAGTGAAAAAGAGAATCACTCAAGTAGGTCCACTTTTACTCCTAGAGCATTAGTACAAAGGGTCTCCAGGAGGATGGCTAAGTCCTCCTTATCTGTCAACACCCATGTCTCAAGGACTTTATATGAGATAGACACTCTAACTCGGGGGGGGGGTCCCTAGATAGGGAATTCCACAGATTGAAGTCAGACCAGACCAAACTGAGGCTGCAGCAGTTCCCTCTAAAAAGGGGGGCTCTGGCAGTGGAATGTAGGGCTAGCTCTTCATGGTGGCAGCAGCACCAACTGTAGAGACACCAGGGTCAGCGATGACTCCTACGACTCTAGGAACCTGAGTAAAATAGTCCCACTTTACAATGTGGGAGATAATATTCACAAGTGGTTCACTGCTTAGGAGAGGGCCTGTAAAGTACAGAGGGTCCCTCCAAGACAGTGGGCAGCAATCTTGTGGCTCTCCTTCTCTGACAAAGGCAGAGACAAATTCCTCACTGTCAGGGAAGATGATACAAATGATTAACAGGCATAAAAGAACGTACTCTGGTGGGTTTCGGCTAACCACAGGACAATACAAAATCAAGTTCAGGGAGACTAAAAAGGAGCCCTCCCAGGATTGGTTAGATTTTGTGGACTGCTTTTTTAATTCTCTGGAAGGCTGTTTGCATGGAAGCACAGTAAGTGATTATCAGGGCGTGTACAACCTTTTTTTTTTTAAAGGAACACATTCTTAACAATTACATTTCTGATCAGCTGCATCAGTACCTGGTGGACTCTAATCTGACCTCCTCCCAAGAATTGGTAAAGAAGGCAAACAAGGTTGCATAGGAAATCTTCCTTAGGAGGTGACCATAAGAAGGAGGATTCTGACGAGAATCAGGACAAGATTGGGGACAAAGGGACAAACGTTAAGAAAAAGAGTCTTCATCAGGCCCACAAAACTCTTCTGGGGGTGGGTCTATATCCACTTCCTCTTCCCACAAGAAACCTTGGTGTTACATATGTAGACAGAAAGGCCATAGGGCAGGTGACAGCACCTATCCTAAAAAGAGCACCAAGCCTACTACCACTTCCACCCCTAGTGCCCCTAGCAGTAGCAACAATAGTAGAAGCAAAACTCATCCCACAATTGTGGCTGGGCTCACCTGGGGGACTGTGGTGGGCTCTGGGTTAGTCATTGAGACTGCTGAGGCAGTTTTGGTCTTTGAGGGTGGCATTGACCTTGCCACCCTAGCTGCTTGTCCCCTTAATATCGATAAGCATAGGCAGCATCCCTTGATAAATGGATTTGAGGCTGAGGCCTACAAGAACATAGGTGCCAGTGTCACAATGGTGGCTGAAAAACTGGTATCACCTGAACAACACCTACTTGGTCACACATACCAGGAGACTGATGCTCATAACAACACTCAGTGCTGATGACAGTTGCTGACTATAGCTGGGCAGGTTACTGGCCCAAAGAAAGTTGTAGTGTCCTCTGACCTACAAGTAGAGTGCCTGTTAGGTAATGATTTGGAGACTTCAGCTTGGGCTGAAGTGGCGTTAGAGGCCCATGTAGCATTGCTGGGCAGCCCTGCGCATATCTTTGCTCTAACCAGGGCACAGGCTTAAAAGCAAAGAGATCAAGGAACACTAAAGCCTGGAACAATGGCCCAGGAAGCTCCTAAAAAGTGAGGCAGGGAGGGTAAAAAGTTCCCCCCAGCTCAAACTTCCAGTGAGGGTCCCACGCCTGAGGGAGAAGAACCTACAGCTTGGGTGGAACCTACACCAGAGGAGCTTAAGGCTGATACAGCTGAGCTCTTAGGCGCAGAGGGGCAACCAGGGAAGAACTCACTCTACAGCAAAAGAGCTGTTATACTCTAGAAGGTCTGAGGCTGCAAGCTGCAGTTCAGGAAGCAGGGGATGTCAGTGGACTCCATGGGGCCAACTAGGACAACGGCCTCCTTTATTCTGAGGCAAGGGACTCCAAACCTGGTACCATCAGGAGGTTGGTCATTCCTCAAAAGTTTAGGGAGTTCTTGTTAACTGTAGGCCATTTGGGGCAAAGCAAGACTTGGGACAGACTTGTCCCTTACTTTCACTGGCCCCACATGTCTGAAGACACAAAGACGTTTTGTAGCTCTGGTGTGACCTATAAAGCCTGTGGCAAGACAGGTGGCACTCCAGTGGTTGGGGCATCCGATGAGAGGGTAGAGTGGATATTGTTGGCCCCCTGGACCATCCAACAGGCTCTGGGAACAGGTTTATATTGGTGGTGGTGTACCATGCCACCAGGTACCTAGAAGCGATCTCTGTTAGGACCACTACAGCCCCTGCAGTGGCCAAGGCCCTCCTGACAATCTTTTTCTAGGATGGGTTTTCCTAAAGAGGTGTTATCAGACAGAGATGCAAACTTCATGTCTGACATCCTTTTAGGGGTCCACTTGCCCTTGTGAAGTAAGGCTGAGAGCAACCTCTCAAGCCTCCCAAACAGGACATTGTAGACTATGTATTGGGCCTAAAATCCAGAATGGCTGAATACATGAAGAGAGCATCTAAAATACTTCAGGCCAGCCAAGAACTGCAGAAGCAGTGGCATAAACAGAAGTTTGTACTGACTGTTTACCAGCCAGGACAAAAGGTGAGAATCCCAAATTGTTGAGTTGGTGGACTATACAGTGGAACATTGATCTGGGAGTAACCACTGCAATGCAGATGGGCTCTCCAGATATTTCCACTTAGACAATGAAGACTCAACTAGTCTTATTGTCCTTCATTTGGGGGAGGGGGTTGTGTAGGAAAGTACCCTCTTTTGGCATGCTTAGACTGTTTTCACTGGCATCCTGCTAACCAGGACCCAGTGATTGTGCTCCCTCCCTCCAAATTTGGTTACCTATGACCTTTGTGCACCCCACAATTGGCATCCTGGTGAACCCATATAAGTCCCTAGTATATGGTACTTTGGTACCCAGGGCATTGGGACACCAGGGGTTCCCCATGGGCTGCATTATGCCACCCATTGGAGCCCATGCAAAATGTGTCTACAGGCCTGCCATTGCAGCCTGCGTGAAAAGGTGCATACAACCTTTCACCACAGGTCACTATACCAGGTCACTGTAAGTCACCCCTATGGTAGGCCCTCCTGGCCCAGAGGGCAAGGTGCAGGTCCCTGTGTGTGAGGGCACTCCTGCATGAGCAGAGGTGTCCCTATGAACTCTAGTTCTATTGCACTTGACTTCGTAAGTGTGGGAAAGCCATTTACCCATGTACCTGTGGTCCAGCTACATAATGGTAACTCCAAACCTGAGCATGTTTGGTATCAAACATGTCGGAATCATACGCAAATACTAATGCCAGTATTGGTTGTATGATTCAATGCACGCTGGGGGCTACTTAGAGGACCCCCCAGTATTGCTCCTACCTGTCTTTCAGGGCTTTCCAGGCAGCAAACGCTACTGCAGCCCCTCAGACAGGTTTCTGCCCTCCTGCTGCTTGACCGGCTCAAGCAGGGGAAGGCAGAATAAAAGATTTCCTGTGGGAGAGGGAGACAACACCCTCTCCCTTGGAAATAAGTGATACGAGGCTTGGGAGGCGTAACTCCCCCCCCCAAGCCAATGGTTTGCTTTGAAGGGCACGTTTAGTCCCCTCCTTGTATAAACCAGTTTGCAACAGTCGAGGGACCCCTGGTCCCTGCTCTAGCGTGAAACTGGACAAAGGAAAGGGGAGTAACCACTCCCCTGTCCATCACGACCCCAGGGGTGGTCACAAGAGCTCCTCCAGGTGGCCACTTGATTCTGCCATCTTGAAACCAAGATGTGCAGAGGCCCCTGGGAGCATCTGAGTGGCTAGGTCAGACAGGTGATGTCAGATACCCCTCCTGATAGGTGGTCACTGTACAAGGTGACAAAACGCCTTTTAAGGCTATTTAGGGACTCCCTTGAAGGTGGATCCCCAGATTTGGCATGCAAGACTCCACCAGGACTCCTCTGCATTGTCTACTTCTGTTCCTGGCCACCGGAACCACAACTGGACACTTCAGGAACTGAAATGACTGCAACTCCTGAGACGACCTCGCCTTGCAACATTGTTTTCCCGGCTCCTTCCAGCAACTGCAAAATTTCCCTGGCTGTGCATCCTCTGGGGTTGGAAAGACTTCAGTTGCACCATGAAGCAAGAAGGAATCTTTCTTGGAGTGATGGAGTTACTCCACTGCATCTGTAGGCACCTACACCAGCGACATCCGGCTGCATGGATCAGCTCTCCTCTGGAACTGTGTGGATCCTGCATCAAAGGTGGTGGTCTGGAGTGATCCCCTTGGTCCGCTCTGCCCGCTGTCCATCGTGGGAGACGGGAGCCCTTGCCTCTCCTTGCAGGAAAGTACCTCTGTGCACTTCGACTCTTGCAGCACCCAAGGCTTGTTGTCTCCTCCTCAAAGGGATCTAAAGGCTCTGAGTAGCCCGGCCTCCAGCACTTCATCCTTGCAAAGACAGTCTTTTCTGTGCTCTTCCAGCGACGTAGGTAGGACTCCGCTCCAGGTGTGCTGACTGGACCGCTCTGCAACTTACTGTGTATGCTGCCAGTAGGTTGCCTCTGGGGGCTGCGGTGCTTCTGCTGGCTCACCTGAAAGCGGAGGGTCAGCCCGGCCTCCCCTCCAATAGTCGAGTCCCCTGGACCTTGGTGGAACTCTTCAGCCTTGCAACTCATCTTTTGCTTACTCTTGCATTTGCCAAGGCTTGTTGGTGGTTCTCCAACACGGCTGACCATCTGCGACCTGGCGACCGACGTGGGACATCATCTGCACCACTCCAAGGACTCCTGCGCTCCACAGTTTACCAAGTACTTACCCCTGCTCTCCTGGTCACTGGGAGTTACTTAGGGCACTCCATCGTGGACTGGACTCTGTCCCCTTCTTTTGCAGGGTGTCTTCTTCCAGAATCCACCTTTGGTTTCCTCTGGCCTGGTCCTTTTCTTGCACAATCTATTTTCTAAGTCCTCTTGTTAATCCTTGGGAAGACCAGGTACTTACCTCTACTTTCCTCGTCGCTGGGGGTCACTTAGGTACTCACCTCTTAGGGTCCCAAGTTATTTTAGCTTTCCTATAACTACTACATAGTAGTGGGGGACTTCAATTCGCATTCCACTATTTCAGTATATGGTTTGGTCCTCCGCTACTGTAATAAAGTACCTTTGTTTCTGTAACACTGTGTGATTGCTTTCATGTGTGATACGTTACTGTGTGAATATTGTGGTATTGCATAAGCTTTGCAGGTCTCCTAGATACGTCTTGGCTGCTCATCCAGAGCTACTTCTAGAGAGCCCTGGCTTCCTAGACCCTGTCTTCATTCACTAAGAGGGTTTGCCAGGACCTGGTATAAGGTGCCAATACCATAGGTGTCCACCACACACCAGGCCAGCTTCTTACAACGGGGACCAACGTTTTACCATTAGTTCTGGATGACACCTTGGCATCTCTCACACAAGCTATACAGGATTACAGCGATGAAGCTAAATTTGTGATTTGCTCTTGCTTTGACATGACCGACTGTTTAGCTCAGACGATGGGTACGTGAGTGGCACTTTGGCACTATGCCTGGAGGAGGTCTATGGGCTTATCCACAGCTGTACAAGCATTTCTGACGGATATGCCATTTGATAACTGTCACCTTTTTGGCAAGACATAAGACTCCACCCTGCAACATTTTAAAGCCAGCAGGGCCACAGCATGTTCTTTGGGACTGTCTGTCCAACCCAGACAGTTCCCTCAACGGTAAGGTTTCCAATACCACTAAAGTCAGATTCCACCGCCAGGCCAGCAGCCATCTCAGTCCTTTATGGCCAAGGTTGTGGCTTGCAAGGGCAACACCCAGGGAATCGGGGATGTTGGGCAGCACAGCCCTCCACGCCCGCAACTGCTGCAGTCGCAAACCGCTTTAGTCTGTTATTTGCAGCACATAGCCACCTTGTTGGGGACAGGATCAGTCATTTCCTCCAAGGGGCAAACCACTGCATCAGACAAGTAGGTCTTCCAAATAGTCCTGTTTCTTTCTACTCAGCCATACCTTCTACCGCCATCAGGAGAGCTGATTGGAGACCACATGTCTGCTTCTTTTAAACATAGAAAGAGCTATCTCAGAGAAAGAGAGAAAGGGAAAAGAGAAGCTGTCCGTCCAAACCAGAAAAGGTGCTGATCAACAGGATCGGGGGACCAGATTAATCAGAACTGAAGGCCCTCACACATGCTTCATCATTGAGCTGCGACACTCATAGGACCGGTACTGCAGTTCCCAGCAGGCCCCTCGAGGGGTCACTTCATCGGATATCTTCTGATTTGGTAGCTGTAATGATGAGTGCAAGTGAGGAGATCATAAGTGTAGAGTGGTGCAGAATGTGGTTTAAAAGTGTGTCAGGGGTACCAGAGACAGTTTATTAGGGCGGTCACTTTGACAAGAATAAAAACAAATGAACGCTGTCCTAGGAACTAATGAATGCTGACAGCTTAAAATATATGAAGTAGGGTCAACATGTTTCATGCCTTGTGGCCCAACTGGATCTTAGGTAATTCGTCAGGACCAAATAGATGATGCCTACCCTACAACTGATTGGGAATGGAGGTGTGTTTGAATGAATGTGCCCAATCAATATTTGTTGTCAGCTATACCTTTAACGGTACAAGACATCAGAAATCTGACCTGTAGGAGACAGCTAATCAAGGGTGTCACCACTGACAGGGCGGATTGAACTCCCTTAATCCCTTTAGACTGCCTTAACTTTGAGCTAAAATACATGCATTGTCGCCCCACAGTAAAGAGTGCACAACTAAACCAAACAAACGTGCAAGTGACCACATGTGAAAAACACAACACCAAATCCATTTATTGGCGCAGTACATCATAGGGTTGCATTCCGAAATACAGGTAATAGGGATCTTTCCTTATTAGAGTAGTGATTGTGGCACTTAGGAGTAGGCAGAGGGTCGTGCTTAGCTGCGGAAACAAACTGGTAGATATAGATATACCAGTTAGGTGGTAGCTGGTAAAAGAGATAAAAAGAAACACACACACAGCAGATTTTGTCAGTACTCACATGGTCCCAAGCTGTAATTTACCTGTGACCTACACTCCTCTCTGCCAGCCTGGAGGTAGTGTGCAGGAGAGAGGGTTTTTAAGAATGCCAGGATCAATCTCAGGTGTGCAACGGGATCAATCTCAGGTGTGTGACATGCCGGGGGAGGTTGGTGATCACTAGACCGGCTCATGAGGAGCTTCAAAATGCATCTGCCATGTTGGCAGGGGTGGAGGGAGGATTTTAGGGCCCTGATGTCATGGTTACCCTCTGATCACCTTGATGGTAAAGTGGCAATAACAAGGTGCGCCTGCACTTGCTAGATTCAATGTATTCCTCTTGTAGGAATGCCTTGGTGAAGTGCCAACACTAGGCCATAAGCGTTACCACACTGAGTGCATGCGCACTAGCCAGGACCTGTCTCTTAAGCCTGGTAGCCTTGTTTAGGAATACAGGCGCCATTTTGGAGTGAAGGGTATAAAGTTAAAAAAGAGAAAAAAGAGTGTGTTACATGTCCAGATGCAAATATATAGGGCAAAATTGAAAAATATATCTATATGTCTATAAACAATGCATATAGATGATCGTGTTTTACAAATGTAGATTCGTACTTAACTCCTTCGCTGCCAGGCCTTTTCCCCCTCATGTGGCAGGCCTTTTTTTGGCTATTTGGGGCACGACGCGCTTAGGCCCTCATAACATTTTGTCCACATAAGCTACCCACGCCAAATTTGCATCCTTTTTTTCCAACATCCTAAGGATTCTAGAGGTACCCAGACTTTGTGAGTTCCCCAGACGGAGACCAAGAAATTAGCCAAAATATAGTGAAAATTTCATTTTTTTTTTAAACAATGGGGAAAAAGGGCTGCAGAAGAAAGCTTGTGTTTTTTTCCCTGAAATTGGCATCAACAAAAAATTTGCAGTGCTACAATCACCAGCTTCCCAGCTTCCAGGAACAGTCAGACTTAAATCAGAAAACCCAATTTTTCAACACAATTTTGGCATTTTACTGGGACATACCCCATTTTTACGATTTTTTGTGCTTTCAACCTCGTTACAGTCAGTAACAGAAATGGGTGTGAAACCAATGCTGGATCCCAGAAACCTAAACATTTCTGAAAAGAAGACAGAATTCTGAATTCAGCAATGGGTACTTTGTGTAGATCCTACAAGGGTTTCCTACGGAAAATAACAACTGAAATAAAAAAATATTGAAATTGAGGTGAAAAAGACAGCCATTTTTCTCTACTTTTACTCTGTAACTTTTTCCTGCAATGTCAGATTTTTGAAAGCAATATACAGTTATGTCTGCTGGACTCTTCTGGTTGTGGGGATATACAGGGCTTGTAGGTTCATCAATAACTCTAGGTACCCAGACCAATAAATGAGCTGCACCTTGCAGTGGGTTTTCATTCTATACCGGGTACACAGCAATTCATTTGCTGAAATATAAAGAGTGAAAAATAGGTATCAAGAAAACCTTTGTATTTCCAAAATGGGCACAAGATTAGGTGTTGAGGAGCAGTGGTTATTTACACATCTCTGAATTCTGGGGTGCCCATACTAGCATGTGAATTACAGGGCAGTTCTCAAATGGACGTCTTTTTTACACACTGTCTTATACACAAAGCACTGCACAACACCGGACCCACCTACCTCAACAACCGACTCAGCTTCCACACCCCCACCCGAAGCCTCCGCTCAGCCAACCTCGCCCTCGCCACAGTCCCCCGCATCCGAAAAACCACCGCCGGCGGCAGATCCTTCTCCTACCTCGCCGCCAAGACCTGGAACACTCTCCCCACCATCCTACGACAGACCCAGGACCTGCTGGCCTTCAGAAGACTCCTCAAGACTTGGCTCTTCGACCAGTAGCACCACCCCCTCCCCAGCGTCTTGAGCCCCTCGCGGGTATGTAGCGCACTTTACAAATGCAGTGATTGATTGATTGATTGAATGTAGGGAAAGACAGGGGCAATAACACTTGTTTTGCTATTCTATGTTCCCCCATGTCTCCCGATAAAAATGGTACCTCACTTGTGTGGGTAGGCCTAGCGCCCGCGACAGGAAATGCCACAAAATACAACGTGGACACATCACATTTTCCCAAAGAAAACAGATCTATTTTTTGCAAAGTGCTTCACTGTGGATTTTGGTCTCTAGCTCTGCCGGCACCTAGGGAAACCTACCAAACCTGTGCATTTTTTTAAACTAGAGACCTAGGGGAATTCAAGATGGGGTGACTTGTGGGGCTCTCACCAGGTTCTGTTACCCACAATCCTTTGCAAACTTCAAAATTTGGCTAAAAAAAACACTTTTTCCTCACATTTTGGTGACAGAAAGTTCTAGAATCTGAAAGGAGCCACAAATTTCCTTCCACCCAGCCTTCCCCCAAGCCTCCCGATAAAAATGATACCTCACTTGTGTGGGTAGGCCTAGTGCCCGCGACAGAAAATGCCCCAAAACACAAAGTAGACACATCACATTTTCTCAAAGAAAACAGAGGTGTTTTTTGCAAAGTGCCTACCTATGGATTTTGGCCTCTAGCTCAGCCGGCACCTAGGGAAACATACCAAACCTGTGCATTTTTTTAAACTAGAGACCTAGGGGAATCCAAGATGGGGTGACTTGTGGGGCTCTCACCAGGTTCTCTTACCTAGAATCCTTTGCAAACCTCAAAATTGGCTAAAAAAACACTTTTTCCTCACATTTTGGTGACAGAAAGTTCTGGAATCTGAGAGGAGCCACAAATTTCCTTCCACCCAACGTTCCCTCAAGTCTCCCGATACAAATGGTACCTCACTTGTGTGGGTAATCCTTGTGCTCGCAACAGGAAATGCCCCAAAACACTATCTGTACACATCAAAATTATCAAATAGAAAACTACCTGTTTTTGCAGGGGGCACCTGCGTTTTTGGTCCTGGGCTCAGCAGCCATCTAGGGAAACCTACCAAACCCAGACATTTCTGAAAACTAGACACCCGAGGGAGTCCAGGGAGGTGTGACTTGTGTGGATCCCCCAATGTTTTCTTACCCAGAATCATCAGCAAACCTCAAATGTAGCTAAAAAGAAAAATCTCATTTTTCCCACATTTCTGTTTGGGATCACCGCACTGGGACAAATTTCCTACCACCCAACATTCCCCTCAATCTCCCGGTAAAAATGATACCTCACTTGTGTAGGTGGGCCAAGTGTTTGTAAAAGGGAAGAGCCAAAAACACGTCGAAATTGAGGGGGGACCAAAGTATGTCCAGAAGGGCAGTTTGAAAAAACACATTTTTAGGCTGACAAGTGCAGCAGAAATTTTATTGATATAGATGAGACAATGCTGGGCGGTAGGAATTTTGTGGATTCCTGCAGATTCCGGAAGGTTCCATCACAAAAATGTGGGGAAAATGTGTGCTTACCAGCAAAATTGTAGGTTTGCAGGGCATTGTGGATAAGGAAATGGTGCAGGGTGCATGGGAAGCACACCACCCTGGAATCAACTAGATGTTTAGTTTTCAGATGTGTCTAGGTCTTGTGGATTTTTCTACATGGCAGCGTCCCAAAGTAAAAAACAGTGCAGCCCTCACCATCCGTAGTGGGACGATTTTGAGAGTTACCAAGCTCTCATGGCCTAAATGTAAAACAAAAACCAAAAATAATCAAATGCCCTCTTGCTTGCAATGGGATAAGATGTTTTAGTGTGCGGGGGAGAGCTGAAAGACTGTTAGCCCCTTCAGTTCGGATGGAGGCATAACCAGGCCCATACTGATTGGTAACCATCACCCCACTATTTTCTTATTTTTTTTTAATTCCCTGGCATCTAGTAGACTTTCTGTCCCCCCGGGGTGTGGATCGGGGGTAAATGCCCAATCTGCCCACTGGTGGGCTGAACAACTTTGGCCCCATTTATTTGGGGTGGGGGTATGGCCATACCCCCACCCTCTTATTTTGAAAAAAAAAAAATCTTCCCCGGTCTCTGGTGGGCTTTCTGCCCCCCTTGCCAAAGGAGCCGCTCCCCTTATGCGTTAGTATAAAAGAAATAAAAATTCCCTGGTGTCTTGTGGTTTCTGCCCCTCCCGGGGCTGATCGGCCTAATTATATTAGGCCTAATTAATGGTGTCTGCCCCCAGGGGGGGCAGAAATGGCCTAAAAATAATTTGGCACCCCGGGAGCGACCCTTGCTTAAAGGGTCGCTCCCCAAACATAAAAAAATAAAAATAAACAAAAAAAGATTATCCCTGGTGTCTAGTGGTTTTCTGCCCCCCTCCCCAGGGGCAGACCTGCCTAATAATATTAAGGCGCTCTGTCCCCAGGCGGGACAGAAATGGTCTAAAATTAATTTGCCCTCCTGGGGAGCGGCCCTTGCCCAAGGGGCCGCTCCCCTTATGCACAAGTATGAAAAAAAAAAAAAAATCCCTGGTGTCTAGAGGTTTGTGGCCCCCCTGGGGGCAGATCGGCCTAATTATATTAGGCCAATCTGCCCCCAGGGGAGTCAGAAATGGCCTAAAAATATTTTGGCCCCCAGGAGCAACCCTTGCCTAAGGGGTCGCTCCCCAAACATAAAAAAATAAAAATAAAAAAAATAAAAAAAATTCCCTGGTGTCTAATGGTTTCTGCCCCCAGGGGGGGGGGGGGCAGAAATGGCCTAATAATAATTTGACCCCCCAGGAGCGACCCTTGCCTAAGGGGTCACTCTCCAAACATAAAAAAATAAAATTATCCCTGGTGTCTAGTGCATTTCTGCCCCCAGGGGGGGCAGAAATGGCCTAGACATAATTTGCCCCCCTGGGGAGTGGCCCTTGCCCAAGGGGCCGCTCCCCTTATTGAAATACAAACAAAACAAACAATTCCCTGGTGCCTAGTGGGCATTTCAGCAGAAATACTCAGGGAGACATGAAAGGAGAGGAAAGGCCTTTCCTCTCCTTTCATGCCTCTCTGCCCCCTCCACGTGATCGCTTTTGCATTTCTCCTTAGATCGCGCTGACGTCAGACGCCACAAAGGGGTCAGGGGGGGCAGGGGTGGAAGAGGAAGTGACTCCCCTTCCATCTCTGCCCGGGGGGGGGGGGGGAAGGAGGGGTGCTTGGCCATCTGGAGGAGTGCTAGCGCTCCCCCCGGGGGCCCATAGCAGGACGAGCTGGTCTCGTCCTCGGCACCCTAGGTGTTAATGGCACACGCCACATAAACCACCTGGGTAGTGTCCTGTAACCAGGGAGAGGTTCCAAAGGGGATGTTATTCTAACCTCAACTATTCTATTCTACAACTTGTACTATTCATTTACAAGATGTAAATGAATAATAATGTTGTGTGTTGGGGAACAAAAACTGACATCTTGCAGCCTTTTGTTTGACAATGAATGTCAGACAGCTCACTTGACAAAAACCTCTAACTGTAATAAGAGAAAGAAATGTAAATACCATATTCCAGGATAAGAAACAATTAGAAAAAAGACAAACTTGCATTTGACCTCTTTCCATGAAACAGACAGCAAATGTGTCAAGATAAAAACAAGACTTAAAGGCGTCTTTATTGGTCATTAACTTTCTGAATGAACAAAACACCTGTTCCTTCCAGCTTAAGTTCACTGGCCAGAACGGAAGAAAATGTGCTCAAAATAGCTCGATATGATTAAATGTGACTCGCCATAGCGAGTGGGCAAGTAGATTTTTCGAGGCTTGAAATATCATAAGTATGTGACCTGGCAGTATCGGTTATCTGTGTGTCAGAAGTAGTCCAGGTGATACCCCTACATTAGCTGTAGCGGCTTATGTCATGTAGCCCTGTAATGACTGTGGCAGAAAAGGTCACAGTGGGCTGGTGTGAAGAGGGGAGATTTGGTCACCCAATGTCAACAGTATCAGCAGCAAGTGCAGATCCAAGGAATCTGATGCATCACATCTAACTCACTCCAGGGAATGCCGTCATTTAGGTCAGTGATATGGGTGACCAGATGACCCAGTGTTATTCTCCTCTGGAACAGGGTCTGTTTGTCCCAGTGATTATGTGCTTCCAGGATATCCACTGAAGTCACCTGGGGTATGATTATTTGTCATGAAATGTGTGCTCATCTTAGTGGTGCTTGGTTTGTACCATATGTTACTATCGGCATGTCTTTCATGATTTGGGTGCTTCTAAACGCAAAGTGTGGAAGGGAGATGTAGAGGCAACTTGAATGTAGAATAGGCCAGTGGTTGCATATAATTCTTAGTATACGGTTTGAGTTTGGAGTTAAAGTAGCGACACTGTCGTGGGTCCACTTTAGTCTTGCCAGATACGTTTATTTTAGCTTAGCTGAGGCCCGAAGCCTGTGCCCTTTTACCTAGATACACTGTTCTGTTTTCATTTATTAGTTTTATTCCTTTTTAGAATGGGCTGCTTTTTATCGGTGATGTTTTACTTTTGTTATCACTTGTCATTTAGCAAACACGTTTTTATCATTTGTTATGCACTACATTTTCCATTGTGTTCTTTGCCCTGAGGTTGACAAGAACAGAATGAGAATAGTACAAGATAATGTTTGTCGCCGCAAGTCTCTATAAACAATCTACTTCTTAGGCACATGTTCACTTCAAGCTTAATTCACAGAACAAAATATGCTTATGTATGTAAATACCATGTGGGCCAAGGGTCGTTAGTGGGGTCTTTCCATCTATGTTGACTGCTCTTTTGCAGACAACCTTAGCCTTGTCTCTACAACCAGATCAGGAGACGGAGGGCAGACCCTTGTGCCAAGGTAACCAGGTGGGTGCTTCTCTCATGGACTCTGAACAGACAGATTGGGCTAATACTGCCATGCTCTCGCTGTAGGCTAGAGACCAGGCGTTAGGTAAGAATCATTTATCCGTGTGTATTGCAATATGTTAGGTTTTTAACATTGCTGATATGCACAGTCCTAATTCTGTTATGTCTCATTATTCTTATTATAGTAGCTCAAGTATTTTATCATAGCATGCAGTCTTTCCAATAAATCTATTGAAAACCATCCTGCATCGCCTTTTCTGCCTCTGTGTGTGTGTACAAGACTTGTTACTGATGAGAGAAAAGAGTATGGCTTGTTCACTGTGACTTCCCTGAGAAGTCACTAGAGTGCCATGCGCTAGACGGCCACCAATCACCCTCACCCTTTGTGTCTGGATGAAGTAATGTTAGCAGGCCGACAGGGTTGGCCGACAGTTGCCAAACCTATGTGGGAGAGACTCAGTCACCTGCAAGTGGTGGTGCTGCAATAACCCCGGTCCAGCAGTCTTGTGGAATCACAAGAGTCACACAACAACACAAGTGATAATGTCATTTGTCCTGGTTTTGGGTTATAAAAGAGCTTCTCAGTGATTATGTCTTGCCATTTTCTGTGCTTGAGTCATAATCTGGGGAGAACAGTTATGGGCTCTAAGGTTGGTGCTGAGTTCTGTGATCTGCAGGTCACAGTCATTGACATTGCTGCAATTGCCCGTAAAGGAGGTTGTCCCGAAGGGCTTTGGGATGATGACTATTATATAAAAGTTGACTATTGCAGTCTGTGGACTTCTTAAAGGTGGTGGTTGACAGCTTGCCACTGTTGAGGGAGATCCGATGGTCCAGGAATGGAATTTCTCTATCCGAGATTGTCATGGTGAACCTGATGTAAGGGTTGATCAAATTGATCCAGGCATAGAATTTCTGACAGTTGTCAATGTTACCCTGCCAAAAGATGCTGGTGTCATTTATGTAGCGTCGCCACATTAAGATGTTGGTGTTGTAGGGGTTGGTGTTTGCGAAAAATGTTCATTGGCAAAGATTCACCCCAACAGCTGAGATGACTCGCCATTAAGTACGTACCAAACAGTACTCAAGGAGGTAGAAGAGTCTAACCTACCCCCCAACACCTTTCTATAGCATGTCAAACAGAGTAATGGATGCCAATGACCCGACTATCACCATAAAGTCGGCAGAAAAAGATGGTGCTATTGTTTTTATGGCCACCCCTGATTATAATAACGAGTGCCTACGATAACTTGCAGACACAATACTACCACCCGATCAATGCAGACCCCACTGAGAGACTCACCACCAGGATCCAGACATTGATCACAGCAGTCGAAACCCAAGGGTGGGTCACGAAGTATGGGGCAGAGTTCCTGGACAACCGTCCCCTAAGACACCATACTTGTACATCTTGCTGAAAATACATAAGGCGATGACTTCCCCACCTGGCAGAGCAATTGTGTCGGAGATTAGATCCCCGTTGGAACCATGAAGCAAATTCTGTGATCATTTTCTTCAACCATGTGATGAAGACTTCATTCTTCCTTAAAGACACTAGGGACAACCTGATTGAAGAAGCCAACCACATGAATGTACCTCTTGGTTACTCTTGATGTTGAGGCGCTATATACCAACATTCCCCAGGACGCCACCATTGAGGTTGAAGAAAATAGCCTTCTGTCCGAGACTTGGACCTCAGCTACACCTGTGAGCTTTATCACCAAGTGTCAGACCATCAAACTCAAAGAGAATTTCTTCATGTAGGCAAGCCAACTCTACACCAGATACAAGGTACTTCAAAAGGAAGTACCTTTGCAGCAAGCCTAGCCTGCCTGTACATGGCTGACTTTGAGAGGGAGCACATGTTTGGCAACACCAACCCCTACAACACCAACATCTTATTGTGAATGCTACACAGACATCTTGTGGCAGGATGACATTGACACCTGCCATTAATTCTACATCTGGATCAATTTGATCAACCCTTAACTCAGGTTCACCAAGACAATCTTGGATAGAGAACTTCCATTTGTGGGCCTCCGGATCTCCCTCAACAGTGGCAAACTATTAGCACTTCCTTCTACCACCACCTTCAAGAAGACTACAGACTGCAATAATCTACTTTTAAATAATAGCCAGCATTCCAAAGCTCTCCTGGACAGCCTCCCTTATGGGCAATTTCTTTGTCTTAGACGGAATTGCAGCAATGTTCGTGACTATGACCTACAAGCCACTGAACTCAGCACCAACCTTACAGCCTGTAACAATACCCCCGATTGTGACTAAAGCACACAAGAGAGCTAGAAATAACCACTAAGTACACTCTTAGAACCCAAAACCAGGACCAATGATGACATTATCACTTGTGTCACTACTTCACTCCCAACTCAAACCATATACAAATAATTATACGGACACACTGGCCTATACTATATTCAGAATCCCCCACATTGCCCTTCCACACTTTGCATTTAGATGCACCCAAACGTGATAGACATGCCTATACACACAAAAGTTCTGAGGTTAGAATAACGTCCCCTTTGGAACCACCCTCAACCCCCCTCCCCACCCAGCTACAGGACACTACCCATGTGGTTCATGTGGGTTATGCCATCTCACAAAAACAATAACAAAAATCAGGCTAAATCCTTCACACAGTTGGAAGCAGAGGGGGCCACACCAAGAACTGTTTTTATCTTATCACCTGCCCTTGTGCACTTAGATACGTTAGCATGACAACAAGACCAGCAAACACCAGGATCACTGAGCACCTCAGTAACATATGGTGCAAATGAAGCACCATTAAGATAAGCACACATTTCTTGACCAATAATCATACCCCAGATGACCTCCAGTGGACCATCCTGGAAGCAAGCAATCACTGGGACAAACAGACCCTGTTCCGGAGGGACCCTGTTCCGGTGGGAACAACACTGGGTCTTTCGCCTGCACCCCCCCCCATATCACTTGCCTAAATGACTACATCCCCTGGAGTGAGTCAGACACAAGCCAGATTAGATTCCTTGGATCCACACTTGCTACTGATACTGTTGACATTGCGTACGGAATCGCCCCTCTTCACACCAACCCACTGTGACATCTTTTGCCACAACCACTACAGGGTTACATGATATTCTCAGCTACAACTAGCGTAGGGTTACTCCTGAGGTATCACCTGGGCTACCTTTGACACCCAGATAACCCATACTGCCAAGTGTATGTGTCACCTACTTATGATATTTTAAATGTGACCACAATAGCTGGCCATATAAATACACTGTCTGTTTTTATCTTAACATTCAAGACCAATCTACATTTGTCAACTATGTTGTTCATAGACATATATATTTTTAATTTCTGGCCTGTGTATTTGCATCAAGACCTGCAAAATGCTCCTTTTCCACTTCCTTAACCTTACACCGTTCACTCCAATATGGTGCCTGCATTCCAATACAGGGCCAGCAGGCTTAACAGTGACAGGCCCCAGTTAGCACACATCCCCGATTCAGTTGATCAGACCCTCTCCCAGTCCTGAGCGACAGCTACTCTTTTCTCTTTCTCTGGGGCAACAGCATCCTTCTATGTTTAACCTTTACATTGATGGAGCATTGGTGCAAGACCTATTAATTAGCTCTTAGTCACTTTATTTATACATGTGTGTTTCCATCAGAATGAGAGTTACTATAAGTCAGTAACTAGTTCATCAAAAAAGAAAGACCTGTTCAAGAGAAGATTTCATGGCAGTTGAGTTATCAGACAAGGTGTGGAAGCGGTATGACAGGATCGTAACATGGGAAGTCTGAAAGCTTGTAAAGATGATGGTGGAAGAAAGAGAACACACATGTTCTCTGACACAGAACTTGAAATACTGAGTGTGAGTCAAACAACAAATTCTTTGGTAAAGCATCAATCCATAACTGAGGCTACCAAGATGGGCATTTAGGAGAAAGAGAATGCTGCACGTATGACTCAGCACAGTATTGAAGTGCTAGTACAATCTCAGATCACATACCAAGGTTAAACTTGCCATCAGCAGGAAACACGTTTCTGGAACAGGAGGAAGGCCATCCTCAAGACCCTTAAACACTCAGAGGAATAGGTCAAAAGCACTTTCATGCCCGAAGCACTGACTGGAGTCAGTAACATAGATGCCTCAGCCGAACATGGTACAGCTACAGGTTAGTGCACCTTCACCTCACTTTCCAGTCTCATACCCTCGAAACTAATATGGGATTTTTGTATACCATCTTTACAGCAGCTTCACATGTGAGGCCTTGCCCAACAAGTTACATACACATCCTACACTGTAATCCGGGTCACTGAAATTATGCAATTTTGCTTTGTCAGTTGATTTATTAAGAACAAAGTCAATATTAAATAAATGTTTATGTGACAGTAAGACAAACATTTAATCATGTCATGTCTTGCCCTTAAGATATTGAGCAGTTGGCTCTCCTACAGACACCACAGTACAAGAGGTGGAAGAGAAAGGTGACATGGAAATGATTTGGCTGAGACAAGCTTAGCAGCATCTATGACAAACCCAGCTGCACTCCTACCAACAGGTGCCCTGCTTAGTCACATATAGACATCTCTGCAAGTCCAGCCTTCAACTTCAAGGTAACAGGCACCACTGTAATCTCATCTACAACACCTGCAACACATGAGAAGGAGTAGGGTTGCCAATGGGCATGGTCTACAAGCACATTAGACAGTCATGGAGGCATACCCACTAGTACTAGGGATCAGGCCTATACTGTTGAGAGCAAGGTACCTTTGAGTCTCAGCAGTGTATCTGTATGTGACATGGCAAATAGACTGCGCACCAGAAGCCACAGTCCAGATGAGGAATCAAATAGGGTTAGGAGCAGAGAGCTGGAGTAGGGAGAGGAAGAAAGAGGAGGAGAGAGTGACACTGAATGATACATTTGTAACATTTCAAGCAAAAATCTTTTTTTTTACATTACTTCCATTTACAGTTTATAAATTGAAATTGGCAGGCATGGCCGCCTTCTTGTTTTGTTGCGAAAAAACCTGTGAATAAATAGATTTTTGTTACACAGTGGAATTGTGTTAATGTATGACTCAAGCCTGAATGAGAGTACTTTACTTACCTTAGTAATGGTTGTTGATTATGTCTCTTCTGCGTACCATTTCCTCTGCTGCTCTACTGGCATCTTAAGCTATGGGTGCTTCACAAGGTGTAAAGTCTTCATCCTTAGTCATCATTGTCTGGATCTATGGAAGTCCTTGCCTAACTGCAATCTTATGCAGGACAGCACAACACGTAGGGGTTTTAAGTGTATATTGCAGAGCTCCTCCACTTTTGTGAAGGCAACATAATCTTCTCTTCACAAGTCACATTCTATTGCAGAGAAGGTTCTTTCGTGAGGAATACTTTCGCTATGCTCCCTTGGTGAATGAGGATACAGATATGGACTTAACATTCTGACATACTCTGACATATTCGCCATCTCCTAGGAGATAAGTAATCACAGATCTCTTGTAAGATTGGGTGTGGAACAATAATGTTGTATAGTTTGGAAAATAAATTCACTTCCATCTCCAAGTTCTCCTCTTGCTAAATGGACCTCTAGGAAACAATGTGGATCAGTGAATAAATTGTGGGGACTGCCAGAGTATTGTGCCACCATATCTGTTATTGGACACTCTGAATTACATACCGCTTGTAAATTAAGCAAAACCTAACTTGTTATGGTTTCTTTATAACTATTCAGTTCCTGACATTGAGTGTATTAATACACGTGCTCCATCTATGTAAGGAGTCATTTGTGGATATTGCACTGGGCAATAAGATCTAATCGTATATGCCCAGCAATTCATATTGGGTATTTGGGAATGCAAAGTGAATATGTAATCTGGACAACAGAGCATCAAGTAAAGAAGCTCTAAACACACAAAAGCGCACTGAGTGAGACTATACCTGCGACTGCAACTTTGCCCTGATAACTGTCTGAAGACAACAGATGTAATGAGCACATGCCCTCTAAATGGGCAGCTGCTGCCTAACTTCACTGGGTGTTTCTACCCTGTTGTGTAGCCATTTTAGTTATAGCTCCATGCACGTTATTTTAACACACTAGGCCGCTGTGCACTTTAACCTAGATATATTTTATTTAGCCTCGCATTATTATTATTACAATAACCATTTTTACGGTCTTGTTTTATTTTCATCTATCTAACTGTTTCTGCCTAGGCCAGCACTCTGTTCTCAAACAAGACATTCTTGATCACTCTGTGCTTCATTCAAGGCTACAGTTCGGTACATTGCCAGTGAACGTCGTAGAGGTTTAGTCTCGTGGACAATACACATCCTTAAGTAGGGAAATTTTCTCAGAACACCAGCTGTGAAAGTATATAAACACTTCCTTGTCCCTTACACGTTAGAGAGAGATTCCAGCCAGGGAACCACGACTGTATGCTGATTGCTTCGGTACAGATGCTAACGCAGACCACAGGCCTTTGCTCAGGTATGGGGGTTGACGTCTTCCCGGGGAACCTGAAAGGCAGAACTAGAGATTAACATGCTGTGCTCAAATTACAACCTAGATAGGAAATAGTCCATCGATCACAGTGACAATATGATAGCGTTGTTTTTATGCTTCACTCTTCTCGTCACCATTTTAATACTGTCATGTTGTGTCGCCCTGGTTAATGCAGCTCACGCTTTGCTATCTAAGATGCAGTTGTTCTATTAAACTTATTATTGAAACATATACTGCTTCTGTTTGTCATTTATATATGAGACTAAGTTGTAAATGAGAGAACAGGATGCGACCTGAGTGACCACGACTTCCCTGAGAAGCCTAATATGTCATGGGCTCGGCTGCCCAATCATCACTATCCTTTGGTAGAGATGAGGCACTGCTAGTTAGCTGGAGCAAAACCCGGATTAGAGCGACAGGTGTCACCCGCAGTGGGTTAGACTAGGTCTCCCACACAGCGGTCGATTCTGCTGCTCAAAATCCAGTAGTCTTATTAGAATAATGAGAGGTACGCGACATGGCGCCGCCAACGTTTGGTGGGGCTCTAATTTTCGGGTCCTCCGGAGTATCTCTGTTTCATTATATATAATGACGCCTCAATACCGTATGCGGAGACGTCCGTGGTACTGAGGTCTTTCACCCCAGCTGCGTAGGCTATCCTATTTGCAGCCTTGAGGTTGTTCAAGCTTGAACATTAAAAGGAAAGCCCTATTTGGTGTGCCTTCTCTGAACTTATAGTGCCACTACAATGGCGAATCCACAGCAGGTACAAATAGCGGTTAATAAGAGACAACCTCTAACTACACATTTATTAGCGAATGGCCTAACGCCCCAGGGGGGACCAGTCACATTTGTGGTGGATGCCCATGCAGCTTATAGAACAGAACTTTTTTATTCCTGGGTCACATTTCCAGCAGTTGATGGGAACACAAATGCATTTCACCAATATACACCAGCAAATGTGCCTGGACAATACAGAGAATACGCATATTTAGAAATACCTTTAGCTTATCAAGAACATAATAATTGGCTTGTGGTGCCCTACCCCACACAATATTACCAGTAAGGTTAGGTCCTCTAAGTAATGACGGTCCTACCTGCCCTCCTACCTGCCCTTTATACCTGCCCTTTATACACCACATCCTGCGGTTGCAAATTTAGCGGTAGCTGAGGTTAGTAGTTTATATACTGAATAAACAGCGATATATAGACGATTGGTACAATTTGTAATGCAAACACTAAATACAAACCCAGCACGTGCTGCTCCAGAACATCCACATGCATCAACGCCAGGCATAAATCCTGCAAATGTACATTCGGTTATGGGTAAAGTACCCGCTAAACGAGAGGAAACTTCGTTTTGGTTAGCACAAAAGATTAAGGCGCTGGAGGCAGTATTTCCCCATATAGGACCTCAGGTTAAACATAGACTATTAATGATGTGCTTGCCCTTTGGGATGGTCCATACAGTAGATAACTGTAATACCTGGGGCACTGTGTTTGCCGCGCTCTATACAACCACACATGCGACACCGACACTTGCCAATTTACCGGAGGTGTCGAAACAAATTCAAGATGAATACGGGGCTGCCCCGGCCCTAGATCTAGGGATGCAATTGATGGGCAATTTTGCCACAGTATCCTCAATCATTTTAAGTAATCTTAAAGGGGAAGCGATGGCGCTTGCAGTGCGCATGAGGCTCCGTGACGTTCCGCAAGAGGATCAGGAACGAGAACTGCCTAAAATAATTGCAGAGACCAATTCAAGTATTGGTCGAGATAGTCTAGGGGCCAGACCACAAAAACCACAATTTCAGGGTAAACAGAGTAAAGATTCCCCTAAGCAAGCACCTGAGGTTAATAAGAAACGCTGGGATAAAAAACAACAAACCCCTAAAAAAGGGAGGGGAGAATCTCCGTGTATGGAGACCCCGCAGAATAGATATAATCTCAGAAATAGAGATAATATAAAAACGCCTGATAGATATCAATATACTGATACACTACAATCTTGTTCCTTATAGGACTCATCGGAAAAAAATAAATGAGAGGTGGGTGATCAGAGCAAAGGACAGAGTATGTGAAACCGAGACAGGAATCACAACGCTCTTCGGAGGTTTCTGTTAAAAAGGAAAAGAAACCCGCCCAACAAAAACCACAATTCAAAAAGAAAAAGGTGTCAGCAGTCGCAGTGTGACATGCCACTCAAGAAGAGGGTCCTCTTGAAGAACAAGAAATGGGCTCTAGCATTGCCAGACAGGGTGGAAGAGGTCACAATAGTTTGCCGGAATCTTCTAGAGCATCTGGAGGTGAAAGCAACTGATGACTTTATACAAGTAGAAACTGCGGACATGCATGTCTCCATGCCTGATAGGGTGTATAAAGTAACATTACAGTTAGAGGGAGACATTGAGCGCATAATAGACGCAATCTTTTGGCATCACGTGGTAAACATATACGATGTTCTGTTGGCCGAACAAGATTGGCCACATGAATTTGTCCATACCTGCCCATATGGAGAAGATGTCATTAAGCATTCCTTCTTGCCCCTTGTTCCAGAGGAACTCGCTGAATCCTATTCCATTGAACGGTCTTTGGCACAAGCACCAGCATTATACCGAAATCACGTAGGATGGGATAAAGAATCCCCCTACCATGTAATTCCCATTAAAAGCGAACCTCAACCGCAACCACAATACCCCATAAAACACGAAGCGAAAGCATCGGTGAGAGAAATACTCACACAATTAGAGTACCAGGGCGTAATTGAACCCTGTGTCTCCCCAATGAATAATCCATTATTCCCAGTAGCTAAGCCAGACCATTCATATAGAATAGTCTTGAAATACAGACATTTAAACAGTCATACACGCACATAGGCTATCCAAAACTCGCATAGCACAGCACTAATGAACAATATAGTGTGTAAAAAATAGAAAACAACACTGGACGTTTCCAATGGGTTTTTCTGCCAGAATATAGCGCCTGAGAGTAGAGACTTGACAAGTTTCAGCGCACTAGGCTCCCAGAACAAAATTCTGCCATTTACCTCAGAGGTATAAGAACAGCCCAGGACTGTTTGCAGCTCGTGTTACTGCAATCTTGCACAAGACTGACCCTGAAGCATTTTCATATGTAGATGATATTTATCCTAAGGATGATGAATTGCTACAACATTTAAGATGGGTAGCCTGCATTGTTTTCGGATTTGCTGAATTTGGCTACAAATTCAACTTAACAAAAACAAAAATAGCCATCCTAAGTGTCCTGTTCCTGGGATATGAGCTGTCAAGTGAAGGAAAGAGCCTAGCGCCACAATTCTTAGAGAAATGCGCACAGTTACAACCACCAAATACAATAAAAAAACTCCAATCTCTATTGGGTTTCCTAAATTTTGGCAGAACTTACATTCCAGATTATGCTACACGCATAAAAGCTTTAAATGATCTAATTCATGGGTATTCACAAACATTTTCCCAGGGGCCAAATAGTTTGGTCTGTGATATGCCTGGGGGCTGCATTGATTCCAGGGCAGTGGCAGTTGGGTGGGGTGGCTGGGGGGATTGGTGACAAGGTAGGTGTAGGAGAAGCAAAGGATATACATCTAGTGGCTGAAATAAACAATAGGAAACCAGAAAACCTGGAATTAATCCTGGCTTACCCACTTTTCCAAAAGTGTGTGATCCTAGGCAATTGTTTAATCTCACTTTCCCTCCTTTTTCTGCATTATCACATTTAAGAGGACCTAGAAATACATGATTCATGGTGCGCGCTGCCCAAAACCTGCTTCTGTGTTTGATTTAATAAACTATAATGTTGTTCATGCATGATAGGAACCCAGGCCACCTGAAAAGTGCACATACCAAGTGACTTGCCTCTTTAATTTACTATTGGTGGTGTTCTCAGGGTAAGAGGAAGAATTGTTTCCAAATATATGTTTTAAAACTATCACATTTAAATGAATACATCTCAATGCATTGATAAAATAAATTGTACTAAGGCGAAAAAGGTTCTACATGTTAATTAAATACACTGTCTTAGTTTTACACTTAAGCTGCAAGATGTCTTTAAAAATGAAGGCCTTCTTTCTAAAGTTAAGTGCAGGAGTCCCTAGTTACTTCCTTTCTTTAACACCAATTAAGATTGAAATAAATGATTGTGTGTCTATTTATTTTTATTGTTAATGCAGTCGAGCGCACAGCTGCCCAGTGGTCCTGAAGCCCAAGGGGCCGCATGTAAAGGTCAGAGGGGCCGCATGTAAAGGTCAGAGGGGCCGCATGAGGCCCGCGGGCCGTACTTTGAGTATCCAGGATCTAATACGTCCCAATTTTTCAAGTAAATTCTGGACAACTGAACATACACACATTCTTCAAGAGTTGCAGACAGACATGCTAGCAGCACAACACTTACACACGAGGGCCAACAAAACACATTTGGTCATCAGAGTAATAGTTGGTGCCATAGGTTTTACCTATGTGACATTCAGTGGAGGTGAGACAGTCCCGGTTGCATACAAATCACACTTGTACTCAGCGGCAGAACAACGCTTTGCTCCCACTGAGAAAATTCTCACTGCTATAGAGATGGCATTAAAGAAAGGCCTCTTGCCCAAGGAAAACGCATTATTGTCGTTTCTCCGATCCCAGCCCTAGAGGCTGTTACAAAAGCCAGCGTTCTAAACACAAAAGCATTACATCCACGTTGGATACAATGGGCTGCTTCTCGGACAGCCACTGATGTAGACTACACTTTTGACCCAAAGCTACAAACTCAAGAATTTTTACAATACGAAATAGAATACCCAGTTCCAGCAAATATATTGCCTATTGAACAATATCAAAGAGTCATGTACACCGATGGCTCAGCACAACCTGCAATTGGAACTAAACACCAATATTCTGCTGCTTGCGCAGTTGTAAGTGGCTACACGGAGGGCAATACATTTTGTCCCCTTCATACCTTTACGCAAACCCTAGGGGATTGCACAGCACAGTTGGCAGAACTAAAAGCTCTGCTGATGGCACTGGAACACACGGATCCTGCACAGCTTAAGCTGATTGTTTGTGATTCGTATTATTGTGTCCAGTCCTTTAAGCAATACCTGCATTATTGGCACCAGAATGGGTTCAGAGATTCCAAAGATAACACCATTAAACACAAACTTCTGTGGTGGAAAGTAGCAGATCTGAAAGAGACGCTACCAAATGTCCACGTTGTACACACACTTGGACACCAGCGCGTTGGAATACACGCTGCTGGAAAAACACTGGCTGATGAAGCCACAAAGTCAGCAGTGGCAGTGGCCGGTGTAGCTGCAGTGACTCTTTCAAGTTCCAAACCGGACGCAGACATTTGGGCTGCCGTGACAGCTACGGCTGATGGTAAGCCCTATCCTAAAGGATTTCCTAATAAATATTCATACTGAATGGGAGATCACCTGAACGCTGAAGTTAGAATACCAGGTGTAGGCGTACGGGACATTCCCAGCAAAGATATAAGATCAGGATTGATTAAAGCAGCACATGAGGGGGTGGGTTCTCCCCATGCTGGCGTGGCGGTTACAATTTCGATCCTGCAGGCCCGTCATTGGTGGCCAGGTCTCTACAAAGAGACCAACCAGTATGTTCTTTGTTGTGACATCTGCCAACAAATTAAAGTTTCCACTGCCAAGCGCCCGCCACAGACATCCCTCTTAATTTCTAACAAACCATTACAATGTGTGCACTTGGACCACTGTGGTCCCTTAACACCTGATAGTGCATACAAATATATTTTTATGGCTGTTGATTGATGCTCCAGATTTGTATGCGTGTGGCCACAACGCTCAGCTGATGCTCAGACTGTTATTAAAGATTTGCGTGTCTTTATCGGTACATATGCGGTTGCGGCCTTCCATTCGGACCAGGGCCCTGCTTTCGCCTCAAGGGCATTCAGGGACACCATGGCTTCATTGGGAGTCCAACTCCAGTACTCGTCTCCATTTCATCCCGAGGGAAATAGTGTTGTGGATCGATTAAACCGTGACCAATCCTTAACAGCCAGAGTCTTAGGTACGGGTTGTAGTTGGCCTAATCACCTTTATGGTGTCCAAAAAGCACTAAATAATCTGCCTAGAAGGTCCCTGGGGGGTCGTACTTCATATGAGTGCCTGTTCGGAACTCCAATGTATGTTCCCGATCTTGATGGTCCTGGCGTGGAGGCAGCAGAAACACCTTTTGACATAAATGATCGTGTCACTGTCTTACAGGAATTGCAACAGTTCTGTGATGATAATTCTTCTAACAGTGCCGCCTCCACAGGAATCAAGGATGTGCCTGTAACATCTACCGTCTGGATTCCCAAAGTTGGGGATCTTGTACGTGAGAAAGTCACTGTGAAAAAGGAATTTGGCCCTTCTTACCGATCACCAGTCCCAATACTAGGGATACACGTACCAGAACTGTAATTCTACCACCGTTGGCAGGTGCCAAAGAAAATCATTTTGTCTCCATCGACAATATCAAACTACACCATGTGGCCGATCCTGCACAGCCGACCTAGTGAAACATCCAGTAGTTCCCGAGTCCCTCTCACTACTGGTGAAGAAATTCCTCTAGAAGTTGTATATACCAACACGCCACCTGTCCGAGTTTGGGGATGGTGGAAGATGATCTTGCATTGGTTCCACTAACATCAAACAATTTAGAAATATTTGACCAAGTCGACTCCAACACAGACAGATGGTGCTATCTATACTGTGCCACCACATGAAACACCGACTCCACCACTGACAACGGCACCACCATTTGCAAGAACTGCCTCTGGATATTTTGCCGACTTTAACGATGACTTTTCAGACTCATCCGCCTCTTCGACAGCTGACTTGTCAAGTGCACGTAAGCTAAAAAATTGGCTTAAAGAAACGTATTTATCTTTCCATGGAACTATCTATGGCTCTCTTTGACTGTCTTAGCCTTTCTACTTTGGATTGGTTTTGTCATCACCTTTTTCTTATTAATACATGGTCACTTTCTTCCTGAAAGATCAACAGCTGAACTGGTGGAGGAGGTTTTAAAACCACATTTTTCATCACATAAGGTCCGAAGAGACTTGTCATTTGTGAACATTTCCGCAGTACCAATTCCTGATCGGATTGTTTGGGACAAAGTAATGTTTGATATATATGGTCCCACAGAAGTTATTCAAATACTGTATGTGTTCAAATTATCAATGAATGATATAGTCATACCAGGCATTGTTTCTGATGATTGGGATGTGAAAACAGTTGATTCTATGATGACTGAATTGCAATATTATACGGTCTTTGAAAACAAAGATGTTTACCAATTTAAAGAAAATTATGGTGATATGTTTTGCTATAATTATTATGGGCACCATTTTATACATAGGGCGAGCAGCCCCAGAACTGTTTTTAATTATACACAATGGGAACATTGCCCTTCTCCGCCACAGGGGAGTTCCAAAACATATTCTGAAAAGTTTGCATATTTTTCTGGGCACAATGTGAAAAATGCTGAGTCATATTATTTTAAAGTACCACCTACTAAGGATATACATATATTAATGACCAATACGAAATGTATATATTCGGAATCCTTTGTTTCCCAGTTATCAATAGAAGGCTATGAATATTGGCTGAAAACGATTGATCTGAAAAGTGTGTGGGGAACAAGAGATTGGCAAATTAAGGGAAAGGAAGCTTTGTTCAGAGCATGCCTTATTCCTGCACAAATGATTTTTTTTAAATGAAACAGTATAACAGACAAGTTGTTTGGGCTTAACTAAAATTAAAGAATTAAACATGCCCAGTATACCTGCCCCCGCAAAGTTTCATAAATGGCAAAAATATATAAATGCAACTGAAAATCAGCTTGGTGAATGGGTCCAGAATGTTACGTCCTAGCAGTGGTTATTGTGGCCAATAGATACCAACGGGTATCATCAATGTTTTATTAACTCCTCAAGGGGTTTTAGGATGAGTAGGCCAGACCCTCGCTATATATCATCAGAGCATGCGGGTATAGTTACAACATAGAGTGTGGGAAAATTGTGCCAACAATAGTTAAAATCCTCCTCACTGTTAGAGAACACCTCAGTCTCCTGTCTAACACCACTGATTTACAAGACTTCCTGTTAAGCCCCAGAACACCACGTAGGAAGCGTTTCTTATGTGCAGTATATAATGAAATTTTGAAACTTTCCCAACAAGATGCTGCTGTCCGGTTAAGGCAAATGGATCAGGAAAATCTAAAAAAGGCATTAGCTGTTGTGGATAACGGGATTAACACATTGTTCGACCGGATATATACCATAAATAATATTGTCTCTTCTGCTATAGACATTATACAATCAGATATGCCTTCTTTACACCATGGACAGAGTCAGATCAGGTCCATTATGCAGCTGGGTTGGACGCTTCAAACACTGAAGGCGGGTCGCGTTCCCTGGCAGCATGTCAGTGCAAGGGAGATATTTTCTTCCTTTAATCTAACACGACAACAACAACTAAGGGCTAAGAAGGAAGCGACTTATGTCATGCTTAACATAGAGAAAATAGAAAATTTACCTTTTACTGTGGCCGAAATACCATCTGCTGAGTGGTTAATACATGGGGTTATTAATCGGCCTATTTCAACACTTCAATTCACCTCCTGTTTAAAACACATTCCGGTAGGCAGATATGAAAAGCTGGGAGATAGTTACATTCATGAGGTGTGGGAGCTTCCCTTCTCATACAAATGCTTCGGTGGCATGTCTTTCTTAGCGGTAGTGAATGCAAGACTTCAGTTAGCCACTCAATGGTTTGTAAACAGCTGTCCTTGCATGGGGCGTGTAACGCGTCTACTGCAAACTTGGCTTGTTATGAAGGGAGTTCCAGTCCCCTTGATTAGACCTACGTTCCAAAATGGGTTAGGATCAGGATCAGAGTGGACAACAACAAGCAACCCTTGCATACAATTCTTAAACCAGCCCTGCCCCCTTTGCCTCCTTGCACTAGCTCTCTCTTTCCATACATCTATTCTCTCAGCTCCTATCATTCATCCATTCTCTTTCCCTCTCTTTCTCTCCTCTATCCCTTCTCCCTCTCTGACTGTTTGTTCTCTACCTTTACCCCTCCCACCTTCTCCTCCTTTTCACTCTCTTGAAGCCTGCTGACATTAACTTTAGGGAGCTGGGGAAACTGACAGTGGCACCAGGAGCGGCCTCTAAAGGTTCAAGCCCAAAAGGGAAATGCACAGGGGAATAACACGCTTGTCCAACTCTTCCTGGGATCATCTATTGAATCCACTAAGACCCACCAACACAAACTATAATTTCCTTACATTTGCTTCTTAGATTGGACAAAAATGGAGAAGCTCTCTTTTCTCCTCCTCCTCTTGTGGGTTCCCTAAGTTGAGCATTTTCGTACGGATAGCCTAAGCAGCCATTCTAAAAAAGAGACTGCATTCTCAGGCTCTTTTTATATTTTGCAACTGAGTACCACCTGCTTCCACTTGTGTGTGTTAAATGCTAGTTCTGTGAGTATTCGTTCAAACAGCAAATCTTTATTTGGGAATCGCAAATAAGAAACTGATATTGAGAATCAATAAATTAATGATTTGCAATTGTTTGGCCCGCTAAAGTTTCAGACTCAACTGACTTTAAGTACCTACAAAAGCACATCACTAAACCGTTTGCTTGGGGCTATCGAGTCACTAAACTTTCATACATCTGGACCAACGTCTCTGCTCATTCTCTTTCAGTAGAGATGGTCTCTAGTCACACTGCACCTTACTTGTAATGCGCAGGAGTGTGCTCTTGTGCAATTCTGCCAGCAAGTGAGTCACACCAATAGTGTGTGCACTGGCACACAGTTCCTGGGAGCAGCAACACTGGTTCTGCAGGGCTGAGGAAAGGGTAAGGGTTTTCCATATCCTACAAGGGACCAAAATATCCAAAAGCCATCAGAGACTTGCTTTGGGAAATGCAGGTCAGGAGTGAACACCCCCCGAGCGATGCAGAGGACCTGTTAAGTCGCAACCACAAATTATATTTGTGGAGATTTGGTGTTTGATTTGTGAACTCCCCTAACCTCTCTCTGAATTTCATACCCCCGCCATCTGTACTGGGCATTCGGTCCCATCTTGTTATGTGTCTCTCCGTGGTCATTATCTGATGTGAATGACAATGACTATGGGGGTTTGACACTGCCCTGCTATCATTCTGCTTCCAATGTACTGGAGCACAGTCTTAAGCTCCGTGCGAGAAATAGTCACTGCTGCTGTGTTATGTTTCAAACAGAGTGATGAGAAAGACATTATTACACCTTCACTTGTTTTCCGATAGACTGGCTGCTCAGCTGCCTGTGGGTTCTTCACTAGAGAAGTGCAGGCATCATCTACCCAAGACTGACACTGTCACTGCCTTACAAGGTCAAAGATTAACACTCCACGGGTCATTCACTGCTAGGCTTTTTACATCATCTATCTACACATAGGGAGGAGAGATTCCATAGGCGGATTCAGGCCTCAAAGAACCTACTCTCTGTGGCAACTCAGATTTTAACAGGGTGAGATATTTTAGAGCTTGCTGGCCTGTTCTGGCAAGAGAGCTCCAACTGGCACAGAACAGGTGTTCTGCTCATCGGAAAGTGAATGAGCAATAAAGAAGTCTTTATCTTGTCATATTTGCTGTGCCTTGGAAGACAGAGGTCAAATGTCAACTTATGTCTTACAAATTGCTGCTTTTTATCCTGGAGATTGGTGTTTACTTTTCTTTCTCTGACTGCAAAGTTAAAGGATTTTCTAAAGGGAACTGTCTGACCATCATTGTGAAACGAAAGGCTGTAGGGTGTCCGTTTTTTCCACAACACATATTTAAATAGCTTGTAAAACAACAGTAATGTGGCGGTGGGCGTAGCAGTAAGGACATCCGAGACAACTCAGGGTTGTAGGTTTGAAAAAGATGTATATTTTATTGATGCTTCACAAGTCCTTTATATCAGTCTTTGAATCTCTTTTTCTTTCTCTCAGTGAATTCTCTTTCTTCCTCATCTCTCTTTCAGGTCTTCTGGTGTTTTGCCGACTATCTCGCGGTGGAATGGCGTTGTCAGGGAAGCCGGGAAAGGAAAGAACGTAAGTGAAGTCGGAACTCTGCACTTTGTCTCTTGGACTGTTTTAGTAGGGTGTGAGGACAGGGAGAGAGAGAGAGTGGTGAATTAGTAGGGAAAAAGGTGGATTGGGGAGAAAAGGGGGGGGTTTAATCCCAATAGTACAACCCCCGTAGTGAACAACCTCTTTGCAGGACACGTCAAAGGTACATCACCCATGTCATAAAGGTAAGTGTGGGTTTTAGCAAGAGGAAGGAAAAGAAAATGCTAGTAAACAATTTCCTGTCCTTCAAACAAACCCCAAAAGAATAGCAAAGCAAGGCAAAAAAATAAAATAAAATCATATATATGTTCCTAGGGCAAATCCTGCCAGTTATTCCTTACTTAATCCCTTCTCCTCTGCCTTCTCCCTCCTTCAGCCCCTTCCTCCCTCTCTCTCCCTCCTCTTTCCCCACCAACGCGTTTATCCTGCTTTGAAGGCAGGACTGTACCTGCTGGAGCCACGCCCCTCCAGGGACGTGGCGGACTGTCGTTGGTCCCGGGCTTGCTAGCCCTTCGTCGAGGCTTTCCCCGGGAGTTAGCTGTTCTAAGCGGTTCCGCTCCTTGGGTGGTCCTTTGGTCCGGCTTTCTCCCATCACGGCATCTCCCTGCACCATTTTCTCTGCGTCGTCCTGTCCACACAGCTCCTCTGCTTCCTCGTACTCTCTACACGGCTCCTCTGCTTCCGTGTCCTTTCTCCTCGGCCTCGGAAGTCCTACCTCGTATTTTACTACGGGAATCCGGATATCCGGATTCCAGAGGGGAGTGTTCCCTTGCTCCACCCCCGCGGTGCCCCCGGGGTACCGGGCGGCCTGGAGGCCGCCATATTCGATAGCCGGGTGTTTCGGCGCCCGGCTACAAGTACATATTTTTCAAAATAAATCAGCAATTGGGAACCATTTTGCAATTCATAATTCTGATAAAAACAAGGATTTTCAGAGCATCAAAACAATTCAGATCACTTTACTCTGTTCATGTGCAAATGATAAATATTTGTAGGAACCCAATTTCCAAACATTATCGTTCGTACGCTATATTGTTTTATCAGTAAAACTACATGCCTGTGGCATTGTTGTGGCCATTTCAATGGAAAATGTGCTTGCTGTAAATGTCAGTGCACCACCACTTTATGCTTTGGTAACATATTTATGAAAAGGGAGAGTTTTGAAACATGAACTGAGAAACATTCCTGCCTCCCACCATGATGATAATGCTGTTAATGAACTCAGAGGAAAATCCGGGGTCATATGTACCCTATGTGTGCAGCAAAGGTTTAGTTTATTAAATCAAAACAAAATCGTTTTTTGTACAGCAGTTTTGCTGAACTCACAAATTTGAAGATGCTTCTTATATGATAATGAACAAAACGGTGGCTCTTGAAATAAAATATTTGCCCAGGATCACAGAGTCAGGTCGAGTAGAATTTTCAAGTCACTAGACCTGCAGTTCTGATAACATTTTTATGATATTTCGAGGCATTAGATTTCATCTTTAAGTTGGATTACTGTCTGTTTCCTATGCTCATTGACTGTTCAGCTGTTATACAGCCACACTTGAAATATAGCTTGTTACTCCAGTTATTGCTGCAGTGGTTGAATGGTAGACAAATGGACAAGGAGTCAAAGGTTTCTTAACTGTAAAAGTTTCAGCAGTGGCCCATACAGTGCTAGTTTCCACCTCTAGGCAGGCACATTGTGTGGTTGTAATATTATGGTTAATTTGGGTGAACAGCGATGTCAAAAGCTCTGACATCAAGTTACTTAATTCAATTTATGCTCTAGCGAAGTAAGTCAATTCTCAATTCAGGCACAAGTTTCCCATAGGAAAGGTGTTACTCGAGTGACTCACAACTTACAGACTCAGGTAGCAATTCTTCACATTAACGAGATCATGGAGCTTAGTCCTCAAAGCTATCCCTTTCTGATTATTAGACTGTATAGGCACAAACATCTTTCTACTGAATGGTCCAAAAAATCACAAAGATTCTTGAGGCTCCAGTCAGCATCCCTATCCCTTAAGATTCAAAAGCCTTACAGACTAAGGTCACTTACAGAAAAACTATATTTAACGTTACAACAATTGCGCAGGCAATGTCTTTAGATAATAATTATACCATTTGTATAACATACATCTTTTAGGGTTAGCTACCTCACAGAAAACCTACTTCTTTGTTCATGTTCACCTGTTACATTTGTAGGCCTACAGCACCAGTATATCACATCTGTCCTAAAGATCTTCCGGCTCAGGTATGTGCCAGCAAATCTAAACCTAAAGATGCACAGATCTTCAACGTTCAGGTCTCTTTTGGTCTCACTCTCATTTGCAATCTTTCACCTGCTTAGCTCTTAAAGAATTCCCTTCCTTTCTAGTGTTAGCTCCTCTCTGGAGCATGGTACAAGTACGTGTTCTTCCTCGTCTTTTTGCAACACACTATTTATTTTATAACCGTTTTGTTTTTATTCTTGGGCATGCAATGTGCTTTCCTACTTTAAACACAGCCATACAACTTCTAATTTATGTTGTTTTTGACCTATCTGATGTCTCTATTGACACTTTAGTCACTTACACCCATAACTGTAATAATACTCTTTACTACTCTACACCATCTAACTCTACACCACTCCACTCTCCTCTACGCTTCTCCACTCGACACAAGGCCACTCTATGCACTCCAGTCCACGCAGTGTCACTTTATGGCACTCTACTTTCCTCTATGCCACTAACTTTTAGCCATGCCAAACAGCAACAAGGCTGCTGTACAACATAGGTAAAATACACTGACAAAGCCAATAGCTCTCACATAGGCTTTGCTAATGCTTGTTATTACTATTATTGTTAACAGACAGGTCTTAATGCTATTTGTCTTAACATAAGGTTAGTGGCGGACATGAAATGCAGCTGAGGTAGAGGAGTATCTGGCCTGGCCTCCATTAAGAGCAGTAGCTGTGATGGAAAATAGCCAAGAACAAAAGGTATTGGGTGAAATGCTTGCAAACATCCACTGGCAATCGCATGGGCGGCATTCCAGTCCATTGTTGTTTTGCTCACTGAGCCATCACTCCAGGTAGTACCTTTTTTCCTGTTCAGTATGGGAAAAAGGGTACCAAACCTTGAAAATTCTTACCCCAGTCACAAGTTTCAGACTCCATTTCGTATTCAGCTTAGCCTTAGCTTCACCGCCACGTTAAAAGTGCGAGTATTTTTCCATACAAAACATGTCATGCAACGTGTTCTCTATTCTATGCGTCTGCTTGTTCGTTTCTCGCCAAAGGGCTAGGACATAATGTGGAGGAGTCAGTCAGTCAGCAAGATAAGGATGTCCTAGAATTATGTTTATGGTACAGCAGGGAACGGTTTAGGTTTGGGAGAGACACCTTGGGAAACTGGCTAGTTCCAACCTGTTTCTTTCAACCCTGGCCTAAAATAGCGAGCATTTTTCAATACTTCTTGCGGAGTGGGAGGGGTTTTTCTAGAAATCTCCTTCCTTGCTTGTTTAAGGTATATAAGAAACCCAGGTCGACAGTGGGAGATTCAGAGACCTCAATCAGGATTGGGATGTCGAATGCCTGATATATTTCCCGTGAGGGTAGATCTCTCTCTTTCTAATTGTGGTCGAACCGGGGTCAACGACTTGCTGGCAGGAGAAAGATGAAGCACCAGAGAGGCCCTACGGTGATCAAGTTTTACTAATTATTTGCTTTGCATTGTGTATGAATTGTGAACACCATGGCTGCGCACGCGCGTTCTAGGGCCCGCCTGATGCCAGATTCCGTGCATTACTGTTTCCACCACACAGTCTTAGTCCAGAAACTGCCATTTGCAGAATCTAGTAGCTGCTGCAGCGCGCTATGCGCACATTATCTTTTATTCATGGCATTGGTCCCAAGTATCTTTATAACAGCCATCTTGGGCGGGGCACTTTGGGTGTGGCACTTGGGGCAGGGCACAAGTCTATTTAAGTGACCCCACCCAGTTCTCACTGCTCACTATTCTGAGGATCTCCTGAGGACCAGAGCTTTTCTGTTTCAAGTCAGGTGTTTCCATGTTCCTGCTTGTTCATCTGGGATTTCCTCGTGTTGAGGCATTTGAATCAGCGAGTAGCAGACACTCAGGGCGGTAAAACGGATGGTGGTTTCTAGCTTCCATCATCCGTTTTCTTGTTTGATAAACCTGTTGAAAGTTTTATATTCTTTTTTTTGGAGAAAGTAGTAATCTTTGGCAATCAGCTGTAAATATTTAAATTGATAACTAACTAAGCGAATGTTTTGCTGTTACAGCGTTACCACTTTCTCACGGTCACTTTTCAACTTCAGCTGCTTACTTGTGGAGTCGCTCGGTAGCGACAGATACATTGTATAAGTGCAGTTATTCAGAAGAGGTTTAAATGGTTATGAATAAATGCTAAGGCAATAATTTGAACTCAAGGGAATATTTGATTATGGTTAATGTAAAATACAGACACAAACTGAAAATCGTGTATCTTGGAAAGTTTTTGAAATGTGAAGTAACATTTCTTTGAGTGAATACCATGTTAACCTTTCGTTTCTTGAAACTTATGAAAGGCGCTATGATTTACTATTGTTCCAAGCGACTGCTGGATTTATAGTTGACAGATTCCGAAGAGTTCTGTGATTGATATTTCTCTGTAGTATCTGTGATTCTTGTTTCCACAGGTCTCCTTCCCCGCTGTACCCTTCTTTAACTCCCTACCCCCCCACTTAGCCACTAAGACTCTGTGCTGTTAAGGCTTGTAGAGTTGGAGCTGCCAGGAGGTGGGCCTATTGGCAACAACGCGTGTACCCTGAGGATTTAGTCTCGCTGACATGAACATATGTATATCAATATAGGTGTTTGTATCTTTCCATGTATATATTTGCTGTTTATAGATTGAAGATTCTTTGTACATGTTCTCACTTTATCATTGCACATTTTGAAGTTAAACTGAGCCTCACAAAGTGATAAAATAAATGTCTCCTTTAGTTTCAGAAGTGCACTCCAGAGATTCTTTTTGACTCCTCTCAGTATGTGTATTTTGGCTTGATCAGCAGTAAAGCAAAACAGATGGTTTTGAGCTTATTGAAATACTTGTTTCCACCACACTTCAGAATTACAAAGAAAGTGCTTATTTGTATTAATTTTGATAAATTCCTCAGTATCAACACAGTTCATTGTTTTTCGTCTGTGCTAGGAAAAAACATCCTACACCCTCTCCTCTCACAAGGGTACTAGCAGGATTGTCACATAAATTCTCTTACTTTGAAGTCATAGAAAGAAAAGTAAACACTAAGCTCCCATGGAAAACACAGCCTGACATTTGACCTCTATATTTGAATGCACAGCAAATGTGACAAGATAAGAACAAAATTTAAATACCAGTTTACAGAAAGCAAGTTTGTGGAAGAGTGCAGTAAACAAGGTTTGGGGAACAGGAGAGACAAACTCAAGTAAGACAGCCTAAAACAAATAAAGCCAGCAAACAAGAAGCCAGCAAATGTGAGTTACAAACCACAACACCAATGGTCAGCGATAGACGAAATGCATTCCCAGGGAAGCTTTCAGAATGTCCTCAGGATGTTGTTAGCAAACTAGACATCTGCCCTGTCTGACAGTCTTTGACCTAACAACAGGGATGGGAGTGGGGCCGTCACAAAGGGAGGGCCACCAGGGCTCTTTTTCCCAGATTCCACACTCCTATTTCAGAATGTGTTAAAATAATTTTTAAAAAGTACGCATGGCACGTGGGGATATACTGCAGTTAACAGAACCACACCACTAGGTGGCTCCAAATACTGTGTATTTTATCCCCAGCACATATTTTGTTCTAATTAGGAGTTGGGTTTCTGGATGGATGGGACTGATTATGGTAGGTAGGTTTTAATCTGACAAAGTAAAGAAGAGGATTAATGTACTGGGAAGGAAATTATTATTTTTTAAACAGGGTTAGCGAGGGATCAGGTGTTTTAGATAATGTTTGGGTGCTTGATGTATAGATACTATTTCAGACTTTTGGTAAATGAGCAATAGGATTTGGCTTGATTCATATTGTATGGTTGAAATCTTTAGGGTGAGAAAGAACAGGACATGATTGTTTGTTTATTGAAGCAAGTGGTCTCAAAGCAAAAAGCTGTTATACTACAAAGCCCTTTCTTGCATCCAAAGAAGGTTATTTGCTTGTGAGGAAGCTATGTGGGTTTTATCTGAGTGCTCTAGAAAATGGAAACTGACTTGAAGGAAAAGTGCACCTTGGTGGGCAGCTACGGAAGCTCTTAAAATACAGGAACACTGTGGTTCTATATTTTGTCTTATATCAATTTTGCCATACCATTCAGGATGTCCCTGCAAGTAAATAAAGTAACCAATGGGAGGCCTTTGAGAAGAGAGTGCACAGAATAAAGAAATGCAGTATGCACATATTTGCCAAGCAGGAAATGTTACAAAAAGATGTGTGGAATTCGTATTGCGTCAGACCCATGACATAATGTTTTGTGTCAGGAACAACAGGTTTTAATGTTCATTTTGCCCATTCGACAAACAGACACAACCCCTTGCAGCACAAACCCTTTGACTGTCAGTTCACAGTACCACAATATGAATATGTGAAAGGGTACGGTCTGCCACTAGGCAGGCCCTTTATTGATGTAAACAGGTTGTTCAAAGCTGTATATGTGGTTCATTAAAGCAAGCTCATTACTAGTAGGGGGATTGTTCATTGGAAATGCAGTGAGTTCAGCTTGCGTTACTGCCTGTGGTATAGTATAAGAACATCAACCAGGTTTGCAATATGTTATAATTTGAGGCTTTTTATGATGATCCAGATTGCTCCCTGCTAATATGACATTGCATGCAAAACCACAAAAACAAGACTGAGGACTGTTTGCTTTCAAAATAAATTGAGAATCAGTGAAAAGCTATTAATGGAAACGTGACAAAAGCTGCAGGCACAAGCCCTGGCATAGGTGTAGATTTTCAACTTTCACAAACTCGTAATCGTTTACAGGAGTAAATCGTGAAAGCATACTCCTCGCAACCTTGTGTTAATTTGATTTTTGCATAAGCAAATGAACAAGTATATTTGCTCATGGATAGATTTGCTGAACAAATTCAGATTTCCTTCCTCCCCTTTTAGGCCCTCCCACCCAGGAAAATGTTACTCCAGACCTTGTCAGGGTTACATTTCCAATCGTTTTCCAGTGTAGGAAGATACTGGAGGGGAATTGGTGAATACCCTTGAACAGGTTAGTTTGTGTATGCACAGAGACTCATAGGACAATCCAACACTTCCTGTCTACTTCTAGCTCCTGTATGGAGATTTGCAGAAAGGTGGCAGAATCAGAGCCCTGTTATTGTTCAAACCCGGACTCTTAAGAGTGTGTCAACTGGTTATGATGACGTACTTGACAGGGGACACTGCACTACCCCTATCTGAATGGTTGAAAGGAAATTCATAGCTTTGGCAGTGAGTGACATTGCACAATAATTGAAGTATCTGTAGCCTTAAGTCTCCTGTAATGGATACGGGGGAAAGGTTTGGATGATCTTAACCATTTCACAAATTTTTCTGGCTCTTGTGGTTTTTGAAACACTTCTCAAATCAGAAAGCATTATGGTAAAAGTTACCTCTGTAAGGCATAGAGTCAAAAACTGGGAACTACACGGCAGAAGCGGAATTGGTCTGTAGCTGGTCTGTGACATAATTTTGGATTTGACAGGCTAGGTTTAGAATCAGAGCACTGCATTGAATTAAAGCACATTTTCACAGGGGTATAAATGCCACATGTCATTTCGCCGTAAACGCTGTGACTGAGTAGGCCAGAGTTGCAATTTTTCAGTTAAGACTGGCCATTGGACTAGCTAAGATAGAAACCTACAATACATCAGGTGCCAGTTAGATGTTGTCCCAGTTCCTCGTTGCAAATAAAATTAGAAGTACTCTGTGGAAGGCACAACAGTCATCTGCAGAATCTATTTTTATCT
The DNA here is from genome assembly GCF_031143425.1 of Pleurodeles waltl. Classification (NCBI taxonomy): domain Eukaryota; kingdom Metazoa; phylum Chordata; class Amphibia; order Caudata; family Salamandridae; genus Pleurodeles; species Pleurodeles waltl. Next base: position 626,506,558 of record NC_090440.1, read on the forward strand.
TCCTGTAAGATGGAAACATTTGGATAACCCCATATGCCTCCATCATAAGGTATTATAGAAATACATCGACTAGAATAAACCATCTTTATTTGATTAATGGGCCTTTGGCTTAAACAAGCAGTGAAGATGAATACAGCCCACAAGGCACGTGTGTAAGATAACTCTCTTAATTCAAGAAAGTTTGTCCAAAGTTAGACCCGGATAAAAGAAATTGATACTGATAGTTCTTATAAAGCACGTGAATTCCAAACGGCGTCTTGGCGCTAAGTCCACAGATAGAAAGAGTCACAGAGAAGCAGAGCAAACTACTAACGGCCAACAAAAGACTTAAGGATGAGAAAACAACCTTGTTTTAAGAAGCAAAGATGGTTAGGCTGACTTCTCAATATAAAATGTAGCTTATTCTAAACTGAGACCAGATGTGGAAAAAACTTCTAACTCCCTGCAGCTTCTTCTAAATCTAGAAACATTAATAAACCTGGAAAGTGCTGAGCGGACGGGTCTCCTTGAAACGTACCAGGTACAGTGCCTTGAAAAATAGGCAGTGCCTTTGCCATATAGTGATTTGTGTACTAAGCATAAGGCTTTAAACACAACTCTCTTCCTTACAGGAGTCCAGTGAAGCTCCTGCAGTGTCTCAGCCACTGGCTCAAATGTCAGGATTTTTTTCAAAAGTCATGCCGCAGCGTTTTGCCACTCTAAAATGGGATGTGGAATTCCTATTGCTTGACACCCGGGACATACTGTTTGGGGTCAAGGGCAACAAGTTTTCATGTTTATTTTGTCGTTGGGACAAGGAGGCCCAACCCCCTGCAGCACAAACCCCTTTGGCAGCCAGTTTACGTAGAGAGGAACTGTCTGCAGTTGAGGTAATATGTGGGTCCATATGTTAATGCTGTTCTAACTTTTATTTATGGTTCATTATTAGGGTGAGCGCTAAAGTCACACTACACTACTGACAGTGGTTCCAGTAAAAACAAAAAGTGTACACACTTTGAAAAGTTTAACAATATTAGGCTACGCATAATGCTCCCAGAATGCTCTCTCATTATATGCAAATGTTTGCAGAAGCATGTAAGCTAGAGTGATGGTTCTTTGCCTTTAAAATAAAATGTTTAGAAAAAAATGCAAGTAGGAAAAAAATATTTTGCTACTATGAACTTTTAGGTGCTATTTCTTTGAAGTGTCATTTAGTAAAATGTGTTGATGCATGCTAGTATTTCCCAAAAATATCCCTAATGGAAAATCAGTGTAACCATTTACAACAAAATAATGGGAAGATTGTAAAAAACAAGCACTGACAAAGCCAACCGATCCAACATACTTTTTTGCGAGTCTTTTGGGTTCGTCAATGCATGTCTTGTTTTGAAATGGCTTTTGTAACACTTTATTGTTGTGGAAGCTGCCAGGCCCTCACCATTGTAACAAACACTGGCAAAAACAAAAAAAGATTTTGATCCGCACAAGCACACATACCTACCAGTGGCGTACACAGGCCCCGCGTCCCACCTCCAGGGGGCTCCTTCAGCACAGCCTCCTGAGTGAGTCTGGAGAGAGGGCCCCTCCATGTTCTTTGCAGGGGGCCCACTCCAGTCTCATTATGCCAATGACTGCCACAGTAGTTCCTGGCACTAAACAAAAAACTACTTTGTGTGCCAATATGCTACTTGTGCAAGCGCAGAATGCGATCTCTCACTGTAAAGCCAGCCGAGAGAGATAAATAGAAGTTTAATAAAAACAAAATGTCTTTGTTAACACCAAATCTAATTAGGGACCCAATTCTAAAAGAAAGTCGAAAAAGTATATCCATGATATATGTCTTTGAATAAGTGGCTTTCATGAATTCACAAGAACTTACAGAAGTAGTCCAGGAAATTGTACTCCTATAAAACATTTTTGAACTGTATTTTAGCATGAGCAAATATGCATGTGTAGATTTGCTTCTGTGAAAATCTATTGAGTGGTTGCAAGTTCACATTCCCTCCAACCACTTTTTTCCCAACGCTGGAAGAACTTCTACTTCTGCCATTGTCCGGAGTAAATTTCCAACTTTTCTTATTGAGGGAAAAGATTAGAGAAGAACTGGTGAAAATCCTTAAAACAAACAAGTTAGTAGGTTTGCAGACTCAAAGGCATTCCAGCCCTGGAACAGTTGCTTACTGCTTCCTCCAGCCCCAGTATGTAGATCTGCGGAAAGGTGGTAAAATAAGGAAATTGCTATAACAGGGATTGAAATTGCAAGTATTCAAGCTGTACTATACTAGTAGATCTGGCATAATCAGAGAGGCTATTATCAGAGCTCTTACATAATGAGATTACTGCCACAATTTGTCGCTGCACTACATGGCACCAAAGGGACAAGTAGATTTTTTTTACAGGACAAGTAGATTTAAGAAGCAACCTGTCCCATGGACAAGTAGATAGTTTATTAAATTCCACACCCCTGCTGAAGCTTACTTAAAAAGCGCTGTTGAATGCCCAAATACAAGGCATTACAATAGTCTAATCTTGATAGAATTAAAGCAGTAACAACTGATTTTTGCAAATCGTATGGTATAAAAGGAAGAACCTTTTTAAGAACACAAAGCAGGTAATGGCAAGGGGAAAAACGTTTTTTATCCTGTGTATTAAAAGAAAGACTGGCATCAAAGAATATACCCAGATTTCTAACCAAAGGTACTGGAGGATGGAAGAGGGCCAAGTGTTTGTAGCCACCATAAATTACTCCAAAATGTGGTGTCTTTGCCAAGCACCAAAACCTCTGTTTTATCAGAGTTCAGCGTAAGACTGTTGTTATTCAACCGACCTACTATAGCTACTAAACTATTAAAACGATGTGCAGTTTCATCAATGTCATCACTGATGTTCAAAAGGAGTTGTATATCGTCAGTATGAGCCACTGGCACAAAGCCAAAGGAGCGGATCAATGCAATCAAGGGTGCAATGTAAATATTAGAGAGTGTAGGACTCAGTGAAGAGCCCTGAGGAATACCACATGGAAGCGAGAAGGACTTGGATGTAAGATCACCCAAGGCAACTGTTTGCTTTCTGTCAGAAAGAAAAGAACGGAATAGTTTCAGTGCCGTACCTTCAATGCCATTCGTTTCAACAGAATCTCATGATTTACTGTGTCGAAGGCTGCCGATAGATCTAAAAGAATCATTGCCCCCTTCCCACCTTTATCAAGAGTATTTCCAAGTTCATCAGTTGCCACTACCAATGCTGACTCAGTGCTATGGTTTGATCTGAACCCAAATTGTGCTGAGTCCAGAATAGCATTATCATCCAAATATTTGGAGAGCAAACTATTCATATGTTTTTCTAAAATCTTCGCCAGAAAAGGCAGGCGTGATATAGCTGGTTACTTCTTTACTTCCATTGGGTCTAGTATGGGTTTTTTCAGTAGTGACAAGACAGACCACTCATTAGGGAAGTTACCAGATTCCAAAATAGAATTAAGTAACAAAGTTAAGGAGGGAAAAATCATTTCCACAATCTTATGACCAATGTTTGGTGGAAAAGGATCAGTTGGAGCTCCTGATTTAATTTGAGCTATCAGCTCCAGGACCTTGATTTCCGTAATGGAAACTCAACAAAGGCATCAAATACCTAAGCTGAAATAAGATACGGTCTTCAAAACCTTGTCCTTTGTAATGGATGGTTTTCTGTTTAATAGACTTTGGGACCATGATTAAGATAAAAGAAAATTTTACGAGAAGTGGACAGATATAAATTAAGCTTATAGGGAACATAAAAATCTATAAAAAATGTTAACCCATGTACTGTCCTAAACTGGTCTTCGTAGTGGCCATATTGTATATGCAAAAACAACAAGGTGCTAGATGAAATGCTTGACTAAATCTCAGCCCCTGGCAATCACTTGGTGCCACATCCCAATCCATAATTCTTTGCCCACCATGCCGCCTCCGTTTGGACCCATCCATACGCAAATCAGTCTTAACCCTCATTACAACAGTCCAGTTTGACCTGCCAGGTTCTCCCTGAACTGGAACACAACCAACCTGGGACCGGTTTCAGCCAGGTATAGCCAGGGACACTGAAGCTATGCAGCAGGGGAGGGTCAAATTATGTGGCAGGATTGAGTAAATTATGCAGCAAGAAAAGGCAAATTATGCAGCCTCATGTGGCACACTTTGTGACAGTATTACTTCATTCTTTTGTCATTTTAAAACATTTTAACTGGGTATTAATTAGACCTTGTTAGTACCAGTTTAACACCCAAATATAGCAATAAGCCACAGTAAGGTGACCATGCAACCTTTGGAAAGAGCCATCCACTGTGCAGCAACACTTGTCTGTGTTTTTACCAACGTTTGAACCGTTTGAGCTAAAAACAAAATTTGTAGGGTTTTTTGGTTAAAATCTGCAGATTATGCGGCAGATGGTGGATTATGTGGCAAATGCAGCAGATCTACAATTAAACGAAAATTGCCACGCCCACACAATCCCATAATTCCAGTGGCCCTGGCGTATAGCTTGGTTCCACTGGCACGGTAAGCCCAGGACCCATGTCTGGCCATACCCGGTTCACATAGAGCAGCAAATGCAAAAACAAGGTGATGGATGGAATGCTTGAATTAATCTCAGGCACTGGCAACTGCTCGGGCTGCATCCCAATCCATTTTTTTTGCCCACCAGGCCAACTCAGTTTGGATCCAGCCATATGCAAATCAGTCTTGACCATGCTCCTCATGGGACAGTCCAGTCTGAAATGCCAGGCCAGGTCCTTCTTGAACCATAACGTAAGCAACCTAGGACCGGTTTTACCCTATTTAGGGATCTTCAGCCAGGTTCTAAATTTTGTAGTTGGAGCACAATTGGCTTCTTTTGACATTGAAGTTATATCCGTTGTTCTTAGGCTGATAATTAAGCATTCACATAGCAAAACATTGTATTACAACAAGCCCAGAGGAAAACATTTGTATTGATCATTTCTGTATTTATCATTGGTGATGCCACATGTTGTTTGGTAACAAATCCCTCTAATGCAGGAAATAATGGTTCACAGCAAATAGTGAGGTCAACACACTCACATATAAAGGTGGAAGATGCTCAGTAACGACTGGTACTGTAAAGTTAACCCTATGTTAGGGTCTTAAAGAATATAGAAAAAGAAGACGATCATCGCCCTACTGTTACACATTGTATGGTCTAAACAAAACAAGCTAGATCAGTACTCAGACTTAAAATTACAAAAAGCCTTATTAAGAGCCTGGGGTTAATTGCTCAGTGCCCTAGTAAGTATAACAGTGTAGTATCAACTCATGTTCTCAATGGGGCAATTGTCTCCTTTGCCACACATGCCCTTCTATTCCTCAAAACATATGGGCCGAGCTGATCTCCTCTTCATAGACTATTCAGTATAACACAGATCAAAGTATTTCCCTCACTATACCACTTGCTGTTGTGCCTTTTTTCATCAGAAGGAATAAACACCTAGCTTGAGATGCCTCTCCCTCCTTCTTTGTGTCCATGGACATAGTACATTTTATGCCTTTATTAGTCTTCTTAACTGCATGTCTGCACCACTATGATTTCAGTCCTGAGTTTATATGGTAACTCTGGGGATTATCCTACTCAGGGGTGGGGGACGCTTTATAAAAACCCCAACAGCTTATTTGGCAAGGAGGACCAAGAACAGTGGAAAAAGTTAGAAAACATGGCCCTGACAGAAGTCTTATCACAAACACCATGTGTGGGTTTTTTATGTGCATAATTATTCCAACCCTGCAAATATATGAATTTTGTCCAAAGCATTACAATGGGAAGTTAAGGCGACCCACGTTTCAATAAGACATTACCAGGGTTGGACTGGGAAGGCAGGCAGACGGGAATTGGGCCGGTGTCTAAGGGTGACCTGTTGGCTGTTTTTTCTTTTTTTGCCCCCCAAGAGCCTTTGCTTTATTTACCCCCTGCCAGGCCATCAGACTTTGGTCGCAGGGTAGGGTGGTGGGTCTGAGAATCGGCCTCACTGGGGGCCAGTTGTTGCTCTAACTGTTGGGCCATTACCTCAGCCTCCTGAGGGAATAGCCTGGCTCAGAATCAGTGCAGTTCCCCGGACACCTCCCCCTCATGCCATCACATTATGGCAATGGTGGGCAGGGGAGTGTGGAAGTATGTAGGGGCTTCGAAGTAAGCCCAGGTGATTTTGTGGCCATGAGCCATCTACACATAAGCCCCCTCCCGCCTGAGGCTATGGTAGGCTGGGAGAGGGTGAAGTAAGAGAAGCCCCCAATGTCTTTCAGGTCTTCCTGGAGGATGTGTGTATTAGCATATGTGTCACTGTGAGGCCACCATTATTAAGCCTTTATTAAATTAGAATGTGGAGTTAGGGCCAAGGATGCAGACTTTGGTACTGGGAAACCAGGTTCCAGTTCCAGTGTCGGGTCAATATCCTGTCATTCTGGCCGAATCAGTTAATCTCCCCATACCTAAAATAACAAGAATTAGTAAATGCATTAGGTTTCGCCTATGGGATTAATATTTTTTTCCGTAAGATTTAGCTTGGTGGGCAGTTGTGCAACATGCGTTATTGTTCTGCGTTTTACTGCAGACTGAGAGGAGATGAAATAAAAGGAATGCCAAGAATGCAGCACTCTTAGTCTGAGAAATTCATTTATTAAGACGCTTCTCAAGTCTCGTGCACAGACAAAAATAACATGAGCTTTTATTTCAGATGCAAAAACACATGCAACTCTGAAAATAACCACAGCAGTGAAATACTACTGGTCATAGAATTCAACAATGGTTAATATATATATATATATATATATATAGGTTACATACTCATGCATGCACAACGCAAAGCTACAAATAAGAATTAAAAATGTATCACCATGGGGCTCGACAAAGACATCATCCCTTTGTTTGCCAGCATCAGGCTGGGGAACCCTCACAACCGAGACAGAGGGAGTTTTTCCAACCGCATAGGATTCTGAGCAAGGCACCTCCCCTCAGAATGAGTTCCTGGTTGTCAAGCTTCCTCCCCTTATATACTTTAAACAAACTGGAGAGGAGAATACTAGAAAGAACCCCTCCCATCGAGTAAGTTGTTGTTCAAATGCTGGCCTCACTAGGTCATTGTTGGAAAGGAGCATGCACGAGACTGGCTGACTCTCTGTAGGAAAGTACCATCTTGCCTGGCATGTTACCCCCATATTTCACTGTATATGTGTTGTTTTAGTCTATGTGTCACTGGGACCCTGCCGGGCAGGTCCCCAGTGCTCATAAGTATGTGCCCTGTATGTGTTACCTGTGTGATGCCTAACTGTCTCACTGAGGCTCTGCTAACCAGAATCTCAGTGGTTATGCTCTCTCTGCTTTCCAAATTTGTCACTAACAGGCTAGTGACTAAATTTACCAATTCACATTGGCATACTGGTACACCCATATAATTCCCTAGTATATGGTACTGAGGTACCCAGGTTATTGGGGTTCCAGGAGATCCCTATGGGCTGCAGCATTTATTTTGCCACCCATAGGGAGCTCTGACAATTCTTACACAGGCCTGCCAGTGCAGCCTGAGTGAAATAACGTCCACGTTATTTCACAGCCATTTACCACTGCACTTAAGTAACTTATAAGTCACCTATATGTCTAACCTTCACCTGGTGAAGGTTGGGTGCAAAGTTACTTAGTGTGTGGGCACCCTGCCACTAGCCAAGGTGCCCCCACATCGTTCAGGGCAAATTCCCCGGACTTTGTGAGTGCGGGGACACCATTACACACGTGCACTGTACATTAGGTCACTACCTATGTACAGCGTCAAAATGGTAACTCCGAACATGGCCATGTAACATGTCTAAGATCATGGAATTGTCCCCCCAATGCCATAATGGCATTGGGGGGACAACTCCATGTAAGATCATGGAATTGTCCCCCCAATGCCAGAATGGCATTGGGGGGACAATTCCATGATCCCCCGGGTCTCCAGCACAGAACCCGGGTACTGCCAAACTGCCTTTCCGGGGTCTCCACTGCAGCTGCTGCTGCTGCCAACCCCTCAGACAGGTTTCTGCCCTCCTGGGGTCCAGGCAGCCCTGGCCCAGGAAGGCAGAACAAAGGACTTCCTCTGAGAGAGGGTGTAACACCCTCTCCCTTTGGAAATAGGTGTAAAGGCTGGGGAGGAGTAGCCTCCCCCAGCCTCTGGAAATGCTTTGATGGGCACAGATGGTGCCCATCTCTGCATAAGCCAGTCTACACCGGTTCAGGGATTCCCCAGCCCTGCTCTGGCGCAAAACTGGACAAAGGAAAGGGGAGTGACCACTCCCCTGACCTGCACCTCCCAGGGGAGGTGCCCAGAGCTCCTCCAGTGTGTCCCAGACCTCTGCCATCTTGGAAACAGAGGTGTTTGTGGCACACTGGACTGCTCTGAGTGGCCAGTGCCAGCAGGTGACGTCAGAGGCTCCTTCTGATAGGCTCTTACCTCTCTTGGTAGCCAATCCTCCTTCCTGGGTAGCCAAACCTCCTTTTCTGGCTATTTAGGGTCTCTGCTTTGGGGATCTCACCAGATAACGAATGCAAGAGCTCACCAGAGTTCCTCTGCATCTCCCTCTTCACCTTCTGCCAAAGGATCGACCGCTGACTGCTCAGGATGCCTGCATAACCACAACAAAGTAACAAGACGACTACTAGCAACCTTGTATCGCTTCATCCTGCCGGCTTTCTCGACTGTTTCCAGGTGGTGCATGCTCTGGGGGTAGCCTGCCTCCTCTCTGCACCAGGAGCTCTGAAGAAATCTCCTGTGGGTCGACGGAATCTTCCCCCTGCAACCGCAGGCAACAAAAGACTGCATCACCCGTCCTCTGGATCCCCTCTCAGCACGAGCGTGGTCCCTGGAACTCAGCAACTCTGTCCAAGTGACTCCCACAGTCCAATGACTCTTCAGTCCAAGTTTGGTGGAGGTAAGTCCTTGCCTCCCCACGCTAGACTGGATTGCTGGGTACTGCGTGATTTGCAGCTGCTCCGGCTCCTGTGCACTCTTCCAGGATTTCCATCGTGCACAGCCAAGCCTGGGTCCCCGACACTCTAACCTGCAGTACACAACCTTCTGAGTTGTCCTCCGGCGTCGTGGGACTCCCTTTTGTGACTTCGGGTTCACTTTTCTTCTAAGTGCCTGTTCAGGTACTTCTGCGGGTGCTGCCTGCTTCTGTGAGGGCTCCCTACGTTGCTGGGCGCCTCCTCTGTCTCCTCATCCAAGTGGCGACATCCTGGTCCCTCCTGGGCCACAGCAGCACCCAAAAACCCTAACCGCGACCCTTGCAGCTAGCGAGGCTTGTTTGCGGTCTTTCTGCGTGGGAACACCTCTGCAAGCTTCTTCACGATGTGGGACATCCATCCTCCAAAGGGGAAGTTCCTAGTCCTCTTCGCTCTTGCAGAACTCCAAGCTTCTTCCAACAGGTGGCAGCTTCCTTGCACCCTCAGCTGGAATTTCCTGGGCTCCTGCCCACTCTCGACACTGTTGCGACTATTGGACTTGGTCCCCTTGTCTTACAGGTGCTCAGGTCCGGAAATCCACTGTTGTTGCATTGCTGGTGTTTGTTCTCCTTGCAGAATCCCCCTATCACGACTTCTGTGCTCTCTGGGGGTAGTAGGTGCACTTTACACCTACCTTTCAGGGTCTTGGTGTGGGCTATTTTTCTAACCCTCACTGTTTTCTTACAGTCACAGCGACCCTTTACAAGCTCACATAGGTTTGTGGTCCATTTGTGGTTCGCATTCCACTTTTGGAGTATATGGTTTGTGTTGCCCCTATACCTATGTGCTCCTATTGTAATCTACTGTAACTTTACATTGCTTGCATTACTTTTCTTGCTATTACCTGCATAATTTTGGTTTGTGTACATATATCTTGTGTGTATATCTTATCCTCATACTGAGGGTACTCACTGAGATACTTTTGTCATATTGTCATGAAAATATAGTACCTTTATTTTTAGTACTTCTGTGTATTGTGTTTTCTTATGATATTGTGCATATGACACCAGTGGTATAGTAGGAGCTTTACATGTCTCCTAGTTCAGCCTAAGCAGCTTTGCCATAGCTACCTTCTATCAGCCTAAGCTGCTAGAAACACCTCTTCTACACTAATAAGGGATAACTGGACCTGGCACAAGGTGTAAGTACCTCTGGTACCCACTACAAGCCAGGCCAGCCTCCTACACTCTCACAGTATTTTTCCAAGACCAAGCTGTTCCCTGCCTTACCATAAACATTCTCAGCTTGGTACATCTTATTGTCTGTGTTCCTCACTAATTCATGTTATGTTCCCATCCTTCAGTGAGAAAGATCGAAAAACATGTTGCACAAGCTGTGCACGGAAAAATACCTGACGGTGTGTGAAGCTAAGCTAAGCACAAAATGGAGTCAGTGATCAAGATGAGCTGGTGTTTAAATACTAATAGCATTTCAGTTACTGAGACTCCTTAAAAGTGTTATGACTTGTTTATTGAGAAAGCCATTATATTATGCAGTAACTAGTGGTAAAATAATGTGCGGAGATTAGGTAAGTGGCAGAGGACAAAGGAAAACATACTTGAAAAGTATCACAAATTGTCACAGGCAGATGCCCGTAGGTCCATAAGAAAATTGTGAGGTTTCCAGCTGGTCAGGGCCTCTGAGGGATAGCTGGGTTGAAATGATACACGCATCTGCTTCTATCCTATCCCTGGCGGCCTTTCAGAGCCTATGCTGTGGCCTGTTCAGAAAGAAAACACAATTCATCATCGAGGAAATCCTACCCGGGTGGCAGACATGCTGCTGGCCTAAGCTAACACTAAATAATTACACAAGGTATAAAGGTGATGGAGTGAGCTAAAATTACCCACAGGAAAACAGAGCAGAATGTGCAGTAATCGCCCGAATTATCAAAGTGGCTGAACAGCCAATGGTTGACTAAAGTACAAATGCAGCTTGATGCCCAGGCAGAACCACAGGGAGCACAATTTACAATGGTCTGCTCTGATGGTTCAGAAAGGGCTGCCAAAAGTGAGCAGATCTCTGGTCTCTTCACAGCCCAAGTTAGGATTAGGAAAGGTCATTGTGGTTGCGTGGTTCGTGGAGTGTGGAATGTGTATGCATGACGATTGTCTATGTGTTCTGTGCGTGTAATCGCAGGGGAATATTTGGTTTGTTCAGAAAGAGCTAGTGGCTCTTATCAGGGGTGCAGCTCTCTTTTTCACACTACTTTTGCCTTGTCTTGAGCAATAGGTCTGTTATGTCCGACTGTCATGTTTTTGTTAGGCCCTCATAGCGCCACTTTATTATAATGCACACCCGAGTTGTGTGCACTTACCACAACACTACTTCCATTGCCCGCTGAAGACCCACAATTTTGCCATGGAGTGTGGAGCAAGTTGTGGCCGTTTTGGGTAGTCAGGCACAGTGCGCAGCCCATTATCACTAGGCGGGGCCATGATTGACATGCATTTATTTGAGCATTGACTTGAAGAACAAGGGCCGGTGTCTGATGCGGCTTTAGCACTAGAGTGGGTCCCTGCTTTGGCCCCGGGGGGGACTGGTGTATACCGTTGCGATGAGAGTGTTGGCTTCCCACAAAACAGGCAGATCTGCGATCACAAGGTTTCCAATGAGAGCAGCACAGCGCGCTGAGTCCACAGCATTCATACAGAGCTGTTGCTTCGAATCAAGGATGTAGATCTTTTAAGGGGTGCTGACACGCTTAAAAGCAGTTCCACCAAAGCGGATGACAACAGTGCTTGGGCCTCGGGACACTGATAAGAGCAATCACACGAGGAACAAGCATTGGCAAATGCAGGAAATATGCTACAGCCAAAAGAAACAGAGGAAAAGTAAGTGGCAAGCACAGAAACCACTGAAAAGAAAGGGTGGAATTTAAGCCCCTTTTAAGATTTATATTGAATACAGTAGATTTCACAAGAACAGCGCAAGCGCTGTGCAGGCGAAACCTGAAAATGAATTAGATCTTGTGCAGTGTAACTGGTGCTCGTGTAACCTGCTCCAATGCCCATGCGCCAAGTTCACCCTACATAAAACTACAAAAAGAGTAATTTATTTGTATTTTAAGATTCCGCAAAGGCCGGGGCATGAAAATTAAAGAGCACTCCTTTTTTTTAATAAAAATGTGCATATTATTTTTTTTCAGGGCTTTTCTGTCTTTATTTATTTTAACTATTAACGGAGGATGAATAAAGCAGCTTTAGAACACATTTTAAAGTGCTGTTACCTTACGACTATTATTTAAAATACATACTGATCAAATAAAAAATACCAACTTTAGGTGTTTTTTTTCTTTTGTTTCTTCGGACCAGTTAATTAAAATACAGATCAGGTATTGTGGCCCTTGGGGCCCTTTATTTCACTTCATCCCCGCCCTCCCCCCTCCAAAACGCAGTGCTTCTAATTTTCACTAATCTTACTAGTTCTATAGGCTTTAAAATACTTAAGTTATCAAACATTTCCCTAAAAATTAGACTTACCAAATGATTTTTCATGAAAGGGCACGATACACATACCTAAACTACTTTTTGGGGATTGCCTGTGCCTAACTGCGATGCCAATACAATCCGAGAAATTAATCACACCACAGCTTTGAAAATGTGCACCTATGTAAAACCAAAAGACTCGATAAAATCTTGAAAAGCGATATTTCAAGAGAGGTCTTGAGACTCACTTTTAAAATCTTAAATTGATGATCTAGCAGATTCCCATTACTTGGCTTGGTCTCCACTACACAAACATCCTTCCTTTGAAGACAGCGTCTTCCAAAAGGTTTCTCTCAGCCCCAATTGTTATGACGGCCCTGGGGTCACGCGCCCTACTCCAGCACGGTATGGCAATGAGCGGGAACGCGGACAGAGATAGGAAGCGCCCGTATGCGCCAGCCCGAGGGATTTGTGTGACGTCCGAGCTCGGAATACAAATTCTTAGCCAGTGACAGCGCAAGCTCAGGGCGAGAGCGGAGGGGCTAGGTCCTGCAGGGCTGCCCAACCAGAATCGCTCCCCACTGGACCTACTGCACTGTCATAGGCACAGTAGTCGTCATAAGCCACTTTGAGTGCGACGGCCATCTTCAATTATACTATTTGTAGTAGTTTTGAATTAGGCTTCTGTAAAATGACGTGTCGGTGCTGATACGGTGCACTCAACCACTAACAATATGGGAACAATTCTTCCCGTGTTTTTTTTTTTGTCCAGAAATTTACCTGTGAATGATTCAGAAATGTAAAGACGTATTAGTCTGAAACTGTATTTTTAAAGAATGCTTTCCAATTCCTTACTAATCTATTACCCTCCGCGGCAACACACTTGTTCGCATGATTGTGATATACAAACATGCACCAAATGCCTGTATAAACTACGGTCGATGGCCGACATGTCAAGGTCAGGCGATAAAGCTGCTGGTTTGTCAATTTCGTTTTCAGTCGCGCGCTAATACTAATGGAGAAATTACATACTAGCATTCGTTTGCCTGACTCTAATATGGTTATATCGGTGGGGCGCAGTCTCCACCCTATGTGCAATCTGGTTTGTGTAGTTCTAGGCACTGTTGCGGGGGCGCGCACAGAGGCCATAGCCTGGCTTCCAAGGAGGGGAGAGCAAAATTGCTCTCACTAGCTTTGCGCGTTCAGCTGTAACCCCGCCCCCTGCCTTCCTCATCTTCCTTCGCTGCTTCCCGGCCCCGTTCCACAGCCCTAGCCCCGCTGCCGTCTCCGTCGCTCCCCACCAGCACCATGCCGGCCGTGTCCAAGGGGGACGGGATGCGGGGCCTGGCGGTCTTCATCTCGGACATCAGGAACTGTGAGTTTGGGGCTGTTGCAATCACTGGGCAGAGAAGGGGGTAATTCGGGAATATTGCTCACAGAATATTAAGAACTGTACAATAATTGGAGAGCTGTTGCGAGGGGTGATATTTTCAGTAACCTCAAGAAAGGTTACGTACTGTTGGCAAGGAGTGTAGCGTTCCTTTGGTGGAGAATGAATGCCCTGAGCAGGGTTGGGCAAGAGCGGTCCATTTCGCTAGGCTGGGCAAGCACTGCACCAATCACAGAAATGGTCTAGTGGAATTGCTATGTGATGGATGCACCGTTTATTCGTCTGGTCAAATGATGTGTCGGTCTTGCCATGACCAATGAGTATAAAATTCACTGAGATGAGTAAGAGGTTGTAAATCACTGGGGTCAAACAGATGTCAATTTACCCTGGTGGGTAAAAAGTGTACCGTCCACTGCTGCGCAGTGGATTTATCATTCACTGACGTGTTCAAGGTTATTCCATCCACTATGGTGGTCAAATAAAATAGAGGTTTTAGTGCGGGTTTGGAAGGCAGTATTGAGTGATGTGTTGGAGTCTGTGAAACTCGCCAAGATGCCGAGGTGTGTTACCAATCTCTGGAATCGGGGGACAGTCTCTAGGGTCAAGGGACATACCATTCACGGCACTGGGGCCACGCGATGTACTGCCATTCAGGGAAAAGGGACGCATTTATCAATCTCTTCATCTGAAAAGGTGTGCACCACTGGCAGCAATAACTGTAACGTTTGCTGGGATGGAAACAGGTTACTAGTCACTGCTCGGTCACTAGATTGAGCACAAAGTATTCTTATCAGGTATTCCTTTCACGGCTAGGTACTAATACCTGCTGCAGTGCTCGGTATGTGACTGTCAACAGGTGTTGTATTCACTTGATTGATGGTGCAGGTATGTCCGCCGATCGCTAAGCAAGTTAGACGTGCATCATTTTTCTCCTTAAGCTATTTTTGATGGGTGTACAAGTCAGCAGGACTGAGTATTAGTGAATGCGGTACTGGTTATAAGTGCGATGACTAAAGAAAAAAAACAATTGAAGCAGAATATCTGTTTGATATTAAACATTCAGGTTGAGGAAAATCCTTTACTATATTCAAGGATGAATTCTGATAGCTAATAGCTGGTTTAGTGCTTTGGAAATACACTGAAAATAACAGACCATATCCTTCGCTAGTAACGGACTTTACGGAAGGCAAATAGCGGAAGAGGAAATGGGTGCAACTACCACACGAGAGCAAATGATAAACTAATGACTAGTGAGGGCAAGGACTGCACCGTTTGCAGAAACCTTTCCTGGGTGAGAGGTATTTAAAGTGACAGGGACAGGATGTGAGTGCACGAGGAAACTTGTCGAGCAGCATGGGAAAATGAAAGGACACTAGATGATTCTTAACTGTAGATGAAACCGTGGCTTAGGCATGTTTTTCAGTTTGTCTCAGTCAGATGTTGGCGGCCCATTATTTGTCTTTGAGCTGCTGAATGGTGCTCCAGGTGTTTTCACTTGTCAGAGCTAATGTCCAGGGGTGTGGTTTTATTTTGTGGTTGTAGGGAGAATAATTGTGTGGGTTTCTTCAAAGGTATGGTGTGAGCTCTACATGTATCCCCTGGTACTGCGCTAGTCTGGCTATGCTATTTTGTATCTGCTGCTACCTAAGGCTCTTGAGCAATGGTTTCCTGAATCAATGTATGACTGCTGGACAATTTTAATATTCTCATGGATTGCACTGTCTCTTTGCTGGCTAGTAACACGGTTTCCAATTTGGGCATAGGAGAGAAACTGCTTTCATTAAAGTTGTGGGTTACATCTACAGTAGGTAGAAATTGGTTGCTTGGACTCTGGGCTATATTAAATCTCTCTTTGATACAGTTTGTTACGGGTGGCTCTATAAAAGTGCGTTGATTGAGTCAAGTATTTCTTTTTGAAGTGGTTTGCTTCTATTCTATATGAACTTTTCAGAATGTAGAGCTGAGTCCAGTAGTTTCACTGTCCTCTCCTCTCAGATATGTGTTCACCCAAGGTTTTCCTGTCTTTCCGATGTGTATGTCAACCTCTCCTAAAGCTCATTTCCAGCTATTGCTTGGTACATTTTGTTTTTATTTCGCCTATGAAACTCAGGTGGTCTGCACGGTTACTGTTATGGACTCTCAAACCTAATTCATTTACAACTTGCTTGAAGGACATACCAATACTGCCAGATGAAAAGCTGGCTCTAGGATAAATGGTCAAGACAGAGCTCATCTTATTTGGAGCTATCCGCACTCAGCAGCTGCTTTGCTACAAGCCGCCATCATTCTTAAAGAAGGCACTTTCCTTTCTCCGTGAACTCCCAAATTTAATAATGTGGGACTTACTTTGAAGGACGCTTTCTCCATGATGTGCAAGTTAACACTGTTGTCAAACACATTAAGACCTTGTCTTATTCAGTAGAGTACCAATATAGATATGAGCCATGGTGAACTCAAGATTGCAGTGCTTTTTGCCTTTGGATAGCCAACAAATGACTCCTAACTGCAGCACGCCCAGAATATTGGAATTTTCCTGGTGTTCGGCCTTCATTGATGAGCCATGTTACTGCAACTAGAAGTGTCCTTCCTTGATTGTGTGTCAAGGATAATATCCAATTTCAAATGTGTTGACTTTGTACCATCTCCAGGGCTTTTTCCTCACTGCTGCTTTGGCTTTTCTTGCAGGCTCCTTTAGCAGACTCCCCAGTAGAGGCAACTTTGAGAGTGAGCACTCATTTATTCATTGATTCATTATTTACAAAGAAGGCCTTAGGCGATTTGCACGTATGTTGGTACCAAAGAAAAGGAAATTACTTAAAATCCATCCTCGGTACCAGAGTGAGACAACCCTCATGAGACACGAGTGCCACTCAATTCCTGCCACCAGTATTCATTTTCTGTTTCTTCATGCTTCCTACACAAAACTTATATCTACTTTTAAAATTGTCCATCTTGACACATTGCTGACAAGTTCCAGTTAACCCCACACATTTCCCTTTTGATCGCAGAGTGATTCTAACCCACGTAATTGGAAAGTCTAGCGAAATGCTGTTTGCCCAGGGATGGAAGGCAACACCTCTGCATCGTAGCCGAGTGTCTGTTGCTGATTTATATACTCTACCCTTACCACGTTGAGAATGTTTAATGTGAAAGCATATATGTTGAAAAAAATGAATATAGGATGAGGCGCCTTTTATTTCCTCCAATAGCAACTGTTATTAAAGAGATCCTTCACATCATAGTACATTTTTTTAAGTTAAATCTGCCTGTTCCTTGTGTCTTCCTCTTAGTTTTTCTCAAGGAAGAGGTGCCGTTTAAAAAGCTGGAACATGGGTTTACAGAGAACAGTGTTACTCTAAGGTAGAATTCCTATGTGATCCGTTTATGGAGTACATTTTAAGTCGGCACCAGTCTACCATGACTCATCTCCACTGCGAAATTCTCACCAGTAAATAGTCTAATTCCCTGGAAGTCAGACCGTGTGTTGTGAGGAGCAGTCCCAGACCAGAATACTGGGTGTCTGAGATTCTATTTTATTCTGAGAGTAAAGTAGGATATTGTAATGCCCATACTCAATTCCTTATGCCCGACACCCCCTCCACCCCCGTTTTTCTCATACGGGTTGACTTAACAACAAGTATGATAGCGTTTGGTGCCCCTTGGCTGACTCCACTTGGGCCTGCTACCCTTCAGCGAGCCGTCCTTTTCAGCTGAGGCAGCTCCCAAAGGAGATGATGTCTTTCCTGATGATTTCATGGAAATACAAAAAGTATTCACCCGCTCGTTATCTGGCTGAGGACTATCTTCACTTGCCCCCAGCAGGATAGAGGCCCGAGAAAGGGGGATTTATCGAGAATTCTTGGGAGGCTGCATTCTTCCTAGTGTGCCTTAGGCCAGAGCTCTTCAAACTAGGGGGGCTGAATTTATCGCAAGGAGGACGCAAGGCACTGGCCAAAAGGATCATCATATTGAAAAGACTAATTTGTTTTTAGCTAGAAAAAAACCAGGCAGTGACCCACTCTGTAGAAAAAAAACCAGGCAGTGACCCACTCTGTAACGGGCCATAAGTAACATATTTTATCAATAACATCATGGCTCAGAGTGGGTGTCAAAAGGGAAAGGGCTCCAAATAATCGTCAAAGTCCCATCCCTACTATTTCTTATAAAGAATCACGTGTGTGGGTGCTTGATTGCATTTTTAAAAAGGGTAACTGAATATCACTGCAATGTTTGAATTGTTAAATATGTTTAGAGCTGCAGTTTTATACAATAATTGTGAGTAAATGTGTAGTTTTTAGGGGTACCTGATGAAGTATGAAGACCACTCCTATAGGCTATGGGGGCCCAGGATAATCCAGACACTGATGCCGAAAGCCTCCTTGCAGCGCCGTAATGTCCTGTTTTATGTTTAGAAGCACATCATTTGGTGTGTTCCAGCAAATTATTGCTGCACACTGTTGTTCTCGCCATTTAGACAGCAGGAGGCTTGCCATTCCATCATGGCGGCTCCATGTTGTAGAGACGCCCCCTCATTGGAAGCTGGAATAGGAATAGGAGACCAGAGTTTAGACTGTGATCTGGCCCCCCACCCTCCCTTCGGATGGGAGCCAGGCTGCGAGGGTGGGGACGGACTTCTCTGGAGGTGTGCCAGTTATCGGAGCCCCAGCCGTGACAGTAACGCTTGCTCACACATGGCGGGGTCAGATAATTCCTTCTCCCCTGCCTTCATTTAGCGCAGTGTACTGTGCTCTCAGCCCCTTCTCGCTTATTGTTTTTCCACTCTTAGCTGGGGATTGGGGGCAGGAGCAGGAAAATCTGACTGAATTCTCCGCATTCCATCAGTGTCCTAGGGATTGTGTGTGAACAGCAGGGCCTGGAGCAGAGTAATGGACAGAAGGCTGCTTGCCTAAACGAATTTCACCTGGTTTGAAATTTGCTGCAATGGGCCTAGAATTCTTAGGGTGGATGCTAGCAACTCTGAGTGGGATGTCTGTACAGCGCACTCGGGTAAATGAGTGAGTTCTTGGCACTGTGGAAATTCGGTGTGGTTGTGGGGCTTTTAAAAATTGCTTTCTTCAGAGCCAGTGGCTATAAACACCCCATAACATTGATAGAACTGCAAACTACTACACACAGACCACAGAGTACTGCACCACATCTGACTGTACACATCGAACTATCCACCTAAAGGAGCCGGGTGCAGTTACCTTCTCCGGGAACCAATGATTAGCCCATCGACCCCTCCTCCCCCAATTGTAAAACAGACTAGCATTTGTACTTTGACATGGAAGCACTCGGTTTATTTGTAACCCATATGCATCTCGGTGACACATTAACTTTGTGGGTTCTGTTTCTTGATTCATTATGTCTGCTGACGCTGAGCATCCATCTCCAGCATGCAGCTTCTCCGTAAAGCACCCACAGGAGATGCAGGTCAAGTGCTGGTTGTCTCGGTAGAGTTCTGCAATGTAGCATTTTGGGGACCTTTACCTAACACAAAACTAATTGAGTCTGATCTTTTTCTTGCAAAGTAACTTTTCATCATTACTTACATAGTGCTAGTTTGGGATCTTTAGTGCGCCCAGGCATTCCATAAAGATGTCATGTATGTTCTTGGCTCTCCCCAGTGGGGTATTCATCCTTTAATGCTATTGTTTGTTTGTTGGGTGTATCTATCCGTGTCCGCTTGAATGCTTGGATTGAACTGCATGACAAATTAATCGATAACCTTACTACTTTACGTTCAGTCTACTCCTGCTGGCATAGATTGAGACATTAACCCCAGATCTATTGTCTTTGTCCGTGCTTTTATTAGGTCTTGCTATTAGCTGCCTTTAACTGTTTCGTGTAGAAGACTTCCTGTGCACAGTACCAGTGCTTCACAAGCATTTTGGGTCAGAACCATTGCTTATCATTGGTTGACTTTCTCACCAAGTTCATTGGCTTGCATCTTATTCAGTGGCTGTGGCTCCTCTTCTTGTTTGTCCTTCCCATGGATCTTAGTTTAGGTACAATCCTTTTAATTGGATAACTTATATTCTCTGTTGCTCTCCCTCAGGTAACAACTTTTTATTTTGTCTTGTCAGCGTTTCTTGGGAATGTATGTTTTTTCTCGTTTGTTTCCTCTCACATCGGCGGGCCATGCTCTCTATATTGCACATCCAACCCCAGCCTGTCGGTTATTTTCCCTTGCCGTCCCCATCTTGCTTTTCTTTTTCTTTTTTCTAATATTACCCACCCTGCTCTTCCTTGGCTCTCCTGTCCCTCCATGCGCTCCCCATTGAGCCTGTTGCTCAGCGGTATTGACTTGGACCCCCCCCCCCCCCACACCCCTTGGCTTGCTGCAGCATTGCACCACTTCCCCGCATGGATGGTTTTTTAAAAATATATTTTTAAAGAGTTCAGTAGCTGGAATTTTTAGCTGGTTAGCTGCTTTCTAAATAATATACTTTTGACGTTGGCACACTTTATATTAGTTTTTAATTTATTGTTTCAAGGTGGGTGTTCATCATCTTGGAGCAATAAATTAAAAAGTCACTGAGGCATCATGATGCAAGCATGGTGATACACATGCATAATCATCCCAGTGCCACTTTAGCATCATGAGACCTGTGCATGTGTGTTGCCTCACTTGCACACATATATCATCCCGATGGGACACTTTTTATTACAATTCTCCTCAGCCTCCGGCATATCCATTTTTTTTTTTTCTGTTTCTTTTTGCTTATTCAAAAAAGCTGCAAACATTATTGGGAAAGCCAAAGATGAGACCAGTTGGCTTTGCTAGTGCTTGTCAAGCATATGAATATAGTGCACTAAATCCTTTATTTTTTTCTACTCAAGAATTACAATTGTGTTGCTCTGACGTCATAAGAAACAGTCTGCTGTTCAATTGTGCAACTTTCTACGTATAGTCTTTGCATGTGTAAATACAGTAATATGCAGAGTTCCGCAGGAATGGCAAGTAATTCAGTCAGTTACCAGCTATGAGCATTTGCATCAGAGGATGTCAGTCGTAGTGGCCTCTGTGTCCTTTCTTGTTTGTGTTTTTAGTAAGGTAGACAGTTTTTAAAATCAGGTTGCCGGTCACATGAAAATTAATTTGCGAATAAAGTGAATACCTGGCACCGCTGAAACTTTAGAATGGTTGACATTTCCAACAGACCATTGCCTTTGATGCCAATAGTGCTCCTGCGAACAAGGTTGTAGCATTGCTGGGCTCTCTGGGATCCCTAAAGTATTAGAACAAGCGGTAACCGCTGAACTTAAAGCTTATGTTGAAAAAAATCGGAACTTCCACTAGTCAGGATTCCTGCCTGAACATAGTACAGAATCCGCACTTTTTACAGTCTTTGAAGACATCCTACAAAGTGCAAGCCAGAACCGTCTGGGCATGTTTTTACTAACTGATTTCCTGCATTTGTTCTACACCGTAAGCCACATGATCCTTTTACGCATGCTACAGTTAGTGGGCCATGTCTCAGAAAAGGAACTGCAGTAATGTGCATCATTCCTGCCCAGCTGCAGCTTACATAGTAATACGAAGTCCCCCCTCCTGCCTAACCAGCCCTATCAACTTAGGTGCAGTGCAAGGTTCACCCATCGCTCTTTTCTTGAACCCCTCTTGGGCACACTCCTGCACCCACCACTACCTCTTCTGCTCCTACTCTGACTCCCAAACACGGTTCACAGTGACAGAATGCATCAAACCATGCTCAAATGTTACTCTGCACATCAGAAAAGCAACAAGTATATCAGGATCACCCCATCCGAGCATAATCCCCCTCCCCACGATTCCACTGGTGAAGGCAGTCGCTTCAAAGGTCTACAGCATACCAGCTGGCGTCATTTCTTGAATCTCATGGGATTCCACCAATGAGGACTGTGCATCCGTAGCGTAGGTTAGTAAATGTAGTAGAAAAGGTGCCCATATATATTTGGGCGGGAAGCTCTGGATTGGGGGGGAAGTGTATATCTCAAGCTACCCCTTGCAGTAGTTAAGATCAGTTATCCATGTGGTGTGTCGGGGACTTTACCCTGCACCAGTAGCTAGCGTCTCGGCATTTGTCAAGAAGCAGCAAGAGCATCACTAGTTTCTGAACGGATGTGAATATGGGTTTCAGCACCCCAGCAGCTCCAACTTTGACTCTGGTTGTAGGGGCTCTCCCGTCATGTTACAGATTGTATATAGAACATCCATCCAAAAATGATGTATATTCGGGCAGCCTCATGCCAAATGTAGAAAATCGGAGTTTAGGGGTCTGCCTCTTAAGCACCCTGAAGTGGGCTTCAGGCCCTGTTTTCACAGGATGAGGGGTGTATGATCTAGTTCATGTTAAAAAGTGAAGTGTATTAGGTGAAGTATACACTAGGAGACATGGCAGCTGTCGCTGAACAACAGAATTCCCATTCCCTATCCGATTTGAGTCTGCAATTCCTCTTCCATTTATGCCTGGATTGTATTGTGTGAATCTGCGTTTCTTCCTGCGCAGAGTAATATAGTTTTGTTATCAGATATTTAGGCGATTTTGTGGTTATAAATTGTTTCAGGGGTTTTACATGTTGGTGGTTCTCGTGGAAAGGATGGGGTAAGTGATTCAGCTGTGTCCCTCAGAAGACAATAAAGAAACCGGTCAAGTCCAATACAATTGAGCCTATTTGTAATTAATTGTGTTTGTCTAGGAACTTACCTTCCTGATACAGATCTCTCCATTTTATGATGTTCCATTTGACTTGCGGTGTTTACTTCTCCAGTTAGCAGCCTATCAGGCTGTCCAGCAAGACGGCCTGAGGATTAATAGTTCAGTTCTAAGCCTGCTCTCTACCTCAATTTACAATTGAAACTAAGGAGTTTATTTATGGAGACAACAAATTTGTCCTTCATGAATTTTCAAATTGTAACGCAATGAATGGTTGTGTATGCTATTTTTTGCCCATGTAATTTGATCTATATTGGACAAACAATGCAAGAAATCCGGGAACACATTTTTCAACACAGGAGGCGTCTTTGGTTGCGAGTAAGGAATGCCCCACTTGTGGACCACTTCACTTCAAAGGGTCAAACAGAAAATGACCTTCGTTGGCAAGTTATCTCGGTCATTAAGTTACCCACAAGAGAAGGGGACATTAACATGTTACTGAGCAGAGAGGAACTCGGATGGATACTTCGCACCAAAAGTTGACAGGATGGCCTGATTCACATGGAAGATTGGACTGCTTTGGTTTAACTACTACATTTATATTGATTTCTGAGGACATTGTAACATTGAGTGCCTATTCCTCAATACCTGTCTGAAAGAATTGATTGCGTGGTATATCAACAAATGGTTAAAAATGTTTGTGGATAGATATTTTTCCTGGCTGCTTTAATATTTTCTTTTTGTCCATGCACCTCCTTTTCTGAGAGGCATTTATATGTTCACTTTGGATATAGACTTTTAGTAATATTTTATGTGAATCTCTGCGTTTTTATCTTTATAGGTATCGGTTTCCCCTCCAGCCACCTGTTTTTTCAAGGTCCGGTTAATGTTAATGGTTATTATGGTATCCGTGGTATAAACACATTCTTTGTGCCCTTGTCCTCTGTAGTATCCTGGTACTCTCTGAGGTAGATGTCACACAACAATTATTTATTATTGAGGGAAAAAAGTGTGACCAGGATGTTTTGGACTCATTTTCTTAAGTATCTTGGATTTTCATTGCTAGGTTAATTATGGAATGATCAAAGTTGAATCTTCCAAGATAGCGGATCCACTTTAGGACCGCCCTTAGCAAGCCCATGTGCATCCTATATTTTTAGTTTCCCAGGGCTGCCTTTAGCATATGTTTGTGCATCTTCTATTTCTAGAAATATTTTATTACATGGCACATTGGCGTCTCTAGTTGTAACTTGATGAAGGATGCGATACCCATTTGTACTCACCATACGATTATTGTTTTTTCATTATTGACGTGAAGGCTTTACTATTGCTTAATTCGATGTTGGAAGATTATATTTTTGCCTGACTCCGGTCCACATATTTCTTTTAATTTCTCGTAGATTGGTTCATTGTGACATTTCTACTTTGACTGGCAAGTTGTTGGCCTGCGCTTTTATGCCTCACGGTATTTGAATTTATTTATGACGTTTTTTTCCATTGGTTTTCTATTCTTGGCTCCGTGATTGAGTAGGTTTGGGCGGCAGGTCCTATTATTAGTGATGTCGTATATTATTAGTTGTCCACTTGGGTGATCAATATTGGTCATTACTTTTCTCACAGTTTAAACTTCGTGTTAAATATGTATATCATTGTCAGGTGGCACTTAGTTGTTTGGATTTTCAAGTGGCTGCTTCCTCTAGTTAGTCACTCTAGAACGTGCAGACTTTCTGTAACCAAACATTCATTATTTTTTTTTTTTTTAAATGGTTTGATCTAACCGTCATTTTCTTTTATCTTCCCCCTGCTCTTGGCCCACTCTTTTTTTCCTCCCTGTTGTTGGCAGGTCCGGATAAAGAAAGACAGGATTCAGTTTGGCAAGTAATATGAACCTTTATGAATAACGGCCGGGAGGACAGCACAGCTCTAAGTCTGAAACTGCCCTCAAAATCATCAACTCAAGCAGCCCTTTTTATATACTTTTGTTACCTTGTATACATCTTATCACTTGTCATGCATTTTGATCTAAGCGCTCACGTGGTACATTGTGTCACTGCTTTCGTCAGCATGAAGCCGCATTTCTCATGAGAAAGCGTCTAATTACACATTTGCAGAAAAGCGAAGGTTACATATCTATCACGTGCACATTTATTGAAAAACAGCAATACCTTTATCTCACGTTCTAAAGGCTGTCTGTAGCTCCTCCTTTCCTAACTCCAGGCTTGGAGCTCTCCCCGACTTTCTGACCTCCTCCACACAGCTGCTGACCTTCTACCATCAAAGCTTTTACATTCCTGTCCAGTAACTCCCTTTCCTCATTAACGTGGATTTGAAATGCGTGCCTTTCCTGTAACTATATTATTGCAAGCTTCTAGGCCTTTCTTCGTGTAGCTGCTTTGTGGATAACTATGCCTTTGTCTCTCTTCTCTGTCTCCTGTACTGACCTTTTACTTGGATGCCATGAGCACTCAGGGCCTGTATTCCTCTCTGAGCATATATGATTCTGCACGTTTTCCTCCCAACTCTTGCTTTAGCAAAAATGGGCCCTCTCTTTCTATATTTTCAGTAACATTCCCCCCTTTAGTTGAACTTTCAACTACTATTCCACCCTCTCTACTACATTCATTCATTTGGATATATACGTGATCCTCATCCTCCTTTACGTCCCTGGCTACCCAACTAGTGAACATCCCACCTAACTTCTGGCTAACCTTCTTGCAGCATCCTACCACTAACTGAAAGGTACAGAACATCAACAACATCACCACAAGTATCAGGAATAACCCCTTAATCAGTCCTGATAACCAGGATGGTATCCATGCAAACCATCCTGAAAACCATCCATCGGGGGCACCCCCCGCGTCTGCCATCTTCTTCCGCAAGTTATGTAGAGTCTGTATGGCCTCTGTGATTGTTCCATTGTCTGCATCGTTGGCATGTAAAACAGGCAGTTACGATCTTGGCACAGACCCCACCCTCCATGGCCGTCATCAAGTCTAGCACATACCTATGTTGCATAAGCATCACTCTCACAGCCCGCATCTCTTCCTTGACTGCATTGAATCCATCTTCAGGTGCATTGATTGTCTTCATCAGTTCCCATCGTGTTATCTGCAGCCAGCGGGCCGTGGCCTTTGCTTGAACAAAGGGGAAGATGCTTCCAAAGAACAATTGGGCATCATTAAACAACCTGTGCTCTTGTGGAATGTCTTCCCAGGTTGTAGTACCCATATACTCTGCATACCTCTTTTTCCGATGACGCAATACATTTGTTGGACGGCTCATGGGGTGATCATATAACTTTGAGATGTTCACCCCTGGAATCACCAGGGAGGGGGTGTGCACAGTTACTAAGGAACAGAGACCTTTCCATCCGGAAGGAAGTCGCGAATGCAGCCATTCTCCGCATTGCCAATAATAGTCCATCAGACTGGAGGTGCCCCATTGCATATCAGCATTGTACTCTGTGGTGATGCAATTGATGTTCCTTCCCATGGGGACTGTTCCATTCCCTCTGAAACATAAAAAGAAAACAATTGGTGTTCTGCCTGCTTGGAGAGTTGTTGGTGTTTCCACCCAAGTTAATCTAGATATATTTTCATCCCATATAGCCTGACACTTCTTCTGGGTGCTATTATCAGTCTGATTTCCCTTCCAGAGAGAGAGAGAGCTCTACATCCAAATGTTGCACCGTGGTACCACTGACCATGAACATACACTGATCCATTTACTCGAAAATATGGTCTTTCCTGACAATCTTGGGACATGGGTGAAACTGAATAATTCTTACAGAAAAGTGTAGATCTTGATATTCCCAGGAAACCCTGTTCTATTATTTTTATTCTTCCAATTCCTACTTTTATACTTCAGTATTCCCGTCTCAGCCATCCTTCCTAATTTCACCACTAATTCCTTGCGATCTGTCAAGATATTTGTTATATCGGCTAATTCCTCCTCATATTGTGTGGTGTTTACTAGAAATGCTCCCTGTCTTATCTGCAAGGGCTGCATTCGTGCTCTCATCCTGCAAAGGTACAAGTGCAATAAACATCGAGTAATATTTGGAAATACTTCTTTTGATGAATGTAGCCTATCTGTGTCACTAGCATGTGGAATCAAAGAACAAACAAAACATGATTCAATAGTAGTCTGCATGCCTATCTCTGTCATGTGCTGATACCATACATTGTCTAATAAGCTAGTATGAATATTGTGAGATATATTTTCATATTTATTTACTTCTCTCTGTAAGCGCTTAGTATACTGACACATTGCCATGCGTGGACTAAGATACCATTGAGAGGTAATTGCTAACATAACAAAGCATGAACAGAAAAACAAAATCGAAATACATAACTGTCCACTAGTAGTGTCGAGTAGAAGTTCTGCTGGCCTCTTTAGGAAGGACGCTGTCCTTCGTCTTTGTCTTTGTCTTGCTGTAAATGTTCCTGTGAAGATGGTGATGTATGACATGAAGCCGGGGACAATTGAACGTCTGATAGGTGTATCCATGGCTTCCTGCCCTCCACCTTCACCGCTGTGGGGGTGCTCTGGGTCACTAAGTAAGGGCCCTCGAACTTGCTGTCTTTCCATCGTCGCACAAAATTGCGGATGTACACTTGCTGGCCCACGGATATTGGACTGGTCTGCTGGGCTGCGTTGGTGCACTTCTCTTGTCGTGCCACCTGTTTAGAGAAGAACTTGACAGACTTCAATAACTGGGATAGATAGCTACTCATTTCCTGTCCTAGGACCTCAGCTGTCTTTTGAGCATCTGTTCGGTGTCAAGCTATTGTTAAGGGAGTTGGCATATGCTGTCCTATTCGTAATCATTTCAGATAACTGCGGAATAAACCAGTCTGTCTGCAATGTGGCAAGGAGGTATTCTTTGGCAGTGTGTGCAGGGAGGTGTAGTTGTTCAAGGGCAATATACAGCAGGGCTTGAGGCATCGCTGGCTTGCCTGTACTTTCTTGCCTATAGATAAAATCTGTTGGTGACTGTATACACCCTCGCTGCTCCCACAGCTCCCTTTCCTAAGGTAGTGCTTATTCTTGCAATTCGCGTAAATGCAATTGTGCTCCATAAAGGTTTTTTGTAATCAGGTGTGGCTAACACTGGAGCATTTGTTATTGCTTCCTTTAGCTCCAGGAAGGCTGTTTCCCTGTCATCGGTCCAGTCTACTTTATTTGCGTTTGCGTGGGACTCTTTTAAGGCAGTGAGAAGTGGTGCAGTTAGGGTGGCATAATCAAATATCAACTCTCTCACATAATTGCAGAGTCCTAAAAACTTCTGCATCTGTTTAGTGGTTGTGGGCTTAGACATATTCCTAATACTCTGTACTCTGTCTGGTGTCATCCTCCTCCCTGTCCTTTCTTTATGTCACTTACTGGTTATCCCCCTGGTGTCTGCACCTGTACTGGCATAGTGACGGACATTGGTGGTACAGTCACTAGTGCCCCTTCTGTGCTTGGCTTCTTAAGCTTCTGTTGCACCAACTTCGCTGTGGCCCTTTCTGCTTGCTCTGTCCTCTCCTTGTCTTTTTCTTGTTTTCGCTTAAAATAATGTATTATGTGGGCCTGTATTTCAGGCCACGGCTTAGCTTCTATTCCCACCACTCCATCTAAATTTGCTTGAATGTCAGTGGGAAGGCCTCGCTTTAATACATTATAAAACAAAATTGCATTTCCTCCCGTATTTTCCCAGTTACATCCTACTACTTGAATCCATCGCTCTTTTTTCCCTGTCTGTTATCTTGTGAGTATTTTAATTATGCCACTGTCACTAACTCACAACAGTATTGTGTAAAGTCAGTCCTACTCAGTATTACCAGACTTCACATATATTGTTGTAAGACCATATCTGTGGACATCAGCCATGCTTATCGCTAGTCTGTGTAACACTTCTTCTATGGTGATGTCTGGGGCAGGTGAATTTATGGGTGGTCTAAGTGGATTAGTAGCTGAAGCAATGCGTGTTATCACGTTATCATGTATGTAGATGAGTATTTGTGGTGCTCGGGGGTGCGTTGAGCCATTCATTATTTAAAGTAGTGAAGGCACGAATATCTGTGAGGAATGCATCAAGAAGAGCCTCTAATACAAGGGGTGATTGAGTTATTATTTCAAACCTCGGGGTGTTACATGGGCATGGGGGTTGACTGTGAGCCCACTTAAATACTAATTTTAGCTCAAGTGTATCTGTTTCTTGCCACAGAGAATTATTAGCCTCACTCATAGCGATTTATTATCAAGTTTTACTTGCTTTGGTGTTATTTATTCGGGCCTCCTGCGTTTTTATTTTCACTAATTACTGCCCCTTCACAGAACTCTTTAAGGGTGTCTGTTGGGATGTCAAAAATATGGCAGAGATCTCGCACCCTCTCTTCTTCACTTATATCTGACTGCGTGACAACTGGAGAGGACACCTGCCACTTCTCTATAACCTGACCTTTATGATTGTAAAACACAGTATTATTTTTATTCTCCTTTTCACTCATTACTCATAAAACGCCTTCACTAGTCCCTATTGCGCTTTGCAGGTCTGCAACCAGGGGTCTGACTGTACTCAGACTCTCACTAATATTTCAGCCCTGGTCGCTTCCCCTCAAAGACGCCTTCCAGAGGTTAGTAAATCTGGGAATCTGGTGAACCGGGCGTGTGACTCAAAATTTGCACACTTGTTACTCGGTCCACTTCACTATTTCCTACTCTAACTCCTCTGTTCTAACCGCAATATCTGTTAGGCATTCCCAAATGAATGTCTCTTCCAGGGGCTGTCCCCTAGGTAATGCACTACTTTAGTCCAGGGCTGCCCCCTGGGTAATACACTGTTGTCATCCAGGGGCTACCCCCCTGGGTAATACTCTAAAAGTCTTCCAGGGGCTACCCCCCTGGGTAATACTCTAAAAGTCTTCCAGGGGCTACCCCCCTGGGTAATACTCTAAAAGTCTTCCAGGGGCTACCCCCCTGGGTAATACTCTAAAAGTCTTCCAGGGGCTACCCCCCTGGGTAATACTCTGAATGCTCTAAAAGTCTTCCAGGGGCTACCCCCCTGGGTAATACTCTAAAAGTCTTCCAGGGGCTAACCCCCTGGGTAATACTCTTAAAGTCTTCCAGGGGCTACCCCCCTGGGTAATACTCTAAAAGTCTTCCAGGGGCTACCCCCCTGGGTAATACTCTAAAAGTCTTCCAGGGGCTTCCCCCCTGGGTAATACTCTAAAAGTCTTCCAGGGGCTACCCCCCTGGGTAATGCAGTACTATCTATTACACCAGCTAGTCTTCTGGTCTGACCAGGGAATCACAGTGTAGTAATAACATACCATCAAAACATTGCTTTAACACCCTAGCTAGTCTTCCGGTCTAACCGGGAAATCACAATTTATTTTTTAGCACACAGCATAATATTGCATTAAAACATTTAAGCCCCACATAAATCATGCATGCATTTTGTCATATTATAGTTGCCAAAAAGAATCATGCAATTAAAAATAATAAGGTACAAGCCCGACCTCTCTTTACCCCTTTAGGACTGCAACATCTGGAATCCCCGACTGCCTGGTTGAATAGGCAGGTGTAATCTCACCTGTTTATGTTGCGCGCAGTGTTCTATTCAAGCAGTACAGACAGATTTTCCTTCAGCCGCGTCCGGAGAAGAGAAGGAGGGCTCCTGGCTGGCTGGCTGGCCAAATGTTGTTGGCAGGTCCCGGATAAAGAAAGACAGGATTCAGTTTGGCAAGTAATATGAACCTTTATGAATAACGGCCGGGAGGACAGCACAGCTCTAAGTCTGAAACTGCCCTCAAAATCATCAACTCAAGCAGCCCTTTTTATATACTTTTGCTACCTTGTATACATCTTATCACTTGTCATGCATTTTGATCTAAGCGCTCACGTGGTACATTGTGTCACTGCTTTCGTCAGCATGAAGCCGCATTTCTCATGAGAAAGCGTCTAATTACACATTTGCAGAAAAGCGAAGGTTACATATCTATCACGTGCACATTTATTGAAAAACAGCAATACCTTTATCTCACGTTCTAAAGGCTGTCTTGTCTGTAGCTCCTCCTTTCCAAACTCCAGGCTTGGAGCTCTCCCCGACTGTCTGACCTCCTCCACACAGCTGCTGACCTTCTACCATCAAAGCTTTTACATTCCTGTCCAGTAACTCCCTTTCCTCATTAACGTGGATTTGAAATGCGTGCCTTTCCTGTAACTATATTATTGCAAGCTTCTAGGCCTTTCTACGTGTAGCTGCTTTGTGGATAACTATGCCTTTGTCTCTCTTCTCTGTCTCCTGTACTGACCTTTTACTTGGATGCCATGAGCACTCAGGGCCTGTATTCCTCTCTGAGCATATATGATTCTGCACGTTTTCCTCCCAACTCTTGCTTTAGCAAAAATGGGCCCTCTCTTTCTATATTTTCAGTAACATCCCCCACCCCCGTTGTTTCTTTTTTTTTTTTCTTCTACTTTTTTCCCTGCAAAAAGAATCAGTGTTCTCAGGTTGTATTGGGTTGTCCTGACGAAGGTCCTGCTCATTTTAGTTTAGGGATAGTAACATTACGTCGACAATTGTACATTGACCCCTTATTAGCTTTTTATGTATAAGGATAGATACCATTTTATTGACACAATCTGTGATAGATTACTGTGTCTTTGTGTAGCAACCTGTGCAATTTGACCTTGCAATGTCAGATTATCGCTTTCTGTTACGTAATATTATGAAATACGGTGCATTTAAGTGCAACTTTCCTGTGGATATGATATGGCACTTTTTGGAAATTATACTTCTCTTTTGATTATCTATATCTGATTTGAATATATAATTATCACTGTGCGGTTTCCAAACTAGATGATAAAATTGACAGATGGTTTAATGTTTCCCTTGTCCATGGTGGGAAGATTCACACACGGAAAGATGATTATACTTATGCAAACTATAGATTTATTTCTAAACATTGCCATTCCTCCGACTAGATCTTTTTTCTTACATTACAAAACATGGTAATTAGACTTACCTGGGTTGGTAAGCAGCCTCAACTCAAAAGGGGCATATTGACCTTACCTACATGCAAGGCAGTTTTGCTGGACCCGACCTAGAACTAAGGGCCATATGTACGAAAGCTTTTTCCCATAGACACAGAATGGGTAAATTCCTTTGGTACATCTGGCCCTAAATTACTTGTGTTTGCGAGCACATTTTCCACAGTATTGGTATCACCCTCAGCCCTAACTACCCCACCTAGCTGTGGAAACTGTTCTTTTTAAGCAAGCCCGTAGGGCGGCAACATGACACACCTCGCACTGCACAGTGCTGGCTTGGGATGGAGTGATCTGTACAAAACACAAAGGTCCCTTACAAGACCGTATAACAATAACTGCATAGAATTACAATAAATCCTATGTGAAAAAAATATTAAACAATTAGTATGTTTTATTGAACATAATAACATTTTCCTTCATAATAGTGTAAATTGCTCTGTTGACCCATAATCCCTGAATACCTTGCTGAACCCTTGTTCTGTTCCAGCTGGAGTAAATGGACTATCAGTGCCACCTCCACTCTGTTCTTCAGACAGTCTTTTCCCATTAAATCTGTACTAAGAAGCATCAGAGTCACTTTGGAAGCTGACTTCAGATTCCATTCACTGATAGGAGCATTGGTAAAGGTGACATTTTCCTCATAAAATTTGAAAAAATGCTTCCATACTGATCTCTGAAGCAGTCAACGCCCGCTTTGACTGCAGTAACGCCCTACATGCCTTGAACGTATGCTTCCCTAGATAATCTGACCTTTGTCCCAAAAACCGGTACATTTATGTAATGATCTGACCTTTGTCTCAAAAACCAGGACATTTTTATAAAATTAATAGAAGCATCGGGACACCGGGACAGCCTTTCTAAAAACCAGGAGTTTCCAGGGAAATCCGGGACTTTCTGGTCACCCTACATATAGCATCATGGGGCCTTTGCTACAGCAACGGAAGAACCTTTGCGTATGAGAAGGCAACATCACTTTTCTGTGTCACTATAGGTGCTCAATATGTGCCTTCTGTTTATCGTAACACTATTTCCACCTGTTTGCTCGTGTGACATGAGCAGATGTGTTTCCGGAGCAGGAGTGACTTCAGACCCTCGTGTTTACAGCTGTGGCTGGTTTTTGGAGCACACCTTTCCTGCTTTATGCAGAATAGATTCATGGTGCAGGAGCCTGACTCTAATAATCCTGGACACGGGGGTTCAAAGGAGCACGATGTGCTCTTGTGCACTTGAGTCTGGCAGGCCAATCCCACATTATGATATGTAGCGGGCCTTCGCATTAGGTCATTTTGCTATTCTATTCGTTCTCGAGCTGTACTTTCATCCAATTTTTTAAACCCACGTGTTAGAAAAGATTCGTTTGGTTGCGGGCTTCTTAAATTGACTGGATTACCAGCATACTCTGGAGCTTTACTAGCTTTGCATTTTAATGGAGTTAAAAGATTGTTTAATTAAAGTGTCCTTCGTGGTACAGGTATGTCTCTTAAGAGAAAGGCAGGTGGGGTGCACTTGAGTGTTTCGGTTTTATGAAGTGAAAATCTACCTGCATAGCAGCACATCAGAGGAGATGGAAGAAATTAAGATTGTGCACAGTGAAAAAAGTAAGGGGAGGGGGGTGAGGCACAGGATAGTACTGGCCAATGACCGAGGCAGTGACATTGTTTAATACAAGAACTGGCAGAGTCTCTGGGTCTTGCATTTTTGACCTCTTTGCATTGCCAGTGCTTATCCTGCCAAATCTTTGCAGTATTGACAAAAAAGTAAATTAAAAAAGTGCCATGATGTTTATTCATACATACCTATCGTACTGTTATGGCGGCTGAAAGTGTAAGGTGCTTGAAAGCACACTTACAAAACGGAATGACCCAGCTGCCCTAAAAAAAAAATATTTTTTTGTAGGTGGCTGCACAGGAAGGGGTGGTGGTGCAAGTGGGGGGGTGGGTTGGAGGAAACCACCTCGGAGGACCAACAGAGGAGCTTGAGATGGGGAGTAAATAATTAAAATTTAAAAAAGGCCTTGGTGGAGGAAGAAATGGATGAGGTGAGGGTAAGGGGAGTAAGGAGCAACAAGGAGTGGCGGGCTGGGGTTAGTATTTGGGGGGGTAAGTAGCACATGAGGGAGAGAACTGGAAAACAAATGCACTATCAGGGAGTGGAATGGTGCAGGGTAGAGTGCAGTGTTTAAAGTGTAATGGCGTAGAATAGTGTTCCAGAGTAGATTAGAGTGGCGTACAGTGCATTCGCATAGTGTGCTGGAATGTGGAGTGGTACAGAGTACAGTAGATTGGTGTAGAGTGTTGGCAGAGTGCAATGGAGCAGAGTGGTGTGAAGTTGAGTGGAGTGATCTAGACTGGAGTGGTGTAGAGTGCTTTGGCATGGAGTAGAATGGTGTGGAGCAGGGTACAGTGGCCCAAAGTACAGTGGCATTGAGTGGTTTAAAGTAGAGTGCAATGGCATGGAGAGGTGTAGAGTGGAGAATGCATTGTGTGGTAGCACACTGCCATTACAGACAACACATTTTCAAGTGAAATGGCTATTACATTTGCACAGATTATACAGTTTTACTGATAAAAGTATACAGCTCACAAATGATAATGTGTGTAAAAAGCATCACCTAGTCTATTGTTTATTTTGATCATATTAAAGTATTGTTTCTAATAGACGTCAGAATTAACAAAAATGTGCTTCATTTGTGCCTTTACTAACTCTGATATATTCTGAAATATTTGCACAGTTCCTTTAAATGATATGTGCTAGAAAAAGAATACATTTCCTACCCCAAGTATACAGCAAGATTGCGACATAAATCCTCTCACTATGAAGTCAGAGAAAGAAAAGTAAACACCAAGCTCTATTGGAAGACAGAGCCTGACATTTGACCTCTATCTTTGAATGCACAGTAAATATGACAAGATTTACAGGCATGTTTGCAGAAAGGGGCACTAGTGGGTGAATACAAGGAGAGGCAATGTAAAAAGGCTTTACTCCTTGGGAGGGACAATCTGAAGCTGGATAGCCTAAACAAATAAAACCTGCAAATAGTAAGCCAGAAAATGTAAGTTACAAACCACATAGCCAATGGTAAGCAATAGGTGGAATGCATTCCCAGAGAAGCATTCTGAATATCTCCAATATGTTGTGAGCATACCAGACAGCTTCGATGTCAAGTAGGCTTCAACCTAAAAAGTAAGTCCTTGAGTGGGAGCAGTAGGATACAACCTATCTGATCTAAAGAATTGTAAAAAACCTATGCTTACAGGGGAGGGACAAGCATAGGAAGGAACGCTATTGTATATGAAGCAAGGAAATGATTAACAAGCAAGCCAACCATTGGTAAGCAGTGGTCGGGCCATAAGTCCACTGTAAGTTTTGGTAAGGAATACATGAGTTCTTTAGCAATCAGGAAGTTGTATGTAGGCGAGATGTAAAACAGCCAATGCCACTCTCTGAGCCTGATCCCTTTTCTTGAATCCTGAACTTGACACGGGAAAAGAATCACAAGGGATGGCCCTCGAAATCTTACTGCACAAATGAATGTTGTGGGATGCTGACTAATGTGTACGTTTGTAGGGTGGGCTTAAAGCCCATTTCTCACCAGTGTGCTTATTTTAGGTCTTGTCTAAGATGGATGGCACATGTACTATTTTTTGAAAGACTGTTTTCTACCCTATAGGGAGCTTAGAGGCCAGCCTTGCTTACCATTGTTTGGCTTAATTGTTGCTTTTATTTTTCCGGGTTCCTATTGGTCAGCTTCCATACTCATCCTTCTGCCTGTTTTTTTTCCCCTCTTTTTTTTCAGTTTTTTTTTTTTTTTAATATAGCGGGAACTTGACCTGAAGGTACTGTAGCACTTTACGTGAGCACCAGTTACATTACATAAGGACACATTTGTTTTTGATAGGCATGGGAAAATTAAGGAATCTGCCCAGAATCACAGGATGTTGAGCCAACGCCAAGATGGGATCCTGGTTCCCCAGCTCCAAAGTCGGCAGCTCTGGTCGTTGGGCCACATCCTCGCCCTTAAGTGTGGACACGTTACTTGTGTTCTTTTACTGCTCATTTGTTCAGGCACTACTTTTGAATTTTTGTTTAAGCACTCTAGAAAGGGCATGTTTTCCACCTGTCTCCCTCATTCACATCTCCTCCTCCATGTTCCTCCCACAGCCCCTCCTGACCGACCTCCCTCTGTTGTCCATGAGCTTGCCCCAAGCCCTCCTGCACACCCTCCGCTGTTCATGTCCCCACATGTGTCCTTGCCTCCTTCCCTCCATGCTGCCTCACGCTCTCCCTCCCGGCGTTGGTCCTTCACTCCATATTTCGCCCTCCTTGTTGCCTCCTCCCCTTCCCTCTGTGTTGTCTCTTGGGAGCAATAAAAACAAAAGCTATGACGTTCCCAGCGTTGGCACGTAATAGCCGTGTTGTTTTTTGTTTTTAATTCTTCCCTCATGCGTTCTTGTCTCCAGCCCGCCCTCCGTCCTTGTTATTTCCCTTCCTGTGTGTTGAAAAAAACCGCTATGACCCTCCCAGTGTGGACGAGACCTATTGGCTTTGCCAATGTTTGTCATTTCCAGAGTAACTTGAGAATGGGTTTTGCCCTCCTGAGAGCAACCATGATTTGTTTCTGCCTGAAAGATAGCAGACTGGACTGAGCGCGGCTACTGAGCTCTTGGTGTAAATAGCAGGTTCCCGTTTAGAATTATTCGGGGTTTGCTCCTCTTGTGACCTTTTGAGGTCGTTAACATGGTTAATAGTAGTTTATATTGTTTAAGGGTCAAAAAGCTACGTAGTTTGTGCTGTGTGCTCTTTAAATGGTCAATGTCATCAATGTTCTCGTGTAAACAAATGAAACAGGAGAAATACCAAGTGAAGTGTCTGCTGCCGGCTTCCGGGAGTGCTCCTTTCGGTGGGTTACAATATAACGTAGCCGTGTTTTTTAAGCATTTCCCCCAGCATTTCTGCAGTTCCCGAGGTTGCATTGTCGCGATAAGGCCGCTTTTGTCTCTCTCCCTCTCCCTCTCCAGTGTGGAAGCTGTAAACATGAGCTCCGGGAGACATTCCGGAACAGTTAGTATGTTTCCTGCCCGAGGGGCGTGCCTTGCTGAGCATCCATCGGCCTGTGTGCTAGAGGGATGAGGCCAGGCGGCTCCTTCTAAAATGAACACGACTAAAATACCAGGTGGTTTAGCTAGGTTTATCGATTGTGTATAAACAATAAATACATAAAAATGTTAGCACTTATTCTGTGGACTGAGTGGCACAGCAGTCTGATTCTTAGGGATGTAATGCACAACCATTCTCTTGCACTCTTACCAGCGAACTCACCTTGTAGTGTACCGGGCGGGGAGCTTGGACAGACCTCTACAGACACTTCAGTAGGGTGACTAACTGGCGTTGTTGACTGGCTCCATAATGCTACAATATTGTTGACAATTTAAGGCCGGCATTGCTAGTCATTTATTGTTACGCCAAGGTTTTGGCCTTCTGGCTAGATCCCACTGTTGAAGTTGATACCCACCGTAAGCATGTTTTCTATGCCCAAACTCGAAGACTCCATTTTGTGGACATTATTCATTCTCTATTACTTAAAGTTTTTGTTGGTGTCCTTCAGAATTTGTGTTTGATAGTCAGGTTGTTTTTTTCAGTAAAATATGTACCTGTTTGTATTTTGTTATGACCCACACAGTTTTAACATTTTGCGTGGTGCACCAATAATCTAAGCCCATGCTGCACGTGGACCATGCGAGTGACCTCCGTATTTCGAAACTTGAAATTATTGATCTTTTTGTGTCTGCAGCCACTGTTGGATGTTCTATGCCAGTGAGCTCGGTTTCATCACGCCTGTCAACGTGGCTTTACCACAGCTGCAGTAAGATGGCAGCTGCCAGGCTCAATTCGGAGGAAGCAGGGGTGCACAGGGAGCGAAGGGTCTTCTCTGCCCCTACAGTAGTGCTTGAGGCAGGTTGCCACTAGTGTACTGGGCTCCGTCCTCCTATGGCTCTGCAAACTGGGCATGTACACATAGGCGCAAGCTATTGACTTTGCCAATGCTTGTTCTGATTTACGCTCCAAAATTCTATATAATTTATCAATTTTTTTTTTCGTCTCTTGGAACACTAGGCCCTGTTATTCCCGAAACACTTTTTTTGAACATC
Source organism: Pleurodeles waltl (assembly GCF_031143425.1). Taxonomy (NCBI): domain Eukaryota; kingdom Metazoa; phylum Chordata; class Amphibia; order Caudata; family Salamandridae; genus Pleurodeles; species Pleurodeles waltl. The sequence goes on from NC_090440.1 coordinate 626,544,200, forward strand.
TGTTTTTTGACCTACAGGGCGTTGAATGGAGAATGTTCTTATCTGTGCGTGGCAGGTTCCTTAAGCTCCCATATGCGGTCTGCTCAATGCGCCTTGCCCTGTGCGCGTGGTGTGTAGCTCTGCTTTGTGTTATACCACAACTAAAGCCATCTGCTCCAGTATTTCATGCGACCTTTGTCTCCAATTGCGGCACATCCTTTTTTTTTTTCCCCCCACTTACTGGTTTCAGCCCTGCGACACCCCTCCTTGTTTTCAAAAGTTCGCGGAACACCGTCCTTTGTATTATTGCTTGAGGTGCACATGCCCGCAGCACTAGAGCTGTGTCTGTGGTTCAGCATTTCATTGGTTGCACTCTGACAATGACTGCTGTACTCCAGCGCCGTTGTCGAGGGACTTCTGGGAAATATCTAGATAACTTGCTCTTCTGGTCTGTAGACTCAGGGCGGAGTTTGTTTTCATTGGCTCTTCCTTGGCACCTGTGATTGGCAGTTTTGTGTTTGCTTGTGCTGCCACCAACAATATGTGATATGGAAAGTATGCCCTGAAATAAACTATCAGACACTTGCAGGCAATGCTTGCGTTGTCTTGATGCTATTTAAACAAGTGTTATGCAACTATGGTTAAAAGAATAACTGTATATCCCACCTTTTCCCACCCAGCACCTCTCCCCCATCACTCTCACCACACGCCTGATATAAGAGAAGTGTTTCTGAAGCCCCTGCTCCTTGCATGTCCAGTTTTATAAATGCCACAGTCCATCACACATCAAGCCAGTCTTTCTCCTGCATCAGTTCTCAATTTAGTTATTCTGTTGTGTAGATTCTAGTCTAATAACCGGGAACCAGGGTTGAGGGGGGAGGCGAGGAAATGAGCACACACAACAACCTATTTTCTTTGGTACTTTAAATCGAGGTCAGCCTGCAAAAGTTTCATTTTCTTATTGGTATGAAACTGATCTACATTGAAAAGACTACAAAGTTAAATATATGTATTATAATTTTACATGGCCGACACAAGGACACATTTGCAGCATTCCATTGTCCCTTGCACTTGGGGGAATAAATAAGAGTATCGTTATGGAAGCCAGCTCCTTGCTGTGACCTACCCAGCCCAATCCATCACATGCCTTTTGACTTTTTCACTTGTGCCCGTTCTCTGTGCCCAAAGTGTCCAAGCCCTATTCTAGATAGTTCACTTACTTCTCACTCTTCTTCATAGCAACCAAGGTGTTTTCTATTGCATGTCTCCTTCCCAGGATCAATTGTTAGGCACCTGCTTTAAGGGTAGCAGATCCTTGTAGTACAATTTCTCATAGCTGCTGCTCTCTGGTTGTCTGGAGAGTCTGTAGTTCAACCACCCCAAGCTTTCGTTCTGGTTTTGGTTTTTTATTCCCTTTCAGCACACATTGTGTCCAATCAGTTATACTAAAGAATGGAACTTCGGGACTTACACTTCTCTTCAGTACTGTGATTTTTATGTCTGAGAAGTCAGAAATGAGTTGCTCTCTATGTATGAGCTCAATTATATATTCTTCCTAAACCAAACTACACATCTGAGTAAGAGCTTTAGCAGGAAAAAGTGTGGACCTCTCCTGTTCACCCTCCACCACAGAGACATTGCAGCCAATCTGCATGATTTCTACCAGTGTACCCGTACTGTTTTACACCGGGCCTCTTGATTTGCTTTTTGATGTAACACTGGTAAACAGTCCAAGGTGTCCCCTCTGCCTAATCCTGTGGTACAGTCCTAAATCGTGTCTTGGCCTAATACCAGGCACATGTCTGACGTGCTTTCTGAGCGAAAGCCTTTTCCCAGCTACACAGGCCTGTTCTGTTCTAAGATGAATTACTCTTCCAGCACTTCAAAAAAGTACTTCTTTCACCTTGACTTTGCTACCCAGCTGTCTCCCTGGAATAACGTGGAAACCACAATTTCAGTTAGGTCACGTGGAAGTATAGTTGTTCCAAGAGACCAAAGGAGCAAGCATGGTTCTGTCATCCGCCGAGCATTACATGGCTTGTAAGGTCTCTTTTAAATAGCGGTGGCTTCTGTGTTTCAGTGGCATGTCTCACAGGGGTCCTCCCTCACAAAGCTCTGTGGTCAATGTCTTGAATAAGTCAGTCCCACCTTCCATCAATTATATCTGGTTATGGTTAGTAGAGGGCTATAGGTTCCACAGACATTGCCCAAACCTTTGTGGTTGAGACAGTGGCCATTTTCCACCCGTTATAAGTGGATATTGTGGTCTTCTAAAGCTTTAGTCCTCTGCCTCATCTCAAGTGGTAAATTCTCCTCATGGTTATCTCTTAGGTGATGTCCTAGCAGTCTTTGTATTTAATTGCAGGCAGAAATGCTTTGAACGGTACAATTTTACTCTCCAGCTACCTCTACTGGTTCCTGGGCACATGCCTTCTGGCTCCAGTAGTCTACGCTTCTACCTCTGTTCCCCAATGCTGAGTAGTGCTTTTTAACCTTCTTGTCTTACACAGCCTACCAATGGGGTTAGCTGTGTAACCCACGTGTAATTGCTAAGCTGACTATATTCCTACCAGTCCTTCATACAGACACAGAAGCTTCTCCATATCACCTGCAGTTTATCACTTCACGTTCCTTACACTTTCCGTACAGATTGCTGAATGCTTTTTCCATCATGCGCAAGTGTAGACTCCTCATTTATTATTCTATTAGCCATTTCATCCTTTTTATCCGTTTTTATACAAAGGATGTCTGCTTTGATGCTTCCATAGTTGTCTAGTCACAATGCTAAGGCAAAGCCATCTGCAGCAAATGCTATCAGTCTTTCGAAATGTGAGAAGGGGTTAATGACATTTTTAGACAGTTTCTATAAAAAGGTGGTCAGCACTTAAAGTGATGGCTGTTGAAATTAGGTTGACATGCTGGCAAGGTTCCATGGGTAGTCATGGCTACCATCCTCCGGTGTAGTTGACAGGGCAGAGGGAAAATCACAACCGTCCGGTGAAACAGTTAAGAACCTTCCCGGGTGCTCCACATTCTCAATTTCTAATGCAGATGGCAGATTAGGGAGGCTGGAAAGCTCTAAAACGAGCGTCCAGTGTTCAGCTGATAGGCTGGCATAGTGCTGAAGATGGAGGAGTTTGCACAACTGCTACAAGGTCTTCTTGCAAATTGAAATGGAATTGGTTGAAAATTCAGTCTATTATTGTGACAGAAGAGATGGCAAGCGAGATGTGGAAGATGAATTATGCATTTTGCTGCTGACTGTACACTGTGCATTAATCTTGTATTGGAAGACCATCAAGGAACGGTTCTGAGCTTTGACTAGAGGCTTCTCCTCTTCCTTGCTCCTAGGTCCACCTCTGTCACTGAAAGGAGGCAAATGGCAACATTCAAGAACAACCTTGTTGCCAGTGGGGCTGAAATAATTTTACTATATCCAGCTAAATTAAGATTGGCCATGGGTGAAAAAGTGACAGTATCGTGTAGCTGGAGGCTGTTGTTCGTTTATTTTGGCTTCCCTCATTGCATGACATGATGGATTGACGATTACACTTTTTTCCTGAACTCTGCCCACTTTAGCTACCTTTGAATCTGGATTCGCGGAGGGTGCTATCTTGTGGAATGAGACTCATGATTATTATTATTTTTGTTTTTTGCAACCATAGTGACTTTACCAAGATCGTTATTTAAGCACTTAGGTTCTTATGCTCACTATCGAGCAGTTAGTTGGTGGTGTTATGCTAATGTTCTGGGCTGCCTTTTATATAATGCATAGATGTGGAATTCCTATTGCCAGACGCCTACTGCATATTGTTTGGAGTCAAGGGCAACACGTTTTCATGTTTATTTTGACCATTGGACATGTAGGCACACTCCCCTGCAGCACAAGTCCTTTGGCTGCCAGTCCACAGTACAAATTAAGGATCCGTGAAAGAGCGTTGTCTGCAGTTCATGTAAGATGTGTATTCTTATGTTCATGCGGTTAGAACTTGAAGTTATGGTTTATTAATTCTAAGTCTTTATTAATAGGGTGAGCACTGTAAGGAAATGCTGTGAGCTCAGCTTGCACTACTAACATTGGTTCTGTATAAAAATGTATATGCAATTTTTACCTATTTACCTGTAATGCTCCCAGAATGCTGTCTGATTCTGTGCATCTACTCCCAGAAGCCAGAAAGCAAGATTGATGTTACTCTGCCTTTGAAATAAAAAGTGCAACAAAACATAGCAACTAGGGGAAACACTTAGGCTAAACTGTGCAATTTTAGGTATTCTTTCTTCAAGGCATCCTATAGTAAAATTAGTTCAATACATGCTAGTATTTCCCAAAAATCTTAATAGTGGAAAGTTAATTTAAAACCAGTATCAGCAAGATTATGAGAAGCATAAAAATAAACATTGGCAAATACATTTGGTCAGACAGTGGATGCCTGCCTTTTGATTTTGTCAATAAGTGTTTTGTTTACATACTTACTGTAAATCATTATTGTTGTGGGAACTGCCAGGCCCATCCCAATGTGCCACTTACATTACCTAAACACAAAAAGATTTTCGGTCACAGAAAGCCCACATTGCTATACAGTAGTAGTCTCTGGAAATAGAAAAAATATATTTTGATTGCTGATGTGCTCCTTGTGAAAGAGCACAATGCTATCACTCACAATTAAGGTGCACTGAAAAAAACAACAAAGGTTTAAGTAATGTTATAGTTAGGTGAATGTCAGTGACAACATTACTGTTTTGAACTAAAAAACAAAACAAAAGAAACACAGAAATTCTCCAGTTATAGTTAGCAGAACTAACTATATGCCATGTGCCTGCACCATGCACTGCTTATTACCTCACATATTACATCACTCATGAAATATTCTATAACCTCATTTATGACATCACAGAGGTAATCTCAAACAACATCATTGCTGTTTGCGCCCCTGGGAACCCCCAACCCCTGGGGCTCGCATTACTTCACGGTTGATGCCCACCAAGGGCACCCACCATCCACAACATTGGGTGATAGGCTGTGGGGGCAGAGTACCCGCTGCCCCAGCCAGCTTCCTGCATGCTGCGGGAGCTGGTTTTGCGCTCGTTCACAGGGAGCAGCTATTTTTGCTGTTCCTTCCAGGCGTGCGCAATTTGTTGATATATTTCCCTGCCCACATCAGTCATGTGGGAGCAAGCACAGGTTTCCCCGCCCACGCTGGTGCAGGCAGAAAAACCACTGTGTCCCAGGGGTGGGCTCCCCGGGACAAGCTAGTGAGCCGGCCCTGAGGGGGGTCCCTGGGGCCTTACAGTGCTCAGGGAAAGGGGAAGGATCTGTATGGCCCCCCTCCCTTTCAAAATAGCGTCTCCAGATAATGGGGTCCCTGGGGCCTTTAGAGGCTTGGGAAGGGGGACCACATGCCCCCCCTTCTGCTTTTGATAACATTTTGGCCTGGGTGGTGGGCTCCCTGGGGCCTGTGATGATGCAGAGAGGGGTGCTGCAAACCAGTAATTCAGGCTCACTTTATAAGTTGTATTAAACTTGGTGATTTTCAGTAGAAAGAGGTCCTTGCTCTTCAGTCCGTATTTGGAGACCTGGCAAGTAAAATATGTGGATAACTGGGAGACCTTCTGACAAACAATGGTGTATGGACTATCCTAAACACCTTCGGTTTTACATACAAACTGGCAGGCGCGGCTCCTCCGCTAGGGCGGAGGAGCATCACCCCCACCCCATCAGCAGCATAAACTATGTTTATTATCGTTTTTATTTTATTTTTTGTAAAAGGGGCGGGGCCACAGACTATGACAAGCCCTGCGGTGAGTACACAGCACTCCCCATCACTGCGCATGTATGTTTGGCTGGCTGTCTCCGGCCGGACAAACACACATGCACAGTAGGCTCTCTCCTGCCCAGCAGCACAGGTGCTGGGCATAGGCTCCCAGTCTGCCTGGGAGCGCCCTGGCTGGGAGCTCCCAGCCAATCCTGATGCTGCTCTGAGCTGCGTCAGGATTGGTCGCAGGGCAGGCTTGGGAGCCTGTGCCTACACCCTGTCTGGAGGGGAGAGGAGCAGTGCAGTAACGGGGGCGGCAGAAGCAATGATTGATTTAGGTACGTTTTTTGTTTTTTTTAAATATATTTTTTATTATTATTGACCCTCCCCCGCCAAACCCCCCACCACCAGCGCCGCCCCTCATTTTCACCACGAGACGTTCCTGCAAACTTGGTTAATTCGCTTGTACATCGCCTGGCAGATTTGTATGTGGCTGAATTAAGTGGAAGTACATTAATAATTTACAGGGTCCTGAGATTCATCTGCTTGTTTACCTAAGCTACTTTTAATGGGTGTCAAGAGTTCTCTCTAGATGTGGACCATTGAGTGATTGATGATCGAATGCTTTTGTGCGCATGCTGATATCTATCTACCTGGTATATCTGCTCTGTGTTGGTGTTCTTTCTAATATATTATATTGTAAGTACACATAACTACATTTTGGTGAAGCAGCAGCCCAAGCATTTCATAAGCATTACATAATGGGTAATTTGTGAAAATATTTGATCCATTGAAGCTTTTATGCCCCAGTAAGTTTTGGCGCGCAGAAACACTTGGAGATCTGCTCACAAGTATATTTACAGGAAATATTACTAAGACTCTTTCGTTGAGCACAGATATAGTCTGCACTCATTTTCACTTGGCAGGAGTGCCACCTTTCCAGATTCTGCCAGTGCGGACTTGTAAATTGAATTTTCCATTCTTCCAACACTTAGATTACCTCTCCCTCTCAAAATCTCTAGGAATGTAGTCCTGTTGTGGAACCTTTAGTGTTTGATCATATAGAAGCTGTTGTTTTTGTGCCCCTGGCAATTGTGTGTGTGTGTGTGTGTGTGTGGCAGGGGAACGCATTGAGTAGTGTTGTCTCATGCTTTGCATTTGTTGGCTCGCTCGTCTGTTAGGAATATTGCTCACTGAGGGTTTTGGCTAAGATACATAGAGTGCTTCGGACACTAGCAGCCACCGTGCATATATTCCACCTTCATCTACTCCACAAAAGACTGCCTTCCCGTTTGTAGAAATAACCACCATTCTAGCTGATCGTTTTTACAGAAACTGCTGCCACAGTGGAAGCTTTCTCATCAGACAACCATGTGATGGCTCCCCTCTCAGCATTTTCTTTTTCTTTTTGATGTTTCTGGAAAAAAAAGTCTGTTAGTACACTGCGAGGTTTCTCTCTACACCTGAGGGACCTTGTTGATTTTCTCTTCTTGTGTCCAGAGTGCCTTGCAGCTAATGCATTTACAGAAAATTTGCATCAGGAGGACTGCCGAACATAGAGTGGTCCTCCTGATACACTAACATCTGCAGCCCTGTGTTGGACAGATTGCCACCAATGGTTGTGCAGGTCCTCTGCATGGAGCAGGAAACTCAGGATTGTTGGGATGAGAGCCACACCTATTTGTGGCGTGGTTCAAAACAAATTCAAAATCGGGCCTCTTTGCTTACATCTGGGCAGTAGCAGCGAAGTGGCAAAATAAGCCGATGTTGAATGACTGAGCAATTGATTTGGTGGAGCTAGAGAGATGTAGTATTAATAGCTGCCGTTTTCCTCTTTACTGACAATTGAGGTCTTTAGAACCAAACCAATCATAGTGCCATTTTTCTTGGTCTTTAGGACCTGTTCCTAATTGTGTTCCAATAGAATAGTACTTATGACAGCACTTCTGCTCTTGCCCACACGCCAGGTGGCATTCAGTGCTTCATCCTTCTAACTTGAGATTGCCAGTTTCCTGGAGGGTTATTTTTGTATTTGCTGAAGTGTTTCACCTCTTTGATTTGCAGTCTCCATTGAAATAACCCGCACTTCTGTACTCCTTGTCTTTGTGCAATTTCTGCTACCAAACTTCTTACTTTGGACCTTCTCCTGCAGCAGGGTCTAGCTGTTGAACTGCTGCTCTAGCACTCCTTCCTTACACCAGAAGTGCAGCCATGCTACAATGTGATTAGCAGCGACAGTAGTGTCTTTGCTCACACTGCTTTTTGGAGGAACTCCATTTTCCTTAGCAGTCTGTAATGTGCTTCTTGGCGCGTGTGGGTGCATTTCGTTCTTGTTGATGTGAACAGCCTTACTTGATGTCAAGTTATTTATTGTTCTGGCCTTGTGTACTTGTCACGCTGACGTTGTTTGGTTTAGCATGCAGCTGTGGGTCGTTGGTGGGAGTGGGTGGTGCTTTGCCTTGCACACTCGAGAGCCAGGATTCCAGGCACCACCAGGCACACACTGCAGGGCTGTCCGTGCATCATCATCTTTGGTTATTCTTTCAGTTGCCAGCCTTAAGGATTTGATCGGTCCTAACAAATCTTAGGTTCTGAAACCATGAGTTTCTGCTTCTCCACCAATTTGCTAAATCGACACTGTTTAATTTTGTCTCTTGTTATCACACTTTTATCGCTTTTTATCACCCTTTACTCGCAGTGATAGGCCATAGTTCATCTGAAAAAATGCTCTCCTGTCCTCGAAGTTTGCATGACTCAGTGTTGCGTAGGCGCTTACAACAGATGTTGTAGAAAGGAATTTTACTTCTTGAGTGCTGTACAGTATGCATGAAAGTGGATTAGTGGCTCCCTTAAAGTGGAGTTAGTAGTAGTGAAGTTTGGTAGATTCTTGCCACGTGTGCATTCCCTGCTGATGGGAATCTGTCATTGCTCTAGTGATAGTTTATGGCCCGGGTTCTGTCTATAAGCCAGTGGCGTTACAAAACTTGAAGGGGCCACCTGCAAATTACATGGAAGGGCCACCCTCCTAGACCCAGTCATGAGCTTTCAGCTAGGATCCATGCACAGTGCAGGGTGTGCTGAGGGAGCCCCTTGGAGCTCAGGGCCCCCCCTCACCATGGGGCCTTTGTTACACTACTGTTATAAACGGCTCTTGTGGTCTAGTGATATCCGCTGCAAAGTAGTTACTGTAGCGCTGGTGCTCCATTCCCATGCTCTGAACGTAGTCCATTTGCACCCCAAATAAATAATAGTAGCTCCTCTCTCCAGCCCCCAAGCAGCTGTATCCAGACGCAGAGTACAGGCTATGGAGGTAAAGGAGACATTGATGGTCCAGGAGTGGCAATGTGCTTTCTAAACAACGCCCTTGTCTTCTTAAGAAATCTATGCTTCTGGTCCAGTATGATTTTATCTTCAAGAATGAGGAATAAGAACAACCCGTGGTGGCACTTGCCATAAGTATACTGATATCCATACGCTTGATCAAGGTCATGTGACTACTATGTCACAGGGCGTATATAGAATCACTAATTTACCTGATTAACCATCTACCAATAGTAACACTTAAAAAGAGCTAAAAAATGAGCACCTACTTTGCCTAATGAAAGCATAAGCTCTTCCGTAGGTGGTAGATATTCCACAATGCCACATACAAACCTATCTTCCATGTGGCTAAAGTAGTGACAATGTATCAATATTTGTCAAGGATGAAGGTTTATGGAATACATAGTTATGTTGTTGCAAGTAAGTAAATATTTTATGTTGTTTTATTAAGATGGTCAAATGTAACACAATTCAATTACACATTCCTAAATACCGAAATCATACCATCATGTTGTACAAGTCATAATGGAATTAAATTCCAAAAGTATTCAAGGGTAGTCTAATTGAAAGACTATATATAAATCCGGAACTACTGAACGGATTTACACCAAATCACTATATATATATATATATATGTGTATGTGTATATATATATATATATATATATATATATATATATATATTCAAAACAAACCGTTAACAACTGCAATACTGCACTCCTGGAGGAAAATTATTTTTCTCTTTTTTCTTTATTGCAGTCACAAAAAGTCACCATCCATCACCACCATGGGTGACCACCAATGGTGACCACCGTGGGTGATGGATGGTGACTTTTTTTTTACTGCAATAAAGTAAAAAGAGAAAAATAATTTTCCTCCTGGAGTGCAGTATTGCAGTTGTTATCAATTGTTTGTTTTGAATTTGTGGGAGGAAAGGTCTATTCCTCAAATCTGCACCAGCATGAAATAGCACGCCAAAAGGAGGACCAATTTGTTTGTTTGTATATATATATATATATATAAAAAAAAATAGTGATTTGGTGTAAATCCGTTCAGTAGTTCTGGAGTAGTTAAAGGAAAAAGAAATATAGATATATAGGGATGCAAACCTTTCGCAGATCCACTTGCGAAGGATCTGTGGATCCTGGGAAAAGCACGGTCCTGATTGGCTGGCCACAACCTGAGAGGAAAGTCGCGACCGCCATTTTTTGGGCAAGGAGAAACAAAATATATTGCAAAACAGACATAAGGGGTCATCCTGACCCCATCGGAGAGATAGAGGGGCCCTTGAGGGACCCCTCATGGGCAAAAATTGCCCCTTTCTTTTTTCTTGTTTTTTTTTTTTTTTTTTTGTCTGAAAGGCGGATCTTCAGACCAACTTGGGGTTCAGTGTGCCCCCCCCATGGAAACTCGTAAAAGATCAAAAAAAATACACCCACTAACACACTAAAACCCGTTGCGCACGGCCAAAGGCTGTGCACGATGTGGTGTTGGATGACTGTTTGTGGGAGGGAGGGTGTGTTGGCCAGAGGCCCTGGCCACAAGTCAGGCCCTGCAGCCAACCCCTGTCGCACACAGCCAAAGGCCTGCGCGGTCTTGGCTGTATTAGTTTGCAATAATTTTAAATTACTTTATGTTAAAAAACTATAACAATTCACTGACAAAACCAAATGTTACAGGGACGTTCTAGTTGGGTTGAAATTTTACCTACACAAAGCCATAGAAATTTATCAGTTGTGGTTATACCTAAACTTATCTGAAGAAACTATAACTTGTGCTGTTAAGTAAATTTACGCAACGAGTTATAGTTGCTTAACATAAGTATAGTTAGAACTGCTGAATTTCTATGGTTTTGTATGGGTAAAGTGTCAACCTAACTATAACGTCGCTGTAACTTTTTGAAAATATATATATTTAATTCCTTCATTTAATAGAGTGTAAAAATCTGTATGTATAGAATCCAAAAACAAAGCATATAATGCTAGAAATAACCAAACAAGCGAAGTGCATATTGCATTGATAGTACTTATTGGATGGCAATTAGGACAATAAAACATTTGCAAATGTATTGAAAAGCAGTACATTCTATATACATCTTATGCATAGACTTTATATTCTTTGCTAAAGTGAAGTTGCATATATATCAAAGTAATAATGCAGTTACTCATTGTATATCAAATATCACTCTATATATCACATAACCTAATGTACATATTACTTTTATTAATCATTATTTCAGAACCCCTACTATATGTCCAACTTGGTTAACTAATATGCTAGCCTTTTTCCAAATGTAGACCATTAGTCCTCATAATCGCCAATTTAATTATGACTCCAATTGATGAAGTTTTCTTTGCTTTCACCTCTCTGATTGTCCTTTTTTTTAATAAATAACCACAAAATGTGAATAGTGAGGGATCAGGGTTTCAATGTAATCCAATAGACGATTTATCTTCAGTTCCAATAGTACCAATGTGACCCAAGATTTTGATTGTCATTTGTGCGTAGAGTGCACTTTTTTTATGGTAGGCGACAAAGGCTTGTAGTACGTAGACTACATTTGTGCTCTCGCAATTAATAAATTATCTAATATGGCATATTTTGCTATGACTGCCATTGGTCCTAGTACCTTTATTCAAAGTCAAAAGACTTACAATTACTACAGTTGTAAAATCCGATCTCTAGTAGGTCAAGTTCTATGCAAGCTAATTGGTTTACACATAGTACAGGGCCTGAGAAATGACATCCTTACTGTGGGAGCGACACCATGTTTCAAAGTGATATCCTTGCCTTGCTGCTTCTGCTCCCTGGGGGTACCCTCTATATACTCCTGCTCTGATATCCTTTATTATTATTATTGGATGGCCTGCACCCTGAGACCACGCCCATGTCACACCCATCAGTTTGGTTGGTTTGTGGGCTTGCTTTTAAAAATTTGCTTGATTTCATTAGTGAAAGCCATGCATAAGTCATGCCTTTTCTGGTGTTTAGCCCTCCTCGAGCGCACCAGCCAACTACTGTAAACAAACGAGGCTCTGTGTTTTCCATATGGCTTCTGGACTATATTTTTGTTTTTATTTCTTATGCAGTGCAATCTCGCTGGGCAGTAGCCAAGCGCTTTGCATGACATTGACCCTGTTACATTGATAATTGCACTTTTACCGGTTACAGGGATAATTGCACTTTTGCCAATATGTTCGACTGCGAGCAAACTTCTGTTTCCATTTGTGTGTCTCCTTCATGCTCATGGTGGCCATCGGCTCACTTATGTGAAACTGGTTTACTTTTCATTTTGTGGCAAAAACAGTCCGTCAGGAGATCACAACGCTAATAGCTCTAACTTGAGTGAGTGCAATACCCATTGCATTGCAAATGCTTGTTAATAGGTTTGTTTTCATGATTCCCATTTCCCTTACTCCTGACCAAGTGCCCTTTTATATTTACGGCATTGAAGCATGTTACAGACCTGCAGACCTATTGGGGCGTTGCTGTGTTAGGATAGTGGGTCATGCACTGGGGGGGATCCCAACGTGAAGTGATGTAGAAGGGCAATTAGCCACTGATAATGTTCTCCTATATTATTCATATACTTCTCCTCCTTAAGTGGCCTTTTGGTCCAACATGTTCTAGTTGATTTGCTTTAACGCTGCTGGACTACATCAGTATACCAGCTGTGACTTATTTGTGACCCGTCTGAAATTCAATATGCTGCTCATTATAAATGGCAATAAACATACGTTTGAAAAATGTTTCGAAGTGATGTCACCTTCAGGTAGCTACCAATATTTACTTGCATTTATACTTAATTCCCCATCATCAGTGGTATTTCGCCTTAAAAATGTATGCAGCCTCTCAAAAGCTGAAGCCCTGTCGATTAGTAATCCAGAGCAGGTCACCATGATTCGGAATTAAACCCCTGGTATCCTCGCAACTCAAGATGTTGTTATTCTTAAATGTTCGCTTTGATGTGTTTTTTTTTTTTGTGTTTTTTTTTTCACTGACCGAGAAGTATTGTGTGAGTATGGAAATGAGACAGATCAGAAATGGCCTTCTTGGCAATCGAGGGGGTTAGCAGAGCAAGGAAGTTAACAATGCAGTGCCAGTGCAGTTAACCATTAATATTTATGTTAGGATCCTGCTATTGGAATGGTCAAGTTATTTGAGTTCCGTCCAACTTACGGAAGAACCTCGAGTACTGTGCTTTCAATGAAAGCATTGTTTCTGTGAACAGCATCGTGCACACTGGATTCTAAATTCCCCCTCTCTGGTTCGAAAGGGAAGCGGGCGGTGGTGGTGGAGGTGGTTAGCGGCCTTTCTTAAATTCACTGCTGCGCGCTGTTGCACAGTGTACCACTTTTACACACAAAGGAACCCTGACTTTTCTTTGTAATTTGCACTTGAGTATTTTTTTTGTGTTTCCCAGGTGTAATGGAGCTTTTGAGAGGTTTGTTGGGTGGGGCTCTCTCATGGAGAAGGATGTGTATTTGACACGCAAATAATGTAGCCTTCTACATGTTTGGTGGTAGAGCCTGCTGCCACACAGAAAAGATTCTTATAATCAGACCTCCCAGGATATTGTGGCACAAATCAGCACATTTAGCCTCACAAAAACAGGAATTTAGAGGCACAAAAATCAAAATGTAGATGCATTTTAGCAACAATTTATTTTGTTACAGTTATGTATTGCCTCCAAGTTAAACTTGTGTGCTATAGCTTCCACGGAGTTGAGCTCAGGTTTAATTAGTTACTTTAGTGCAGGCATCTCCAACTTTTACTGTAATAAGAGCTACTTCTGTTTAATGAAACTCGTGGAGCGCTACTAATATTGTTAGTGTTATAATAGTGGCTACATCAGACAAGAATATGTTGGTTGCCAACATAAACAAGGTTACTGCTCAATACATCACGTGTGGTTAAAAGGTCTTTGTCAATATGGAATGCCTCTACATGGGATATACATAACCATAGCTGCAGTGCCTCCAGCACCAGGGTAATACCATTTGTAAAACATTTCTCCAGGGCCTCATGATTTATTACTTGAATATCATCTTTAAATATATTCTGGATATTCAGGCATTTTTCTCTAAATATCAGATTGAGTTTTGAAAATAAACACATTTTCCTATTGACTATACATTCTCAGTGTTGCTATATGTATATAAACTAAACCAAGCAAAAGCTTCTAATTTAGTAGGCTGGTCAGCAGACAGAAAAGCTTCTTACAGGTATCTAGAGAGCTACCAGTAGCTCACAAGCTACTCATTGGAGAGGCTAGCTTTAGTTGTTCACCTTGACAAGGATTGTGATTATGACTTGGAATGTGTACTTACCCCCTCAATGAATACGTCACATCCTTTCAGTTGTGTTTTGGGTGTAGGGTGGCAGGAGGGACAATAGTGTTTTTGGAGGTGCAATGCTACGTTGGGTGGGTGAGAGGAGATTGGGACCCCACTGCAGGCCCCACTTCCTATTTGTGATGATGTGTTCGAGGGCCCTGGGCTGGGTAGTGGTGATTGGGGCCTGGTGCAGTCCCAACTTATTTCTGGGTGGATGATTGTGGGGTGGAAGTGAAAGAACAGGAAAAATGGGCTAACTTTATTGGCATCATAACCTTTGGGCCGAGCGTGTTCTATATAAAAACAAGCATTTGCAATGTAATGGGTATTGCATTTGCTCGAGTTACAGCTATTAGCGTTGTACATGCCCAACTGGACTATTCTTGCCACATAAATTGAAAATGAAAAGTAAAACAGTTGACATTAGCAAGCCGATTCACAGCGCCATGAGCGTGAAGGAGAGACACAAAAGGAAAAAACTTCGCTTGCAGTCAAACGTATCGTCAAAAGTGCAATTAGCCATGTAACGGGGTCAATGGCGAATGAGGTAACTGTCCCAAGGAGGGACAAATGTAAAGCATTTACCAATGATAGCAAAGGATTTTTGAAGGGCAAGCCCATGATTGAGTTATAGTGATGGGTGTGCAGCGGGTGTTTAAAAGCCCACAGATAGTTTAAACAGGCCAGAGTGCTTGTGCGCTCGACCTAAAAAGCCTCTAAGTTTGTGGGCGCTTTTGTAAAAAATTTGGATTTTTTTTAATTTTATTTTTTATGCTGAATTTATGATTTTTTACATTTTATTTATTTCGCTATTTTGTGGGTGTCTGATTTACAACAATATATTAAACTTTCTTCCTGTGTTACATCCTACCGGGACACTACATCTCCTGGAGCGAAAACTTTTAACGAACCAGTATCTGAGTGAAGAACCCACGTACATTAGGGCTGCAGTTTCTTTGGTGCTTGATGACACATTTGAGTGCATATCTCCGGTTATGTTCTGGTGCTGAGAATAAAGAAGAGTACTGAAGACCCACGCCATGGCAGCCGCTTGGCTGAGAATATAATTCCCTCAATTTTACTAGTGGAGCCCACTACGGTGCAGCACACAGTGAAATAGATAGTGCGTTCCACGCATGAGTGAGGTGCCTGTAAGCAACATCTGTCATTTGCCTACGCTGGAACGCTCATTATCTCTGCACGCCTTGTTCTGAGTCACCCACGCACAACACCTTCTTCGCTATCAGTTTTTGACTAACTACACCCAAGAAGCGGTGCATCAACGAGATTGACGTTACTGCTTCACAGTAATGCACACCTCTAATTTCGCTTCGGCAGCGTTATAACGGGCATGGTGATGATTGCACCTAGAATTGAAATCAGAGCAACACTACAATTGGCGCTATGAGCTCCGTGATGATCAAATGAATGCGTAGGTATACCACTGTTAATTCTTCTCGCACTGTAGGTATTCTCGGTGCAGTTGGGCGCACTCCGTACAATGCTTGAACAGGCACATGTGTGATAATGTATTATATATTTATAGACTTAATGGTACTGAGCCGAGATTATTTTCAGTGGCATAATATTGGTGGCACTTGTGTTTTGTTACATACCCTGCTGTTTTAGGCCTCTGCCTATGTGACTGGTATACCTGCAACCTTTCTACGTTCATCCAAGCACACCCTCGCCGGTTGTTATACTCACCTATTCATCTATTAACTCATTAGTCGATCATTTTGTGATGCACTGTCTCACCCACTAATTACTATAATGACCCGTTAGAGTTTGGCATGAGCACAACTGATTTTAGGGTCGAGCCTGCAAGACTCTACTGTGTTCACTACAGGGCTTGGAGCTGCCCCCCCCCCCCCTCACCATTTGTTGGTTTGCGTGGCACTCTTCTTTACAGCCTCGTAATTCATCAAGGCACGCCTGGCATCTCTTCAGTGTCTGTGTGTGGAGTAGGGTCAAGCACTAATTGATGCAACTCAATGAGTGCCCTGTCCGCTGCTCCTGAGGTGATCGAGGTGCTAATTGTTCTTTTTAACTTCGAGTGCCCTGCAAGGCTTGTGATTGGCAAAAACGTGCCTAGCAGGCACAACATTTTAAAGTTGTATTTTTTAAAAGCTAACTTTATTTGATTTTGCCTAGTCGTCTTTTCTCAGTTTCTTCTCATGTTTTCTTTTGTTTTTGGTCGCGGGCACTGTAGTCAAAAGTCGACAAGTAGCTTGTTCGAAATATGCTAGACCCATTGCATTGCAAATGCTTGTTTTGAGTGATTATTAGTTTGAATATTTCTAACGTAATTTGTGAATTTAATGTTAACATGTGAACAAGCATTATGAAGTGTATATTTTTATAAGGAAATACCGTGAACAGCTATTGCGGAATGGCACTTTTCTTATAATTAAAGAAGTTTCAATCAAACTGTCAAGAATATTCTTTGTTATTGTTATTCTTTTTTTTTTTTTTTTATCTTTTTGTAAAATGTGTTCGTCGCTTTGCCGCCAAAGTGCAGGCCTATCCAGCTGCTTTTATCTGAAATGCAAAGCCCCTATTTAACTCTTAACTCTAACTCTTAATCTGGCCTGGGATCAACATCGGTTTACATCGGAGGCGTGGCAATGTCATAATTTTGTAGACATGCCTTCTGCCTTTAACTGGTCGGCGCCAGCTCATATCCACGGCTCTGAATCCGATTTGTGTTTGTTCTCTGCAGTTACCACTGTGAGCCGCACTCATCATGGTTTTTTGGGCGTCAAGAAACATTCATTCCCAAGTGGAAGATGGTGCCCTTGTGTAATGTAACTGGAGCTCCAATGCCCCCAGGTCGAGTCTGTACTCTATTACAAAAAACACTAATTTTGCGAGTACTTTTGTAAAAATCTCGGAATTTTGATAGAATTGTCGATTTCGTTTTTCTTTTCCTTTGGACTGGAGGGAGTCTGTATAATAGATGCAGACTTTATTTTACCAGATTTGCTCATGGGTGGGTGCGCGGCAGATGTTGACAAGTGAGCACCGATTCTTTTGGAAACAGTATTTGGATTAGTGGTTTTCTTAATCTTGAGGTAAAATGATGGATGGTAATTACTGCTTTCACTGGAACATGTGTTTGGAAATGAGCCCTTCACGAGTACTTTCCCTGGTGTTATTTTTTTTGCATGAAAGAAGAATATTTGGGTCTCCTTAGTCATGATTTTATTTTAATACTTTTTGTATCTTTATGAACTGCTTTTTACTAATCTGTTTCTACTGGGCGTTTTTTTTTTTTTTTTTTTTTTTTTTTTATTTCTCCAAAATTCCTGCAGGGGGAAAGCACGATTTACATTGCTTTCCCGTGGATTTACAACACGTTTAGCATTATAATCTAACTGGATTTCCAACATCCACTCCTTTTGTTGTAGCTATTTTGTGATTGTATTATTTGTATCTTACTCCTCAGTACTATCCGTGGTTACCACTGAATGGTGTAAATTAGCCAGCAAGGAAATTATTCCTGTACGATTGCTGTCCTTGTCTCAAAAATGCCCTTCTGTTATGTTTGGGCGAGAACTTCCACGGGCTGGCAGTAAAAGCAGAGCCAGAGGAGCGACAAAAGTGATTGGCAATAAGAGAGTTGGGTCGGTCAGGGAGTTGAATGATTCCAGCAAAGGCTGTGAAATCTACAGGTCACTTGTACCAACACTAGGAAGGCTAATTGCCCGTTCGAGAGTGAAAAATTGCCAAATAGTTGGCCTAAAGACAAATCCTTATAACTTGATGTAATAGTTTTCTCAGCCCTGCTATTTATTACCTTTGGCTCTCTTGTTCCCCTCTGTTAATGCTTTTTTGGCTCTGGTAATTTAAGTGATCTCCCTCCACCCACACTGCAAATCACATGTTTCGCCTGGACCACCCAAAGTGAAAAACAGGGCAGCAGAAACCCTTATCTCGCCTCCTGTCCCATGAGTCTTGATGGAAATCCCTTTTCACCCCAACCCCTCACCTCAGATGCTAACCCTAAATCCTCCATAGTGACAGCCTGTACATAGCTTATGGCTAGCTGCACCTGCTTATGGCGAAGAAGAGGCTGAAGCCCATTTGCAGTATGTGTAAACTCATTAGTGGTGATCTCTAGTAACACAAACCACATAGTGTTTGTTTATTTTAAAATTTGTAATCCTCTGGATTGAGAGCAGAATAATATTGGCGATATTGGAATGAGTGTCAAAGAAGGAATAAGTGAATGGACTTAACAATGGTTTACTTGTTAAGTTTTCCTTAGATTTAGTAGTGTTGAAAGTTTTCAATGCCCCTCCCCCAGCCCATGTGTACAACGATTTTTTTAAATTTCCCAGAATAAGTCAAGTTTTTTCACTATTCAATAACATTGGTAGCTATACACATAATCAATAGTTCAAACCTTGTAGTTATATCCAGTTATTCCTTGCAAAAATGCAATCAAATATATGAATGCTACCATGTTAAAGGAAGACTGATCTTCCTAAAGTGTGGAAGAATCCATAGAGTGCTCCTTTATCAGAAATGAAATGAGGTAAGGTTTTTTTGTTTAGCTGCATTAAAATATATATATTGAAAATTACTTGGAGCCCCGGCCTCTTTTGACACCTACTTCCAGTAGCACTTAAGTGATAAAATATTTATGTTGGCTCCGATGCTCTGTTTTGCACACATCACTGTTTTCAGAATGGTGCTCCTCTTGGCCAGTGCTTATCAAAGCTGAATTAGAGCTAGAGGATTAATCTACCTACAGAGAAACGGGATCAGATCATCATTCACTTCTTCCTCCATCGCCTGGCCTATCTGGAGAGGAAACAGTTTCAACCGGATCTGAAAGAGGCTACTTGCCCCTTTAACGTTTTTTGGGGAAAGAACTAGCCTGCTCTACCAAGAATCCCTTTTGAGTTGTGGAAAATCTATCCCAGGTTGACTGGCTAGGTTGTGAACCTGTGAAGAAGTGTCCGGACTGATTAGCAGTAGACTGCTGCCCATTGGGAGAGCCACATTGACCTACATCTGTGTAGCCCCTACAACAGTGGTTCCTAAATACAGACTAAGTATTTCCTTTTTCCAAAAGACCACTCAGCGAGGTCGCTTTGTTGGCCTTTTAAGTGCACTTCCAGACCTACAGTGAGATCAGACCTGGAACACTATCTTGCCCAAAGAAATTTGGGTCTCCATGATGATGTAGCTTACAAGACCTTTCTGATAAAACAGAAAGGATTATGCAGCAGCACATTGCACATTCCTCTTTGATCCGCTTGGTTGAGCGATCTTCCTTATAAGATGTTTGTTATTGATGTGACTTCACATGTGAAAGTTGAGTAGTAGTTTCAAGGGGATTGTGTTTTGCTGATGTGATGCTATGCTATGGTTTTTAATTAAGTACAACATCCCTTGTTTCCAAATTCTTCTTTATGTTCTATTGAGTTCAAAGGATTGGCATTGGGTTAGCCCCCAAAGTGACTGCTCCTATGGGTCAATGGTGTGGTGTTTAATTTCAGCAATAACTGTTAATTCCTTCAACTTTTTTAAAATAAATATATGCATAAACTTGTCCCATTATTTTTTCGGTTCCAGACTTGGCACATATCAAGAGTCGAAAGTTATCTCAGAAAAGCGAAACTTGCCATGATAGTTTTTTGTTCTCTGCTGCAGCTCAAACTATTGCTTAGTTTTACACCAAACATGTTGCAAAACAAGTTGTTAAAATGGTTTTGTTGTCATGTTCATATGTAATCTTTTTTTGGAAGTTATCAATGAATAAAAGATTGAAAAGATACATGGAAGAATTGATTGTCTTGTATATATGTTCCTTTGGAATTAATGAGCCATGGGACCTGACTTCAAATTTTCATAAAATGAGATTGGATACCCTCATTCCTCTTCTCCAAACTCAGCCATTTCTGATGGGCTGAAAGCATCTGAGATTATTAACTCAGCTTGCCACCATTAATCTGCAGGTAAAACCCATAGCACATTGTGAAAACCGATTTGGCGTTGGACAGTACGTCACAGTATTCACCTGCTAGCAGGTCACCTCCTGTGGACAGACAATGACTTCACCGAACCTCCACAGCAGGATGCGGCAACAAGTCCACGAGTGGGAACTCCACCCCGAGTCATCTTCCCATACTTCCCCACATGGGGGTTTCCACAGATAGACCCCTTCGCAACCGCAGGCAATGCAAAATGCCCAGACTTCACCTCCAGGCTCCCACACTCACTATCCAATGGCAATGCTCTGTGAATGAACTGTTCAGGGATATTTGCCTACTATTTTCCACCTCTCCCTCTTCTTCGGTTTATGGTTTGAAATCTCAGACAAACGTCTCTCACCCTCATTCTGGTAGCTCCCACTTGGGCTCAGCAACCATGGTTCACCACACTACTCGAGCTTTCAGTAGTGCCACACGAGAATCTTCCCCTTACCCAGGATCTTCCTACTCATAATCATGGAGAAGTCAGGCACCCAAATCCAGAGGAGTTCAACCTTGCGATTTTGCTCCTGAGGTCATAGAATTTGGTTATCTGAATCTCCCACCAGATTGCATGACCGTTGTCAAAGAAGCCCGTAGACCCACAACTAGAGTGTCTTATGTTGCTAAGTGGAAAAGATTTGTCTTCTACTGCCATGGCAAATACATTGATCCATTTGATTCAACTGTTAGAAACATTGGCTGCTATCTACTTCATTTGCAGACAACTGGCCTAGCGTGCAGTTCAATACTACATCTAGCTGCAGTAGCTGCCTATCTGCAAAACAGATAACATTTATCATTGTCATTGTTCATTAAAGCATTCATGGAAGGCCTTAAAAAGAGTAATTCCACCCAGGGTTCCCCCAGCACCTGCTTGGAATTTCAACATAATACTCACCAGACTTATGGGTCTGCCATTCTAACCCGTGTGTAACTGCCCTCCCCATTTCCTGTCTTGGAAGGTAGCCTTCTCAGTAGCTATTACTTTACTTAGATGTGTCAGCGAGCTCCAGGCATTAACCTTGGAAGAACCGTTCTTCCAACTACACAGATAGGATAGTCCTACAAACTAAACCAAAAATCCTTCCAAAGATAGTTTCCTATTTCCACGTAAGTCAGTCAGTTGAATTACCTGTTTTCTTTCCCCAACCCAATTCAGTTGCAGAAATGGCCCTTCATGTTGTTCAGGTTTTAAATAGCTTTAATGTATTATATTGACAGAACTAAAGAGTTACGTAAAACCAAGCAACTCCTTGTGGGTTTTTCGCCCCCCTCACATAGAAACGTCCATATCAAAATCAAGTATTTCTAGATGGATAATTAACTGCATTCAGGCATGTTACACCAAAGCTTAAAATAACTTTGCCCACAAATCCTAGAGTGCCTTCTACCTGCAAGAGAGGAGCATCTGTGGCTTTCCTGGGCAATATACCAATAGCTGAGATTTGTAAAGCAGCTACATGGTCAACTTCACTCTTTCACTTAACAATACTGTGTGGATGTATTAGCACGTCAACAAGCAAATGTAGGACAGACAGTGCTATATACCCTCTTCCAAACAACTCCAACACCCAGAGGTTAGCCGCCGCTTTTTGAAGGGCACTACTTTATGGTCTGTGCAGAGCATGTGTTTCTACAGCCACACATGCCATTGAATGGATTATGTTAATTTCCCTGTAAGAATGTGTTTATGGCATGTAGTGCTGTAGATTTATATGCACCCGCCCTCTTCCCCAGACACATGTGGCTGTCGAAGCACCTACTTATACTATCATATGCATAGACATTTCTTTACTAACACTCACACTCCATTCTCACCCGACTGCAGGAAAACAATCTAACTATGGAGTCGATGCCCATGCGCAATATCACAGAGAGGATAAGTCACTTTCCCATGTGACTAGAGAGACTTATTTGAAGGAAAACAACTTGCACACATCTGAACCCAACACTAGATGGCAGGAGTATGCAAAGTATGTGAATCTACAGCTTTACATGCCATGAACAGATGCTTACAGGGTAAGTAACCTAATCCTTTCTCCATGTACATGAAAAGAAAACTCCATAACCTTGGAGCCAAAAGCTAAAGTCCTAGCACCTTTTGTTTCCTACTTCTCCTAATAAAAGCAGTACCCATATTTGTGGGTAGGCTTACTTTACTAGAAAGAAAATGGTCAAAACTCAGTCTGCCTGAATTTAATGCAGTGTTATAGCTGATGGTTAGCTATATCCAAAATCACCTGAGGCTGTCGGAATTTAATCTGTTGCCATCGCTGATGTTTGGCTGTTGAGGATAGTTACCGAATAACAGATAAGGGGTTTTGAGAGCTGGGAAAGAGAAGGTCCTGAGCATAGTTTGAAAGAAATTATCTGCACCATTGAGACACAACACCCTTCAACTAAAACCAAGTCCTTAGTTCAGGTGAAAAGTTAACGTAGTCTACCTGGTCTTTAAGGCTGCATAGATTCATCTATGACCTTTGTCCTTGATGGCGAGGAGTTGCTTCCTGACTTATGTTTAGTGTGCCTTTCTGAGGCCTGACTCCATCATTCTACTTTGACAATTGAGAAGCAAGCGATTGGTCTCTAATTTGTGAAGACATTTTGGTCTGTGGTAACTTTCTTAAGAAGTCGAGAAATAATAGAATAATTCAGTTCCTGTGATACATCTCTGGTCCATATTGAAGAATTGATAAATCTTGTGGTCATCCACACCATAGTCTATAAGTTAAATTCTTTTTCATTATTTTGACCTGTACAGATCTGATCTTGTACAGATCTACAATCCTTTCTTCCAATTTTTTTTTTCAGGGCCTGGCAACTGCCATTTGTTGAAGGATCACTGCTTTTGTCACACATTTTTTCTATTTGCTGCTCCAGGTGGCATCTGCCCTCTGCTGTTACCAGACTTAGGCACATACCTTTCTTCTAGTCTCTGAGTTTATCAAAAAGCTCTGGTCATCATACATTGGAACCTACTGGAAAAATTGCATTCTAATGTTGTATAGGAAGGAGTTTAAAATGTTTTTTTTATGTCTACATTATGGTTAATTGCCTAACAGTACCATCTACCTCTTTAAAGCTGTGATCTTGTCAAGCTTACCTAACCCTTCCATTCTCTTGCAGAAACGTAGGTCATATCCCACCTGTCTCAGATGTTTCTAAATGTTTCACAACACCATTTTCCTCTACAGCTGCAAAGATGGAGGTTCCATAATTTGAGAACCAGTTAAGATGTGACTCCATGTCAGTAGCCTATGAAAGTTAGAGTCCATTGAGGATCATTATGATGGTTTATGACATACATTGGTGGTCTTTTTCCAGTTTCCAGTTGTGTGGCATTGATTGCATTAAAGGGATCACTTTATATGTTTAGATTAGCACACTGTTATCAATAGACACTGATTGATTTCCTCAAGTTCTGACAGCTAATACTGGAATTTCAGTGAATCATGCTTGCTTGAAATACCAAAAATGTAGTCCCATATTAGCTTGATATCCTTGTTTCCAAGTACAATGAAGCATTTGTGAGATCCTCCAGTAAGCTGCAGAGTAGCCTAGATAGTAATAGCAACACAATACTGTATTCTTTGTATTTCACTACAGCCTCTACCAACTGACGTAGCTTCAGTGCTCTTCTGTTACCACTACACTGAATTTAAAGAGCATTGTTGATTTTGTCACTACAAAGAGGTTCCCTAGCCACAAACAGCCATCAGATGTCCAACATGTTGTTCACCTTCCTCCTTTACTTTACTTGGAGTTATACATGAGTAGAAAACAAGCATAGTATAGAATTAATGTTAAAAAAAAAGATTTAATTTGAAGTGTTAATATGTTGCTATTTCTGCAGTTACTTGATAAATAGTGTAATTAAAATTATTGTTTAAGTAGCACTATTTTAGGTAAATAAATGTAATTAAAAAAATGTTTCTGGTTAGATTTAGTATTGATGATTGGGCAGATCTAAATGACAAATGTGGTAAATTAATGAAAGGGTTCTGGTTAGTATTAGAGATAGTGATGCTTACATTTTTATTTTTATTTTAATTCAGTTTAGGGTTATGGTAAGAATCATTTATTAAAATGTTACTAAAATTGAATTTATGTGACTGTTTCTAGACTAAGCATTAAAATTACAACAACATTCTAAAATGTATTAGATTGATTAAAAAATGTAGACTTGGTATGAATATATTATGACAAAATAATTGTATTTAATTTAGAGTTATGTTTAGCGTTAGATTATAGTACCTTTTTAATCAAACTTATTAATGAGAATTTCATATTTGGTTTAATGTTGCTAATAATGAAATGTAAATAAGTACTTTAAGGAAGTGGTTAACATAATTGTAAAGTGAAGGAGTATACGGCAAGTAAATGCAAGATGAAATACAGAGTACAAACTAAAGGTCATTTTAATGCCATCGATAGCTGGGAAAGTAAAGAGAAGTGCAACAACCATAGTAATACTGCAGAACATTCAAAAGATTATAGGTCAGTTAAGAATGGAACATCACATCTATGTAGCCAGTGTTCCTGCATGAATTTAACACAAAGTGACTAGTAGAGAGAGGCTCTAGCAAAATATAGTGAATAAGAAATTCCTTTGTCATAGAGGAAACAAAGATCCATAAGATGAACCCTCACTGCTTGAATGGTTCCATTGTCTGGCGGTCTTGTGAGTATTCAGATCTGCACCGTGCTTGAAGTGCATCAGTAAGACTGCCATGTTTGGGAATGTGGCACGTTTGATTTTTGATAATGAACACAAACCTTTTTTTTATATTTGTCTTCTAACCTGCCTTCCCCAAGCTTCTTTTGTACTAGTGTGCAGTTGTATTTTTTTTTTTTTTTTTTTTAATCCAGGATTAAAACTCAGTGAGTGGAAATTGAAAAAAATAGAACTGGAAGATTGATTAATGTAGTAGTTTATCTGGACAGTTTCACTGTTTGCGATTTATTAACCTAAAAGTTATATTGAAAGAAAATATTGAGGAGAGGTTCATTCAAGGATGTGAAAATGATAATGCTGGAGCCATGTACTAGACCACTGTTCCCCAAACTATAGGTCACAGTCCAATTGTGGGTCAGGAGCCGATTTTTGGTGTGCTGCTTAAGTCTAGGCAATAAATGAAGATGCCTTTAATTCTGTGTTTATCTTGTCACGTTTGCTGCACCTCAAAGACAGAGGTTAAATGTCACGCTATGTCCTCTGCTGCTTATATTTTAGCAGGACTGGTGTTTACTAATTCCTCTCACTCTGCAGTCAGAGAAAGAAAAGTATATTGAATTACGTGACAATCCTGCTGGGATAAATGAAGTGTGAAAGGAAAGCTGGAAGGTGTATTTTTCTCCTATCAAACAGTAAAATGTAAATACCTTTACCTTAACTGTATACATTCTGCAGTTAGGAAAGCAAAATGAAGCATGCTTTTTTGAATTTCTGATGTGTGATAGAATGATTTTAGTAGGATTAGAACAAATCAGACACTTTACTTGGCCATGCATAGATAATAAATATTCACTGAAACCCGTTTTTCACACATAATCATGTGTGTGCTATATAGGTTTGTCTGTAAAACTGTATGTCTGTGCAAATCTAGTGACCATTTCAATGGAAAATTTGCTGCCTGGAAAAAAAAAAAAGTATGACCACACAATGCATTATCACTTAACAAATCGCCTGCCTCATGTCCATTAAATGTAGGTGGGTTGCAGAGGTTTGGGAAACACTGGAATAGACATGGATCCCTTTTAGTGGAGTATTGTTAAGTCTTGATCATTGCAAAAGTGAAAGTGACCTGCCTGGGATTGGAACCTGCAGCTGGGTTAGCACATGTATTATAACAGTTCAAGCATAACGATTAAGCAATTGAACTGACCTAAAGGTGTATGTGAGAGTGGAAAAACTTTTGGAAGAGATGCAGCTGCATTCAAACAAAACTGAAATCAGATGGACGTATCATTGCATCTTTGGATCGATGCAAAGTGCTGACTGCAAATCCAAATATAATTGGATTTAAAGTGGCATATTAAGTATTGCTGACTCAAAGGGTCAAGCTCCATTAAAGTCGAACGAGAAACGTATTTGAATCAATTTATTAGGTGTTTCTTTTTAAAGGGGGGATTAGATTGATTGATTGATTGACGGTAGCTTACACCGTGCTCTCACTTTGATTATAGCCTTTGCACATAGCTAGAAGCAGAGCAGAAAGTCATGCCACTGTTCACAAGGTTGGACCTCTTCTCTGCTGTCTCTGGAACACCATGTACATTATTTGAAATACTCACATATATAGTTACTATTAATGGGTCGATGTTTGCTAATACAGTACATTGTTGTTTTAAGTAAAGATGCAATGCTGCCACACATCTCCCTTCTGAGGGGAACACTTCAGTTATGGGTATGGATCCCTGCACATCAGACAGCAAACTCCTTGCAGATAGATATTCAGAAACTAATAGAACATCTTGGTAAAGTCCCTTACATCCACTGTTGACTTCTCACACCTCTGGTAGATGTTTTTTCCAGATCCTCGAATTATTATTTTTTTCTTTTACTTTTGTTAAAGCAACCCCAGTATCCTGTTTGGTTTCGACTGTAATGTTACATGACGAAAGCAAGGCCACAAGTCTTCTAGTATAGGCTGCGATACGTGACAGTTTTGGCAACCAGTTTTCAGTCTCCTGTTCTGTAGCGGAAGGGATTGGGGGATTCTGTCACTGCTTAGAGCTGGCCCATTGAACTGTTTTAAGTGCTGAACGCCAATTTGCAGTTACTCCAGAGTTTTTAGGAATATGGCGAGCCTATAAACATGGAGTCGCAACAGGAAGCAGTGTTTCAGGAACCGGAACTGTGCAGCCTTCCAGAATCCTCTTTGTGCAAAGGATTTACACGATAGTCAAGCAGTGAAATCAGACTAGAAGTTCCTTTGGTCCACGTTCATGCCATTTATGTGTACCAGACACGGTGTGTGTTGGCATTCTACTACAGTGGCACACACGCCTCCTCTTTAGAGAGTGATGTTTTCATCAAACGGTCTGTTGTATTTTCTTCGTTTTTATGTCGCCATTACTTGGTTGTGGGAAGCGGAACAACCTTTCCCTAATCCGCAGCTGAAAGGGCTTGGAATGTTTTGCAGAATTGTGTTTCTGTCACCATCTGCAGATGTTCCAAATATCCCACTGAGCAGGAAGCGCCCAACCTCCTAGAACAGGAAGTGGAACTGTGAGTCTGTGCGCTGACGGGTTGTCTGATTGATGTCGGCGATGGAGCGTTAACTAAGAGCCCTTCCCTAATAGCTGAACACGGCGATGTTCACTTTGAAAAAGCTTTCTTCTGTCTTGCACGCCACAAACTGCATTACCGCTTGTCCTTCGGAGAATTTTGGAGTTTAGTTTGGTGTGTGTGCTGATTTTCACAACACATTTGTGCTACAAGCTTTTCAAGCAGCCAGACACTTGACTTCAGATTTGATGGTCATTCAACATATCGATTCGGATTCTGACTGTGGATCGAGTGGAAACATTATGCTGATTTTTTTTTTTTAGATATTGTGGGAAATAAAGTTGGATGGACAATGTAACAATGGATAGATGAAATGTAAGAGTGATCACGGGTCCAGGTGTGGACTTGGACGATAGAAAAGACACGCCAGCATTGGAAGGTCGAGCACACTCTTAATCTGCCTTCACTGTAAATTACGGGACTTGATGAAAACACATCTTGCTTTAAATTTCAGTTTAAACAAACTGCACTCGTATTATTATTTTTTTGTTATTGTGATACCATATGATAGACGAAATTGGTAAAATGAACGTAATAGTTGAAACCCTATTGTTCAATATGTAAAATCTTCAAAGTGTCCTCAACCGGGCTTTCTTGTGGCACTTTTAGAGAAGTGGAGATAGAAAAAATATTTTAACATTTTATATGAGCTCCAAAATATCTTTTTCCTGTTTGGTAATCTATGAAATCATTCTTCTTCGTAACTGATTTGAAACTAAATTCTTCGTTTTTAGAGGTTGCCATAAATCTGGGGCTAGCACTACTTTCAACCACAACCACTTCAGTATTGCAGAGTAGACATTCCTGCAGGTCCAAAGTTTCTTAGTTTCTCTAGCTACATGTTTGAGCCCAGTTCTCCAGAGAACCATGCAATTTAACAGCATTCAGGCAATCCTTGTTATAAGTGATGCTGTTGTCCTTAGAAAACAGGAAACGAATTGTACTGCGAGTTCTCTGAATAGCCAAACACCTCCTTCTTATCCTTTGACTTTTGGAGGGTATCAAAGTCGGAGGAAGCATAGATACGCAAATCATACTTGATCCTACTTTGACAGCAAAAGTCCAGCATGAAATAACATGCCATATCCCCGCTCAGTAGGAACTGTAGTTACCCTCTACCAGCTTAAGCCTTGTTAAGCCACATCAGTGAGAAACACCTTGGAGCATATGGCACGAGCATGGGATCCATTTAAGGGGATACAAAAAGGTGATGGCTGTAATGCTACAAAAAGTCTCAGCCACTGGCAGTTGTTCAGGTCATATCCAATCCATCACTTTTCTTCTCACTCCACCTTTCCGGACAGGGAGCAACCATATGGATTTTTCTATTGGAGCAGTGGCAAGTGTAATTTACTTATATTGGTTTGCGTTCTCAAGTAAATAATATTAGCTGAAATTAAAAGAAGCATTCTCCGCATCACTTTTTAGGTCGAGCGCAGGCACTCTGGCCTGTTGTGATCCATCTGTGGGATTTTAACCACACCAACCGCACGCCCATCACGATCACTTGTTCATGGGCTTGCCTTTAAAAAATCCTTTATCATTGGTAAATGCTATATGTTTGTCCCTCCTTGGGGCGGGTTTGTTACCGGTGTGGCCATCGACTCTTTTACTTGGATAATTGCGCATTTGCCAATACGTTTGACTGTGAGTGAACTTCTTTTTCCTTTTGTGTCTCCTTCATGCTCATGGCGGCCGTGGCACTTTGAATCGGCTCATGTCAACTGTTTTACTTTCATTTTCAATTTATGTGGCAAGAAAAGTCCAGTTAGGAATTTACAACATTAATAGCTCTAACTCCAGCAAACGTGAGACCCATTGCATTGCAAGTGTTTGTTTCATCAGCAATTAGCCCTAGAGTTTTGAAGCTGCAAAGAATATCTGGGTTTTTCGTTCTTTAGAAGCAAGAGAAGTGACGGCATCAGTAACCTGGCATGGAGGTTAACACAGCAATTCAATAAGCAGAAGGACAGGCGAAACCACAGAGAAATCCAACATGAAGATCCCACACCTTAAACTACCCTTATCAAGGACCGACAGGAGGCAGAGGATAAGGAAATGACCCTAAGTATGACAGTATGCCAAGAGAACAAACGCAGCTTTTCATTGAAGCTTCGAAACTCTAGTGCTAGTTGCTGATGAATTTGAATGCTGCAGTGTTTAGCTAGTAAATTAGTCTCTGGAGCTACTACACACTTCTCACTGTGCCTTGGTACGCCCCAAAGAAGGCTCAATTGAGTAAATGGGAGAGATATGGCACAAGAAGAGAGGGACCCAGGAATGTATTCTGGTACTTGGTAGAATAGCTCACAGGGGCAAAATATTGTATTGCAGTCACTGGAGAAACAATCACTCAGTCGTAGTTTAATACCGAAGTGTAGGAAGAGGATTGTCACTAACCAGGCATAACTAACTACCACACATACAGAAGATTACATTAAAAGCTTATCTATTTACAAGTAAGAAAAACTTTGTACTAGGCAGATGAATGGTAGGGACTGCCAACTACAAAATATTTGCCTGCTTTCCACCTCCATGATTCCACAAAATCCCACACGCAAGCTGTTTTTTTTGTGTTTTTTTTGCCGTTTTGCCATCATAGTTAAAGTTCA
This sequence comes from Pleurodeles waltl, assembly GCF_031143425.1. NCBI lineage: Eukaryota > Metazoa > Chordata > Amphibia > Caudata > Salamandridae > Pleurodeles > Pleurodeles waltl. The sequence goes on from NC_090440.1 coordinate 626,574,478, forward strand.
CTAGACCACATGATTGATTTCAGTTCAGCATCGCATAGGTAGGTGACAGTCTGTGACTAAATTGAACCCTAGCACAATCTGGTGTGTAACATCATTCCCTGTGGTTCAGGGTGGTGGGGGGTGTGTGGTAAGAGGTGAGGGTAGGGGAGGTAGAACTCAGGTCAAGGTCTATACATGAATACCAGTCAAATATGGGAGACCTCGTTCTGCAGAGGGCCATAAAATTTTGTGTTATGCCACTGGGCACAGTCCCAGCAGAAAGTAACCAACTGCTGACTGCAGTGTGCAACGTACATAAGAGTGAAATGTGACCGTTTTTATTGTTTGATGAAAACCCACGCCAAACTACAGGAATATTCTTTAATGAACTGGAGGGCTCTGGACGTTGGCTTCCTGTCGAACGGATGTCGTAGAACTTTTGCAGTATGCACCCCAAGCAGAAAACACAATGCAAACTTCCTCATTGGCCTTTCGTGACATTTCTCTGCCACTAGTTCCGTGATGCAAGTTGTTGCTTTGGACTGAACACAATGAACTTGTTTTTGTGTACTCAGTTTTTTTTATTTTCTTGTTTTCTATAGTGCCTGAATTCAGGCGTCTTTCCCAGTTGATATTTATTTTAGGTTTAGAAGTTAGAACGAATCCATGTTTGTACTTCATTCAGTTTGAGTGAGCAGCAGTAATTTCAGAAGGTTATTTCCCTCTTGATTGTTGAAGTGTGATCCTTCCCAATCCCCTCCTCCTAGTCGAAGTCTTAGATGGACTTCTTTGATCCATCAAAGTTTGCTTGGTGTTGCTTTTTGCATGTCACATCTTTCCAAGCTTTAGCCTGGCCTCCCTTTATCTCACGAAGATATTTGTTAAGCCTCTCACACTAAATCCTCTAAAATGACTATTGTCTCTAAAGTTTACCCAGACTTTTGGCGCCGCTTTTGTTTTCTTTCCTGGCCACACGTGTTCCTTGTTTTAACCCCTTCCTTATATTCTTCTGTTTCACTCGCACAAATTACCTCTAGTTTGGGTATGTCTTTTTCTCATCCGAGTTTCTATAATTTATACACATCCTTTTCCTTGAAAAAAGATACTGTTTGATTGATTACATCTAAAATTATATATTATCTTTGTTGTTCACAGTATAAAACCTAAGGGTGCAGAATAAGCTACAATTGCCCAACTCACATAAATGTTTAATCCTAGGTTCTCAGCCTGCCTATCTTGCAGCATTGGGTGTTGTTGCCAAAGAGAAAGGCACATGCAACTCTTGATGCACAGACACCATTGTACCTGGCCCGCACCCAGTAAACCCATTCGGCCCTACAAACCCTCTGTCAGTGCCACACTTTTCATTCACGAATGAGAGCACTCAAGAAGAAGTGGATTTTTTTGGTGTATGTCACTGAATTTTGCACCAGCCCACACTCTTTTCTGGATTTCTGGCCTCTTCTTGTGGCACAACTCTGGAGATTTCAAGACAGCTGTGCTGTTTGCTAGAGAGCGCTACTTGACTCTCACAGGCTGACCCTGTGCTTAAGGTTGAGGTCACATACTCACTTCTTTGGGTTCCGTAGCTCAGTTAAGGGGGTTCATGGCTTCCATCTTTCTTGGTAGAAAGGGACTAAGGTCTGCACACCAGTTCAAGTAGGTGTGCTGGGTATTGTTCATCTAAGGTCATTACTGGTGGAAGGCTACTAAACATTAAAGGTCTGTGAGGTCCTACGTGCTGTGCTTTTGGGTTGCATGATATAGAACAGTGTGCACAGACAGTATAGACAAAGTTTGTTAGCCCTCAGCTCTGACCACAAATCAGGTGAATGAAAACGCAGTCTGGTCCAGTGTCCGCTACAGACATTTGAATTTGTGTCTATATATAATTATACAGTGATCCAGTCATGGCTCGGTATGTAATGCTGATAACTTAATCCACGTTCCCTTAAGAAGTTTGCTCCCCCTTGACCAAACTACACAAAACATATTGCAGAAATATGGTAGAGAATATCTAAGAGTGTGCAAGATTTGGTGCATGTTGTTAAGCTGTTTAAAAGGTATAGAGGGGGCAAACTAGCTTTGTACTTACCTATAAAATGCACTTTCCTATAGGTGTTTTTTTCGCCATGAACAACTCGAAAACTGTTTAAAGGAGGGTTGCTATATGAGCTTTTGCTACTTTTTGGAAAATGTGTAAAAATGGAAATTGCAAAAGCTACAGGATTGGGAGGCTCATGGTATTAGCATGTTCTCTCACTATCCCGTATGCCTGGAGACTTTTACCTTCCACAGTTAAGGGTCTGATTATAAGTTTGATGGTCCGACCGTTGGACCGCCAAATCCATGAGGATGAGACTGCCATATCATGTCAGACTGCCAGGAGTGTGGCAGTCCGACCGCCACCGCAGGTTTGACAGTCCTCGGACCGCCAAAATCATAATCAGGCCTCGAGTCCTTACTATTTAGCATAGTTAAATTTTGGGGTGACTTTATAAGTGTGCTTTACTCTCCCTTAAGGTTTTGCATGTGGCCAGTCCGCTAAGTCGAATGCCAGGTGCGTGGTTTTCATTTCAATTTGACATCATTCTGCCAGTTATAATTTCTTACTTTAACTCAGCAAATCTTTTGGAATAGACATATATTTAATGTTACTATTCCATTTAAAAAAAAATCATTGATTCAGTCTTTGTTCTTTTTGTGCAGTTTGTTGACAGGTCAAACAACTTCCTGTTTTGCATAGTCACTTTATTTCTTGCTTTTTTCCTGTGGTTAGTGCAAAGTTGAATGACTTTCCCTGTCTGGAAACATAACTTTGTGGAACTAATACAAATTGCAGAAGATGCCCAGGGAATTATAGTTTGCAGCATGTTTAGCTGTAGCTTTGCATACTCTTCCCATCTAATTTTGGACTCTGACTTATGCACCTTGATTTTCTTCCAAGATGTCTCTTTAGTTGCAAGGTATATTGACTCCTCCTATAACTGATAATGCGCATGGGCTTCAATTTGATTGTTAGATTATTTTTTCTCTCCATCGTGTGGTTCGGACATGTAACCGATCAAGCGGGGGCTCGATGCCCCTTGGTGTTCGTGGTCATCGTTGGTCCTCTTTGGCTTATCCTCTTCCGTTGGCGTGGAAAAGACTTTCAACATCTCTTTTCTCCTGGTCTTTCGTTCACTGGGCTTCGACCTGAATTGTATCTAGGGCCTTTTTCAGGGCTTTGCCCCTTGTGGGGCTCGTGCCCACTTCATCAGTGTCTCCACAACAAAGATGAAATGACATTAATGGAAAGGGCGCCCCTTGTACCCCTTGAGGGACCAACCTCAGGGCAGTAGCCCTCGTCTTTCACTAAATACGACAAGGCTGCATGCCAGGCCTGCCTCACCTTTAGCTCTAAGTCTGTAGTCTTGTGCAATGGAGGATGCAGCCCTGGAAAGGAGATGACACCTACCAAATTTTCAGAGAGCGTGTTGTCGAAGAGTAGTCTGAGGCCAGCCCGTCTGGAGCACAGCAGCACCTCATGTCTTCCTCTGCAAGTTCTGCCTCTTACCCTGTGGTCACACGCCGACACCATGCAAAGGCTGAGCCTTGCCCCAGCATGGGTCAGACATCGGCCTATCACTACAGGTCTGTGGTCCACCACTGTTTACAGGCCATGATCGGAACTGACAAAAGCCAGTTGCAGATCTTGCTCCCTTCCCTGGCGCTAAAGGCACCACACAACCTTTGGGCATCCTTGGTGTCAACAGTCCCTTTGTTTCCAACACCAGCTCCAAAACCTCATTCAGCATGGACTATTATCTTGGCCTTGACTTGAACCTGCTCAGCGCAAAGACCCCCCCTTCGATGGCAGGGTCAGATGAGTCAGAGCAGCCCATTGTGCAGCATTTGCAGGAGAAGCTTGATGCATGTCAAAAGAGACAATGTATCCACCCACAGACTGGAAAGATCTCTACTAAGTTGGTGCTTAAAGTTTAGGACACTCTTCCAAAGAAAGGAAATTAACCTTTGAGGAGCAGCTTTCCTTGAAGCCCATGCCTCCTCCATAGCACAACTAACATATGGACAGGACACTAGCCCTCTTTCTGAACGTCCGGCTGCACCACCACCCTCTGCTCCTCTTCCTCCTCCTCGTCCCACTCCTTCCTCAGTGCCACCACCATGTGTGCTACCTCCATCGCCTTCTCCAGAGTGTTTCCCACACTGCTGTTATGTAAGGAATAGCCCTTCATAACCCACAGATACCCGAGGCCCCATATGACCATAAGCCCAGAGATGACCCGTGGGACAACTATGATGTTGAATTCCACTGGGGACACATATCTAGTTCTTTATCTGGCCAAACCCTCCTACCAGATGTGACAACCTCATATCACAAAATGATTCATTGAGGCAGCCACTTTCCATAAGGTAGACATACACACCGTTCAGGAAGACTGTCTTCCCGGTCAAAACACTGTCCATCACACAGCGCATCCTGTGCTTCTGCCAGTGCTCAAGGAGATGCTAAAGACCACACCGGATACTTCAAAGAATCCACCAAGCTTTAGGGACATCACACCATGGATGGATAGGAATTATAAACTGTCACCTAGTGGCCTTCCCTACATCTGCAACCACGTTCTGCCAGATGTCCTGGAGGTCTGTGCAGTGCATAAATGCATTAGTGCCCAAGGTACTGGTGACACCCCATCTCCCAAACAAGAGAGCAAAAGTCGCTGAGCAATTGGCAACACATTTGAGAATTGAAAACTCTCTTGGCTTGCTGCCACACTATGACAGAGCCCATTGAGATGAAACTGAGCTACCCTTTCAGCACTTTCTTGATCAATACAGGCAGCATGAACAAGAGCTGGTCACTGAGGGCTTGAATATCTTGAACACTAACAATGGCTACATCTTTGATGCATCGGATATTATGGCTAGGGGAATCCATTCCAGCGTCCTAATTAGGCATCACTCTTGTCGTCATGTCTCTGGCTTTGAAACTGAAGTTCAACAGCCTCTGCTAAACCTGCTGTCCAGTGGCAAGTATCTTTTTCGGCTGCAGGTGGATCAGATGCTGGAGAAAAAAGAAAAAAAAAGATACTGACTCCTTTCGTAGGTCCCAGTACAGGAGGACAGTAAAACCACCTTTCCAAACTCGCCCACCACCCACCAAGGGCATCAGCAGTCAACACTGGGTTACGCTTGAGGCGTTTACAGAGGTAACCACACTAGAGGCAGGGGAAAAGAGGATCCGGCCAAGAGGGGCATCCCCTGCAAAGTATTGACTCTCTCTGTTCCTGCCAATCACACTACATTGGTCGGACAAGATTACAGGGGTTCCTCCCTCACTGGGAAAGAATCACCTCCACCAGTGGGCACGCACCATCATGCAGCATGGTTACTGTCTAGATCTCACTGCATGCCCACCAGAGCAGAGCTTCAGCCCACCCTTCAAAAATAATTATAGGCCATTATTCTCAAAGGAACAATAAAACCGATGCTGCTACACCAGCATGGCAAAGGAGTGTATTTAGACTTCCTCATACTAAAGAAAGACTGGACCTAAGGCTTATACTTGACCACAGACTGCTCAATGAGTACATCTTGGCAAAGCATTTCCACACGGTCACTCTACAAGATGTCATCACTCTGCTGCAACAAGGCGACTTCATGACCTATCTCGATGTGAAGGATGCATACTTTCACACACCAATGCAAGTGGCACACCGTTGCTTCCGGCAGTTTGTTTTAAGTAGTCAGCATTATCAATTCAAGGTACTGCCATTTGGGGCAACTACAGCCCGAGGGTGTTTACAAAATGCCTTGTTGTGGTAGCCCTTCATCTCTGAAGGATTAGCATCTGTGTTCCCTTACTTGGACGCCTGGCTGATCAAGAGCACAAACAGGCAACAGTGTATTTCCCATGCTCAGGCCATAATTAGCCTTCTACATGATCTCGGTCTTACAATAAATAAAGTCTCAATATTAACCCTTACAGGTCCAGCCCTTCCTTGGTGCAGTTCTAAATACATTACCGGGAACGTTTACCCCAGCCAAGCACGGGTTAAAGCTTTCCAAATATTACTACCTTTTTTTCCAGCCATTTCACCACTTAAAGGTCAGAACAGTATTGCGCCTTTTTGGCATGACAGCCTCTTGCATAGCCATAGTTCCCCATGCAAGATTACACTTGTGTCCTCTACATAGCAGCACAATGGTCACAGGTGGATTGTCAATGAGAAAATGTTGATATGGGCTAGCACCCATCGTTCTCTGCAGCAGTTGAACAACAACAACCTGTTGCAGAGCCAGCCCTTTTTAGATCAAGTTCCTCAGGTGGCAGTCACTACGGATGCTTCCCTCTCAGGGTGGAGGTGCATCTGCAAATGTCCATCCAAGGTATGTGGAAATTGCACAAAAGCTCCTTAGATCTGCTGGCCATCCACTTAGCATTGAAAGCCTTCTTTCACAGGTTCAAAACAAGGTGAGTCTTATAAAGACTACATGACAGCCATGTATTACCTTCAAAAGCAGGGAGGCATATCCTCTCTGCGACTGTCAGCACTGGAGCAGAGTATTTGGCAGTGGGCACTTCAACACAGAATACATCTCCTTGCAGTGTACCTACTAGGAGTGGACAACAAATTTGCAGAGCTGCTCAGCAGGATGCAGCATAAGTCCATGAGTGGGAACTCCACCTATTCCCGTACTTCCATCTTTGGTGTTTTCCCGGTGTCGACCTCTTTGCCACCTCCCAAAACACCGAAGTTTCCCTTCCATCTTTCCACATCCACAGTTCATGTACAATGCACCATTAATGAATTGGTGAGTGATATTTGCCTATGCTTTTTTGCCTCTCCCGCTCGTTTTCCATATGTTGTTTGAAAGCTTCTGCAAACATCCCCCCCCCTCTCATCTGCTGGCTCCCACATGGGCCAGATAACCCTGGCTCACAACTCCTCTAGTCTTGTCACCGGTTCCTAACAGGCTGGACCTTCTCACACAGAACCAACGTACGATCAGACTTCCAAACCACAGGCAACCCAATCTAGCGATTTAACTTCTGAGGTCATAAAGTTCGGTTACCTTAATCTGCCTGCAGAACGTAGTTCTGTTCTTAGAGAGCTACGTAGACCCACCATGCAGTCTTGTTAATGTGACCAAATGGAAAAGGTTTGTCCACTCTTGCTTCCCAAAGCAAATAGACCCTCTCAAACCAAAGGTCAAAGATATTCTTTACTATCTTCTTCATCTTCAGAAATCAGATTTAGCTTGCACTTTCATGCGCCTCCATCTTGCTTCAGATGCAGCTTACTTGCAGAATAGGAAGCACCCTTCCTTGTTTAGAATCCTGTCATACAGACTTTAATGGAAGGAGTCAAGAGTCATCCCTCCCTGAGTACTTCCGACCCCTGTCTGGAACCTAAATATTGTACTTATTTTTCTCCAAGACCCGTGCCCACTACAGTTCCTGTCTTAGAAGGTTGTTTTCCTAGCTGCTATCACCTCTTTATGGAGTGTCAGCGAATTACTGAAAGAACCCTTCTTCCAGGTTCATAATGATAGAGTTGTCATTAAGACCAGTCCAAAGATTCTCCCAGGCCTGGTATCTCTGTTAGATCTCAATCCATTGAACAGACGGTTTTCTTTCCACAGCCTGACTCTGTAGCAGAGAGCACCCTCCATACCATGGACGTCAAACGTACCCTCATGTACTACATTGATAGAACAAGGCCCTTCCAAAAGGGGCATAGCCAGATGACTTGTCAAGTGTATCCCAACTTGTTATGCCAAGGATAAAAGGCAGTTGCCTGCCCCGCCCAGACCAGACTCCACTCATAAGAAGGGGCCTCTATGGCTTTCATTTGAAATATTTCCATAGCTGTCATATGTAAGACAGCTACTTGGTCTACTCCACACACGTTCACTAAGCACTACTGGTGTGGAAGTCTTAGCAGCACACCAGCAAGCAAAGATGGCCAAGCTGTTCTACAGACTTTCATTCCTCTGCAACATCCACCAGTTTGCCACTGCTGATGGGAATACTGCTTTACATTCTATGCAAAGCATTTGTATCTAAAGCTACACATGCCACAAGCAAACTGGAAGCATCTGTTTGTGCCATGTAGTGCTGAAAATTTACATGCATCCACCCTCCTCCCTGGAAGCCTCGGAGTGTCATAGATGTCCTTTTCCCTTTCTTCCTTTTGCATAGTCATCCAACTCTAACTTTTCTGTGTTCCATCTTCATCCTCACCCACTGTGTGGAATACAGTCTAACAAGGAGGCAATGAGCATTACCTCTCAGAGGAGTCCCTATACTTCGTGACTCGAAAGACAAAACAAGTTGCACGTGTCTAAGCCCTACATTAAATGGCAGGGGTATGCAACGCTTGTGGATCTACAGTTTTATCTGCCACAAACAGATGCTTACATCCAGTAAGGCTTTGGATATAAGACATGCAGCATTTTTCAAGGGCCGGTAAAGCAAGTTAGTGTGATTTAATTTTAAGGGGAGTAGTGCGTCTGATAGGCCGATAATGTGGGGTAGACTGGGCAAGAAAAGTCAGTTACATATAAGAAACTGCTGCTGCTAAACGGCCAGCAGGGCTGTGGTTGTGAGATATGCAGCATCTTTCAATGGCTGGGATGAAGCCAATTGTATACTAGTGAAATATTAGTAAAAATAACTGTCTGTGCCTGTTTGATAGGGCTGGGGATTAAGCAGGCACTTATAAGGCTGGAACACAATGAATCACATGTATGTGGCAATGGCTCGAGAAGCCAATTTTAGAACTTTGGAACCGAGTAGAGTCTTGGCATTGGCTTAATATGCTGTGTTTTGGGGCGAATCGCGTAATCTACCCATGCTAATCATAAATGGATGTGTCCTTCTGTGATGTAACTGATGCTTATGTACAGCGCTCCAGTACCTTGTGTGTCAGTATATACAACCGCTATAAAAATACTAAATACACAGCTGGTTATAAACTAGGCACTTATAAAGCAGTCAGATATAATACACTGCTCCTTCTAAAAGGACAGGAGCAGAATGAATCACATGTATGTGGTTAATGGTCAGAGTAGCCGATTTTGGAACTTTAGGAACGCAGTGAAGTCGTGCCGTTGGCTTAACATGGTCTGTTTTTAGGCAAATCACTTAATCTTCCCATGCCAAACATAAATAAATGTGTCCTTGTGTAATATGTGCTCCAATACCTTGTATGCAAGTTAGTGGTACATAAGCAGCTAAAAAAAAAAAAAAAAAAATGCAGGGCTAGCTACAAAACAGGCACTTATAAAGCATTCACATATAATACACCAATACGTCTAAAAGGCCAGTAGGGAAGGGAAACATTAAAAAAACCACAGTGCCTCTGCCCAGTCGGTAGGCCTGAGGATGAAGCAAGTACTTAAAAAACAGTCACAAATAAGAAACCAATGCTTCAGAACGGCCAGTAGGGCTGGGGATGTGAGATATGCAGTGTCTCGCAAGGGCCATAAAAGTGTGCGAAACGCAGTCAATTGTAAGCGAAAAGTGTTTCTGATGGACTGATAAGGTGGGGCAGAGTGGGCAAGAAACAAAGACATTAATTAAAGGAAGCACATTATAAATTTGCATGAACACAGGTAAGCCTTACAAAACGCTTCAAAAATATCCCTGATAACTCAAACAATTTTAAAGCTTTAGCAACAAGGCAACATAAGAAGAAATTGGAACATGCAGTTGCAGAATAAATACCATGTAATGGATACAGCATTTCGAATCCCCGCACACACTAACAATCATAAGCGGAAAAGGCAAAACCAAAACCAGACTGGAGTAGGGGCCATCACATGCTGTAACAGGAGGAAGCATGACTACGCAAGAATGTAGTGTGATGGCCAACATAAATGTTCTCGTAGTGAAATTGCGTGGGAGGCAACTAAGTACACAAAGGAGGGGCATTTAGAAAAATGCACCAATAAAAAGGAAACATTTAAGACCAGCACAACAAAGAACGAATGGCAGTAGTGGGCATGGTTAAAGCCCACAGACTGAATGCAGCATGTCTTGCCAGACAGCACATGTGTGCACTGCCTAGGCACGACCTGAAAATGTTGTTGGTGGCAAAAATGGCATTAGACACGCTTTGAATCACTGCATCACGATATGTGGAAATTACAAGTAAATTAATTACCTTCTGTTTCTAACACTGTTTCAGGACCCCAGAGACTAGACATAGCCAGGGCAGAGTCTAATATCAACCATGGAAAAACAGTAGCTGCTCCTGGCTACCGCTAAATGATATCCATGCATTACTAGCTGCATCAGCGGTCTTCCTTCTTCACGGTATTCCTGCTCATTGGACTCCTGTTGGCCCTCCCCATCTGTATGAATACCCCAAGGCTTCATTATGTGCCCTCTCCTCTAATCCCAACAAGGTGACATCAACATCATTTCTTTCCAGTGCATCCTTGTCTGGTTTAAAACTTGCAGATATACAATTAATTATTCAGTCTGAAAAAAGGACGTCTCTTAGCTTGTTGATGATCAACTCCACAAAATCAAAAATAATTTACTTCCCAGGCTCAATCACTCCAAGAGACCTCTCAACCCCTGTCTTATTCCCACCAACTGTATCACTGTGGCCTTGAATTATATTTTTCCCCCTTCATGGCTGACAGAATTCAAATGCTAAACATATGCAGTATTCCTGCCTACTTCTTGCATTATATAGTTTGAGCACCTCAATCAAGTTGTTAGTCACGGGCAAAATAGATTACTACAACAGTCTCTCTTTTGGCTGAACCAAATGTATGTTTGTCTTCTTGACAAGACTGTTAACTTTGCTACTTATGCCTGTGTTCAACCAAGACAGCAAGTCGACTGTTCTGCTAATTACAGTGCCAATACAAATTGCTTACACCAGCATTTAAATCTGTCCACGGTACTTCACTACATACCTTACTGATACTCTACATCCAATTGTAGGATTTGTTTGAAAATCTACTTTCTACACCATTAAACATCCCTATTTTTCCTCTAGGTTATGTTGTAGAGCCATTTTTGTGATGTTTTTGAGCACATTATTTTAGAAGTTGGGCCTGCTACTTGGGTTCTTTGGCCTAGTAACACTTTATTTTATTCTTTTAGAATCTGCAACATTCGTCGGGTCCTTTCACTTAGAAAGCATTGCATTTTTTTTAGCACACAATTCTTTCACTTTGTGCTTTCCTCAGGGCTGCAGCGAGATTGTATTTTCGGCATAAGTGGTACATTGCGTCTCTACCATGCACAGAAACGCACACGTTTTTACGTGGAGAGGTTCCAGCCAGATGACCATAACTGCATGCTGTCTGCCTTCGTTACAGGTGCTCACTGTGACCACCGGTTCACTGGCCCACATCGGGATGGTGTCTCTATAGATAACAGGCTTCACCACTACTTTCATACCCAGGTATAGGGGATGATGTCTTACCAGGGGGGAATCCTGAAGCGGGGGTTATGTCTCATCCTGCTGTGCTCTATAAAAGCTTTGGTAGGAATTACACATATCGTACATAGTGACAGTATGGTGGGACTTTTCCTGAGTTTCACTTTTCATGTCACCATTTTGCTTCTAGTATCTTTTATCATTCTAATTATTGCATTTCATGTTATTACATCTAAGACCCAGCTGATTCAATAAATCTTATTGAACCATTTCCTGCCTCTGTTTGTCTTTGCATGTGTGAGACTAATGTAACTGAGAGAAAAGGAGGAGATCTGGTTCACCACGATTTCCCTGAGAAGTCATAATTTCATGCGCCTGTTTGCCACAAATCGTCCCTGCTGTTGGGCAGCGCTGACATGCTGCTAGCTGGCTAGAAACAGATTAGGCCGACAGTTGTCACATAGTGTGTGATTGGACTCAGTTCCCCACAATTCAGGTGTTGCTGCCTCCCAGATCCAACAGCTACTTTGATACAGTGAGAGCCAACGCGACATGGCGCCACCAAAGTTTGGTCAGGCACTGATTTTCGGATCCTTCTGTGTACCTCTGTATCATTAATTGCCAAAGTCATCTCAAAAATGTATACGGAGACATCTGTGGTTTTGAGGATTTCCTCCTCCGCTAAATAGGTTGTACCGATTCGATGCTCTAGGTTGTTAAAGCTTGAACCTTAAAAGGATCGATCCCCGTTTGGTGTCCTTATCTCTGAACAGGTATATCTACCATGGCGAACCCGCAACGGGTGGTAATTGCAGTAAACATGCAACCTCCTCTCTCTGCCTATTTGTTAGCTAATGGCTTTGCAGCCCAAGGGGGTCCTGTAACATTTGTAGTTGAGGCTCATCCAGCATATAGAACAGAAACATTTTATTCTTGGGTCTCCTTTCCAGTAGCCGATGGGAACACTAATACATTTCATCATTACACATCTGCTAATGTACTTGCACAATACAGAGAATACGCATACTTAAAGATACCTCTATCTTTTTAAGACCATAGTAACTGGCTTGATGGTGCCCTACCCCACACAATGCTAGACGTTAGGTTAGGTCCTCTGAGCAAAGATCGTCCTACCCGCCCTTTATTGGCCACACATACACCCTAATCTGATGCAGGCACCTTGGCGGTAGCTGAGGTTCCCTGCTTATACGTTGAACTTAAAGCAATATATTGACTCTTAGTACAGTTTGTAATGCAAACATTAAATACTTACCCAGTACGAACTGCACAACTTCATGCAGTCACACCAGGCATTAGCCCCGCGACTGCCCATTTGATCATGGGTAAAGTACTGGAAGCAATATTTCCCCATACAGGACCTCAAGATAAACCCAGAATTCTCACTATGTGCTTGCCGTTTGGGATGGCTCCCACAGTAGATAATTGCACTAATTGAGGCATGGTATTTGCCATGCTCTATACTACTGCACACACTTGCCAGCCTTCTAGAAGTGTTAAAACAAATTCAAAATGAATACAGGGCTGCCTCTGCCCTAGTTTTGGGGATGCAATTAATGGGCATTTTTTCCACTGTATCTTCAATAATATTAAGTAATCTTAAAGGGGAAGCAGAAGCGTCTCCTGGACATTCCTCTACAGGATCAAAAACACAAGCTGTCAAAGATTATCGCCAAGACCTACTCTAGTATTGGTCGGGATAGTCTGGGAGCCAGACCTAGTAAACCACAATTACAGGGTAAATCCAATAAGGATTCTACCAAGCAAGCACCTGAGGTTTCTAAAAAAAAAACGCTGGGATAAACAAACACCTAAAAGAAGAAAGGGGTGAATCTCTTCATTTTGAGACCCCACAAAACCGCTATAATCTTAGAAATAGAGAAAGTATAAAACACCCGATAGATATCAATATACTGATACACGCCAATCTTTTCCACATTTCCACACCAGATAGGGTGTATAAACTAAAAATACAACTAGGAGACATTGAGCACACAACTGATGCTATGTTTTGGGATCACGTAACTACTATTTGTGAGATTTTATTGGCTGAAAAAGATTGGCCACCAGAATTTGTCCGTAATCTTCCATATGGGGAAGAGGCAATTGAGCCCTTTCTAGCCCCTTTTTCCAAGAGAACTCAGGGAGGCTTGTGCCGTTGATTGGGCTTTGGCACAGGCACCCGCGTTATATCACAGCCATGTAGGGTAGGATAAAGATTCTCCCTACCATATAATACCAATTAGATCCCAACCACAACCAAATATCCCATAAAACATGAAGCTAGAGTACCCATGAGGGCAATCCTCTCACAATTAGACTACCAGGGTGTGATCGAACCCTGTGTCTCACCAATGAACAACCCATTGTTCCCCGTAACCAAACCGGACAATTCATATAGAATTTAATTAGAGTATAAATATTTAAATATTCACACTTGCACATTTGCCATTCAAAATGAACACAGAACTGCACTTATTAATGATATGGTGCTCAAAAAATAAAAAATAAACAACCTTGGATATTTCCAACTTTTTTTCTGCCAAAATATAGTAATTGAAAGTAGGGCTTTAACAAGTGTAAGCCCTCTAAGCTCACAGAAAAAAAAAGTGTTAATTCCCACAGGGGTATAAAAACAGTACACCATTGTTTTCAGCTTGTGTTACTTCAATTTTACACAACATTGACCCTGAGGCGTTGTCCTATGTAGATAATACCTACCTTATGGATGATGATATCGTTCAGCAAATAAGATGGGTGGGGCGCATTGTTGTAGGATTTGCCAAATTAGGCCACAAATTTAATTTCAGAAAAACATAGTGTCCTATTTTTGGGATATGAATTATCAGATGAAAGCAAGAGCCTAGCGCCCCAATTTTTTAAAAAAATGCACACATTTGCAAGCACCATCAAAAAGCTCCAGTAATTGTTGGACTTTTTAAACTTTGGCAGAATTTACATTCCAGATTATGCACAACACAATAAACCATTATGAGTTAATATGTCCCGACTTTTCGGGCAAATATTGGGCAGTCGAACACACACACACATTCTCAGAGCACTGCAACAAGTCATGCTTACAGCTAAACACTTACACACGAGAGACAACAAAACACATTTGGTTATCAGAGTAATTGCTGGTGCCTTGGTTTCACCTGTGTAACGCTCAATGAGGATGAGACCGTTTCTTGTGCTTATAAATCACATCTGTATTCCACAGCAGAACAATGCTTAGCACCCACAGAAAAAATTCTGACTGCTGTTCAGATGGCTGTCATTAAAGAGAGACCTCTTGCCCAGGGGAAACGCATTATTGTCATATCTCCGATCCCAGCCCTTGAGGCTGTTCCCAAAGCCGGCGTCCCTAACACCAAAACACTGCATCCATGTTGGATTCAATGGGCAATATCTCTGATGGCCATTGATGTAGATTATGTTTTTGACACTAAATTACAAACTCAAGAATTTCTCCAATATGAACTAGAATACCCAGTTCCAGCAAACACTTTGCCTATTGTACAATATCAAATAATTATGTGCACTGATGGCTCAGCCCAACCAGCAGTAGGCCCTAAACATCAATACTGCACCACCTGTGCGGTTGTGAGTGGCTACATGAAGGATGATGAATTCCATCCACAACACACCTATATGCAGACCCTAGGGCACTGCACTGCACAATTAGCAGAGCTTAAGGCTCTGTTGATGGCACTGGAACACTCTGATCCAGGACAGTTAACACTAATCATCTGATTCGTACTACTATATCCAGTCCTTCAATGAATACCTGCATTACTGGCATCAGAATGGATTCGGAGATTCAAAAGGCAACACCGTCAAACACAGACTACTGTGGAGGAAAGTAGCGGATCTTAAAGAAATGCTTCTCAGTGCCATTGTAGTGCATACATTGGGACATCAGCGTGTTGGAATACGTGGTATAGGCATTTCCTTGGCTGATGAAGCGGCCCATGCCAAAGGCTTATCCTACTAAGTATTTCTACTGCATATCTGGCCTAAATACTGCTGTAGTAAGAATACCAGGGGTGGGTGATCATGTGATCCAAGATCGCATGAGGTAGCTGCTTCGCATGAGGGAGTTGCTTCTGCCCATGCTGGTGTGATGGCTACTACTTTACTATTACAAGCATGTTACTGGTGGCTAGGTCTATATAAACAGACCAAGCAGTATGTCCTTTGTTGTGACATCTGTCAGGAAATAAAAGGGACCACTGTTAAAGGCCCAACGCAGATACCCCTCCTAATTTCCAGCAAACATTTACGATGTGTGTACCTGGACCCTTGCAGTCCCTTGACACCTGATGGTGTAAACAAATACATCCTAGTCGCTATCGACTCATGCTCCAGATTCCTATGGGTATGGCCGCAACACTTTTTTGCAAGTCTTTATCAGCACATATGCAGTTGCAGATTTTGACTCAGATCAGGGCTCTCCTTTCGTCTCAAAGGCATTCGGGGACACCATGGCTTCATTAGGGGTTAAGCTGTATTCTTCTCAGTATCATCCTGAGGGAAACAGTGTTGTGGAGTGAAGAAAACGGGACTTAAAGCATTCCTTAACAGCTAGAGTTTTAGGCACTGGTCATAGTTTGCTTAATCACCTGTATGGAGTTCAGAGAACACCTATAATATGTCCAGAAGGTCCCTGGGAGGGCATACCTCATATGAGTGCCTGTTCGGAACACAAATGTATGTTCCAGATCTTGATGGTCCTGGTGCTGAGGACGCAGATACACCTTTTGACATAGATGAACGTGTCACTGTCTTGCTGGACTTAAAACAGTTCTGTGACAATGAGTCTGCCAGTGCTGCCTCCTTAGTAATAAGGGATGCCCCAATAACACCTACCAACTGGATTCCAAAAGTTCAGGATCTAATGCGTGAAAAGATTGCTGTGAAAAAGTAGTTCAGTCCTTCTTATCATGCACCGGTTCCAGTCCTGGGACTACACAGTACCCCCGTTATTCTACCACTGCTGCATGGTTCGAAAGAAAACCGCCTTGTCTCCATTGACAATGTCAAGCTACACCATATGGCCGATCCTCCATAGCAGACCTAGAGGACTCCTGGTAGTACCCAACTCCCTCTCACTACAGAACAGGATGTTCCGCTTCAGGTTTTGAGCAGCAACGCTGACACCTCTCCGAGCTTGGGGAGGGTAAAAAATGATCTTTCATTATCCACACTAACTTCTTCTGTGACAAGCAATGTCAACAATATTGAGCTATTTTACTCAAATTAAACTCAAACGGATTAGGTCGACAGTTGTCACATGGCATGGGATTGGACTCAGTTCCCCCACAATTCAGGTGATGCTGCCTTCCAAAGACAGCAGCCTCAGTGGTACAATGAGAGCCAACGTGACATGAGGTCCTTCAGTCCCCTTTGCCTTGTACATGGGAATTTCAGTCTATCTATTGGTCAGTCTCTCTCTCTCTCTCTCTCTTTAGTTGTCTGTCCCTCTCTAGCACTCTTGCTCGCAATCACTTTCTAACTCTCACTCTCTTTCTCACAAGCACGAGACATAACCGATAACTGCGTAATATTGGCCTATAATACATGGAAGCCTGCATCCAGTGATAAAAGCCAGTCTCTAATTTCCATATTACAGGTGACTTGTGATACAACTATTTCGCTATAATAAAGAAATGACATAGCTCCTCAACTGTAGTATCTTACTACAGTTGAGTTCTGATGTCACAGTGCCTGTAGCCAGAGCCATCAGCCAATGGGAAATGCAGGTTACAGCCCATAATTAAAGCTTCAGTTTCAAAAACGAAAAGGAAGTGTCTTTTCCTCATGTTGCTCCATTTTTCTAGTTGACCAGTGATAAGCATAATGGAGATATTAAAGGCAATATGTCATATTTCAAAGCTTTGGCTAATTATAGAAAAGAGAGATTCTCTCCGCACGTTTCTATATATTCTAAGCTACAGTGTTATTTTTTTAATTCTAGCTTGTAATAAACTGATCCTAGTAGTTTTTGCAAAACATATCTGGTGTGTTTAATTTTGCCCTAAAGATTTAAATTTTAGTATTCATGTTTACAGAAATCCTCTTTCTTTTACATGAAAGAACACCACACCAAGATTATAAGAGTTTTGTGGGAAGTGTGATGGTGTGGCTATGTATTAGGAGGAATATAAGTACCCTGAGCCATACATTATAAGGATGTTGCAAGCCACCTTGGAGTTCCATGACCCCGTAAAGAAATTCCTCAATGACTTGTAATATCTTTCTAATGTACAGCAGGGAGTACCTTATCCCATATTCATTGCCATCAAGGGGCTCTGGTAACCTACGAAAACACAATGCAGAAGGGTAAGTTGTTTGTAAATATCAAAAGTCCAAGATGAACTAAATGTTACTAGTGAATTATTTTTGTATATTACATTTTAATGGATTTAGCAAGAAAATGTTCTTTCAAGCACCCAAGCAAGAAAATGTTTATTGGAAAAGGTAAATTAAACCCCACACTATACTATACAACATATAATTGACTTGGGAATTGCAACTCATTGCCATACACATCCCCTAAGAAAAAAGATCAAGGGAATGCTGTTTTTAGGGTAGAGCCTGCAAGTGCATGTGCTTGAGCATGGTCTTGCATGTGAGACACTGTTGTGTTCAGTAAAGGGCTTGGAACCTGCCTGTCCCTCACCATTTGTTGGTTTGGTGGCACTCTTCTTTATAGCCTCGTAATTAGTCAAGGCATGCCTGGCATAGTTTCCATTCCTCTGTGTGGAGCAGGGATTTCGACTTAATTCGTGCCAGTCGGATGCTCCCGACCTGATTAAGGTACTATTTTGTTCTAGGTTCCATTGCCCCGCAAACAGAAGGCTTGTGGCTGACGAAAACGTGCCAAAATTGCAACGTTTAATTTTTTTAAGCTAACTTTATTTTATTTTGTTAAGTCGTCTTTTGTCAGTCTCCACTCTTTTTTTTTTTTTTTTTTTTTTTTCGGCTCGTGGGCGCTGTTGCCAAAAGAAGACAATTAACTTGTTCGAAATATGCGAGACCCATTGTATTGCAAATGCTTGTTAGATAAGTGGCAGCCTGGCTAAGCGAAGCGTTTCGAGACTGCAGGGGCGAATGCCAGTGGAAGCGTGCAGAATCTAGCAAAATGTAGATGCTACCCTTCGTGGGCTGTAGAAATCCGTGTAGTTTCTAATTTTCTCAGATATCCATTTTGTGGGTACTGTTCCTGTAATACTAGCCCGCCCTGCCCGCGGCACGAGACGCACCTTTCTATCCCCGACTCACTCAGTATCAGAGGTGAGCTTTATCTGTGCATCAAGGCCTTTTTTGCCTTGTTTGACTTAAACAGTTGATTACATAGAACGAGGTGTGACGGCGTCATCCCAAGCCGGATGTTTGGCGTGAGGGTCGGTTGATCCTCTATTTTGTATAAAAATTATAAATTATAATGTTTGTTTTGTTTGAACAAGATAAAGCTTGTTTTGATCACACCAGATACCGGTAGAGTAATCCGATGCAAACTTCACGTGTTTTTAACCGCGCTAGGAGCAATAATAGCCTGTTCACACTAACAGTAAATTGCACGTACTTGTTCTTCTGTTACATTTCCCACTATTTATAACACGATACAGACTGTTGGGGATCGAGTTAGCGGTCTTTATCCTGAGGAATCAACACACCCCGTTTCCAGGGCCCCCTAACAATGCAGCCTTGGTTTATTGCACCTGACTCTAGGTAAAATCTTCGCTTTCGTTTACAGTCATATATTTCAGAAAAAAAGGAAGTTCTGCATTATTTAAATGGTCTGTGATCTCTGTGACATGTAGGGCAATCATCTCAATGGTTGGACGTCAGAGTGGTTGAATCTACTCAGTGCATGGTTTGGGTGAACAAGCTCTGTGGTGCCGCCGGGGATGGATTACCGCACAACCAGCATCAGCACAGCAGTGCTATGAGCAATGCATCAGCACAGCCACCATCCCTGGAAGTCTGCCCGTACTCTTTTCAGCAAGCAGATAATCCGGACAGTAGCAAGGACCACGTGACCTGGGTTTTCGTTCAGCAGGGACTCTGCTTTTTTTGACTTTTTCCTGATTATCCACCCACAGTTGTAGATGGCATGCGTTTTTTTGCTACAGTTGAGAGCACTGGCAGTGAACGAGAGGCTAGGAAATTCTTCTGTATCTTAAGTACCACGATGCAACTCCTTAGGGTGTCTCCAGCCTTCATTTGCACACTTGATGCACTAGAATCTAGACTCGCTGCCATAGTACAGGTTTTGGGATGAAAGCACTTAAATGTCCATCGATGTTGGCCAAAAGATGCTGTCTCTAGTTCTCCATGTCCAGGAAAGGGCTTTCCACCATTCACTCAGGCAGGAACTGGTGATTCTCTCTTACTTCTCGTCCTGGAAGGATGGTCTTCACTTACTCTCCCAAGGGTGGGCCTTGCCATTGCCCTCACCTAAGATTCTGCCAGTACCCCTGCTTTGTCTTGACAGGGCAGTCCTTCCCATGTCCATGACCTTAGAAAATCAGCCTCCTTGCCTCTATACAGGAAAAACAGTCCACCCACGCTCAGCACCCCACCCCTGTTCCTGACCTGGTCATGACTGTCCACCCACGGTCCTTTGCCTGGACAGAGCAGTAAACCTTTTTTCCTGATTTAACGGCAGTCCAGTCATGTTCTTAGCTTGTGAAGGATGATGCTCCATTGCCGCTGCTCCAGAAACGACCATGTTTGTTGCCCCTTTTCCCAGAGCACCCCGCTCTTACTTGTCCCTGGCTCCGAACAGGCAGTCCACCCACATTTGTGGCATGTTGCTAGCCTGGAAGTGTCAGGCCATGCACACCCCTAACTTAGAAAGGATGATCCTCCGTTGCTCCTCTCCATAAAGGCCTGCGCTTTGCTGTCCCTGTTCTAGAGTGTCCACCCACGACCCTGTACTCACATATGCAGTTAACCCACATCCTTGTCCCTGGGTATGATCGAATAATCATCCATTTCCTCTCAGCTAGAAAGAACCGCTATACTTGGTCCCTGGCCTGTTACGTGCAAACCTTCATAACCCACGTGGTACACTGATGATCCGTGATCATGCCTTACTGCGCTCCCATTTGTTTCCACTGTAATATAGTTAAGTGGGTACTCTAGTGCCAACAGCTTTAAAAATACCAGGTGTCTGTGAAAACGTCTGCCCTAATCCGTTGCCTAGCAGTACAGAAGCTGTTCAGTTTAATAGCCACCTCAGGAAGTGTTCTCCGCTTTCAAGACCGGGCCTGTCAGCCATCGTTATCATACCCATAGTGCAGGCAGCGATGGTGGTCTGTTTGTACAAGCTCCTGTAGTAAAGCTGTCCAGCTCGTGATTGTCTGTCTCTCAGTAGGTGGAAGGCACCACTTATAGTTGTAGCTCCAGCACCTGTATTTGTTGTTAAAATGGTGTTGCCTGCTTTTCTGCAGTAGTAACTCAGTCAGTGGCATTTGTCGCTCCCGGATGAAGCAGTTTAAAACAATAGAATGTGAGGAGAGATGAAGACGCCATCCTGCCTGCTCCCTCCTGAAACTTTAGGAAATATCCTCTCCCACTTTTCTCCAGTTTTGGTTGGGCTTACCAGACGGTGCAAGTTGTCTGGTGGCAAAATGTCTATTACCAGCTTACCAATAATTTATAGTGGGCCTAAAGCCTGCCAATTGCTTACCATTGCTTGTCACTCTGTTGCCTGCTTCTTATTCAGTGGCTTGCCTTGTCCATTTTGTTTATCCCTCCCCTGGAGCATAGTCTCTTTACTTGTGTCTTTCCAGTGCTCACATTTAGGGAACTTTTTATTTTATTTTGCTTAAGTATTCCATGAGAGTGCAGGTATTTTCCAGCTGTCTTGCTCGTGTGGTTCTCTTCACAAGCCAGCGGTACATGTTGCTCTCTCATCTGTGTGCTCCTATCTTCTCTGCTCCCACTCCATGGATCTTTATCGCCCACGTAGTACTAACTCCCCCGGCCGATCTCCCGGCACCCTCCTCAGGCTCGGTGTTGCTTTTGCCTGTGCTTCTCCCCTTACCCCTGTGTTGTTCTCCTTCTCAGGTGTATCCTTCTTGTGCTTCTTTCCCCCCCCTCACCTGCTCGCTACCCTAACCTGCTCTTCTATTGCCCACCTCACCTTCGCCTACAGGTCTATGTTTTTTAAAGCGCTGTACTGCGCATTGTAGTGCAGCAGGGACAAAGGGCATTGGCAGATCCAGCAGTTCTCAAAATCCAAAAACCAAAATATCATTTGTAGTAAACCTGGTCATGTAACTGTATTGCTAGCCCATAGAGGGCATAACCCAATAAAAAAAAAAACTTTAAAAAACAGGTCATTTTAGGGCTAGCAGGCCTACTACAATGATTTTAAAAACAAGGCCTTTAAAACAAAACTTCTCCCAGCTGTAAAACAAAACTTCCAGCCATGAGAAAACGTAAGACACTGAGTGATGGGAGGGGTTATTATTTTGGGGTTCCCACTAACCTAGTGTGGGGACCCATAGGTAATGTAGATATAGCGTTTTGAAGGTGGCCTCATTGTCCCAGGATCACCACAGGCTGAGCTATGAGCAAAAAATACTTTGTAAAAGTAATGCCCTGCAAGGCATTATGGGGCGAGTTTTTGTGGCGCAAATACTATAGCATGTGGACTGCAATACTCAAAACAGCCCCTAGACAACATCATAATAAAAATAGCATTTGGAAGTAACATGGTCATGTAACTATACAGTCCGCCCTTAAATAGCATAACCACATGAAAAATGAATGGGAGAAAGTAATGCAGTATAACTATATATATATATATATATATATATATATATATATATATATATATATATATATTTATTTTTATATATATATATATAGCCCCTAGAGGACATAGTGCATTACACATTTTGAAGGCTAGCAGGCCTATTGTAATGATATTACAAACAAGGCCCCTAAACATAACTTCTTCCAGCTGTAAAACAAAAGTTCCAGCCATGAGAGAGCTTAAAAAGGTAATGAATGGTGGTACGGTTTATTATTTTGGAGTCCCACTAACATAGTAATGGGACCCAGAGATGTTGTAAACAGAAAGAGCATGGCACTGTCAATGTTTTGAAGGCAGTCCCATTGTCCCAGGACCTCCACAGGCAGAATTATGAGCAAAAATGTTTTGTAAAAGTAATACCCTGCAAAGCATTATGGGGCAAATTTCCTTGCCACAAATATTTCAGTATGTTAATATGACTGTAATTCTTAGAACAGCCTCTAGAAGACACCACAATGAAAATAGCATTTGTAAAAAAATACGATCATGTAACTATATTGTTAGCCTCTAAAAGGCATAACCACACAAAAAGAAATGGCAATAAATAATGAAGTGTAACCATGCATTAAGCCCCGAGAGGGCATAGTCCATTACACATTATCAGGGGTAGCAGGCCTATAACATTTATATTACAAATAAGGCACTTAAAACACAAGCTATTCCCTGCTGTAAAACAAATGTTCCAGCCATGAGAGTGCTTGAAAAGGTAATGAATGGTGGTAGGGTTTGTTATTTTGGAGTCCCACTAATATAGTGAGGGAACCTAGAGATGACTTAGTCAGAAAGTGTGGCATGCTGAACGTGTAGATGGTCACCCCCATTGTTCTAGAACCACCACATGCTGAGATATGAGCAGGAATGTCGTGTAAAAGTAATGCCTAGCAAAGCATTATGGGGCGAGTTTCCAGAGTGCAGTGAATATTGGCTCTCCTGCTGTGTCGGGAGAGCCCCTTTTGCTTTGCGGATTTCTGTTTTATGTAAAGCATTTACCAATTGAAAGTGTTTTAAGGGGAGTGCCACAAGAAATTACTCTAATTGGGTAACTGTGAACAATGTGACCAGCGCTCCAGTTCCACCAGTTGAGTTCACATTGTTGTGCCTGTGTTTCTAGAAAGGCGTGTATCATCCACAGAGGCATCTCCGGGGCCTAGGGAGCACAACAGATAACTTGTCAAACTACCTTCTTCCACACCCCGCCACCACATGAATGATGTGGGGGGGGCAGGGGAAATCATCTATCCCCTCATCAGTAGCACCTGCAGGGAACTGTCTCTCTGTTTGTGCCCTGGAGGAGTCTCTTCTCCCAATTGTCATCTTGGTCTATCCAATGCACGGCATGCTGTAAATGGGCAGCCATATAAAAGAATTCCAGGTGGGGGACTCTCAATTCCCCCATGTTTTTTTTTTTTTTTTTAGGATAGTTAGCCTGACACGTTTGCGCTTACATTCTCTAGAGTTGGTCCACCATCAGACTATCCAAAGTCTGAAAGTAGCATTTTTGGATCACTTATAGCATGCTCTGTAGAGTATAAAGACAGCGGGGAAATATTTAACTTTGGCTATAGCGATCTTATCCATCAAGGATAATGGTAGTTCTTTCCAGAATCGGGACGAGGATTGAATCCCCTCTACCACTCGGCCAATATTTTACTCAAGATAGGTTGGGTTGTATGATTCCATTGTAACCCAAGGTAGCGGACCTCACGGAGTTCCCAGGGAAAGTCCACACTAGAGAGATCCTCAACTGGGGTCTCTCAGTCCACCTAGTGGGAACAGTTTAGACTTATTTGGACTGATTTTAAGTCCTGAGATCTCTCTGAACTCCTACATGATAAGCAGGATAGGTGCTGAAAAAATCATGTGCCGCCAATTTACTAGGACATCGTCCACATAGAGGGAGACCACATGAGTGGAGCATAAAGCCCCAGGGGCCCAATGCTCACCTCCGGGTCTCCGCTAAGGGCTCCATGGCCATGGCAAACGGGAGCAGGGAGAGGGGGGCAACCCTGTCGTGTGCCGCTAGTTAGTTGTAAAAGCACAGATATCACCCTCCTGGATTGCACCTGGGCATTGCTTGGCCGCGCCCCCTGTTATCCTGTTGTAGGCTGAGATCTTGGAAGCTGATTTCCAGCCCTAGACTTAGTTGTGTGGCTCAGTGGTGACGACTCTGTACTAGGCAGCAGAAGCTGCTTAGAGTCGCAGCCTTTGTTCCCATATTTCTGATTACTGCTCCCCACATTTACCCAGGAACTTTGGACACTAGCCAATGCCTGTGCAGTAGGAGCATACACATAGGAATTTGTTTCTGTTCACAGTTTTGTCACTCACCCAGGGCCTATGGCTTCATGGAAACGAGGAATGCATTTGGCACGAAGTATGCATCCGCACCCCTAGCTTGGTAGATGATTTATGGAATCTCATACATTCATAGTCCGTGATGTAGTGGCCTGTGGGCACCTGTGTGGTGTTGGAATTAAACTCTTACCTCCTCTTGTTACTGCTGACTTGGATGCTGCTGTGCAATAATTACAGAATCATGTAAGTGTTCTTTTGAAAGTCTCTTGTCAACAGATGTCTGCAGTAAAGTGGCCAGTGCCTAAACGTGCATAAACTCGTAACTTAGATTTTCCTATTGGATGTGAAAGTGGAGTTGGTATTCCATCACAGAAGTCTGTGATGATATATTTACCTATCTGCATTGATGGAATGCACACTCTGGAGACGGGCGTGATGATGCGCAGCAACTGTTGGCTCCCTAATTCAAATTGTTTCTCTGAACCATTTCTATCATTCTCTGGACCATGCCTTGTCTTAGATACCTTGTTCTCATATGCTCTTCTATTTCCCACGCTCTTCCTGATAGCTGACAGAGTTCAACTTTACTTCTGCTTGAAGGGCTTTCCTGTAAATTGTTATTTCCTGATATTGTCCTGTGTTGAAGAAAGACTGGAGGAGAACTTTGTCCTTACGCAATACTGCATGGAAGCTTGATGTGCCATAGGTGCTGTAATGTTGCAACAGTGCCAGAGGCAAACCTGGAATAGCCAATGAATTCTCCTGGGAGCAGGACAGTTTGTGATGGGATTCAAGTTGAAAACAAGAAAACGCCTCTTGCTTGCTCCCTAGTTGTAAATAATGACTGTGAATTGATCACTTTATCTTCTGAAGTGATCCTGTCTACAGATCATCAGCCCTGTTGTACTCCGGTTTCCTGAACCTCTTTACCCAGAGAATGTACTTTCCCCACTCATGGGAGGAACATATCTCTGTGGTACAAAGACGTTTGTATTCGAGTGTGCTGTTTCTCTTTGACACGTTTAGTGAAGCAGTGGTTAGTATACTGCCTGGCATTCTTCTTTTAATTGATTTTTGTTTTTACGTGTGCATTAATTTCTGTGCTTTCCCCCTTGAAGTCCCTTCTTTAGTGACTTAATTGCCTGCTTCCTTGCTATCACAACTGTCCCATTTTTAAATGTTTAGGTCTTGACTACTAGACATCGCATAAGCTGTTTGTTGAAAGACATATTGTTAACTAACTGTGGGCTTAGAATCCGTCCACTGCTTACCATTGGTTGGCTTCATTATTACTGTCATTTACTTGTATCTTATTAGTTAGCTTGTGTGGGCTTTCCTTCCTTTTCTTGTGATAGTCCCCCCCTTACTTATGTTCATCCACTGGCTATTTTCAAGCGCTACTTTTTCCTTTTTGTTTGAGCACATAGAACAGCATATTTTCAAACTTCTCTCACTGGTGTGCTTCTCTTTCCCCTTAGCCCATTTACTTATCTTTTTCTCCCTCCACATTGCTCACTCTTCCTATTAGGTTTGCTTCCATCCCACACCCTCCCCAGCGCCCCTATGTTGTTTTCACGCTGGCTTCTGTGTTGCTTCCTCCACCTTCTGTTGCCTCTCCCATCCTTGTCCTCTGTGGTTCACCCCGCTGGCTTTTTTTTGTTTTTGCCCTCTCCTACCCCCATCCAACACTCTATCTCCCAGAATACCTGACCCCAGGAGAAGTGGAGGATGTTTGCATCCGCTTTGCCAGAGAGCAAATAATCTGCACACCCTTTGGATCAACTTTTAAGAAGATGAAATATTGCAGCTCCACTTCCAAGGTGAAGCAGTGATGCCAAGAGTCCCCTGACCTACAATCATTGCTTGGGGTGTTATAATGGAAAGCAGAGAGCCAGCTCCTGGCTGTCCAATCATTGTCTGGGTTTGGTCCTCTGCTTTCTTTCACTGTGGCGCTATACACCATGGCTAAAAGACATTGACAAAGCCAATAGCTCTTCCTAGGCAATACCTGTCGGCTTTGCTTTACTTGTGCTTTTTTTTCTCCACAATAAAGTGCACAGTGCACCATGTTGAGTAATAGTGGCTGTAACAGACATTTCAGTGGCTGCCAGCCAGTCAGTATTTGTCTATGTGGGAATGGTTCCTTGTTAAAACAAGAGGTTGAACCCTCTAATTCATAAAATAAAAAAGAATAGGGCACACTAACAATTTTACTTGATGATTATTATTATTACAAGTGCATGATTCAATTGTGATATCTAAATGAATTGACAAAAACATTCTAATTTAGGGTATTGCAGACTCGCACATCCACATCCAAGATTACCCTAGATGTTTTTTTTTTTTTTTTTTAATTGACAAAGGCACCAGAAAAAGTGCGTATCCACATTTAGTTGACTTGTTGGTCGTTTCAACATTTTCATAAGCAATGTGACACGCACTGCAATAACCTTTTACTGCACAGATGAAAGCACACGCTGGCTTGAGAGATGCACAAGTCCACACTTGGACAGGCCGCCTCCAATCTCATGATCATGCAGCTGTACCAATGGAGATCTTGTATTGTTATTATTGACCCTGTTGAGATCTCATGGGTACAAAGCTGGATTTCCCAGAGTAATTGACCAAATTGAAGCATTACAATCAAAACAAGGATTTTCATGTTAACAGAGCTCCTGCCATGTTTGGGTTTGTGTGTTTATTTTGTAAACGATCACACAACGAATGGAACAATTCATGGCCACAAATAGAAAAGAAATATGAGGGGAAAAGTAATGTCTGGTGATCTGTTGCTTCAATGTCGTGCTGACAAGCAACAAGCCAGACATTTATTCAATTTGAGTTGAGTGACATTAGTGTGAATTGTTTGCACGGGCAGGGTAGTCACACAACTGTTACTGAGGAGGTGTCATCCTGGCTGTGAGAGTAGGCACCTTCCTACACATAGTTGGTAAAAGAATTATATTTTTCCAGTGGGGTCTTTTATAATTTGCTCTTCTGTTTGTATTTCAGGCAAGAGTAAGGAAGCTGAAATAAAGAGAATAAACAAGGAACTGGCAAACATCCGATCTAAATTTAAGGGTGAGTATCCAGATTGGTGCATCTGTGAGTCAGTGCAGGTTTATATGCGATGGATAATTACAACTGATGTTCTGGTGGTTCTAAGAGTGTGTTACCGATGGTATTGCTTGTGTGTCATCTGTCTGTGTAGAAACCGGTCACAAGGGGTGACAAACAATAATTGAAGCAATTGCTCATAAATACCTTTTCTTTAGTTCTGCAATGCCATTCCCCCTTCTCGCCACGTCATCCACGCACACGGCAGAGCTTGAGATGCAGCTGCTCTGTCACGTAACCATTTACCCTTTGACCTGTCCACCTTCCCCCAGTTGAAGGTATTGTGCTTACTCTTTCAGTTTTGTCCTCATTTCTTTCCAGTGCAATACTACAGTTCAAACCTTAAAAATTACAACGCGTGCTTTTTCGTTTTTGGTCTGCCCCTCATCCCTCACAAGTGTGACTTGATGATAAATGAGTGCAACCTCTGGTCCCTGCAGTGGTTCCTATTGTCGCATGTGTTCCAAGCCATCTTCAAGACACATGTGATGCAGAGTCTATAAAAAGTTGGGTACCCTAAATAGCACTAATTTTTAATGGAGTCCTTGAAGCTCCTTCTGTGGTTTTTGTGCACGTATAGGTGATGGGTGTTGAGCGGGGGGATGCTGGACCCGGTAATGGTGGTGGCTGTTTCATCAGTCCTAGCATATGGCACTTGCCAAACTTTATTGTACATTAGATTAAGTGGTGGTGGGAGGTATTTTGAAAGAATCAACGGGTCAAGCACTAAATGGCTTCATTTTTGCTCGTTTGAAGACTTTATGTAAGCCTAGTTTGGTTCCGTGGTCGAATAGTTAACTATTGTAGGTAAGATCATCTTTTTTGTTTGAATATTTATAATGCAAAACCATTAACTAATGCCGGTATTATGCTTGGGTATATTGACATTCTCCAACTATATGTGAGTTCAGGATGTGTATACAACTTTTACAAATGTTCTAAAAAGTGGGGCCGCTGTAGCATCTTCCTGTGTTCACGCATATGTGTGATGGCTCGATCGTATTGGGCTTGTGGAAGTTATTTTCTGCCTTTAATCATTTGTTAACTCTTAATATGAATTTGCTGCAATTGAAACCAAAATGCTGAGATGTGTGTTTTCTGGCCTAAATAGGCCTCACTTCTTTTGTAGAATATGGCTGCCTGCTTCGTAATACTTGTTTTGTGTTTCTCCTTTGACACTGCATACAGCAACGCACTGCATGTTTTGTAATGATAAGCTATTCTCAAAGAACTCCGGAGGAAGCTTTTTGGTACTTCAAGGCTCTTCCTGCTCACACGCTGAAGGCAGTCCGACTGTGAGACTTTGCATTGTTTATTGTAACATTTGTCCTGAAATGTCAGAAAGAGTTCAACATATTCATATTAATGGGAAGTGTTAAGATGGGGGGTTTATATGATGTGTTATAATGCTGAATTCTGCTTTGTAGTTGGAATGATGTACTTGCTCATCCAATGCTGACATTGCATTTTGCATTGCTTTCTGTGGTGATATTCATTATAGAAGATCCTCAAATGTGGAGGTGAAGCAGACACTTTTCCCAGCCTTTAGAGATGCTGCCCGACTCTGTCAATTTGCTTCACACTTAGGACTTGTTCTATTTCCTGATTCTGCTCATTGTTCCGTCTATTTAAAATTGCTAAATGCTTTCAATGTAAATTATTTCTATGCCTTATGACTGATTTATTGAACTAACCGAGCATTACATTATGTCACCTATATTACAATTTGATAGTTTAATAAACCTTTATGGTTTTTCCTAAATAACTGAGCTTGAAGTCCCTTTTTGAGACAGTCTTTTCTTCCTTATGTATTGGCAGTATTTTTCAAAGGTTGTTTTGAATCTTGTCCTTAGGTACACATTTCCACACTTCATTTATGAGTGCAACACTGTCTTCGACCTCGCAGGGGGCACTAATATTATATTGATGATCAAAGAGCTAGCAGGCCCTCGGCGTCAAGAATAGTTGTTCTTTTTGCTAACGTTGAACAGCATAGTCAAAAAGCATTTGCAAAGCCAAAAGACCATGTAATTATGTTGAAATGCAAGATGAGTTAGCTTTGACAAAGACTGATCATTTGATGTCATGTCTTCCTCTTGTCCAGTCTTTCTCATTGCTTACCAGTGATTTCTCAGGTTACTGCTAGTACAGTGGGTACACTTATCTAGAACTGGCAGGGTGATGGGGGTTGTGGAGGAATATTGTGAAGATAAACAGAACAGTAATGAAGCAGAAATAACGGGCTCAATGATTAGCCTAGGCAGAAGACTCTTGTCAGTTAGGCCCACTCCTTATGAAGCATTCAACCCACACATCAGATGAAAGGTAGCTGTAGATTTCACCGGGACTGAGAATAGCAGGAAGAAAGATTACTTAAGGTGTACAGACCTTACACTTAATGGCCCGCCATGCATGAAGACTGGTTCCATGAAGTTCCAAGGAAGAACCAAGAATGTGAGACATGAAGTGCACGTTTCCCTGTCCAGCCTGCCAGTTTGCGATATCACTTGGGGGACTACACAAGCAATATTGCTGTTGGGTATGCTGAGACTGCCCTGCCGCCTGAGCATGGCCACTGTGTTAGCTAAGAGGTTTCAAGTCTTCTTCATCACAAGATCTCTAGCACTTTAAGATGTTCCTGGATAGGTGAGGATATCTTGGTTGTTCCCATTGAATGTTCCATTCATTGTTGAGGTTATCATTTAGATTTATTTATTGCCACAACATTGTTATTTCATTCTCACTTTCTTTTGTATAATTTGTAGTTGCGTCCATAGCGTCAGTCCACCTTTGAGTTGTGAGATGTCTGTTAGGCTATGCTATTTTCTGTCAATTACAGAAAAAATTACAAATCTTTATTGCTTATTAGAAGCTTGTGATAATGCTTACTCACACACTTGCCATTACCTATTTTTTATACTTTATCTGTTGAGAATTTTTTTGTTGCATTTTTGCCCTCTTGAACAACTTTTTTTTATTTTTTTTTATGTATTTGTAATTCTACATTTGTGTTTTTGGAGGGAGAAGCAATGCTGTGGTCATGTGATTTCTTAGAAGGCTAGTAGTGCCTTCTATTAAAATTGTGTGCCTTCCAAGGTATTTCACCATGTTTAGTGTCCGTGGACGCGTTAGCTATTTAGTTGTCTAATGCCTTCTGTTGTTTAATCTGTAAAGTAAAGTATATTTTTCAGATCTTATTTAGCTCCTGCCTTAACTTGCAACAGACCTAGTTTTGAAGGCAATGTGCTCTTACAAAAAAAAAAAAAAAAAAAAAAGGTTTTATTTTGCTATGCTCAGGGAAGCAGTTTCGATTATATGCTGCATCTACTGGTTAAACTCGGTGCGATCTAGAGCTGCAGGTTTCTGGTGTTCATGTAGATAAGCATGAAAAGCCACAATATGAAATATGTTCTCAAAGCTCTTGGCTCATTTAGACCTGCCTCTCTCCAATAATTTCCCAGCACAGCTCTTCTCATGGTTTCTGCTATCCACCTACTAGTATGGCTGCACTTACTGTTTGAATTATTTTTGGGTTGCAAACATGATCCTTTCATATCCCCTGCGTTCTGTGTACTCTGGGTTTACTGGATTTTAGAATTGACTTCTTAATTACACTCATTTATGTTCTTTTGATTTCTCAAGTGTTGTTCTCGTTTTAACCACCAAAACCAGAAACATACAGCAAGCAATGACCTCTTGGCTTTGCTAATACTAGTTTTCTTTTGAAATGGCTTTCAGAGTTCTGTGCATGGACCTGTATGACCATGCAGGGTGGACATTTTGAAATTATTTTTGTAATAACGTTTTATTGATGGCTCTCTAGCGCATGGCACGGACCTGTATGGGCAGCCATATTTCATTTTTTTTTTATTTTTTTTTTTACGAAGGTAGATGCCCACATGTGAGCAAGTTTGTGCATACAGAAGCAGAGATATTTCAAAGGCGTGGACATATTTTCTAGATATTAAGCTGATCTTTGTTTTCAGCAATAGCTGCATCATACTGCAGTTGAGTTGCATGTTGGGCCCTCTCCGAAGGAGAATGAGATAGAATGTATTGGGGGGTATCTAAATGGAGTAGGTGGACTAAGGCAATAGCAGTTATGTTTGCTGTTAAACTATTTGACTCCTAGATTATTTTAACATGAAAAGAGCTGAGAGCTATTTTATGGCTGTGAGTCTTTCGGTGATTTGAATTTCAGGTTGGTGGGGCTAAAGAATGGCTAGTAAACCCTGTGTAATCAGATGTTGGGGAGAAGCCAGAGCAAGACATTTCACCAAAGGAAAGGTGTAGAGGAAGAAAAGGAGAGAGGGTTCTGTGACTGAGGTTTGTCGGAATCCTACTGCTCTGGATGGAGATGGGGTATAAGAACAGGACCAATAAACTGAAAAGGGTGATCAGATAGGAATTGTAGGAAGCTGGCCTGGTATATGGTGTCCTATGGTGCTTACACCTTATATAAGGTGCAAGCAACCCCTACTAGTTAGTGAGACAGTGACTAGGAAGCCAGGGCTTTCTAGTGGTAGCTGTTGTGAGCAGCTAAGGCTTATCTAGGGGGCGTGTAAAGCACCTGTAATACCACAGTAGTCACAAGGTAACTTATCACACATGAAAGGAACCAAACAGTGTTATAAAAATAAAGGTACTTTATTACAGTAGCACTGACCTAGATCACTTACAGGCAGTCCCCTAACTGGAGGTAAGTGTACACTATATATACACACAGTAAGTATTAGCAATTAGCTTAAGAAAATAACAAACATTGGCAGGAAATAGCAGAAAATAGTTAATGCCCTATAAGGGGGGCAAACCATATACTAAAATAGTGGAATGTGAAGTTAGGTTTCCCCACCCAAGAATGTTGTATAGTTAGAAGGGAGCTTGGAGATCTTGGAACCCCAAACGGTGAGTACCCCTCGGCCAGAAGAGAAGAGATAAGTTACCTGGTCTTCCAGAGGACTAACAAGGGGACTTGGAAAAGACAGATGACATGACCAGTTCAGTGGAATCCAAACGGTGGATTCTGGGAGAAGAGGACCTGCAAAAGAAGGGGACATAGTCCAGTCCACACAGGAGTGTCCAGGTGGGACAGGAGCCACTGCCCACTCTCCTGTGGATGAAGAAATAGGTCGACAAGGAAAGATGAAAATCAGCTGTGGAGCCCAGGAGCTGCAGAGAGGTCCTTGGAGTCATGCAGAGGATGTCCCATACCAGTCACCAGGTCGCAGGGTCTCAGATGGTCAGTGATCAGGAGCACCACCACCAAGCCTTGGCAAACGCAAATCTTGACAGAAGAGGTTTTGCAGAGGAGAAGAGGACCAGCAAGGTCCAGAGGACTCGACCCTTGGAGGGGAGTCTGGACTGACTCTCTGCAGTCTGGAGAGTCAGCAGATGCAGTTGCAGCCCCCACAGGCAACCTACTGACAGCAGGCCCAGTAATTTGCAGTGAGGCCCATTCAGCACACATGGACAGGAGTCTAACGTCGCTGGAGCAACAGAGGAGACATTGTCCTTGCAAGGATGAAGTGCCAGAGATCGGGCCATTTGGAGCCTGAAGCTCCTTTGGAGCAGGAGTCAACAAGTCTTGGTTGCTGCCAGAGTTGTGGTGCACAGGGGTACTGTGCTGCAAGATGAGGCAAGGGCTCACAGTCTCCCAAGTTGGACAGAGGGAAGAGAGGACGAAGAGGACCACTCGGAACCACCACCTGTGTTGAAGGATCCACGCAGTTCCTGTGGAGAGCAGATCTCAGCAGCCGAACTTCATTACCTTAGGCGTCTGCAGATGCAGGGGAGTGACTCCTTCACTCCAAGGGAGATTCCTTCTTGCTTCTTTGGTGCAGTTGAAATCTTGCCGAGCCCAGAGGATGCACAGCCATGGAAATGTTGCAAATGCTCGAAGGAGCCAGAGAAACAAAGTTGCGAGTCAAGGTCGTCTCTGGAGTTGAAGGTTTGTTTGATTCCTGTGAAGTCCAGCAGCGGTTCTGGTGGCCAGGACCAGAAGAGGTCAATGCATAGGAGTCCTGGTGGAGTCTTGTATGCTGACTCTGGGGACCCACCTGCAAGGGAATCCCTAAATAGCTCTAAGAGGGGGTTTGGTCACTCTGCAGTGTGACCACATTCCAGAGGGGGTCACTAATATCAGTCACCTGTCCTGACCAACTGGATGTACCCAGGGGCCTCTGCACATCTTCTTTCCGAGATGGCAGAATCAAGCATCCACCTACAGGAGCTCTGGGCACCACCCCTGGGGTGGTGATGGACAGGGGAGTGGTCACTCCTCTTTCCTTTGTGTGGTTTCACACCAGAGCAGGGACCAGGGCACCTAGCACTGGTGCAAACTTGATTACGCAAGGAGGGCACCAAAAGTGCCCTTCAAAGCAAGCTGGTGGTGTGAGGAGGCTATCCCTCACCAGACTTGTAACACCAATTTCCATGGGAGGAAATCCTTTGTTCAGCCTGCCCTTGCTTTAGCTGGTCAAGCAGCAGGAGGGCAAAAACTTGTCTGAGGGACTGCAACAGGGTGGGCTGCCCGAAAACCCTGGAAGACTGGTAGGAACAATACCAGGGGTCCTCTGAGTACATGGAATCATGCCACCAATACTGACATTAGTATTGGGGTATGATTCCGTCATGTTTGATACCAAACATGCCTAGGCTCGGAGTTACCATTATGCAACTGGACCACAGGTAGTGTGTACCCAAGTAAAGTGGCTTTCCCACACTTACGAAGTCCAGAGCATTGGGACTGAAGTTCATAGGGGCACCTCTTCTCATGCAGGGGTGCCCTCACACACAGGAACCTGCACCCTGCCCTCTGGGCCTGCAGGGCCTACCATAAGGGGTGACGTATAGTGACCTGGTGCAGTGACCAGCAGTGAAAAGGTGCATGCATATTTTCACGCCGGCTGCAATGGCAGGCCTGCAGAGACAGTTTGCATGGGTTCCTGTGGGTGATATAATACATGCTGCAGCCCATGGGGGACCCTGGGTACTTAAGTACTTTATATTAGGGACTTACAGGGGTACACCAGTATGCCAATTGTGGGGTGTAAAGGGTACCAAAGCAAACACATTTAGAGGAGGGAACACAATCACTGGGGTCCTGGTTAGAAGAATCCCAGTGAAAACAGTCTAAACACACTGATAAACAAGCAAAAAGTGTGACTTTCCTACATGAATGATTGGAACCAATTGCTTGCTGTGCCACTGTTGCCAAGGGAAGTTAAAGTAGCCAGCTAGGATGGTGTGGTGACTGACAGTTAAAAAAGGCTGCCAATGATGAGGACAAAACAAGTTGTGGTGGGCTGAGAGGAAATAGGACAGCTTTGTTGAAGCAATCTATAGTATAAATTTCTAGTGATAGTTAACCCTAACTTTTACCAAATGCCAAGTCACTTGGTTTTACCCTGAAAACTAACCTGACCCTGAAGGAAAACATTGCAAAACCCCCAGACAGTCTGGTACCACCCTCTCTTCTAAACATCTTCCTGACGGCAACTTCAGAACTGTTGCTCGAGCTTTCATACTCTCGCCTCTGAATAGTGGTGATGCCCTACTCCATGGCCTCCCAGACTCTACACTCTTAAGCATTATGGGCATCCTACAGTCTATTATACCTCTCATCCAGAGCCTGAAGAAATATGATCACTTTAAACCTGTCCTGATGGTACTTCTTTCACTCCTGTTGCTGGCTCGCACCATCTTCTAAGCCAGCTGCATCATTTACAAAGCCATAACTACCAGCGCCCTAGCTTATCTTCCAGACAAGCTAACTCCCTAAATCTCGATGGGCAGCCTTTTCTATCCATGCGTCTACGATCTGTCACAACATCCATGTCTCCATCAGGACCATCCCAGCGCTGCTCCAATTTAGGAAGGTGTTGAAGAATCTTTCTCTATCCTTAACCCAGCTTCCTTTCCCATTACTTGTTGGTTTTACTTTGTGCTTGTCTTTGACCATGTATAACTCTCTGCTGCCTTTTAGCCAGGTTTGCTTTATAGAAATGATATATATTTATATACAGGATGAGCACTGAACAAGCAATAGGTTTCTTGTGGAGAAGTTGCCCCACCATGGATTTAAAGTACCACACTGCACACTTTAGACCAGGGTTTCATGATGGAATCGAGAGCCTAGTGGAATTCCAGAGTGTCTTGATGCTTTGAGCGCCAAAGAGTTAACACATTTCAAAGGGATCGGTAGTAAAAGAATATGTACAAGTGCACACGGAGCTAAGTAGTGGAATGCCAGATTTGTTTGAGTCCATTTGGAAAGGAAGTGGCTTGCTAAAAAGTTGAACTAAGTTGTATTGCCAGTGGGAATCAGGACAGGCTATTGTGCAGTTAAGCTGCACAGGGCTGTGCTGTTTTGAAGTAATGAGGCCATGGTGTTCTTGAAGTTGCATTTAGTCTGTATTTCTGTTTTCATGTTATATTGGGTTACAGGACTTCCCCCACCTGCAACCCGCTGTGAATCCACAGATCTGTGGTTCAGCCCAAAAAAAACAATTGGGGGTGTCTGCATGTGATTCTGTCTTTTGATTAATTTTGTTTTTTGAGGAGTATCTGCTGGGAGTATCCAAGGGTGAGGGTATGAGACAGTGGGATTGAAGGTGCAAGTGTGATGGTAAGATGTGCTTGCCACTTGGAGCGTATTAATAAAGGTGTTTTAGGGTGTGCCATCAAGGAGATGTGTATGGTTGTGGTGGCTTTGCTTAAGCTAAGAAGTATTTATTTGAACATGTTCCTGCTACTGAAAGATAGGAAATGGAATTCTTTGAGGCTATATGGACTACACATCATTTGATGACGAGTGAGGCCCATAGTGGAGTGAAATAATGATGTGAATATAAGAAATTAGTCTTTCACTGAAAGTGATTAAGGTTAGTGCGAGTTTTGCAATGTTATTAAGCAAACAGCAATTTATATATATTTAGCGCAAGTCTTGTATGAATCTTAATTATTCGGTTTCATGCCAGTAGGGTAATTTGTGTTTTGCGTATACCCCTCTTGATTTCATCTTGGATGAGACAAGTTCGTGCAGAAAATGTTTCGCGAAAACTCTGAAACTGAACGTGTGCTGAGACTGTAGCCAAAGCCTAAGCAGTGTGATTCAGAATGCAACTTTAGAAACTGCATAGAAAGTATATTCAGACGGTACCTAGCATGATTTTATAGCTTCATGCAGTGCAACGCAAGTGTATTTTGGTAAAATCTGAATATTGAGTGTAGAAAAAAACCGGCCGGATCTAATGTAAACCAGTCACTCGCTTTTATTTCATTTAGAGCTGCTTTGGAATGGACTGCAAGTAGTGTCTGAACGATTTTATATTAGGTGCCTCTAAAAAAAAAAACAGTTTGAAGCAAGGTCCTTCTTAAGTTTTCAGTTCGTCGGTGCAGCGTGCGAATGTCCCCGCCTTTGTGTGCGCAGTGAAGAAAGATATGCCCGTACGCGCCCACCACACAGTAGGGAGCCTCAACGCTAATAGGTACTCCAGCCCTGTAGAGACAGGATGTTAAGTTCTCTAATTATAGGGTGGTCTGCTAGTGATCAGTGTGTTAGTACTCAGACTAACAAGGATAAAGGGAGGCAGGAAGATGTTTGTAGTACTTAGCTTTGCTGAGAGGATGAACCGCAGAACTTATCCATGGCGTTATATCGTCTGTCTTATAGGCTTCCTCTTAAACAATGGCTTTCTCAAAATTGATTCTGCCATCGCTGTACCGTAGGCCCAGACCACCTCCACTGCACGGGGAGGTGGAGGATAGGGCCGTAGAAACCTCAGAGCCCCTTTAGTGCTGGACAATCGCAAATACATGCAGCTCTTACTTACTACTGCCCCTTTCCTTCTAGTTGGACAAGGAACCGGATTTGAGGGAGGAGCGCCTCCTCCCTTCACTTCCCTCTTCGGTTTCTCCCCAGCATCCGAACAGTGTGGCTGGGTTTGGTTGAACCCTGCTGGCTGCAACTGTAAGTCTTATTTAAGTTCAACACTCCTGACTAGAACCCTCGAATAAAGTGTTGCGTGGACGATGGATAAGGAAAGGTGAGGACAATGGCAGCAACCAAGCAGGAGTGTAATTTGAGACAAATAAGCAACTGAACAGTCCTACTCCTGAGATACACACACAAACGAAAGGTTTCAGGGGTGTTTTAGCTAGGCTGACGTCTTACCCATACAGAACCATAGAAATCCAGCAGTTATAGTTAGACTTGCAGTTATTCTTATGTTAAGACACTGTAACTTGTGGCCTAAAGTTGCTTAACGGCATGAGTTATAGTTTCTTCGGGTACGTATAAATATAAGTATAACTATAACTGCTGAATTCCTGTGGTTTTGTGTGGGTAAAACGTTAACCTAACTATAACCTTTGGTTTTCTCAGTGAATTTCATTTTTTTTTTTTAAACATAAAGTAATATATAATTAACGTATGTTAATACAACCACTGTTGTGTACAGACTTAGGCTGTGCTCGGCAGGGGTTGGCCGCAGGGCCTGCAGACATCCCCTCTGCATGCACCCAAACCCATGCTGTACACAGCCTTTGGCTCTGCATGGTGTGGGTTTTGTATGTGAATGGGTGTGTTTTCTTTTGTGTTTTTTTTTTTGTTTTGTTTTTGTTTAAGCCTGCTTTGGATCCGAAGATCGATCATGGATTTATACTGCGGGTTAAATCAAATCAAATCAAATCATTAACATTTATAAAGCGCGCTACTCACCCGTGCGGGTCTCAAGGCGCTAGGGGGGAAAAGGGGGGGTTATCGCTGCTCGAACAGCCAAGTCTTTAGGAGTCTCCGGAAAGCGGAGTGGTCCTGAGGCTGGTGGGGAGGGAGTTCCAGGTCTTGGCCGCCAGGAAGGAGAAAGATCTCCCACCCGCCGTGGAGCGGCGGGTGCGAGGGACGGCAGCAAGTGCGAGGCCAGCGGAGCGGAGGGGGCGGGTGGGGACGTAGAAGCTGAGGCGTCTGTTGAGGTATTCCGGTCCCTTGTTGTGGAGGGTTTTGTGTGCGTGGGTGAGAAGACGGAAGGTGATCCTTTTGCTGACTGGGAGCCAATGCAGGTGTCTCAGGTGTGCGGAGATGTGGCTGTTGCGGGGTACGTCGAGGATGAGGCGGGCCGAGGCGTTTTGGATGCGTTGCAGGCGGTTTTGGAGTTTGGCTGTGGTCCCGGCGTAGAGGGTGTTGCCGTAGTCCAGGCGGCTCGTGACGAGGGCGTGGGTCACGGTTTTTCTGGTGTCGGCGGGGATCCAGCGGAAGATCTTACGGAGCATGCGGAGAGTGAGGAAGCAGGCGGAGGACACGGCGTTGACTTGCTTGGTCATGGTGAGAAGAGGGTCCAAGATGAAGCCGAGGTTGCGGGCGTGGTCTGCGGGGGTCGGTGCGGTGCCGAGGGCCGTGGGCCACCAGGAGTCGTCCCAGGCGGACGGGGTGTTGCCGAGGATGAGGACTTCCTTTTTTTCAGAGTTCAGCTTTAGGCGGCTGAGCCTCATCCAATCTGCGACGTCCTTCATACCCTCTTGTAGGTTGGTCTTGGCGCTGGCGGGGTCCTTGGTGAGGGAGAGTACAAGTTGGGTGTCGTCGGCGTAGGAGGTGATGATGATGTCGTGCTTGCGTACGATGTCGGCGAGGGGGCTCATGTAGACATTGAAGAGTGTCGGGCTGAGCGATGAGCCTTGAGGTACGCCGCAGATGATCTTGGTGGGTTCTGAGCGAAACGGAGGGAGGTAAACTCTTTGGGAGCGGTTAGCGAGGAAGGAGGCGATCCAGTCCAGGGCCTGGCCTTGGATCCCGGTGGAGCGTAGGCGGGTGATTAGGGTGCGGTGACAGACGGTGTCAAAGGCAGCCGAGAGGTCGAGGAGAATGAGGGCGACTGTTTCACCGTTGTCCATCAGGGTTCTGATGTCGTCTGTGACTGAGATGAGGGCGGTTTCCGTGCTGTGGTTGGTTCGGAATCCGGTTTGTGAAGGGTCGAGCAGGTTGTTGTCTTCCAGGAAGGTGGTCAGCTGTTTGTTGACGGTCTTTTCTATTACCTTGGCTGGGAAAGGTAGAAGAGAGATGGGGCGGAAGTTTTTCAGGTCGCTTGGGTCAGCCGTAGGTTTCTTTAGTAGGGCGTTGACTTCAGCGTGCTTCCAGCATTCGGGGAAGGTAGCAGAAGAAAAAGAAGAGTTGATGACGGTCTGGAGGTGCGGGGCGATGATGTCGTCGGCTTTGTTAAAGATGAAGTGCGGGCAGGGGTCCGAAGGGGCGCCGGAGTGGATAGAGTTCATGATGGATTTGGTTTCTTCCGTGTTGATGTGGGTCCAGTTGTTGAGGGTGATGTCCGGGGAAGCGGGTTCAGTGGTGTATGGTTGGGTCTGGTGTCCGAAGCTGTCGTGGAGGTCGCTGATCTTGCGATGGAAGAAAGTGGCGAGGGATTCGCACAAATCCTGTGAGGGCGTGACGGCGTTGGCGCTGGCGCTGGGGTTGGAGAACTCTTTGACGATGCTGAAGAGTTCTCTGCTGTTGTGGCTGTTTTTGTCTAGTCTGTCGGTGAAAAAGTTCCTTTTGGCAGTGCGGATCAGGTGGTGGTGTTCGCGTGTAGCGTTCTTGAGGGCGGTCATGTTGTCAGCGGTGTGGTCCTTGCGCCAGGCCTTCTCAAGGGCACGACAAGTTTTCTTTGATTCTTTGAGGGTGTCAGAGAACCAGAGAGGTTTTTTGGTGTTGGTCTGTCGATGCGTGCGTTTGAGGGGAGCAAGGTTGTCAGCGCAGTTGGAGATCCAGTTTGTGAGGTTGAGAGCTGCGTCGTTGGGGTCGGTGGTGAGGGTGGGTTGGTTGGCGGCGAGAGCGGAGAAGAGTTGCTCTTCAGGGATCTTGTTCCACTGTCGATGAGGGATGGGTTGAGTGCGGAGGTGGGAGGTCTCGCGTCGGAATGTGAAGTGGACGCAGCTGTGGTCGGTCCAGTGTAGGGCAGAGGTGTGGCTGAAGAAGACGTGTTTGCTGGCGGAGAAGATAGGGTCGAGCGTGTGTCCGGCGATGTGGGTGGCGGTGTTCACCAGTTGTTTGAGGCCGAGGTTGGCGAGGTTGTCGAGCAGGGTGGTGGTGTTGGGGTCGTTGTTTTGTTCCAGATGGAAGTTGAGGTCGCCTAGGAGGATGTAGTCCGGTGAGGCGAGGGCGTGCGGGGAGATGAAGTCGGCGATGGCGTCGCTGAAAGAGGCGCGAGGTCCGGGAGGACGGTAGACGAGGGATCCTCTGAGGGTGGTCCTTGGGTCGGTGCGAATCTGAAAATGCAGGTGTTCAGCGGCGAGGGGGGGGTCTTCGGTGGAGGTGGTGACGCTGATGGAGTCTTTGAAGATGATGGCGACACCTCCTCCTACTTGGTTGGTGCGGTCTTTTCTGGAGATCTTGTAGCCTTCGGGGATGGCGGTAGCGATGTCTGGAGCAGACCACTGAGCCCCGCTGTGGATCCACGGATCTGTGGTTCAGCACAAAAAAACAAACAAAAAAAACACATTGCCCATCTGTCCTATGGGGTCAGGACACCTGTATTGTGACCTCTTATGTCATTGTTTGATTTCCCCCCCTTCCTCCTGGGTTGTTGCGTGAAACAAAATGGCCACTGCAACTTTCTCCTCATGTTGTAGCCAGACAATCAGGGCCTTGCTTTTCCCTGGGATCTGTGAGTCCACTGCAGGTGGATTAGCAAAGGCATGAGTGCGCTGCCTCGAAATGAGACATGCTGTATCTACATTGTGGGCTTCAGCCCGCCCATAGGGTTGCCATTGGCTGACTCCATCGTCACTTTCCCATTGTTTCTTGCCATTTGTCCATGGCATGCGTTGGTCGTGCCTTTTCTTGTCTACCCCTCCCCGTGAGCAGGGACCAAGTACATTATCTGTCCAATATCCCTCATGTTATGCCAAATTTAGGAACTTTTTTTTCTTAGTTTCCAAGCCCCTACGCTGGAGCACTGGTGTTTTCATTCACCCCTAGCACTTTTTTTTTTCTTTGCTGATCTTAGTTTCAAAGCCCTCTTCAGGAACACTGGTGTTTTTTCATGCGCTTTTTTTTTTCGTGTCCCACATGCCCATGTTGCTGTCTGGCTCCTGTTGACCTGACGGCGGGGCCGGGATGCTGGCTACAGCTGTGTTTGACAGTCAGCATGTAGGCACTGAACACAGGCTTTCGGTAATAATAGAAAGCATTCCACAATGTTGTATTAGAAACACATTGTTTCAGACAGTCTTTACATACACCAGGTCCGGACCCAGGGGTTTTACCCATACTGAGTTGCCCCCTGGTCTGAAAGTCTGCTGAACCAATGGAGAGCAATCTGCTTTTTCACCTGCTTGAAGCCGCAGCCATGCATGTGGCCCAGAAATTAAAAATGAGGAAATATACCTACATTGACATACCTAATGGACAGTCTCCATTTAAAATGCAAATTCACTGAAATCCTCCTTAACCCCACTCAGTGTCTTTGTTTTACATAAAGCCAGATAGCCAATATGTCTTGGCAATCTGAGAGCTATAGGCATTGGCAATGTTAATGCATTTGTGTATTTTAATAAAAACCGCCACAGAGCTGTACACAAATAGTGAGTAATACTGAGTCTAAAGCATGTTCTATAATCTGAAAAGGCAAGTGTATAGGGATAATTTTTCAGTTTGGGCGCATGTAAGACATGCAAAAACTGGTGTGGGTTTCGTAATGTATTCAATGCAGTTATGAATCCCGATTGGCCTTTGTGGTCCGAGTAGGGGAGATAGGGCAACAGCCTTGCCATCAAAATATGACTAAGGAGTTTCTATCTATATTTAGCATAGAAATCGGATGGTACGAGCCCAGCGCAAGGGGGTCCTTGCCAGGTTTTTGTATTAGGACCATATGTGCTTCTGATACCGGTGTCTGAAGGTATCCTTTCTCTAACGCCTCAGGGTAAAGTTGTAGCTGTCTGTCCACGAGAGTCCCCGAGAAGGCCTTCTAAAATTCTGCTGGGCACCCATCTCCTCCGGAGTAGCATTTAATTTACAGGCCCTGGATGTATGGTATACCACTTTACAAGAGACTTATAAGTAAATTAAAAATGCCAATTGTGGATACACCAATGTTGCCATGTTTAGAGAAGAAGGATGTGCACGTTAGCACTGTTCAGCAGTAGTAAAGTGGTCAGAGTCCTAAGACCAACCCAAAAATACAGGGAAAATTGTGAGACAAACTGGCAAAGGATTGCGGGAAGACCACCCTAAGGCTGTCATGCCTAACGATGAGTCATGTGAGCATTGTATAGACAAACATCTTGATAGACAACGTTTTCTTCTCAGTAATGGACATCCTGGTTGACAATGTTATTCATTTGTGCCATCTTGGTCACTGCACAGGAATCCCTGCATTACTAGAAAAGGTAATAATGTCAGTTTTTCCAGATGTTGACTGAAGCACAGCAACCAAGTTTTTAGATGGGACAGCAGATTTTGAGAACTACTTGATATTTTGATTGATGAATATTCTCAATTTCCAATTCTTCAAATATCACCTAGACCAGGGTTCTGCAAAGTCGGTCCTGGAGAGCCGGGTCCATGCCAGATTTTTAGCATATCCACATGTAGAAAAAATATGTTTCAGAAATCTACATTTTTCTAAATGTGGATATGCTAAAAATCTGGCATGGACCCGGTTCTCCAGGACTGACTTTGCAGAACCCTGACCTAGACATAACTTCCTGTTCAAGATTAGTTGTTTCCGAATGCAGTATATCCACAACACCTAAATCTGCCAATGGACTTAGTGGAGGGGAATTAAGACAATGTATGCAGTACCTGGGAATAAATCATAGAACAAAGCACACCATTATGACCACACGCAACCAGATAGCAGAAAATTTTATGCTACTACAAACAAAAAGTGCAGTGTGGAAAAATAGCTTACATTACAACTTATCAAGCACTTTGTCCAGTTCTTAAAAATTATTGTGGTGCTTCACATGGTTCAACAGGCAAATTTCCTTCTGACTTGTTGTGTGGCCATGGCAGCAAACCGGTCCCCCCTAGTTATCCACATTTGTGAATAAAGCGCAGCAGAATATT
Source organism: Pleurodeles waltl (assembly GCF_031143425.1). Taxonomy (NCBI): domain Eukaryota; kingdom Metazoa; phylum Chordata; class Amphibia; order Caudata; family Salamandridae; genus Pleurodeles; species Pleurodeles waltl. Next base: position 626,618,192 of record NC_090440.1, read on the forward strand.
TTACAAACTGATTTTTGTGCCAAAGCTAAAAAGACTATGCAGATGCTAAGAGACGTGTCAAATTATCAGATATTGGCTTGGGAGGTTGCGTCTTACTATGACAACATCAAAAGGGGAAAAAAAGATGCTCTGTTTTAGAAGGGGCCTTAAAAGCTACAACAGGCAAGGGAACTATGAGTTTTGCTTCATGTCAGTCAAGGTATATCACCAGGAACGCTTTTCACTTAAAAAAGATTGGCGGTCTTGTTAATGAGTCATGTACGTCCAACACTAGGCCAGAGGAGACGATGTCAAAAAGAAAATGGCATAATTCAAAATGTAGATGCAGCTCCTTACCAAGATACTTGGGGCTCTATGATTGAAAACTGCACACAGTTGGAAATATTACTACATCATCTTATTGAAAGAAATGTAAAAGGTAGTATAGCGATTGCAGAAAAGGAAACATTTCCTAGCATTCGTGAAGGAAAGTTTCAATTCTGTTAAGGACACAGATGCAACAATTATGCTCTGCTTTCTTTATTTATTTTACTCCAGCAGCTTCAACAGTAACAAAACTACCTTTCCCATCAACCCACAGAAAAGGAACTACAGAATGTTTTTTGCCAATTGGCCATCCACATGCCCTTCATCTGGGCCCTCTCCTGAGGACTCTTCCTCTTTCGTTCCTGCGACCTGCTACAGTGCTCATAATCACCCTAATCTCCTTTGGTGTTGTCTGAACCTGAAAGCTCTGAGACATAACTCCCATTATCCAAGCAAAAGTTAAAAACATGATACCTCATTAAATGTATTACCAAATAAAACCAGCAGTTTGGGAAAATCCTGCAAGATAGTGATAGACATGCAAACCAAATCTGTGAACTTATACTATATGATTCCTACTGTCTAGCAAGCGAGGTGCGTAAGTATAGGTGACCTCTTATAAGGGGTGGGTAGTATCCCCATTAACCTAGGGTGGGACTAATCCTCGCCTCTGTGACCTTAATAGAATTGAAACTTCCCTTCACTATTGCCAGGAAATATTTCATTCTGTGTCTGGACCAGAGGTGAGGATTATGCTCGTTAAAAGCTTGTCCACCACCAAGGACGCCATATCCAAAACCGGCTGGAAGTAAAACCATTTGAACATGGAGTCCGACGACCAATCTGCTGCATTAGCAGGACCCCAGGGCAAATGCTTTGGAAGCCATGGCACCTCTCCCTAAGACTGCGCCAAACTGTGATACATTAATGTCCACTTCTGACATGATCCACCTGACCCATTGTGCACTAGGCAGGGAGGACACCGTTTTGAAAGGTTTCTTAAGGGATATCAACAATTGTCCAACCCCCTCCCCCCGACAAAATTCATCTGTGACACTTTTGTAAGTTTAAAGGCACCTCACCACATAATTTAGGGACCCTGTCAAAGGCCGTATAAGAAATCACCTTAGAATAACATTTTGTCCTACATTGACTCCATCAGGTGTAACAACCCTGCCTGTAAAGCAAAGACAAGACACCCGGCACAGTAACTTTGCCAGTTTCCTGGAAAGAAACTCATTGCGTGGTCGTGCTTTAAAGAGTTCTAACAGTTGATTAACATCCCAGAGTGTCAAATACCTGGGCCCCGGGGATAAGGAAAGGCAGATACCCCACATCAACTTACAAACCAAGGGATGCTCACCTACTTGGTAACCCTGAATTGGAACATGACCTGCCGAAATAGCCAGTCGGAAAGTATACTCACAGTCCTGTAAGCCAAACTCTGTAAGGTCAGGGATGCCTAGAAGTTCAGGACATGGAAAATGTCAGACCCCAAGGGATCATAATATCTCTGTACACACCAGCATACCCATTGTAACCAAGATGACATGTAGAGCCCAGGATGAGGCCAGCATCTTCTCAGCTTCTTCTGAAAGTCCTGAGATTCTCCATCTTTCCCCGAAATCGTCCAAGCCATGAGGGGTAAGCGGCCCTGAAGAATTAATGGGTGAGGCTTCCCTTGGGGATCCTGAAGGCGATCCTATGTTTGGGGTAGATAGATTGGAAAATTTCAAGAAAGTTATAGAACTGGAAACCATACTTGAGACTTCCAGAAGGGTGTGATGAGGACTAGGCTGGCCTGTTGACACTTCAAATGTGCGGTCAATCTCATGATAGTTGCAAAAGGAGGGACTGCGTGCCAGCTCTCCTTCGACCAGTCCCGTAGAAACAGGTCTGTTGCTGTTGCCAGAGTGTCCAGTTTCAAGCCAGGTCATTATTCATTTGGAACAAGAAGAGATCCACCAAAAACCAGCCCAGTTGCTGGTTGACCCATCTGAAAACCTGATGTTCCAGTTGCCACAAACTCATGTCTGGTCACTCCCTTGAACAGCAATCCACCACCTCGTTGAAGGCACCCAGAAATTATTGAAATGTTTTGGGACAGACAAGTCCAGAACTATTTGGCTAAATTCACCAGCAGCTTCCATCGGATCTCCATCCCTCCCCCCTCTCCCCCCCCCTTTTCTCCCCCCCAGATGATTGATATAGCAGACAGCTGAGAGAGAGATTGTCCATCTTGAGGAGGACACAGCAATTAATCTTTTCTTTGGTCCAACACTGGACTGCAAAAGAACCTGCTATCATTTCCAGGCAACTGATGTGCAGCTGTTGCTCTTCTGCTTACCACTTTCTGCCGGTGAAGGATTCCCCACTATGGGCTCTCCAACCGGATTCGCTGGCGTTGGACTTGATGATGATATCCGGATCTAAACCGGATATTGCCCTTCCATTCCACACCTCCATGTGGTCTGACCACCAGTGCATTTCTTCCAGAACTTTCTCCGTCAAAGGAATCTGGTCCAAGTATTACAACCCCCTTCCCAGGTGAGCTGTCTTGAGCCGTAGGAGGGCCCTGTAGAGTAACGGACCTGGGAAAATGGCCTGTATGGAGAACAAGAGTAGTCCCACCACCTGAGTCACTTGGCATAGTGAGGTGGACGTATGGAAAGGGTGTGATTCACTTCTCGCTGAATCTTTGCCAACTACTTTGATGGAAGACTGAGGGTGCTTTCTGAGGAATTGATGACAAACCCCAGAAAGGTTGACTGTTTGGATGGTGTCAACAGTTATTTCTGTTCATTTATATTAAATCCCAGGCTTTCCAGCAACTGAATTGTCATGTGGAGTTGATCCTGCAACCTGACAAGGCACTGATCCATGAGGAGTAAATAGTCTAAATCAATAATTTTCCTGAACCCTTGGAATTCCATTGCTGGCTTGAGTACCCTGGTAAAGTACCACAGTGCCAAGGGGAGGCCAAAATGCAGTGGTTGGAACTCGAAGACTGGTTCGACCAACAAAATAGCAGGAACCTGGGATGTGGTGCAAACATGGGAATTATGAGGTACGCATCCTTGAGGTAGAGGCAAACCATCCAATCCTCTGGTTGCAGCAGATCGCACAACACATGGATACCTTCCACCTTGAAGTGGCAGTAAACCAGATACCTGAGAAATTCTCTGAGATTGTTTACCGGCTGTTGGTCACCATCTAGTTTCTCCCCTAAAAAAAGATTGCTGAGAAAACCCCTTGGGTGTAAAGAGGTGGGGACGATAGCACCCTTCCTCAACAAATCACTGACTATTTGGTCCACGAGGGCGCACCGAGTCTCTGAGAAAACAATTGGCTGAAGCCGACAAGGTTGCCTCTGGGAGCCGTAGAAGTCTTTACAAAAACCTTGGGTGGTCTGAAGGACCCACGCGTCCGATGTGAGTTGTTCCCACTTGTGAAGAAATAGAGCCTGCCTGCCCCCACTTTTTCTTGGGCAGAAAAAGGGACACTCCTCTATCTGATTTCCTTGAAACTTGCGTCTACCGTGGCCTCTCTGCCTTCTCCATGAGGATAAGAACTTCCCTGATTGGGGCTGGTCCTGCCACTCATTTCTGTGTAAGCCTTGGCCTTTAAAGGGGGCCTGCATGTAGAAGCGGCCAGTCGAGCGCCCCCTGCCACAACGGACCCCGACAAAAATTTGGAGGATAAAAGGTTTTCTTCATTGAAGACTGAGCTTTGTCCAAGGAGGTGAAAGTTGCTACAAACTTCCCCTGTTCTTTTATGAAGAGGTCTCAAAACAGCCCCCTTATGCCACTGCTTCAGCTTCAGTGGAAGCTAGACCCCCCAGTTTAGGGTGTACATTAATTAGAAGAGAGCACTGCCTCTCTGTAGATAGGGCACAATTTGCATTCCCCACAAAGATAATAGTGCGTTGCAACCATCCAACAGGAAGTTGGGGGGAGACACGGTTACCCGGGGTCTTTGTCTCTTCCGCTAAATCAAGTAACTTGGTGAGGGGTCTTAGGACATCCACAAGCTTGACCTGGCATGACCTCCAGGACCTATCTATACCCTTCTTTGGGTGGTGGATGTACTTCGGTAGGAAGGTGGCCATTCAGGGGTCAATGTCTGGTGTGAGAGCCACCTTGTCCACCAAGGAGGGGCATGGGCATTCAGCATGTACCTCTTTCTTCAGGGGTACCTCTTTCTCTAGGGTTTTGCGGATGTATTCCACAACATCCTTGGCAGAGAGAACCCATTGTGCTGGTCTAGGGCGTATCAAGTCATCGGGATTCAGCATATATGATATATCCTCCGGGTTGTCATGAGTGGGAGTTTGTGGGGGTGTGGGAGAAGGGTGCCACTGACGTGATGGGCCAGCTTCATCGTTTAATGGTATAGGGCAGGAAAGGTCAATTTGTAGGAGATGTCTCTCTTTTGACACAACCTCTGAGGCTACCACCTGATGATTTGAAGCATCCACCACCTCGCAAAATTCCTCATCCAAGGAGAAGACTGAAATGGACTCCTCCTCGAAATACTGACTCCATCATAGCTCAGTTGGAGTAAAGTAGAAAGGTAAATACTGATAAGTATTAGTAAACGCTGAGTAGTGCTGGAATGCTGGCAACAGAATATATAGGGCCAGGGATAAGAGCTGTAAATGTGGGACTGGGGTTACACCAGTGCAGGTTTTGGTCATGCCTAAGATGCACAGAAGGCAAAGCCCTGGGGCCCCAACACCCTATATGTGTAGAAGGGCAGCAAAATTACTTATGGGGCAGGCCCCTAAGTGGCGTCACAGCAAAGTGCATTAGCGTGGTAAAATTGAATACAGACCCCTATCTGGCAAGCGTCTCGCCACTTGCAAGTTGCTGCCAAGTAATGACACAATTACAGACCCCTGAGGGGTGTATTAGGCTTCCATGCATTCCGGGGAGGGCGGCACAGGCTCCACAGTGACAGCGCTTCACTTTGCAAGATGCGTCACCCACGACCAATAAGAGGCATATAGCTTTTCTCCTCTGTTGTGTGCCTTCTAGCAAGCCTGTGAATAGAGAAGACGGCTGCTAAAGGAGCGCTGAATGTGCTCCCTTGGCTCACAATGAAAATTTCACACAAATCAGTACCACAATATGAAACCGCACACACAAATCAGTACTACAATAAACAAGAAAGAAGTCACTAGGGAGAAAGCATGTACTTTACGTGCTGCTAGAGCTGGAAAGAAAGAGGGAGATGCTCAAGAGGAAGGGCTTGCAGACTGCTGATTGGCTACATTTTGAGGTCGAGCGTGCAAGCGATCTGAATTGTTATAATCTATCTGTGTGCTTTAAACCATGCTCACCGCACGCCCATCACTATCACTCATTCATGGGCTTGCCTTTCAAAAATACTTTGTTATCACTGGTAAATGCTTTACGTTTGTCCCTCCTTGGGGCAGTTTTGTTACCGCCTTGGCCCTCAGCCCTGTTACATGGATAATTGCACATTTGCTGATGCGTTTGACTGCAAGCAAACTTCTTTTTCTTTTTGTGCCTCTCCTTCGTGCTCACGGTCATGGCTGCCGTGGCACTTTGAATTGGCTTGCTTATACCAACTGTTTTACTTTTCATTTTGAATTTGTGGCAAGAAAAGTCCAGTTAGGAATTTACAACACTAATAGCTCTAACTCGAGCAAACGCGAGACCCATTGCATTGTAAATGCTTGTTTCTGTAGTTTCTTTCCAGTAGGTTGCTGGGAAAGGTAGTTTTGTTTCTGTTGAAGCTGCTGGAGTAAAATAAAGAAAGCAAGCAGAGAACAATCCTCGCCTCAGGTCCTGACATACAATTAATGTATCAGCTTTCAGTACTATACAAAGAGTATAAGTAGATGGTTTACGATTTGCTTTGTTTGAAATCGAATCATTATTTTGTTTAAATTGGGGATTGTATCTTTTTTTCTGATGTAGGTGAGCACTCGCATCCCTGCACTCGAACTTAGTGGACTGTAGAGTGTGAGAAAGTAGCCTCTTTCTAGCCTTGTTACCCCCGCTTTTGGCCTGTTTGTGAGTGTATGTCAGGGTGTTTTCACTGTCTCACTGGGATCCTGCTAGCCAGGACCCAGTGCTCATAGTGAAAATCCTATTTTTTCAGTATGTTTGTTATGTGTCACTGGGACCCTGCTAGCCAGGACCCCAGGGCTCATAAGTTTGTGACTTATATGTATGTGTTCCCTGTGTGGTGCCTAACTGTCTCACTGAGGCTCTGCTAACCAGAACCTCAGTGGTTATGCTCTCTCTGTACAAATTGTCACTAACAGGCTAGTGACCAATTTCACCAATTTACATTGGCATACTGGAACACCCTTATAATTCCCTAGTTTATGGTACTGAGGTACCCAGGGTATTGGGGTTCCAGGAGATCCCTATGGGCTGCAGCATTTCTTTTGCCACCCGTAGGGAGCTCTGACAATTCTTACACAGGCCTGCCACTGCAGCCTGAGTGAAATAACGTCCACGTTATTTCACAGCCATTTACCACTGCACTTAAGTAACTTATAAGTCACCTATATGTCTAACCTTTACCTGGTAAAGGTTGGGTGCTAAGTTACTTAGTGTGAGCACACCCTGGCACTAGCCAAGGTGCCCCCACATTGTTCAGGGCAAATTCCCTGGACTTTGTGAGTGCGGGGACACCATTACACGCGTGCACTATACATAGGTCACTACCTATGTATAGCTTCACAATGGTAACTCCGAACATGACCATGTAACATGTCTAAGATCATGGAATTGCCCCCCCCAATGCCATCCTGGTATTGGGGAGACAATCCCATGATTCCCCGGGTCTCTAGCACAGACCCGGGTACTGCCAAACTACCTTCCCGGGGTTTCACTGCAGCTGCTGCTAACCCCTCAGGCAGGTTTCTGCCCTCCTGGGGTCTAGCCAGGCTTGGCCCAGGAAGGCAGAACAAAGGACTTCCTCAGAGAGAGGGTGTTACACCCTCTCCCTTTGGAAAAAGGTGTCAGGGCTGGGGAGGAGTAGCCTCCTCCAGCCTCTGGAAATGCTTTGATGGGCACAGATGGTGCCCATCTCTGCATAAGCCAGTCTGCACCAGTTCAGGGATCCCTCAGCCCTGCTCTGGCGCAAAACTGGACAAAGGATAGGGGAGTGACCACTCCCCTGACCTGCACCTCCCCTGGGAGGTGCCCAGAGCTCCTCCAGTGTGCTCCAGACCTCTGCCATCTTGGAAACAGAGGTGCTGCTGGCACACTGGACTGCTCTGAGTGGCCAGTGCCAGCAGGTGACGTCAGAGACTCCTTCTGATAGGCTCCTTCAGGTGTTGCTAGCCTATCCTCTCTCCTAAGTAGCCAAACCTCCTTTTCTGGCTATTTAGGGTCTCTGCTTTGGGGAATTCTTTAGATAACGAATGCAAGAGCTCATCAGAGTTCCTCTGCATCTCTCTCTTCACCTTCTGCCAAGGAATCGACTGCTGACCGCGCTGGAAGCCTGCAAAACTGCAACAAAGTAGCGAAGACGACTACTGCGACCTTGTAACGCTGATCCTGCCACCTTCTCGACTGTTTTCCTGGTGGTGCATGCTGTGGGGGTAGTCTGCCTCCTCTCTGCACTAGAAGCTCTGAAGAAATCTCCCGTGGGTCGACGGAATCTTCCCCCTGCAACCGCAGGCACCAAAGAACTGCATCACCGGTCCTCTGGGTCTCCTCTCAGCACGACGAGCGAGGTCCCTTGAACTCAGCAACTCTGTCCAAGTGACTCCCACAGTCCAGTGACTCTTCAGTCCAAGTTTGGTGGAGGTAAGTCCTTGCCTCCCCACGCTAGACTGCATTGCTGGGAACTGCGTGTTTTGCAGCTACTCCGGCTCCTGTGCACTCACCGAGGATTTCCTTCGTGCACAGCCAAGCCTGGGTCCCCGGCACTCTAACCTGCATTGCACGACCTCCTAAGTTGTCCTCCGGCGGCGTGGGACTCTCTTGTGCAACTTCGGGTGAGCACCGATTCACTCCACTTCGTAGTGCCTGTTCCGGCACTTCTGCGGGTGCTGCTTGCTTCTGAGTGGGCTCTTTGTCTTGCTGGACACCCCCTCAGTCCCCTCACGCAATTGGTGACATCCTGGTCCCTCCTGGGCCACAGCAGCATCCAAAAACCCTAACCGCGACCCTTGCAGCTAGCAAGGCTTGTTGCGGTCTTTCTGCGGGAAAACACTTCTGCACGACTCTTCACGACATGGGACATCCATCCTCCAAAGGGGAAGTTTCTAGCCCTTGTCGTTCGTGCAGAATCCTCAGCTTCTACCATCCAGTGGCAGCTTCTTTGCACCCACAGCTGGCATTTCCTGGGCATCTGCCCACTCCCGACTTGATCGTGACTTTTGGACTTGGTCCTCTTGTTCCACAGGTACTCTCGTCTGGAAATCCATTGTTGTTGCATTGCTGGTGTTGGTCTTTCCTGCAGAAATCCCCTATCACGACTTCTGTGCTCTTTGGGGAACTTAGGTGCACTTTGCACCCACTTTTCAGGGTCTTGGGGTGGGCTATTTTTCTAACCCTCACTGTTTTCTTACAGTCCCAGCGACCTTCTACGAGGTCACATAGGTTTGGGGTCCATTCGTGGTTCGCATTCCACTTCTAGAGTATATGGTTTGTGTTGCCCCTATCCCTATGTGCCCCCATTGCATTCTATTGTGACTATACATTGTTTGCACTGTTTTCTATTGCTATTACTGCATATTTTGGTATTATGTACATATATCTTGTGTATATTTGCTATCCTCCTACTGAGGGTACTCACTGGGATACTTTGGCATATTGTCATAAAAATAAAGTACCTTTATTTTTAGTATATCTGTGTATTGTGTTTTCTTATAATATTGTGCATATGACACTAGTGGTACTGTAGGAGCTTCACTCATCTCCTAGTTCAGCCTAAGCTGCTCTGCTAAGCTACCTTTTCTATCAGCCTAAGCTGCTAGACACCCCTCTACACTAATAAGGAATACCTGGGCCTGGTGCAAGGTGTAAGTACCCCTTGGTACTCAATACAAGCCAGTCCAGCCTCCTACATAGAGTGTCTTCCTTCTAGAATTGTCTAGAAGCAGGATCCAAAAGGCTGTTAAAGTTGTGGGAGAAGTAACAGGATTGTGTCAATTCAGGATATTTAAAATCTTCTTAACTTGAGTGTGCTCCCCCCTCTTTGACAGAGTTTGAAGGGACACTTGGAGAAGAGTTAGTGGGTGGGAGGAGTGGTGGGGAGTGGCCTGGTTTTATCCTCTTTCAGTGCTTAATTTGTAAATAAAAACGTGCCAGTGCCCAAAGCCCTCCTCTTAAACACGCGGTTGCTGCATTTAAATGTGCGAGCACGGAATACTGAGGCAGTGCAATCCTGAAGCCATCTCGGGCCTCTTCAATAAATTAAAAACCACTCCCTGCCCCTTCAGCTCACTCTTGTCGCTTTCTGCTTTGTCCCATTGTGACGCTTTTTAGGGTCGAGCCTGCGTTGCTTGCGAATGCGTATCGTAGCGAGACTCTTTTGTATTTAGAAAAGGGCTCAGAGCCCTGTCAACTTCACGTCAGTGTTTTTTATTGGTTCGTGGGCTTGCCTATTAAAATCTGCTTGCTTTCATTAGTCGAAGGCACGCATACGTCATGCCTTTTCCAGTGGCTAGCCCTCCTCGAGCGCAGCGACCAAGTACAGAAAACATGCGAGGCTCGCTGTTTTCCATCGGGCTCGTGGACTTCTTTTTCTCTAATTTACGAGCGCGATCTCGCTTGGCAGAAGTCGAGCGCTTTACATAGTTAATGTCACTTTTTCGGGTGATGTACATAAATGCACTTTTGCCCGATAGGTGAAAAGTCGGTTTAGGAGTTTACAACGCGATCAGTTCTAACATGAGCAAACGCGAGACCCGTTGCATTGTAAATGGTTGTTCGTTTTTCTCTTCCTCCGGCTTTTCCATATGTGTCTTTTGCTCGCAGCAAATGCTTGAGGCAGAAGAATAAGCCCCGGCCCCCAAAAATAAGTGCCGGTGCTCAGCACCGGGAACAATAAGCACATTTTAACCACTGCCCTCTTTGCTTTGTTAAATGGTTGGACCTTGAATGCTTCTGGCGTGTCATGGAGGATAGGAGGAAAAAGGGGAACATGTTGTAATGAGCAAAACTGATAAGGTGGTGTAAAAGATAGCAACTGGTAAAGGTACTTTTATATCACCCTCCAAAGGTTTTCCGTGTTAGTCTGAGTGTTCGTTTTATGGTGCCCGCTTTTAGACCCAAATAGCCAACAAACGTTAGGCAAGGTCCCCAGCTCTAGCTACTTTTGGTCTGCGAACCTTCATCCGCAGAGCTAAATGTACAGCTAACTCTGCTCATCTGAATTCACTTCTCATGCAGTCGGACGCAGGTGGTGGATCTGTTTCTAAGGGCGACCAGAGCCTGGGTAGAACGTTGTTGAGATAAAACAGAACGCCAGCTGCTCTGATTACTTCTGGGAATTATACAATGCAATGTTATTAGGTTTCAGTTAAATGAAAACATCACAATGGCAAAGTTAATAGGTTGCCGTTTGGCAATCTCGTGCGAAGGTTACTATTTTAAGCATGTACCACAAAAGAAAAAAAAAGTGCCCCCTAAACGTGGTATCTATATGTTTGCAATAAACAATTTAAATAATAAAATAAATATACCGTAGCATATAACTTTAATTCATCACTATGGGTGCTTCTTAGCTAGTGTACATAGAATATGTATAGAAACGTTTTATGATTCCTATTGGTACAAATAAAAGGTACCTCTAAATTATAGTGACCAGAAAAGGCAGTTTAAACACACCTGGACCTAAAGGATATGTAATAGAAAGGAAAGCATAAGAAGAGTTAAGTAATTGGTCTGCCAACCCTGACACTGAGGTTCACTCCTGTTCATGCAGATGTGAAAATGTGATTGCAAGTTAAAGAGATCAGTGGAAGGAAAAGCTGACCCAAAGCTCATTACGCACGTGTGTGTTTGTGGCACTTGTTCCTGTAGATACACATGCTATTCATTACTCCTGCAACTAGTGCTGAGCTTGGATGTTTACAAAGTGTTTTTCTTTGAAGAAGTCTTTTGAGTCAGGAGGTTTAGTGACTCCTCCATTATTTGGCAACGCACATGGACATCGACTTGTTATATTGTTTTTTGTCTACCCAAATTGGCTCCATGTTGGGCAACTTGCAGCGCTTTCCTTCAGACCCAATCAATTGTTTCGAATCCGGTATCAGTGGAATAAAATCAGCTCGGCAACAGATTATCGACTTTGCTTTGTTAACCAGACAACAATACACAGACACTGATTTCCCATAGATGCCCCACCGCCAGTATCTCGGGCTCTCAATGGGACTCTGCACTCCTCCCCTTAAAGACTTCACTGTGAAGAATGACACAGTAATTGAAAGGACTACATGCCAGTACTGTACCCAGTGGCACTCAAACTTCCTGTAGACTGACCACCGTGCAACCTCTGCCTCTTCTTCGACCACAACGATGGTACGCGCGAGGCCAAGAAGACTCTTCAGTAACGTCTCGAGCGGAGGTGGGCACAGAAGAGGATGCAAAGACAGGAGTCAGATGACACCCTCAGCATCTTTGGAAAACGTTGCCTCAAGCCAGCTTCTTGAAGGCACAGCCCCTTCAGTCCCAGGGGGCCTTCTTCCACGAGTAGGAGGAGCAACAACAATAGGCCCCTAGCAGCTCACAGCATTGGGTGAAGACTTCAATTCTGAGTATGGTTGGCACCAACACACAAATTAGGCCACCACAATGGCCATGTACCGACAGAGAGCGCTGCTTTCAAAGGGGGTCGGATGTCTGCTCATTGCCTAAAAACAGCCAGCCGGCCCACCACTGTCTTCTCTCTGTGGTCGGCACCACAACATTTGCAGCTGACAATGCTCCCTCCTCTGGGCAAAATCAGGCTCATCCATTGAGCCTGAAAATAATATACAAGCCCCAGGACCTTTCAAAGCCGAGCCGCTCCTTGATGCTGGCACCAAAGCCAGCACCGAGGCAGCAAGACCCATGTTGGCACAAACCAGTCTCTATGTTGAGAGCTCCTTGGGCCATGAGATCACAGCCAGATTCGAAAACACCCTCTATGGCTGGCTGTAAAGACTCTGAACAACCCATCCTCCAGTGGCTGCAGAATGAAGTAAATGCACAACAAACACTTGTTCGTTCATCCACAGATGGGCAAGATCTACTAAGATGCCTCTAAAGTAAACAGACACTTTGCCACAAAAGAGGAAGCTCACCTTTGAGGGAGAAATTGCTTTGAAGCCTCCTCCAGCTCCCAATCAAAAGAGACATGAAGAAAGGGGGGGCAGCCCTGTCCCTGTTGGGCCTCCTCCACTTTTTCCTCATCAACGACCACCACTACCACATATGTCCCTTCTTCCATTCTTACCAGAGGTGTCACCCCACTTCTCTTATGGGGAAGGCAGCCCACTTCACTCAGGCGATGGCTATGATGCACCCCGGTGCCTATTGATGATCGCTGGCACGAGAAGAATGTTGATCCCCTGGGCGTTACAGACCCATATCTGTACACAGTTGGGCCATTCCACCGAGATATTACAGTGTATCATGAAGTGGTACAGAGGGGTGGGCACTCACAGGGTGGATATGCACATCCTACAGGAGGATAACTACTTTCTCGCAGAGAGGCAGTCCAAGACCCGGTGCAGTTTTTCCTTAGCCTCAAGTTAATGCTCAAAGCCAACACAGACCACTTTTAAAGAACATGTGAAGGCAAGTGTAGTTACTCCCCAGGTGGACAAAAATAATATAAGCCTTCTTTCAAGAAAATATAGGGCCTCTCTCAACAACAAAAAATAAGCCCACACTACATACATGGTCATGTACCTGCTGATTTTCTCATTGTCCACACTGTGCGTAAGCATGTAAGTGCACTGCCTACAAGAGATGCTCCGCCTCCAGACAAGGAGTGCAGGAAAATAGATGCAGCAGGGAAAAGCATAAGGGTGCATTTAGCCACACACTGGAGAATCGTCAACTCTGTTGGCCTGCTCTCGCGATACATCAGGGTGCATTGGGATGAGATGCATGGCCTCATTAAGCATATCCCCAGGACTATAGAGAAATAGGGGAGAAATAGTGATGGAAGAGAAGACTGTCTCTAATGCCACCATCTACTGCTCTGGATGCCGTGGACACTGCAGTCTGAAGGGTTAAAACTAGCATTCTGGTAAGACACCATGCCTGGCTCTATCTCTTTGGTTTTAAACCGTAAGTACAACAGCATCTGCTCAACCTACCCTTCAGTTGTGAACACCTCTTCGGCCCACAGGTTGTCCAGATGCTGGAAAAACCTAAAAAGGACACTGACACCATAAAGGAAATGGGTGCCTTTGAAATATCCACCTCTAGGTGGTGCTTTCAAAGGCACCTATACAGTGAGGTAGCAAGACCAACTTCCCAGTCTCTTCTCCTTCTTATCAGAGATAGCAGCAGGCCTACCACCAGCAGTCACCACAGGACTACTCCAAGAGGGCCTAGGACAAAGGGGCTTCCACCTCTAAACAGTGAGCCCACTCTCCACCCCCAATCACAAGACAGCTGCTGGTGGAAGGTTCCAAGATTTTTTCCCCTGCTGCCAGAAAATTTCATCAGACAAGTGTGTTTCTAGTGTTAGTTCAGCATGACTCCTGCTTAGAACTTCACACCCTCACCCAACATTCTACCCTGCAGGCACATTCTCTGCTCAAAACATCCCCATTCTGGACCTCAGGCCCCTCAACAGATGGGTTCTCTCAGAACATTTCCGCATGGTGAAGTTGTACGGTGTGATATCTCTGCTCCAGCAAGGTGACTACATGGCAGCACTAGACCTCAAGGATGCCTAGCTCTACATTCCCATGCATCCTGCCCACAGATGCTACCTCTATTTTGTAGCCAGGGTTATTAGTTCAAATAACTTACGTTCAGTGTCTCCACTGCTCCAGGGTGGTTCACCAAGTACCTGACAGTGGCTGGCACACACTTAAGAAGGTGCATCCTTGTTTCCCTTATCTCAACAATTGGCTGACCAAGAATGCATGCAGCCAACAGTGCATACAACATACACAAGTGACAATCTTGCTTCTTCACAACCTTAGCCTCAACATAAACATGGCCAAGTCCCAACTAAAACTTCTCCAAATCCAACCCTTTATTGTGGTGGTAGTGAACTCCTTTACTGGTGAAGCCTACCCAAGCACTTAAAGGATCCCAGCCTTTGCCCAACTTGTACCTCTTTTTCAGCCATTACATCACCTCCGAGTCAGAACTATAATGCGTCTTTGGGTATGATGGCCTTGGGCATCACTATTGTTAGAAATGGAGTCTCTAGTTGGCAGTCGGTTTGCACCCTGTCCAAGTAGGGACCCTCACTTTAGTCAGGATAAGGGAGATACCTGCTCAGATAACCCCGGCTCACCCCCTTGGTAGCTTGGCACAAGCAGCCAGGCTTATCTCAGAAGCAATGTGTAAAGCATTTGCACTTAACACACAGTCATAAGTGAAAACACTACAAAAGGACACCACACCAGTTTTAGAAAAATAGCCAATATTTATCTATATAAAACAAGACCAAATACGATAAAAAATCCAACATACAGTAATAAAAATATGAATGCTGCAAGATGTACTTAACAATACAGTTCCTTGAAGTCTAACTCCACCTGGGGCTATCACAGCATTGTGAACAAAACTAAAAGTTCAGGCTGGCCTCAGCGTTGCGGGCCAGCTGCAGTGTCGGGAAGATCCACAAACAGTACCTTGTATTCGCAGGGCGTCGTGATCCTCGCGGTGAGCTCTGGAGAGCGGTGTCGCTGGCGTCGGTTCTGGAGTCGTGCAGGACTTGTTGGGCCCTTGAAGTCATGCACCTCGGGGATCGAACTCGTGGCTGATGAAATCAGGTGCGCTGGCGGGGATGGCGTCAGGTCTGCGGTGTGAAGCGGGGTGGTGCAATGTGCGGTGTCCACAGGTCACGGTGCAGGCAGCGGCGTCGATGTGGAAGCGCTGTCGTCTGTAGGCCCAAGCCAGCGGTGCAGGACGGGACAGTGATTCGTGACCCTCACAAGCAGTGTCCACAGGCCACGGTGCAGGCAAGGATGCCCGGTGACGTCACTGGAGCCGATGGTGCTGGTGTCAGTGGACCGGGGCTGCGGAGCGGGACGGTGCTTCGTGCTCCTCACGAGCGGTGTCCACCGGCCACGGTGCAGGCAGCGGCGCTGGTGTCAGCAGGAGCGACGTTGTCGGGGATGTCCAGGCTGCGTTGTGAGCAGGTGACGCCGGAGTGCGGGCCTACAGTTGGCGGTGCAAGCAGCGGCTCGGTGAAGTCGTCCGATGACTGCGTCGGTGAGACCAGGGTCGTGGTGCGAAGCGGGGCAAGTCGACTCTGTGCGACGTCGGCAGGTCACAGTGCAGGCCAGCGGCCTCGTTGGCGGCGTCGCAGTGGTTTCTCCTCTTGGACAGCACAAAACACCCAGTTCCCAGTGCTGCAGGTTGAGGAAACTGAAGTCTTTGGTGTCCCTGAGACTTCCAACAGGAGGCAAGCTCTACTCCAAGCCCTTGGAGAACTTTCTCAAGTAGGACACACAGCAAAGTTCACCCTTTGCACTCTTTTCAGGCAGAAGCAGCAACTGCAGGCAAGTCCAGCAAAGCAACACAGCAAAGGGACAGTACTCCTCCTTCAGCTCTTCTCCTGGGCAGAGGTTCCTCTTGATTCCCGAAAGATTCTAAAAATCTGGTGTTTTGGGTCTTCTTCTTATACCCAGTTCTGCCTTTGAAGGTGGCAAACTTCAAAGCAAAGTCTCAAGTGTTTGCAAGATCCTTCCATGTCCAGGCCAGGCCCCAGACACTCACCAGGGGGTCGGAGACAGCATTGTGTTGAGGGCAGGGACAGTCCTTTCAGGTGTGAGTGACCACTCCTCCCCTCCCCTCCAGCACAGATGGCTAATCAAGATATGCAGGCTACACCCCAGCCACCTTTGTGTCACTGTCTAGAGGAGAGGTGTGAACAGCCCAACTGTCAAACTGCCCCAGACAGGGAATCCACAAACGGGCAGAGTCACAGAATGGATTAAGCAAGAAAATGCCTACTTTCTAAAAGTGGCATTTTCAAACGCACAATCTTAAAATCCACTTTACTAAAAGATGTATTATTAATTTGTGAGCTCAGAGACCCTAAACTCCACATGTCCATCCTCTCCCAAAGGGAATCTACACTCTAATCAGATTTAAAGGTAGCCCCCATGTTAACCTATGAGAGGGACAGGCCTTGCAACAGCGAAAAATGAATTTAGCAATATTTCACTGTCAGGACATATAAAACACATTACGATATGTCCTAATTAACCATACACTGCACCCTGCCCTTGAGGCTACCTAGGGCCGACCTTAGGGGTGCCTTACATGTAAGAAAAGGGAAGGTTTAGGCCTGGCAAGTGAGTACACTTGCCAAGTCGAAGTTACAGTCAAAACTGCACACAGACACTACACTGAGACATGATTACAGAGCTACTTATGTGGGTGGCACAACAAGTGCTGCAGGCCCACTAGTAGCATTTGATTTACAGGCCCTGGGCACCTCTAGTGCCCTTTACTAGGGACTTACCAGTAAATCAAATATGCCAATCATGGATAAATCAATCAACAGTACAATTTCTATAGGGAGCAGTTGCACTTTAGCACTGATTAGCAGTGGTAAAGTGCGTAGAGACAATAAACCAGCAAAAACAGACCTGAAAAAATAGGAGGAAGAAGGCAAAAAGTTTCGGGATAACCCTGCAAAAAGGGCCATTTCCAACAACTATCATACCCAAGCCCTTCTGTACGTGGATGCTTTGCAACAGTGCCTCTCAGCACAATGGAGGGAGATCAGATGGAGGATTTAGTGTTAATAAGGGCCAGCATTCATCGCTCTCTGCAATGGTAGAACAGCAATGACTTGTTGCAGGGTGAGACGTCACCACTACCACGGATGCCTCTCAAGCCGGGTGGGAAGCTCCTTTCAATAAGACCACAGTGCAGAGTGTTTGGACTACCCAGCAGCAGTGCTACCACATCAACTACCTTGAGCTTCTGGCAATACACCTTGCCCTTTCCTACTGCACATTTAAGGCAAAGGTAGTCCTGATCAAGACAACATGACATTATGTACTACTTACAAAAGTAGAGAGGCACCACCTCATTCTCCCTTTCCCTGCTTGCTCAGACAATCTGGCACTGGGCACTCCACTACTACTGCAGAATATCTCCCGGGTGGGCACTGACGTGGCAGAACTGCTAAGCAGGGCGCATCAACAAGTCGAGTGGGTACTCCACTGGCAGGTCCTGCAACAGTACTTCCAGTGATTGGGCATTTCCCAGCGTAGATCTCATAGCCTTCCTACTTTCAATAATGTCTTTGACTCATTAGTGAGTTGTAAGCCTTCACACTGCTAGAACTCTTCAAGTTGACAAGGGCAGAGTAGTTCTTAAGACAAAGCTACGTTTCCTTTTAAGGTGTTTTCTCTTTCCACCTTAACCAGATCATAGAGCTCCTAGTCTTCTCCAAACCAGACTTGGCAGCAGAGAGGGCGCTTCATATGCTAGATGTTAAGTGCGCTGTCATGTACTATATAGACAGAACAAAACCTTTTTGCAAGGGAGACCAACTGTTAGACGCATTTGCAAAGCCTCACAAGTAACTTATATCTAAAGCAGGAATTTCTAGATGGATAGTCAGGTGCTTCCTGGTTGCTAACAAAAAGCCAAGAGAACCCTCTCAGTTACCCCCGGGGCTCACTCTATGCACTAGAAGGCTGCAGCCATGGGAACCACCCCCATAGGCAACATATCCAAGGCGGCTACATGTTTACTAAACACTATTGTGTTGATATTCTAGCCAGACAACCGGCTATGGTTGGCCTAATAGTCTTAAGGACCTTATTTCAGACATCTGCATCATCCATATGTTAGCCATCGCTTATAGGTGAGTACTGCCTTGCAGTCTATGCAGAGCATGCTTATCTACAGCAACACATGCTATGAAAGGAAACTGTTACTTATCTTGTAAGTATCTGTTCGTAATGTGTGCTGTAGATTAACATGCGCTCACCCTCCTCACCGGACATGTATGCTATTATTACAGATCTCTTCTCTCTTTCTGTTATCTTGTTGTGCAAAACACACGTACTTCATATAGTGTACTCTCACTCCTCTAGACTACTCTCTTCTCTTGTGCGGAAAACAATCTTAACATGGAGTCAATGCCCATGCGCATTTCCAGCGAAGGGAGGAGTCTCTGTATCTCGTAATTCAGAAGACTTCTTAGAAGAAAAACAACTTTTAAACAGCCTATCCCAACACTAAATGGCAGACAGCGTGTAAAACTACAGCACTACACACTACAGAGAGATGCTTTTAAGCTAAGTAACATTTTCCACATAGATAATATAGCTTTCTGTAGGCCAGTTCTAAAAAGAAAAGCTGTGAAACCGAACATGCTGATGCTGTCTTGCATAGCCAATAGGAAGAAACCTGACTGAATAGTATAGGGCACTAGAATACAAGAGGGCAACAGAAAGATGAATTATGTTGAGGTCTTTTCTCAATAATTTGCAGCTGCTGCCATTAGTTGACAGGTGTGATTTATGGTGTATGGAAGAGTACTGGAGGGAACCAGAGCTTTCCTGTCTCTGACAAGAACATGTTTTAAGCTTCACCTACAGGCAGCGTTTACCAAACTTAAAGTGGTCTTTGTCCAGCTTGCTATTTACTTGTTTTGTTGTCTTTCTTCTAAATCTTATTTACTTGCTTCTTATTCAATGGCTCTTCTTACTTTTATTGCTTTTGGCCCTCATCCGGACCATAGCTTCTTTCTCATCCCCTATATTAGATGGGCTGTGTCCTTTTGTTTACATTCAGGGATTTACTTTTTTCTTTTTCTTTTAGCACTACATCATGCATGTGTTTTGGTGTGCTACATTTTCCCCAAAATACCAGTCCACTCCCCTCTAAATTCTCTGTTCTGCTTCCTCACCAGCTTGTCTGTTGCTTCTTCCACCTCTTCTGCCTTTAATTGCTTTATTTTTTTTCTCCCCATCCTGTCTCATTCGTCTCAGTTGCTACTCCGCCTACTCCATTGACTTCCCAACCCCTTGCATCTTAATCATTCTTTAAAGTTTTTAAAAATGTTTTTTGGAGAGTCTGGTGCCTCCTATTTGCTGCCGTCTCGTTCCATCTAAATAAAATGTAAAAAAGAAACACTTGTGCATGTTAAAATTCATTTTGTGGGGGATGGGGCTTGGAGCATCAAGATTTCGGTTGCACTCTAAGAGTATTCTGGACCCCTCAGTCATCCACAGCCATCCATGCTAACACTGGGGCAAATATAATCCACAACACTGTGAAGAAGGGTCCCTGAACCTGCCTGTCGTGATTCCCGTCCTCCGGTGACTGTCGAGAGCTTCTCCAACAGCTCCGTGATTGTGGCCTCACCTTTACCAGTATGGCAGCTACTGGTGAGGGTCCTTGCTGACCCGCTGAATTACACCAAGTACATCAATGGCTAGGCTACTCTGCACAGTGGCTGGAGTGGCTGCCACCACCCGTCTTGATGACTTGTGCCGTGGTCTTGCCTGCTCTGGCCCTCTTGCGGCTGCATCCCGGTGTCGTGTGTCGCTTCAGAGTGGACCGAGAGCAACCCACCCACCTGTAGGGCCCAGTGGACTGGAGCAGAGCTGGGCCCTCCTTGCCCTGGGTGTCTGTCACTTTGACTCCCTGTAATGGGCTGCTTGATTGCTGCTGCTTCCAAGCCAACTGCCCGGATGCCAGATGAGGGCAACATGATCTCTTTGAGAGAGTGGCACCGGAACTGCAGCGAAGTGGGGAGCCCCTGATGGGCTGGGTGCTTGGTGTGGGTCAGTGTAGGGGACTGTGTTACCCCTCTCTGATAGCCATGCACAGCTGCTGAGGAATCCCTGATCGACCACCTCCCCGAGCATGCCACCTTCTCCCAGCCAAGGAAGCTAGAGGCATACCCTGGGTCACACACTCAAATAATGGAAGCATTGTGATCGCCCACTAGGACATTGGACCAAAGGGGGGGCATTATTGTACTGTTCACCCACCCAGCGGGGTGCCTACAGGCAATGCACGCCTCCCAAGGTTTGCCACAGTGCCCCAATCTTTTGCTTTGGGCCCCGACTGTTATGGCACACACCACAGACTGAGGCCCCAACAACAGACTCAAGCGGTGGCAGGCAATGGGACACCCTGTTTTTTAAAGCCGTTGTCTCGGAGGGGCCAGCTGCCAATCAGGACAGGTGGTGTGCTCTACAGGGCCCAGAGCGGAAGAGGGGGTGGTCGGCTCCCTAAGACCCAGACAAGCTGTTTGTGCCGGCCCTCTCTCAAGGAACGCTCCCTAGTGGCCAGGCCCAGAACTCTTGACCGTTCTAATCACTCCCAGACCGTTTTAAGGACTTGGCCGTCATTACTGCCTTCCGTAACGTTACACCTCACTGTGTGCAACGCTTAAGCTGTAGCCCAATCCACAGCTGGGCCTCTCTGGCAGACGCATCACCGTCCTGTGGACCTTGTCCAGGAGAGTGAATGACGCAAAGACCCAGGTGCAGCAGGCGGGTGGGTTGACCAGTTGTGAACACCTGAGCTACTCCTGTGAGGCTCCACATGCCCATCACTCTGAGGGGCTGCTGCACTACTCTGCAAGTACTGGCGCAGCACAAGAGACTCTTACTAAGATCCTTCCCTGCAACTCTGAATCTGCATTCACCCCAAAAAATGTCCCCTGACACTCAGCGGCGGCTGGTGATGTGGCATGACCTGGGGCCCTCTTATGAGGTCCGGCTGCTCGTGCTGCTTTGCCCACGCACCAAGCAGGCCAGACCTTCCTGGCATGTCTGGGGTGAAGCCTGGCTTCCCTATAATAATGGGCAAGGATAAACCCATTTGACCAAAGGCTTCGCAAACCTACATGGCTCAATACACTACAAATACTGGCCAGGTAGGAGGAGCCGCCACTGACACATTCTTGGTACCTGAAAGCGACCTGGCCACTATCCTCTAGTCTAGACCATTCACACGTCCTAGACTTCTGTGGAATCCAAAATAGAGGTGTCAGTAGGCATGACCCTTTTGCAACAGGACCTGTGCAATGCCACAGCTAGAATTACGGGGACAGAGTCCCACATTTCCACTGTGGAGGACAACATCACTACTTTGAAGTCACAGGTTTTGTCATGTACGACCGAGCTTCATTGTCAGGCAGAAAATCGGTGACAACAAAAAAATCTACACCTGGTGGGGATACCCAAGGGAGTGGAATCTTCACAAACTGTTACATTCTTGCAAACCTGTATGAGAATCTGGATGCTAGCAGACCGACTATCCTCATGGTTTACCATTAAACGGGCACACTGGGTGTCCCACATTCATTGCGTGTGTCCTGTACTTCAGAGACTTGATTTTGCAGGAGGCTCGCTCTCGCCCAAACCTATGCCTCAAAGACTCCAAGGGGCTTAATTTTCCAGACTATACCAAGGAGGTTTAGCAACAATGATGTTCCTACATAGCAGGCAAACAGAAGTTATGTGTACTTGGCCTCCCATATAACTGCTATTTCCAGCCCGGCTTCGTGTCGTCTTCGTCAACAAGTCACACTTTTTTTTACACCACGAGCTAGCGTGGACATAGCTTACCGAGGAATGGTGAGGAAAGCACATCCCAGTCCGCTGCTCCGCGAGCCTCTGGCCAGATTGGACTAGGTATGACCTCCAAACCGTAGCAGATTTGCACCCAATCCTGCACAAGACGGAGCGCGAAGAGACACATCTCAGTCACCGTCGCCGGAGGAACGAGATCCCGTTGCCACTCCCGCCCCTTGACCGGGACAGACTGTCCACTTCTGGCGTGACAGGGGTATGATGGGGTTTTCCATTCCAGATTTGTGCGGGTTTCCAGCGGGGTGGAAATTCTCCTTCACCGCTCCTTTCCTTTAACAGTAACTCAGGAGATGAGAGACCCTCAGGGATGTTTCCTCCCCCTCACTGGGACGACGGGTGGATGCACTGTTAACAATATCTCTGCTTATGTGCCCCCCGCAGCCTTTGACGCTCTCTTAGGAGACCTCTCCAAGACACTGGCGGCCCTCCATGGCGGACGGGCAGTTATCAGAGGATACTTTAATGCGGTCCTTGAGCCGGAGCTAGATACTACAGAGGCCCCAACTGCTTTCCGCAAGATAGGCACTCAAAACCTCGTGGACTCGACTTCCACTCTTGGACTCTGCGCTGTTTGGAGGGCGTGGAACCCCTGACAGCGCTAGTACATGTACACCTCAGCCACGCATCATAGCCACTCCTACATAGATCTTATACTTATGCCTGCCTCGGACTGCTGAGTGGTCTCGCAGATTCAGATCCTCCCCCGTGGGATGTCACATCATGGCCCCCTTCTACTCCCCCTTGGTTCCTCAACAAGCTATCCCCTCCCTATATGGCGACTTAACATCTGGTTCCTCCAGGACAAGTCCTATAGACGAGCCTTAGAAACATAACTCAAAGCCTATTTCCAATCCAACAAAGGCTCAGTCCATTTGACTGCCATACTGTTGGCAGCTAGTAAGGTCATCATTAGGGGGTATGCCAAAGGGTACTTTGGGTGGGGGAGCAAGCCCTCTCTCAGCACCTCTCCCGGGGTAGAGGCCCACACTCTTCGTTTGGCAAGACGGCTAGACTCAGACCTCCATAGTGCTTTCTCCCGACAACTTGGACTCATACAGGAAGAAATCCGTCCCATGACGCACGAGGTCACCAAGCGAATTTGGCGAGACTAGACAGCCAGAATCTATGGATGTAAAGACATATATGGTGAATTACTGTATTGGCTCGCCTCTCTGCCTCTAGCCAACTTAATCATATTGAAGATCGTGGATGCCCAAGGAAATAGCCATTGTGCCCTTCGCGGCATAGGACAGGATTTTGCTGAAATTTTTACACTGTAGCCCCGTGTGGGGAGTTGGAGCTGTATCTCCACTTTTTGCAAGAGATGCCCCTTCTGCATTTGCCTATCCCAAGGTCCCATTACCGGACCAGCCATTGTTAGTGGAGGAGTTGAGGGTGGCTATCTCAGCTGTGGCCTCGGGGGAGACTCCCGGCCACAGTCAGTATTTTGAGACGTCCTGACGCCCCAGCTTCACGCTCTGGACTAAGAAATAGCGGACACAGATGCGTTCTTCTCTGAGATAGATACTGCCACGATTATCCTTCGTCGACTTCCTCCTCTGACTAATGCCTGATCTCTGTCCTCCACAGTGAGGTTAAGATCTATGCCACAATACTGCCCCCCACCCTCAGTGGGTGCTTTACACCCTAGTACATACTGACCAGTGAGGTTTTATAGTACACAGGAATGCGCAGCATTCTCTTCACATGGCCTTGGACCACTGACACCTCTTTCCACCCCACCTGTCCTTGCTCCTTGCGGATTTTGAAAAGGCTTTTGATACCGTGGACTGGTCGTACTTTTAGCAGGTGCTGGTGCATGCAAGTTTTGGACCACTCTTCGGTGGCCTTGTTCATGTTTTATACTTCAGTCCCACTGCCCGAGTCCAGGTCCATGTAGTACTGACAAATGCCTTCCCAAACAGGTGGGGGAACCTGACAGGGTTCTCCCTTGTCTCCCCTCCTCTTCACTTGCTTGGTTAATTTTCTGTGACGCCCAGATGCAGGGATGGGCTGGTGTAATACCCATGAGGAAAGTATTACGATATACGCAGACAATGTCCTGCTCTTTTTATCAGATCGAGCGATGTCTGGCCCCCAATTGTTTCAAATACTCCAACTCTTTGGAGAGGCCTCTAGCTTGCATGTTAATTCAGCCAAGTTGGTCCTGGTGTCCCTGTCGCTATCTTGAGAATGCGTGGAGGGACAGAAGGATATCCCAGTTCCCCGTCTCAGCTTCTGCTACCTTGGTGTCTGGGTGGCACTCCACCCCAAACTTACCTGGTCCCTCAGTCTTGGTCCCTTGACCCAGAAGGCCAAAGCTGACTTGACTAGATGGCAGTCTTTCCCGTTGAACGTAATGGGCAGGATAGCGTTATACAAAATTATGATACTGCCCAAATGTCTTTACTTCTTTCAAAACCTGCTAATCCATCTACCACACCTCTGGTTCTAATCACTGGATAAATTAACATCAACATTCTTTTGGTACAGCCTTAGAGTTTCCCACCTAGCCTTTGCTTACTGTCAATGCGCTCCCTATGACGGAGGGCTAAAGATGACCAATGTCTATCTCCACTACCTAGCATCCCAGCTCCTAATGATTGAATGGTTCACCATAGGTTGGTCAGACCTTTCTTACCAACTGGAGTTGACTTCCCTAGGACACCCATTGGAGCACTAAACTCACTCTCCAGACCCCTCTGTGGCACAGCATGTGACTGAGAGAAACAGCTACACTTCAGGGTTTTGAGAATTGGGACCTTACTGGTATTAGTCACCTGGACGACATATGGATCGGGACTCACATGCATTCCTTTCAGGAGCTTCAGGAGGCCTATTCCCTTGCCTCCTCCAACTTCTACAAGTACCTCCAGGTGAGACACACCCTCCAGGCTGACGTCCCCCACGGCTCCCACATTCCGAGTTCAGCCCACTTGAGGCCAAACTCCTAACGGCTGCACTAAGCAAGGGAGGTATATCTCAGATTTACTGCACAGTCATCATTAATTCCCCTGGCACACTGGGAGGGCTGGTTGGGCCCCCTGGAGGACAATGATTGGAGAAACGCCGTGATGGCTCCTTGGATCATTACCATCTTCACTAGATTATGCCTGATCCAAACCTATTACCTTTATGGTGCCTTTCTGGCCCCGTTCCAGCTGCATAGGGCAGGTCTACTCCCGGACCAGACTTGCCCTCACTGCTCTGATGCCGCCGCCGATTTCTACCATATGGTGTGGTCAGGCCCCGTAATCTGCCACTATTGGGCAAGCGTGACGAGGGAACTCACAGATGTGATGGATTGGGAGGTCCAGATTTTCTCATGATGCTGCTGCTGGGAGTCATGGAGGCCTCTGGGGGATCATGAGAAGACAATACATTCCTGGTAATGACCATCGTGGTACCTCTCCTTGATTACCAACATGTGCCTGATGCTATTGCTGCTCTATAATGTCTTATGTTGATGACGTACCCAGATGCAATACCTGTGTGGTATATTCCAGTGTTCTTAAACTCAAACAAATTGGTTATCATTTATGTTTACTACTCCAAGTGGCCTCTGTGGCCCTCAAACAGTAAATGAAACAAGCATTTGCAACGTAATGGGTCTCGTGTTTGCTCGAGTTAGAGCTATTAGCTTTGTAAACTCCTAACTGAACTTTTCTTGCAACATAAATTGAAAATGAAAAGTAAAACAGTTGACATGAGCAGGCCGATTCAAAGCACCACGGCTGCCATGAGCGTGAAGGAGAGACACAAAAGGAAGAAGAAGTTTGTTCGCAGTCAAACATATCGACAAATGTGCAATTATCCAGGTAACAGGGTTGATGGACAAGCCGTAACAAAACTGCCTCAAGGAGGGACAAACATGAAACATTTACCAATGATGATAAAGAATTTTTGAAAGGCTAGCCTACGAACGAGTGATGGTGATGGGTGTGAGTAGGCGTGGTTAAAAGCCCACAGAGAGATTCCAACATGCTGTATGCACACACATTTGTGCGTGGTAGCACACTTATGTGCATACGTCATGACAGCATGCTGCCATTCTGTCACAAAATGTTTACATCCTCTGCTTCCCCGTTTTTGTTTTTTGTTTTTTTTATGATGCTCAGTGAGCATTGCTAAACCCAGTGTTTGAAAAGGCTAGATCTATTGGCTTTCTAAAGCTTGTTTTCTTTGTTAATTTAATCTTAGTCTTCTAATCCATTATGATCTTCATTTCCTGCTGTGGCCTTAAAACTCTATTGCCACCACTTGGCACATTTCATAGTGCTGCTTATGAAGAGATCATCATCAATTAGCTTTGCCTGTCCCTTTATCTGGCTCTGACTCTTGAAGGATTACCACTAGTTTGCGATAAAGGCTTAACTTGGTTTCTTGGCTGTAAGCTGTAATACTACTGAAAGCCTGAACTTCTCTGCTGCGTTGTAGAGGGAGCAAGTTATTTCGTGTAAATTGGCGACAAAGTATTGTGTATTTTGCTGTTCAGAGTAATATGTTTACTAGGTGTTTTGATTGTGTATGTCGGAGAGAAGTTTTGCATTTGTTGTAAAGTACACTGGTGGCTTGATTAGCGTTATGCAGGCTTGAGAAGTGAGAAATGGGATATTTTTTGGAACCTATGCTGGTTGGCTGACCTGTCCATCACTTGGTATAAATATCTGGTTGTTGACAGAATTCTATAGTATGATGATTATGGTTATTGTATGTTGCTGGTAGTTGTAATAGTTTGTCAGTGGAACGAAATACTCAAGGTTTGTTGACAACTTGTTTGCCATGTTAGTGTTACTGGGCAAACTTGTGTCGTATTTTGTTGCATTGGTATTTATGTAGCCTTTCCCTACAGCTTGCAAGGCCTTATTCACTTGCCTGGTTGGTTGAATTGCATAATTTATAAAGCCCTTCTACCTTTTGCCAAGAGAGGCAAGCATTCTGATTTGCATCTGGGTCCTCCGTGCCATTTCAACTGCGTGATTGAAAGGGTATTTGTGATTTGAGCCATGTTGATAAATTGCATAATGTCTGATGACATAGTGGCTGTATGGTTCATTGAGTGTCGCTGTGTATAAGCATGGGTTTTGTATGATATTGAGAATATTCTCAGCCATGTGTCTTTTGTGGTGCTCAATATCATACACCGAAACTGCAATCAATGTGCATCGGTGGGATTTTTATACGGTGTGTGGCATTTACCCAGTGGTATTAGATTAGGAACGGTTACAAAGTTAAGGACCTTTATATGGAGTCTACCCAGGAGCGAAAGGTGACCAGCAGAAGAATAACCTACTGGAGGCAGTATTAAACCTCCAAGGAGCATTATATTTTTTGAGTGTGTGGTGTTCTTATGGATACTTCTGCATGCAGTTTCCTCACCTTTGAATATCTCCATGTGCCATACTAGATCAGGAAACTTTTCCATAGCTCTCCATTGTTGGGGATGGCTCCATCAGTGAGGCATTGAAGTCATTGGAGCCACCAAGTACCCATGCTGGCGACCATTGTCAATTCCCTTTTGTCCCTTTCCGTTCATCTCCGATCTGGAGACTATTTCCTTTATGAGCATTTCGATAGAGGGTTTTTCCCACCCCAAAAAAACATTTCAGCAAGTACGGGTTCACGTACTGTCATTATTGTGATAGGCACATGTCAGTTACTGAACTGTACGGGGTCTGCTTGTGGTGCCTGGGGTTGTGGCACATCTCGGCTCATTTGAGCTGTGGCACAGCATGAACTTCAAGGCCATTAAGGAATGCAAGACCAAGCTTTACAAGGCACGCAAAGAGTGTCTTGCTCCACGCTGATTACATTCAAAGTCAAGATCTCCATCCAGATGCTCTCTTTCCCTGAATTCCTCTCACGAAAAGAAGGGAGAACACAAAAAGAGGGAACATTGAGACCTTTGGGTTGTAGCAATCTAAACCTCACCTGGCTTTCGCTGCGGTCTGCTGTCACCTTCTGAGCTGCAATTGGTGGGGAGCTCTCCTTCTGAGGAGACTCTACCAGTGCCACTGGCTACAACATCGGCTCCATGGTTCTTACCAGTTCCTCAGCAGCTGCCTTACCCACTGTCCCTTGACTTGCAGGACTTATAGTCCCATATACCGATTCTGCAGTTGCATAGGAGCGACCTGCTTTTTCATGTTGGGATCCAATCAATACCAATTCCAGCCCTCCTGTTTGGTCAGATCTCAGAATCTTTGGTCTTTGTGATGGTAGGGGTAGAAGCTCCTCTCCGGAGGTCAGGAATACCCATATCTGCTGTATTTGGATGACTGGTTGCCCAAAGCTGGCTCGCTGCAGATGGTGGTGCATTACCTGCAGGTAACAGCATTGCTGATATTAGACTTGGATTTTTCCATCTTTACGATCAAATCTCACCTAGAGCCCTCTAAAAACCTTCTGTTCGTGGAGGCAGTACTGGACACAGCATCTATAAGACTTTCCTCCTCTTCAGAGGACCCGGGACATTAGAGATATGATTCCAGTGTCTCTGAAGGGAGCATGGATTTCTGACATGTTTGTTTGCCTGCATGGTCTGCTGGCTTCCTCCATCCTCCTGGTTGCATATAGTCACTGGCACATGGGAGCTCTCCAGTGGTGCCTCCGCAGGCAGTGGCTTAAGCTTGGCGAAGAGCTGCCGATCACAATTGTAATCTCCCAGGACACTTTGGGGGATCTAGCTTAGTGATCAGTCGAGGAGCACCTGTTTTAAGGGATGTCCTTCTACCACCCACCAGCCATGACTTCCACGGTGATGGGAGCATCCACCCTCATTTGGGGTGCTCACCTGGAGATCAGGTGCCTCCAGTCTTCAGATGAGCAGGTATTGTGCATCAGCCTGCTCAAAACGGGGGCCATTCGGCTGGTGCTTAAAGTCTGCTTTGACTCCCTTCGCAGTCGGTCTGTCCAGATCTCGACAGTGTGACAGGAGTGTGGTACATCAGTAAGGAAGGAGAAATGTGTTCTTAACTTCTGTCGAGACGCATTGAGAATCTGGGGTTTGGCACACCAGCATCGGATCTGGCTAGCTGTCAACCACCTAGTTGGCACTCTGAACATAAGGAATAACAGCCCCATATGGTGCCATCTTTCTGACAAAAGTTGGTGTAGCACATATTTTCCCTGTGTGGAACCCTTCAGGTGGCTTTTTGCTACTCACAGCAATGCCCATTGTCTGTAGTTCTGTGCTCGCAAGTTTTCTCTTCAGGGAGCCTTGGGGTGTTTTGAATGAGGTGGAAATTTCAAGTTCATTATGCATATATTCCCATTCCCTTATTTTTTTTATTAGTTCTGAGGAAGATGCACTTGGACTTGGGCACGAGTCCTCATCACAGCGTGCTGCCTGATACGGGTGTGGTATGCAGAATTTCTGTGCCTCGCCCACGGACCCCCCCCTCCTTCCTCTCACTGTGGAACTCATTGCACAGTTGGTGTAACAGATACTGCACCCCAACCTCCCAAGCTTTCACTTGCATGCCTGGAAATTGAGCAGGGCATGTAAGTTCATTCCAGTTGCCTCTGGAGATTATCAACATAATGTCAGTTCATCCCTGCAACACA
Source organism: Pleurodeles waltl (assembly GCF_031143425.1). Classification (NCBI taxonomy): domain Eukaryota; kingdom Metazoa; phylum Chordata; class Amphibia; order Caudata; family Salamandridae; genus Pleurodeles; species Pleurodeles waltl. The sequence goes on from NC_090440.1 coordinate 626,647,818, forward strand.
GTGGTTTACTCTGGAACAGATTTGTCACTTGATGTGCAGAGCACAGTGTGGATCTCTTGAAGGCTGTCATGTCAAATGTCCTTTGCCTTACTCTCTTGGTAGCCTAACATTGCTGCACAGTGGGCACCGGGAGGGCATTCAGTGCCACCTAGTCAGCATTTCCCTGCTTTCCCAACCGGCCTTTCCTGTTGAACTCCCTTATCATGATAAGGCTTTTGAAGGGACTAACGAACATGTTTCCACCAAGTCCTTTTGTCATTCCCCAGTGGGACTTAAACCTTGTTTGACGTTCTCGATGGGTGCTCATTTTGAACACCTCAACAGTTCCCGGTTGTAATTACTGACAAATGTTTCTTGAGGGCACTGCTTCATTGAGGCACATTAGTGAGTTGCAAGCACTGAGCATCTATTCACTGGGCACATGCTTCTTCGGATAAAGTGGTCCTCAGAATCAAAAGCGGCTTTCCTTCACAAGTTGTTGACCCCTGTCCCATCTCAGTGAATCGGTTACCATTTCTACTTTCTACCCTCTTCCTCAACCCAAAAAGGAAGAGAGATTACACTGGTTGGGTCCCACAAGTGTGGACATTGAGGACAACACTTAGGGGTCAGAACATACTTCCACAGGGGTCAGCAGAAGAGGCCAGATCAGATCCAGCCAGGTCTGGTCAGCTGCGAAGCAGAAAAGGCCTCAAACTCAAACTTTTTGTATCCCTGTAGTTCACACTGGGGTTCAGACAACTAATCCTAGAGTCATTTCTGGAGTCCTGGGTTCAAGGCAAGCAGGTCTAGTTTTGTCCCAGGCGTCAGACAGCAGGGCAGACCTTCTTCTGAGTCTTCAAATGTCCAGGAGTGTTCTGATTTCATGTTCTGGGTATGCCCTTTTTGTACCCAGTGCCAGCCTTTTGGTGCAGCAAAAGCAAACAAACACAAATGATGGACAGAATGCGGAACCAATCAAACATTCACCCGCAGTTACAGATCTGGGGTTAATCCATAAAATATTTTGCTCACCATGCTCATTTTGAAAACCTCAACAGTTGCCGGTTGTAATTACTGACAAATTTTTACTTGAGGGCACTGCTTCATTGAGGCACATTAGTGAGTTGCAAGGACTGAGCACCCCAGTTTGGACCCAGCCATAGGCAAATCAGTCTTGACCCTGATCCCCATGGGAACAGTCCAGCCCGAACTGGTAGGCCAGGTCTTCCCTGGACCGGAAACATGCATTCTGGGACAGGTTTCAGGGTATCACCCTTCATCAGCCAGGCTAGCTTGAATTCAGTGGCACAGTGACCCGGGACCCATGTGTGGGCATACCTGGCGCACTTAGGGCGACAAAAGCAAACAAACACAAATGATGAACAGAATGTGGAACCAATCAAACATTCACCCCCTCCCCGCCAGTCAAAGATCTGGGTTTAATCCATCAATTCTTTTGCTCACCATGCCACCCCAGTTTGGACCCAGCCATATGCAAATCAGTCTTGACCCTGTTTCCCATGGGAACAATGCAGGCCGAACTGCCAGGCCTGGTCCTCTCTGGACCAGAAACAAGCATCCTGGGACCGGTTTCAGGGTATCACCCTTCATCAGCCAGCCTAGCTTGAATCCAGTGGCACAGTAAGGGACACCCCTTTGGCTAACTCTAAAACTGGTTCTGGGCAGTTCTTCTCTTTCACCTGACTGACCAATGAAACAAAGGGCAGGAAGGCCCAGGTGTGAGCTGCATCTGCCAGTGGTAGGTTAGGCTTCTTCTGAAGTCTTGGTACAGCCCCCAGGCTACCTTGTTAAGTGCAGTCATAGCAGGGGCACAGCTCCTCACCAGCTATTCTGTCAGGAAGACCCTCATCTCTCCTCTGCCAGTAACTTTGCCACCTGTCTAGGCGGAATATACCTCACACCACTGAGAGCCATTAACAGTCAATGACAATGGCAGAAAGGCACATGTGGCTTAGGCAGGAGAAAGCCATCTTTCTAAAAGTGGCCTTTTCATATTAATAATTTTAAATCCGACTTGACTGTTAGATTGGATTTTTAATTCCTAGTTCAGTGAGTCCTTGAATCATTTTTCTACCTAGTCCCGTTATGAATTATAAGGAGTTCTAATCGAAATTGGTGCTTTTCTATAGGAGAGCCAGGCTTGTCACACTGAATAACGACTGGAGATTTTTCACTGCCAGGACATGTAGGTCATTACCTATGTGTGTCCTTCCTTTTAAACACCATGTTCCCTGATCTGTGGGCATATAGGACCCACCCCTGGGGCTGCTCTTAAGTATTAAAAAGGAAGGTTCAGGTCTAGCAAAATATTTATTATGCCAGGTCAAAGTGGCAGTTTTAATTTGCATTACGGGCTGCCATAGCAGGCCAAAGACATGTTTTGCACTGCTATGGTAGTAGCTCAATGAGTGATGCAGCCCACTTGTAGCATCAAATTTAAGGCCATAGGTACATATAGTATGTATACTAGGAACTTATAAGTAAATTAAATGTGCCAATTAGGTGGATGCCAATTTTGCCATGTTTAAAAATTAGAGCACAAGCACTTTCCCACTGTTTCTGCAAGAGTCCAGTGCATAGACTCCAGTGGACAACAAAACCGGATTTCGCAAAATTAGGGTAGTGGTTGTTTTTTTAATTGTTTCTCCTATTCCTGCAGCCTGTTGGCTGAATTTTGGAGGATGTACTATGCCTAAAAACGTGCAACTGCCTAAATGTATTATTATTATTTTTTTAAGCAGCCCATCGCTGTTGCTAATGAGTACCAAGGCTGCCACGTATCGCTGTCACCTCATGCTTCTTTCTTCCACCATCCTACATTTCTGTCTCTGCATCCCAGTCTTGCAAGTTATTTTTCATGCATAAGGTCTTCCGTTCTTAACCTTTCGCTTCCTCCTTCCTTTGCCCTTTTTTGTCTTTCACTCTCTCTGCAGGTCACTATCTGAGGATGATAAATAAGCCCCTGCCCCAAATATAAGTAAGTGGTGGTGTCCACCACTAGCACCGAGAATGCTCCTGATGTACAGCGAGCATTTTCCATGGTCTAGCTCTGTTGCTCTCATTACAGTGGCTTAATTAGCATAATTTGTGTCATTTTGCATTACTCCTGTTATGCATGATGCCCGTAACTGCGCTGCTATTCCACAATTTTTAATTGCGTGCCAATCGTGGTAAAAAAACAAAACAATTGCTGTGTATGCGCCATTCGTGATAAAAATTTACAGTGAGCACATAGTGAGATAAATAACAGCACGTGCGCATCTGTTCATAGTGTTTTTCACATTCTTTTTTTGCATGATATGCAGCCTCGGTTCCAAATCGGACATGAGGACGCAGTCCGTGCAAAAGTAGAGCACCAAAGGCCAGTTTTCACTCATTTACATGCAGTTCTTTGTAATTTTGCTGAAATTATGCATATTCACGCAGAAGCGAATTTGAGTACCCGACCTTATACTCTTGGTTGATTGGGCTCTTCAACATCCACGGTTGTCCCACTGATGTAGGATGCCCAGACGTCCCAGATTTGCCAGCACAGTCTCGGTTTTTCACTAGCTGTCCAGGCAGATTTCGGGAAATTTAGCTCATGTCCCGGTTTTTAAAGAGTCGTCCGAAAACTGCAAGAAGTGATTTTTTTTTGTTTTCTAAAGCAGAAATACAAAGCAGGTGTTATTAGAAAGCTATTTAATTAACAGGCATTATACTGGCTTTAAAAATGGCATTTGATTTGCGTTCTGAGTGCCTCTTCTGTAATTCTGTGGTGATGCGCGCTGTCATTCTTGGCCCTCGGTTGAAGAAAACTTGTTGTTCTTCTTCTATTTTTGCAAAATGTCCCGGTTTTTGGCTTTAAAATTCTGGTCACCCTACACGGATGACATAATTTGCTCTTACATGTTTGAAATTCTGACGCGAGGAAGGGCCTGTCAGCTTCTCCTTAGTGGAGAGCAACAGAGGAAGGGGCGCTCAGATTAGCAGTCACGTTGAGCGAAATCAGATCTTGCAATTTTGAAAAGTAACTGCAATATAATATCAGAAGATAAGTCGTTGGGGGTAAAGGTTAAAGTTGACGGCAGTGAGCTGTGTAGCGCGGTCCCATGATGTCGTTTTCGGGAAGCGACCCGGTTATCCTACATTGAGATGAACAGCAGGCTTTCCAGGAAAGGGAAGTCTCCTCTGACCCCGTTTGTATTTCGAAAACAATCTTCTGATTCGAGGCAGCCGGCTCCTTCCTGCGCTCTGCGCAGCGAGCGCCTGACAACGACAGTTTCCCGCCGCATCACGTCTCCGACCGCCCGTTCTTGGGCCAAACCTGCCTATTTGGCAAAACGTTGACGAGGCGAGGACGTCAGACAAAGCAGCGCGCACTACCTTTCTGCTGATCACACCTATTTTAGGTTGTTATACTCAAGGGCTCCACCTTGGTATTTACCCTTGCTTAGAGTGGCAGTGCTAGCAAGAAAGATTGCACATGGTTGTTATGGCAAATCATGGCATGTCTTGCTGTGCTAACATAGCGCCTAATTCCGTTGTTCTAACACCAATGCACATTCGCTATCAGTGCGCCCTTATATGTGGGTCTAGGAAGCTCATCGAACTCGAGAAACAGTCTTTGGATTGTGTATTTTGTTTGTCGTTGTTGGATTGTGTGTGATCAGTTGTAACTTTTTCTGTGTGTTAAATTAGGAAATGATTTGTGATACTTGATGTGTCAGAAACGTGATTTTGTTCGTGGAAGATCGTTGTGGTGTTTTGTGTGTTGCAATGCACTTAATTATTTATTCTCCTGATTTTGTTTGGGAGGTGGGGGATTGTCAACTGCTCAGCTTGAGTGTGATGTTTTCTTTATATGCATCACCAACCAGATCAGTGTGTTATGGATTGTTGGTTTCATTACGGTGTGTTACTTGTGTAGTAGTTCCATCTGTGTGTCACCAGGATGTACGTTGTGGAGTGTTACACTGTTATGCCATACTTTGATACCTTTGTGGCGTTAGAGGCGTGTTGTGCAGATGGAGACACATTTGAATGATGTGATTTGCTTTGTCTAGTGAAGCCCGAGTATGGTTTATTCAAGTGGTTTAGTGAGGTGAAGACCGTCTATAAAGCACTGGCTGCGACGAGTCTTGGGTTCAAGTCTGCGGATCCTGCACAACTCAAAACCAATTTGGTTAACCGTGTTATCGTTCTTTATTAGCATAAATATGCATCATAGATAAATTAAAATAGCACAATAATAAATGTGCACCTATTAAAATAATCCGTAAAAGACAAACGCCACATTAATGTAAAAGAACTATTTTTACCATTGTACAAGAACACCAATTATCTTTGTAGATCAAGCCAGGTACTAAGGTAATCTCACTGAATTGTCACGTCCCTTCCTTTTAGGCCTCGATCATACAGTATTTCTTTCACCCGAGACCCAGCCAACCAGCACCTGTCCGAGTGCACCTTTGTGCGTGTGGGCGTTGAATGGCAGATGGAGCTCCCAATTGCAATACTCAGGACCCCCTTTTATCTGAGCTCACATGGAATGTTATTCTGGCCTTTTAATTGTATCTCCTATTCACATCACGTGCGCCGATGTCCACATAAGGTGGATGCAAGGGTTGTAGATAAATCACTTTGATGATCGTGAAAGACTGAGGCACAGTCTTATGTGATAAATGTGACAAGGCATAAAGCGAAGTACAAACATTTATCTGCAACACCTTGTAGTATTTCAAGATTGCCGCACCTTCAGCGCCCTTTACAGTTATGCATTTACAGTTTAGCTGAGATAGTGGCGGCTCCGTTTTGAGCAAGATTTCCGTATTGTTTGGCGATGGTGCAAGCGCTGTGAGGTAACATTTTAAACTAATGTAATATTCACTGATCTTTTTATTGCAACTTGAGGCTGCATACTGCTGACGTCAGGCGCTTACTCTTCTGTCTGAATGTTTTATTCGATACGGATTCATAGAACGGTCAGTCTTCGCATTCCTAGTAGCTCTGAAAAGAATTATGCTTCTGATCAAGTGTTTACCATTGATGCTGTAGGCATCCCAAGGCTGTTCTCCCCGTCTGCCCCCCACCCATCTTCTCCCCCTCCCGGCAGTCTACCAGGCGAGTCCCTGGAGATCAGAGCTTGTTATATGTCTCCCGGGAGTGAGTCATGCATTTGTTGTTTCCACTGTATCATGTTTCCTCCTTGGATTAGAAATATCGTCCTTGTTGCTTCATCATTTCAAAGGTCAAAGAAGTTACAACCGAACACATTAGCACCCTATGGGTTCATTCTGTTATCTTGGAGCCCTATTGTTGAAAAGGACGAAGTCATCTGGAAGGAGAACAAAGTGAATTTCCCGAATCGATACCTTGATGTCAGAATTGATCAACTGCTTGTCAGCCCTTATGCAAAGAAGTACTGAAGCCAGCCAAAAAAACATTACCATTGCCAATAGCTCTGGCTTTGGCTGCCAGCGTTTTAGCTTTGTCAGTTCTTGTGTTTTTTTTTTTTTTTTGTTTTTTTTTAATATTGTTGGGTAGGCTCCCACACCTTTGTCAATATATAAAAAATGATTAAAAATAAGCTGTCTGGTCTCAAAAAGCACATACTACAATAGTCCGTGGCACTGAAGGGTGCTAGTTTGTGTGTGAATGTGCTTCTCGTGAAAGAGCAGAATGGTCTCACTCAGTGAGATTAGCCATTGCCCTTGTGTATGGAGTAGCGGGTGGAATTAAAATGTGACTGACAACATTTCAGAGGGTTGGCTGAAAGCCCATTTAAGTATGTATAATATCTGTATATCATTTTAACAAAATCAAAACGTCTTGCTTAACACCTAACATGAAAACCAGGTCAATAAGGTAATCTGAAAACTAGGTATGGTACTAACTAAGATTGACAGTTTGGAGGCTGGGAACTTGAAGGAGATCAGGTGTACTTCGTCTTTAATATGGACAAAGTGGAATTTGCAGCGTGAAACTATTCGAGATTAATATTCTATCTGGTATCCTGCCATCTAGGTTTGGGCTCAGAAATGTCTTTAAAATTAACAGTTTTATCTTAAGACATGGATGATGACATAGTATGACCTCCACTATATTGTCTCACAATGCTAGAGTGACTAGTAGTCCTGAATTTGCCAGGACCGTACCAGTTGGTAACCATGTTACCTGACAAATTACAGTCGGATAAGCATATTTTCCCATTTTCAAAGAGGACATAAGTCATTCTGTTCCTCTCAGCCAATGCTTTTAATCCTACATCTCTGTGAAATGTCCTGTGTTTTGTTTTTCAAAATCTGAGCGCCAATATGTATAAACCATCTTCAGATTCTTTTTAGGATCGAGCGTGCAAAGCGCTCTGCTTCTGGTGTATCTCTCTATGGGCTTTGACCAATGCCGATCAGTTTGTTTGGTTTGTGGGCTTGCCTTTTAAAATTTTCTTGATTTCATTAGTGAAAGGCATGCACATGTCATGCCTTTTCTGATGGATAGAACTACTTGTGGATTCCTCACCTAATGAATTCTCCCCATGCGTAGCATTCAACGGAAACTTCTCTCTAGCTCTGCACGTCGGCGAGGCCGTCACAATTGCCCGACTCCATGTGGCTCTGCCTGACGTCATTGTGGCAATAAGAGGCCCTCGCCGGCTTGCTGACGTCAGTTCCCTTTTTTCCGTGCCTTCGATAACGGTTACTTTCTAGCTACCTGTGTCGTTCGCTCTTCGGAAGGGATACTTTGTGTTTTTGTCGGCATGTAAGCTCCGAAGAAGTCAGGTTTTAAACCCTGCAGAGAATGCGGAGGTCGGATGTCGGTGACTGACCCCCACAATGACTGCCTTTGGTGCCTGAGTTCGGATCATGACGTCCAGGAATGTGGTTCATGCCAAAAGATTAATCCAAAGGCCTTGAAGGAATGTGAGGCTAAGTTGTTCTTAGCCAAGTCGAAGAAAGAGAGAAAGCGGCACCATGGATCGTCTTCGGGCAAGTCGAGTCACAAGAAACTGCGTCATCGTGACTCCAGGCGTCGGTCCAGAAGTCGGTCGGAGTCGAGGTCTCCGTCGACTCGACGCCGTAAGTCTCTTGGAAGTCAGCCCGATAGTGTCTCCACAACCAGTGACTCCGCAGACGTCCCCGGCACCGTCGGTCTTTGAGGTTGTGGAGCCTCAAAGTCAACAGGCATCTCCTGTGCCTCCAGGCGCGCAGGAGTCCAGTCTGGCTCCTCAGTGCTATCCTTCATTCCCGTCTCTGGGTACGGATCCGGCGGCATTTCTAAATGCCATGTTTGCCATATTCCAAAATATGGCTCCTGGAGGTGGTGCGCCGGCTGGCCCCACTGGTCCCCTGGCATTCAACCTAGGCGTTCCGGCTCCGTACAGCCCGACGCCGTTTATGCCGTTCTGTCCGGGAGGAGATTCTAACCAGGACACGGCGGCGCAGCTGTCGACTTCGAGAGAGAGAGACCTTCGACGCCGTTGTCTGATGAGATGGAGCCTCGAAGCCGGATGGCGTTGACGGGTGCAGAGCCTTTATCCATGGCGCCGATGGATCCATCTGCGGCGTCGGGAGGATCCGGAGATTCTGTCATGACGCCTTCTCGGTGCCATTCACCGACATCATTGCACTCCATGTTGACGCCAGGGTTGGAGGCCAAATTGAGATCCAGAAGGAAGGCCCCAAGGTTGCTGGAGGAGAGGGAGTACCTGCAGCAGATTCTTGAGGAGGGGGGAGATTGCTGATCCCCAGAGTGAGTTTCCAGGATTGGATACGGCCAGTGGACTTGATATTTCACCGGAATGGGATCTGGCCTCCCCTGGGGAGTATACAGAGGAGGCAGCCACCTTTCACTCCGTCATCAAGAAGGCTGTGAATTTCCTGGAACTTCCCCTGCCTACGGCTCAGGTTAAAATCAACCTTCTGACAGAAGTACTGCACCCTGCCACAGCCATTGCGGATCCTCTTTTGCCATTCAATGAGGCTCTTATGGAGCCAATAGAAGAGGTGTGGAAGAGGCCTGTCACCTCGTTGGCTGTGAGCAGGTCAGTTTCCAGATTATATAAGTCTGCACCTGGAGACCCCGAATTTTTGTCTAAGCATCCGTCTCCTGAGAGTCTGGTTGTACAGGCATCCTGTTCTTCGCGGTCTGCTCCTGGCTCTTTTCCGGGAGTTCCATCTGACCGGGAGTCCAAGCGTATGGAACAGTCTGCCAAGAACGTTTTTTCATCGTGTAGCATGGCGTTGAAATCTGCCAATGCTACCTGCATTATTGGCAGGTACATACATGCGATAATGGCCGCAGTGAAGACAGTATTACCAGACATGCCCCAGGACTTGCATGGCCTACTTTCGGATGCCTAGGCAGCGGATACGCAAGTCATTCAGTCAGGGCTAGATACCACGTACTCTGTTGCAAGAGCCATGGGGACCTCTGTTGCCACAAGGCGCCATGCTTGGTTGCACACATCTGGTTTTTCTTCAGACGTTCAGGCCACGCTGTTGGACTTGCCTTTTGATGGGGCGAAATTGTTTGGATCTAAAGCGGACTCTGCGCTAGAGCGCTTTAAGGAGTTAAGGAGGCTGCTTCGACCCTATTTAGATCTTTTAGGCGGCTGAAAGTTTTTGGACGAGGGGCTTCCTTTCGTGGGAGATCGCAGCAGCCAGGACAGCAGTCTTCGAGCCTCCCTTATCGATCATTTAGGGGGCGGGATAGGGTCCGCACCAGAGGGGCCACCCAGCAGCAGCACCCTTCCTCTTCCTCAGGAGGGATGCAACAAGGAAAGCAGCCCTAGTCCTCTTGCCATCGTGTCCCATGCCTCTCCGGCAGGGGGGGAGGCTATCTCTTTTTCTTCCCATGTGGGAGTCCATAACATCCGATTCCTGGGTCATCAGCGTGGTGAGAAAAGGCTATGCCCTTCCCCTTCTGGAGATTCTCCCTCCCTTCCCTCCCCGTCCTTCCTTTCGTTCAGAAGATCATCTTCTGTTGCTAGAACAGGAGGTTCCGCCCCTATTTTTGAAAGGTGCAGTGGAGTTGGTTCCCGAGCAGGAAAGGGGTCAGGGATGTTATTCAAGGTACTTTCTGATCCCCAAAAAGGATGGTCGTTTGCGGCCTATCTTGGACCTGAGGATTTTGAATTGGTTCCTCAAGCAGGAGAAATTCAAAATGCTGACCCTAGCACAGGTACTTATGGCGTTGAACAAGGAGGATTGGATGGTGTCGGTCGACTTGCAGGATGCTTATTTCCATATTCCCATTCTCAAGTCACACAGGAAGTATCTCCGGTTTGTGGTGGGATCGCAACACTACAAGTTTGCGGTCCTTCCTTTTGGTCTTACTTTCGCACCTCTGGTCTTCACGAAGGTGATGTTGGTTGTTGCAGCAGAGCTCAGAAGGAAAGTGATAGCGGTATTCCCTTACCTGGACGATTGGTTGATCAAAGCCGAGTCTCCGGGGCTTGTGATGCATCATCTGCAGCTGGCAACCCAGTTGTTTTTCAGTCTGGGCTTTTCAATAAATGTGCCCAAATCTCACCTAGAGCCCTCTCAAAGCCTCATGTTCATAGGGGCAGTGCTGGACACTACATTGAATTGGTCCTTTCCTCCGCCACAGCGGATCCAGGACATTCAGGCGTTGATTCCAATGTTTCAAGAAGGAGCGGTTGTTCCAGTCCTCAAGGTCTTTCGTTTGCTCGGTTTGTTCGCTTCTTGCATTCTGTTGGTCACTCATGCATGCTGGCACATGAGGGCTCTTCTGTGGTGCCTCCAGAGGCAGTGGTAAAGATCTCCTGAGACACTGCGGCGGATCTCCGATGTTGGGCTGCGGACGGCAACCTGTCTCATGGAAAGCCGTTTTCACTGCCTCTTCCGGTGACCACAGTGATAACGGATGCCTCCACTTTGGGGTGGGGAGCGCATCTGGGGGACCTGGAGATCAATGGTCGTTGGTCTCCAGTGGAGCAGATGTTTCATATCAATCTGCTGGAACTGTGGGTGATTCGTTTGGCCCTCAAGGCCTTCCTCCCTTCCCTTCGCGGTCAGTCGGTTCAAGGTCTAACGGACAACATGACCGCAATGTGGTATATCAATAAGCAGGGAGGTGTATGGTCGTACCTTCTCTGCAGAGAGGCTCTTCGACTATGGTCCTGGGCTCGGGACCATCAGCTTTGCGTAATAGCAAACCATCTGGCCGGGGTTCAAAACGTGCATGCGGACAGTCTGTCGGCTCTTCTCAGACCATCACGAGTGGCGTCTTCATCCGGATCTGGTTCTTTTCATCTTTCGGATGTGGGGTTTTCCCCGGGAACTCGGGAGAACGTGCACTGCCCGTCGTTTTGCACCCTTCAGTATCCGATGCAAGGAGCGTTGGGGGATGCGTTTCAGATGTCCTGGTGCGGCCAGTTGCTTTACGCGTTTCCCCCCATACCCTTGATTCCTTGGGTTCTGAGGAAGATTCGCCAAGACCGGGCCCAAGTCATTCTAATAGCTCCGGATTGGCCACGAAGGGTGTGGTACGCAGACCTGCTCCAACTCTTGCTGTGCCCTCCGCTCTGTCTCCCTCTCAGGGCAGACCTCCTCTCGCAGCCGCAGGGGCGGGTTCTACACCCCCACCTCCAGAGCCTGCACCTTCATGCCTGGAGATTGAACGGGGCAACCTAAGTGCTTTTTCTCTCCCGCCAGAGGTGGTCGGCGTTCTTTTATCGGCCAGGCGACACTCCACCAAATCGGTCAATGCGAGCAGGTGGGCTAAATTCGTTCATTGGTGTGGAGAGCAACAAATTCATCCTTTAAGTGCCCATCTATCAGATATATTGCTGTTTGCTTTGTCATTGGCGCGGCAAGGTTGTGCTGTGGCCAGTGTCAAAGGCTATCTTTCGGCCCTGTCGGCCTTCTTATGTCTTCCTGATCAATCCTCTCTGTTCAAATCCCCTTTTAGTATTAAGGTTTTTGAAGGGGCTTACCAATAGGTTTCCTCCCACTCCGTTTATCATGCTCCAGAGGGACTTAAATCTGGTGTTAACTTTTTTGATGGGCTCTCCCTTTGAGCCACTTCACTCTTGCCCTTTAAGGTATTTGTTTTTAAAGACTGTGTTTCTAACAGCCATCACGTCGGCTAGACGTGTGAGTGAGCTTCAGGCGCTTTCTGTTCATCCACCTTTTTACAACCTTTCATAAAAACAAAGAGGTTTTGAGGACCAGGGCGGCTTTCCTCCGCAAGGTAGTGTCTCCGTTTCACTTGGGACAATCCATCACTCTCTCGACATTCTACCCTCCTCCCCATCCATCTAAGGAGGAGGAAAGACTCCATCGTCTGGACCCCAGGAGGGCTCTCAGTTTTTACATTGACAGGATGAGAGAGTTCCGCTTGGATGACCAACTCTTTATTGGATACGTGGGGAAGAGAAAGGGGAAGGCCGTCCACAAACGAACGCAATCCAGGTGGGTCGTTCTTTGTATTAAGATATGTTATTCATTGGCAAAGAAGTATCCTCCTGAGGGGATCAGGGCCAATTCCACCAGGGCCAAGTCGACCTCATCGGCCCTGGCCTGAGGTGTTCCGGTGGTGGACTTAGTCTTCCCCCCACACCTTTGTAAAGCATTATTGCCTGGATTCGGAGGTGCGGACGGATGGCCATTTTGCACGGTCTGTGCTGCAGGAGTTCTTGGTGTGACCGGACAGACACCCTCCTCCGAGGTGGTACTGCTTTAGGACTCTACTCATTAGGTGAGGTATCCACAGGTAGTTGTATCCATCAGAATAGCAAGTTACTTATCTTCGGTAATGCTTTTTCTGGTGGATAAACTAGCTACCTGTGGATTCCTCACAGTCCCTCCCGCCTCCCCGTTGTCTATCTGGTCATACCGAGATCTCCTTGGGTGTGCATTTGTATGTTTTATTTTTGTACATTTGTGTGTGTGTGTGTGTGTGTGTGTGTGTGTGTGTATATATATATACATATATATATAGTTGCATTTCTGTTTATTTGTAAGTTCTTAAATTTGTTCATAATGGTGTAGAACTTTTAGGAAGGAGCATTGGTATTGTTTCTGTTATTGGCGTTTGCTTTTTCTATAAAGGTTTATTGAGTATGATCATGAAGTGTTTGGATTATCAATGTTTATTCGTCTCAAAGGCACGTCAGAAATGCGTAAACTGACGTCAGCACGCCGGTGAGGGCCTCTCATTGCCACAATGACGTCAGGCGGAGCCGGGCAACTGTGACATCCTCGCCAACATGCAGAGCTAGAGAGAAGTTTCCGTCAAATGCTACACATGGGGAGAATTCATTAGGTGAGGAATCCAAAGGTAGCTAGTGTATCCACCAGAAAAAGCGTTACCGAAGGTAAGTAACTTGCTCTTCTAGTGTTTAGCCCTCCTCAAGTGCACCGGCCACCTACTGAAAACATACGAGGCTCGATGTTTTCCATACGGTTTCTGGACTACTTTTTATTTTGATTTTGTAGGCAGTGCGATCTCGCTGGGGAGTAATCTAGCTCTTTGCATGACAGCCACCCTGTTACAGGGAATAATTGCACTGTTGCTGATACGTTTCACTTCAAGCGAACTTCTATTTCCTTTTGTGTGTCTGCTTCACTCCCATGGCGGCAAGGCTCGCGTATGTGAAACTGTTTTACTTTTCAGTTTGTGGTAAGAAAAAGTCAGGTTAGGAGTTTAAAACGCTAATAGCTCTAACTCGAGAAAACACGAGACCCGTTGCATTGCAAATGCTTGTTCTCCTGCTGTTGGGTTCTAGAGCGAGTCAGCTGGGAAGCTGAAAGAAGTATTTTAAAACGCATAAGACAGAAATGGTGACTTCTCAGAAACAACATGCTCAGGGAAGTGCCACAGTGCCAAAAACGGAATGCTGAAAACTGTATTTGTATTTGCTTCCAAGGTTCACAGTAAATATTTTAACCTAAAACATAACTAAATGCCAGCCTAATCAATAAAATCTATGTATCCTTTTCTTGTCCTAGGTAGAGACATTATACACGAAAGAAAACTGGATATGCTTCAATTGATGTCAGTAAAACCCTTTAAATAAGAGGTTCTTTCTGTATTTGACCCTGGTGATGACATTGAACACAGAAGAATATACATGGCATTTTCTTCATGTTGGCGATGCATTGAGGGAGACACGCATGGGTCTTGCCTTCGAGTTTGTCTGGCAAAGCCCCCCTTCCCGAGTTTCAACTTGGCCTTGTCCAGCATCTTAATCATGTTAGCTACTTTAGAGCCTGCCACCGCGTGAATGCTTTTTATTGATCATCTTACGTGTTGATGCCTGCCCCAGTCTTTTGCTTATTACCTCCGGGTCTTCTCCCTCGCCTCCATGTTTGTACTCCTTGATTCCCGTTTGAATACCTCACCTGATCTCTTGTATACCATGACCAATCCACCTTTTGTATTTGTTACACTTTTACATAGTCGTGTTTTACTGCGACTAAATGGAAACAGCTACAGTGATATGAGCTAGAAAAGGAGCCTTAAGGAAAAAAGCTAGAGGAAACTTTTATGAAAGCCAGTGCCACTTTAAAACTAGAGTACTAGGTAAGGCTGAAAGATTAGAGGCAATTGTTACAGTAAAATCCTTGTGGATTGAGCTTCGTACAGTGTGGAGGAGTGAAAGTAAAGCTTCTCACTGAAGCAGTTTTCCCTTTTCTAAGGTTTCCCATTTAGAGTGGAAGTAAGACCCAACATCCTTAGACAGCACTTTGTTTGCAACGGCCTGTGGCTCAGATGTGCTGCGGCCTTCCCCTTCCCCAGTGCCGTAAATGCTGCCTTTGTGTGCCAAAGCCTGGGTTCTCCTGCAGTGTAAAGTTTGGTCTTTCATCAAGCCCCAGCAAAAATGTACCTGTTGCTTTGCTTTTGCGGACGAACTGGAAGGTGTGAGGAAAAACACTGAGAGACGGGGCTGTCCAGGTAATGTAGTACATGGGGAAGAGAGCAAGAAAACACATGCACTCTCATGACGTTCTAAAAAACAACGAAGTAGTTCCCTAATGTGTGTTGTGGAAGAATACAGTTAAAGAAGCTATGCTCCAGTGATAACCACAAGAAGAGGAAGGAAACCCTTTGAATATGAAGCAAGCAATAAAATTGACAAGAAAGCCAAACCATGTGCAGCAAAGGACTTACCTAAGGTTCTCATTACGAGTAGCCCAGTTCATTGTGAAATATGTGGAAACTACTATCACTGCAGATTTTGCGAGTGTGTGATAAAAAGCGGCAGGTCACACCTGATGATATTAGAGCTAAAATGCCTGGTATTTACCTTAAAATGCAGGTTTGGTGCAAGCTATTAGTGGTAAGAACGTTTTGTGTTAGTCACTTGCTCACAGGTGTGAATCGCAGCACTCCTACTTTCTACTATTTGAGATTGATTGGGTAACTAATTGCACTTACGTAACAGGTGTAAGGTGCAATAGACGTGTATCCGGTCTTTGAGTGTTGTCTAATTTACTCAAAACACAGAATGAGGCCAATAGGGCAGGACATCTTAATTCCCCGTGGCTCCAATAATGACCATCTCCTTCTGCACTATATTTTCCTTCCTATTTTCCTTGTACCTTCCACGTTAAGGAGCTCCACCTTCACCCCACACACAAATACCCTGTTTCCACATACAGTCTATCCTTTTACATCATTATTTGCTCTCAGTCCTCCAGACACCTGCTCAGACATGCAGGGAATGGCGACACATAGAATATTAAACTAAGCCTCCTCCTACATAATGTGCACAAAAGTGATTGCTCTCCGACTCGTTTCTCGCCATTGATCATGTGTGCCTCAAACAGAAAGCTTATCTTAAATTAAAATGAGATAAACGAGGGTGTATCAACCCATGACCAACAGTCCATACTCTGAAATATCATGAATGGTTATTTGTTACAAATTAAGGCATCTATGAATATTTATAAATGTTTAGCGTTCACTATAAGGGAATCTATATATATTTATAAATGCATTTAGGTCTTTATATTCTTATAACGTTAAATGCTTTCAATAAGAGCGGAGAGTATTGGCGCTTTCTTTTGTACATTGCTATTTTCCATTCCAATCACTAATAAATTCATAAATATATATGAATTTTCTTTTTAAGGCTATTCATTTCAGTCAATGTCTTCTGCAATAAAACTTATAATAATAAAAAAAAAAAATCCTTTTAATTTCGTAGTAAATCAGATAATGGGATAACCCTGATTTTCACTTACATCGATTTGTCAACCTGCTAGTGCAGAAGTCGTTGCACGTCGAGGATGATGAGGGAGGGTAGCTGCTGCTTATGCAGCATTGGTGGTCCAGGTCTGCAGGTGGTAGAAACCCCGCGTCACTCTCAGCAGGGTGGAACTGGGGCCCATCTCACTGTTTAACAAGCCTCATACACCTTGGTGGTGTTTATTTTGTAGTTGTGCGTTATGAAAATCTATATTGCATTTTAGTCATTTTTGTACACTAAAATATCCCAAAGACCAATAAAAAAAATATATCACCAACCATTGAAACCAGCCACCTCATGCCATCAGGTTATACACAAACTCACACCAAAGCCAAGAGATGACCTAGCCTCCTACACACTTCATTGTCTGGTCTACATTTCCTTCTTTTCCATCCTCCCTGCTTTGTAAAATGTTGCACAGGGCACGGCTTTGAATCTGGATGCAGTGTTTTTAATGATAATACTGCTCAGCTCAGTGGCATTCATTTTGTAAGCAACTGAAGACCAATGTGGCTGGAAAGTGCCCCATTATTTTAGCAATTATTTCCTCACCTTTTGGGGGGGATTTAGGGGGAGAGCTAAATCACTTCCTCGTGTGCCCCACCGGCTAACCAAAATATTCCAACTTCGTAGCCGACCTTAAAAAGGTTGGATACCTTTGGGGTAAGATGTCCGATATCCCCTGAAGTTAATCTTTTATTTTTGTTTGTTTGTGTTATAAGTGGGTCTAAACTGGTCAACCCCTTGTCCACAGAAGTTTGAGAAGTACATTAAAGAGAGCAAAATTAATCATCAAACACGTTTGACAAAATAGAGCGCACTGTTCGAATACAACTAGGTGTTTGATTCTTGAAGGCTTCCTGACATTTCAAGCTCCCAATCCAGGGGCTTCCGAGCAGTCATGGGGTGTGGGATTGTACATAGGTAGTGCTTTTTGTAACACCTTGAAAAATGTAATGTTGAACAGTGTTGAGCTTAGACATAGCGTTGTTTCATTTCGGCAGTGTTTTGGCAGCTGTCCCAAGCCTTGCCTTGCTTGTCTTCACTACCTTAGCCCGAGTGCTTGATGTTTTTACATACTTATGTTATTTTTTCATCTTGGACCTAATGGCTGTGATAATATTTAATGTAGTGATTTTTATTTGTGGGCATTGCTTTGGATCGCTTCTGGTGAGGTGTACTATAATTTCAACTCTGATTTCTGGTTATTTTAATGTATTTAAGTCTTTCTGTATGTTAGTGTCTACACATTTTGTAAAAGCTCTGTGAATCCATTTTTGTGGCTTATGTATATCTTATAAATAAAATAAGCACACCAAACAAACTGTTATTATCACCCGCAGTTTTATCATAAAGAGTTTCAACAAAAGGAAAAATGGCAACAGTTATGCATTGTTTTTGTAGACCATTCATTTTCAAAATGATGTCTTTAATCAATCTAGTATTAAGTCTCTCAACATCTGGTCAACTCTCGTAGTAGATGGGAATAAAATATCTTTGTTATATTATGGTAGAATCTGCTACATATTCAAAGCGCTTCAATCATACTATTTACATGCTTGCACTCTAGGTCCTGGTAGTCTCTTGTTGCTTCTTTTGCCTCTGAGAACAGAATATTCCCAACCTTCTCTCATATATCCGCTATCATGTAAGTTATAACCTTAATTTCTTTTATACTACAAACGAAACGGAGTTCCTTAAACTGAATCTCTCCAGCTGACCAGTGTTCATTTAGTCTTTTCACGGGTTAGGTTGAGACCAGGCCCTGTGTGTCTAACCATTGCAGCGTGATGCCACAGTGCACAACCGTCGATGAGCATTTAGTAACGTCCACAGAGTTTGGACTGGATGCAGGGCCTTCAAGGTTCAAGTTGACGTTTTAGAATTCACAACTTGTTGACAAGCGCCATAAATGAGACCACTTTTGATTTTCCTAGACTGCTAATTTGTGGCTCTTCACAAGATGGTACCTTCTAGTTATGGTAGCTGGGCGTTTTGACACACAGGCTCATGGAACCTTGCAGATGACCAGCATGTTATCAAATAAAGTAGGCTGTGGACAAGTGCCACCCAAGAACCTCTTTCACACTGTAACCGGCTTCTTCTTCACTCACTGCTCACTAGGACACAAGGCGGTGGATGGCTTGGGGATTTCTGTTGCTTTGATTTCAGCAGTATAATCAGAAAGACAGTGTCTGCCTGTGGGAAGTCACTGAACTAATAAGTTAGCGTCTGATTAAGACTCCATGCCTTGGGACCCCATTTGTGCTGGCAGAGGAAGGTCTACTTCTCCCACCCCTACACACCCTTCTAGATTTATTGGTCACTGGCCTACCGATTCCAACACCTTAACCTCACAGGAAAGCTGTAACTGTGGCATTCAGGCCTTTGAACAGAATCGGATATCCTGCATCTAGCATGTTAAAATTGCACTGGCTAATTTAAACACACATTGACCAAGACAATAGACTTGGCTTGCATTTTGGGCCTTAGCTAAACCATTGAAAAAAGTGGTTGTTTTTTCTGTACGGTGCTTCAGTAATTTAGTAGTTGATAATATAGAATATTTTTGAGATGTGAAATAGCCCCTTTTGCATTTACAATACCAGCCCTCCATAGGAAGGGAAATTGCCAAGTATGAGGGTAATGCTCCTCTGGGCAGAGCCAAACCTAGATTTATGTATATTGTAAAGAATGGGTAACAATACGTCTTGCAGACCTCTGTGCTGTGAAGCCCAACATAAGAACACATCAGGTTGGTGTGAGTTCTACTGGGTGCTGCTCCCACATTTTCCACCATTACATCAGTTTCCTCCATATCTCTTTGCAGACAGAGTAGGAGGGAAGCATACCTCATGCTGCCGCCTTTTTTCTCCATGATCTGGTTTCAGCGGGGCCTGTTGGGAGGCTGTGTTGTTTAGTTGTACACCTTGTCTCATAATCTGGAACTGTGGCAGTGACACAGAGAGCAGTACAAAGCTCACCTTCCAGAACCCTCATTCAGTCTGTAAGTATCAGGTAATCGCAGAAGAACATTATTTTGCTTTCATGTAAATGTTGGTGATTGTGTTTTACTTGTTTCTGTGTTCAGTATTTAGTCTTTAAGTTGCTAAGAACCACCCTTCATAGACCATGGGATTTATGTAGTGCCTAATTTTGGAACACTAAGGAGAAGGCAGCCACAGTTATGATGGGTTCAGACTAGAACCCATTGAAACATATATGCTGAATATGTTAAGGCTGTGATCTGAAGAGGAAGACTAAACGTAGTCTTTAAAAGTGGATGGAGCACGTCACGCTAGCGTATCACAACCCAAATCAGTCTCTGTGATTTTGTATCCAGAGCTGAAGTGGTCTGATGTCATGACGCCACAGAAATGCAGCCAACTACATATAACAGTGTGTATCCTGACCTGAGCATTTACTCATAATTGTATGTTATTACTACAATGACGGAATGTTGGTGAGATTCCCACTGATGACTTTGAGTGCAGAAACAATAGATTACATTGGACACTCAGAAATAGGAAATACAAAGCAATGGGAAATTCCAAAGAGCCTTTGCCTTTAAGACTCCAGAGAGGACTCTCGATTCTCACGTAACCAAGATACAGCAGAGCAAGGAGTATTATCCACTGCAGGACCCAACCGGCACTCGGAATCCTAAGAGCATGAGAGGCTGAACATCCAACCAAAATAAGATCAGTGCAGGAGCTACGTCTGGCATGCACATTTGTTCTTGTAGAATGTAAACCATTTCAGGACTATGTAAGAGTGGTTCCATTGGATGCTGGACAATTAATCCACCACAAAGATTAGAGTTTGTTGCTTTTTTACCTTTCCATCAGATAGTCAGTAAGACTTTAGTGAAATCCTGATCTATTGTGTTGAGTTCTTCTTCCTCCAAGCACATGCTTCCATAGCCCCTTGGAGTGGAGCCCGCGACTGCTGGGTAAATGCACAATCTCTCAAGCTCGACTGAGCTATGGGTATCCTGGAGCCTCCGTAGCGTTTGTTTTGCATTGGCCACACAGGAACCTTGCGGCTTGCCGTGCTTCCCGCGCTCTTTGATGCTGGGCTCCTGGCACGAGGGATGGCGCTTACATATGGAGTGCTCACCCATCAACGAGGAAACTTACATTGATGTGGCAGCCGCTGTGTTGTTAGTGTGTCTGTGGGTGGACGATCCTGAAATAGCTGGAGATGTCCTGGAACCTTCCGTAGGAAAGCTGCTGGTTCCAAGCCCCTCTTGCCTCGGATGAAGTAAGAGAAGAAGAAGGACATCATATTAACCACGTCCTGCAAAGCATAGTGGCATTACCCCTCATGGGCACCTCCTCGTCCCAGTCCAAACAAATGAGGCTTGCCCTCCACCCCACAGTATTCCCACTAAAAGACCTGCTTTTATTTTTATTATATATTTATATATATATATATATATATTTTTTTTTTAAACCAATCCTCCCGAGCCTCAACCCTCCCCACGTCCTGTTTTGTGTCCTGTCCCGAGCGGGTTTGCTGTTGGTCCTTTACATCGCTCTTCGATCTACGCTGCTAAACCGTGAGTAAATTTCCCTTGGGATCTTAAGTTTGCAATGTGGTTTATCTGTTGTTCGTGCTGCGGGGGCGTCCGGTGATTTTGTTGTCTCGTTCCGGCGTGCGCCATGTTTATGTGCGGAGCTGGGACAGGGTGCTCTGTTGGCATCGTGAGCGCAGCAGCGGTTTTGGGGGCCGTTTGGAGGCTTCCTGTTTTCACGTTTTGCCTAACGTTTGGTGCATTTTTATGTGGCATTCGGTCTCGCGAGGCGAGATTTCGAAGCCATGGTGCCTTAATTAAATGGAAGTTCGGGCGCCGCTGTAGCCCGTCATGTTGGTTCCGTGTTGCTGTTCTCGCCTTCCTGCTGTCATGGCTGAGCAAGTTGATGGGCGTCTCCCTTCCCTGGTTTCTGTGCCTGACAACGCTGAGGAGGTCCTGCATATTTCTAGGGATGATTTACAGTCCTTGGTGAAAGAGGCTGTTGATGCTGCTTTATTGGAGAATGGCCTCCCTGCTAAGCGCTAAAGAATGAATGATGAGCCTGTTGAGCAGGAGGACTATAAAGGTCTTTATATCCAGTCTGATTAACTTAAGGAGGTTTTGTTGATGTTCGTGCTCAGTTGGAGTTTTCTGCTCAACAAGTGGCTGAGGTGGACTTTGTGTCACAATACAATACGTCTCCTTCTGACCGTTTGCCCTTGCATGAGGTTATTCACAATCTCCTGCTTAAGCAGTGGAGTGACATTGACTAGTCGGCTATCCCTTGTTTTCTACATAAGCGGTATCTGCTGGAGGGCTTTGAGGATAAGTTCCCTCAGCTCCCTAAAGTTAATATGATGTTTGGCTTCCATGTCCTCTTCTTCCGCATTGGCTTCTGAAGATGCTGTCTTCTCTGAGGCGAAGGATAATAAGGTGGAGTCTGCCTTGAAGCATGCTTATGCTGCCCCTAATTATTGAATCCGCGCCACTGCATATGCTACGTATGCTACGCAGGCCCTTTTGAGGGACTTCAATGCCTTATTTGATTGTCTACAGGCTCATGATGATCCTTCGGACTTGTTGGCCAATATGGAACTTTTGTCTCAGTTTTTGTCTGGCGCTACATTTGACAGTCTTTGAGCCTCCACTGCTGCAGCAGGGACTTCGATTGCAGGTCAGGGCTCCTTGGGGTTGAAATCCTGGCAGTTGGAATCGGGCCAGAGTTCCATCATTTGTAAACTGCGTTTTTTGGGTTAGAAGCTGTTTGGTCCTGAACTCAATGACATGGTGGAGAAGGCTGCTGAGGAGAAGAAGATTATTTGTCCTTTTAAGCAAGGCACGGATAAAAGGCAAGTTTTTTTTTTAGACGTGGTGCATTTCAGTCCACGGAGCGTCGTCCCCTTTGTGGAAGGGCCTGGGTTGGGGGGACGCCTTCTACAATAATTCCCAGTCCTCTTCCTCTGGTGCCTCTTCTGGCCAGCAGCACAAGTAGCTATTTGGCAGTGGGGGGGGGGTCGCCTTAGGGCTTTTCCTCATTGGAAGCAACTCATCTCCCATGCCTGGGTTCTTTCCGTGGTGGAACTTGGTCATTAGATGCGGTTCAGAGATGTCGTTCCACCTCCTCGGTTCCTTGTACTCCTCCAAAATCTCACAAGCTGTGTCAGTCTCCAGGTGGGTATCCAGTTGCTGTTGTTGAAGCAGGCAATTGTTCCGGTTCCAGAGTTGCAGAAGGGTTTGGGATTTTACTCAACTCTGTTTTTGGTCCCAAAGCTAGACGGTTCCTTTCGGCCCATCCTCAACCTCCGGGCCCTGAACAAGTTTCTGCTTGTAGAACATATCATGATGGTGTCCCTTCCTTCAAACATTCTTCTTCTTCCTAAAGGGGATTTCTTGGCCATGCTGGATCTTCAGGATGCTTACTTTCACATCCTGGTCCATGTGGAGAGTCAGCCATTCCTGAGGTGCGCGGTCTTTGACCAACACTTTCAGGTTCAGGTCCTCCCTTTCGGCTTGGCCACTTCGCCCAGAGTGTTCACGAAGGTATTGGCCCCTTTTGTGGCTTTCTTGTATTTACAGGGTATTGTCATTTATCCTTATTTGGACGATTGGTTGCTTTCTGCTTCCTCTCTTTTCAAGGCTCAGAGGCATGTGGAATTGGTGCTCAACGCCCTGCACGACTTCGGTTTCCTGGTGAATCTTCCAAAGTCTCACCTTGTTCCTTCCTAATTGCAGATGTTCATCGGCGCTCGTTTGGATACTTGCCTGGGTGCTGCCTTTCTGCCGGACGACCGGATTCTTTCTCTTCAATTGGCAGTGTGCAACTTGTTGACTCGTTCTCACAGCTCTGCAATGTGCTAGTTTAGGTTTCAAGGCCTGTTGGCGGCCTCCACTGCTGTGGTCTTCTGGGCGTGGTTTAATTTGAAGCCAATTATGAATCACATCCTTGCTCACTGGGATCCTCGCTCCAAAGACTACAAGGTTCTGATTCCTCTTTCAGATCCGGTGAAGGCTGTATACATCAGGGGGGAGTTGAACTATTGGGCGGACAGTCTCAGTTGGAACCTTCCGTCCTCTGTAATGTTTCACCTGACTCGGCTTTTTTTCCGCTTGATTTGCCGGAGGTTCAGGGTTCCTCGGCTGGATCTTTTTGCATCCCGCACAATGCCCATTGCCCTCAGTTTTGCATGGAGCTTCCTTCTCCTCTGGCGGTAGATGCTCTGTCCGTCCCTTGGCCACCGGGGCTTCTTTATGCCTTTCCTCCGATTCCTCTTGTGGCCCGGGTTCTGCAGAAGATCCTGAGGGAACATTCTCAGGTGATTCTCATTGCTCCTTACTTGCCCCGCCGTCACTGGTTTCCTCTCCTGCTTTCTCTGGCATGGGGGCACATTCTCATTCTACCTCACAGGCCTTCTCCCCTTCATATCCTTCCCTGTTGGGCTGGTTGGCTTCCCGGTTACGACTGATGGCCTGGCTTTTGAACAGGTAGGTTTTGTTCAGTTGGGCTGTTCTTCTCAGGTGGCTTTCGACATTGTCTTCCAGGAAGCAGTCTACTGTGAAGTCTTATAATAAACATTGGAGGTCTTTTACCTCCTGTTGCAGTCCTCATCCTGTGGACCCTGCTTTGATTGCTCCTTTTCAGATCCTGGACTTTTTGAGGTATGGGTTGTTGAAGGGGTTGTCCCCCAGCACTCTTTCGGCCCAGTGGGCTGCTATCCGTGCTTGTTGCTCTTTTTCTGGGGATTTGTCCTCCTTGTCTCCCCTGGTGTCGCGCTTGCTGCTTAGTTTGATTGCATGGCCCTCCTGTCCGTCAGTTGATTCCTTCATGGGATTTGGCCTTTGTCCCGAGGGGTCTGCTGGGTGCTCCTTTTGAGCCTTTGTAAGAGGCTGATTTGCTTTGGCTGTCTGCTAAGGTGGTTTTCCTGGTGTCCATTACTTCGGCCAGACGTTTGGGTGCTCTCATGGCTGTTATTCCCCACCTCAAAATTTTCCCGGATCAGGTTGTGCTCCGGGTGGATCCTAGGTTTATTCCTAAAATGTCTTCATCTTTTCATTTTTCTCAGGAGGTGCCTGTGTTTTCTGATTCCTCTACGTCCTTTCCCTCCTCGTTGGATGCCAGAAGGGCTCCTCTGATTTACTTGGATCGTACTAAGCATTTTAGTTTGTCTCAGTCCCTGTTTGTGGCTTGTGGTTCAGTCTCCAAGGTTTCCACCCAGACTCTTGAGTCGATGGGTCAGGCTGGCTATTGCCCGTGCTTATGTTGCAGTTGGGGAATCTCTTCCTGATGGTATCCAAGGGAGGTCCACTTGGGCTGTTTCCACTTCCTGGTCGGAGGCTGGAGGGGGTTCCCCTTTTAGAGATTTGCAGGGCTGCCACTTGGTCGTCTCCTCTTACGTTCCTCACTTGTTATTGTCTTTCTGTGTGTGACGATTTTGGGTCGGCAGGTTTGTCTACTGCTGCTAAGTGATTGTTTTGTTCATTAAACATGTTTGCTGGTGTCAGTTAATTGCATCTTTGTTTTCTTTCTGCTTGAATATTTCCTCATTTGTTTGGACTGGGACGAGAAGGACCCCATGAGGGGTAATGTCCCGTTACTTACCGGTAATATTCATTACCCCGATTAGGGGTCCGCCTCGTCCCAGTCTGCTTCCCTCCCCCCCTCCCTGTTGAACCTTGTCTGGCTCTGCTTGGTAACATACAGGACGAGGCAGGAGGGAGGAGCCGTTTAATAAAAATAAAAGAAGGACTTTTAGTGGGAATAGTGTTGAGTGGCCTCATTTGTTTGGACTGGGATGAGGAGGACCCCTCATCGGGGTAATGAATATTACCGGTAAGTAACAGAACATTCATCCTTGTCCATCGCTCTTAGACAGGTTTCCTTTCATTTTAATATTGTATGCACAAAGACGAGCTGGATCTTTCAGTATCTATCTACGCATACTATATTTTAAACAACATATTCCCCTGTAATGAAGACCTTAAGATGGCACTTGTGTAACGGTTTCGCTTTGCAGTCCGAGAATGTAAAGTGAATTATGTGAGGATCTTTTTGGGATGCAGTCAGCGTGAAAGGCAAGGCTGTAGCATTTCACACAACGAAACGTATATACCTGTTAAAAAAAAAACTCGTTGCATTCATCAGGAAATTAAAAATGACGCACATTTTTTGTAACTCTGCAGTATGAAAGAAACAAAGATTTTAATAGGATCAGAGCAAATCAAGAAACTTAACTTGGTGGCGCACAAATAATAAGCATTCACTGAACCACTTTTGCCACAAATTATTTGTGTGCAATACTGTATATTTGTATCTACAAAACTGGATGTCTGTGCGAACTTCGTTGCCATTGAAATGGAAAACGTGCTGTCTGTAAATGGCAGTGCGCTACTACTTGATGTTTTAGTTACATATACAAATAAATCACCCGCCTAATGGGCATTAAATCGAGCTGGGTGGCAAAAGTTTGTTGCACTGAAAAGTTGGTCGTGGTTCTACAATGTTCTAGAAACACTGCTGTAGAGTAATGTTTTGGAGCTACAACAGCTGAAGACGGGCTTGCAGCCCAGTGATATAAAAAGTGTCTTGTGCTGGCAAACAAAGAAGTGTTTCACATAAGGGAAGAGCAGTATGGTAATGGGGACTATAGAAAACAGTAGGGAACAGCAATGTGAAGAAGAGCACACTGTAGGCAAAAGCAGCATGGCAACTCTTTTATAAGAGTGCTGGTATTATGGTTGTAGGTAATCAATAACCACTGCATTAAACACTGATCTTGGGTTCTGGAATCAAATGCTACCCGTAGGTAAAGCGTTTGAATGCAACGGATAGTAAGGGAATGGATAACAGTACATGTTATGCATGGTTTTATGCCAACTGGCTAACCCACACTTCACTTTTGGATCTGGCGTTAGGCAAGACCATTTGGTTTCACCAAAATGATATACATATTATGCACACACGGAGGGGCTTTCAGCCAGACCTCTTTATTCATTGGTCTGCTATTAAGTTCACATCTTTCTTCCGCCCACAACAACATACAGTATGGGGCAGCGGTTCAGCCATCTTCAACCATAAGGTAAGTTCACTGTGAGTTATGTCATATACCCTTTCACAAGGAGCACCTCCACAATTAAAGTAATTCCTTTAAGTGCCAGGAGCTATGATGGCATTGTGTGGTTTTTGATACCCAGAAAATTATTTTGCTTTTAGCCAATTCTTTTTTTATGTTTTTGATTGGCGTGGGTCCGGCAGCTTCACCAACAATACAGTTTGGAAATACCATGACAGAACAAGTTTTGACAAAGCCAAAAGGCTGCCGACCAACATCAAGCTTATTGACTTTACCAGTGCTTGTTTACTTTGTCCACAGAAGATCACCTCTATGTACTACTTTGAGACCTTGATGAAAGTGACCTCCTTCCTTCCCACTGCAATACCTGTTTCTCAGGCCTTGTTCAATGACCTGTATGACAAGTCAGACCTTAAATTGTACTCCCCAGCTCCATAGTATGAAGTGGTACTCCCTAAACCACTTACCTGTATTCCTGAGTGGTGGCCGCGTACCTGTGGATGTTTTGGGAAGTAACTTCCCCCTTCTTGGACGAGGCACCCAGGTCTGATGTCTACTGGCCAGGGTAAATTAAATCCAGAGACGTCTGGTAAGAGGAACCCTTTTCATGATTGCTAGTATGAAATTCTATTTGCTGAGAAAATGAAAATGATGTGATTTAATGACTTTGTTTGGGTTAATATGTAAACTGTATTCTTGGCATTGGGTTGTAGATCCGTGTTACATCCCTCTTTGCTGTGTGTCATAAACGTTTGCTAAACTAGCCCACGGCTGCCAAAGCAAACAGTGGTGGCAAGCACTATTTAAATACAATTAGAATCTTAGCTGCAAGTAGCAAATTGTCTGAGTCATGGCTTATAATTGGAGATCAAAACGAAATGGCAAGAAAAATAATTTTATGTCGTCGAAGAAACCTGTCTTCGCTCTTTCCTTGCATTCAGCTCAGATGAGCTAAACCACGAGGACTCACTCAGGGGGGGCATCTACTTTCTCTCCCAGTGCACTCTGGAGCCATTCCTTTCCCAAATTGTCTTGCTCGAAACAATCTTATTTGTGTGTTTGATAGAATGATACATGTGTTAAGTCAGCTGGATTTCTAAAATAGATCACACAAACGTGAATCCACAGATCTGCATTTCTGAGAAGCCCCTCCTTTGTGTCCACGTAAGAATTGGTGGCATTGGGCTGACAGTTACGGTTTGACCAAATTTCTGACTGGTTTCTCATCGCCTTACCTCATTTAACCTCTGACAGTTGCAGACAGGTGGCATTATCAGTTACAAAGAGGACTATTGATCAGATGTGCAGGCTGTACTGTATTTTCAAAAATGGAATAGCTCTTCCGTGTATACCCTTTAAAGAACGCCACGGGTGCCAAATTCTTCCAGATATTTTGAAACAAAGAAGGTTTCATAGGCTGGATAGCTAGTTTTTCCAGGTAAGTAATTTTTCCCTTTCTCAGCCAGAGTTCAGAGTCCATGTCGCTTCCATTCTGTCACTGGAAGTGCAGCGGTGTCTGCTTACATGGCAGTTATTTTGTTCTGGGTGGGTGAGCCATTCATACTGTAACCTATGTCTTTTTCACTCATTGCTCACCAGGAGACAAGGCGTTGGATGGCTACAGCAAAAAGAAATATGTCTGCAAATTGCTGTTCATTTTCCTTTTGGGCCACGACATCGACTTTGGACACATGGAAGCAGTGAATCTGTTAAGCTCCAACAAGTACACCGAGAAACAGATTGTGAGTGTTTGTTAAACCATTGTCCCTGCAGGACTCGTTTTACTTCAGCGCCATTTCCCTTATACAACAATGTTTCTGTTTGAGTTGATGCATAGCGAAAATGTTCTGATGTTGAGTCTGGTGGTCAACTCCTAAAAATCAGTTATGTATTTAGTGACCTCAGAAGGTCTCGTTGGTATCTTAGGTTGAAAATTAGTTAGTTATTCCTCTTCAGCCTTATTTGGTTGATAAGTAATTTCCAGTTTAGGGACATTTGTCATAAGTGTACCAGGATCATAAATGTTACTTGTTTTATTATTTATTGTAGTTTTAATAAATCGCAGCCAAGCCTTCTGTGGTAGCCACAGAAAGATTTTGGAGATGGCTTCATAGTAATTTGCCAGAACCGGTAATGGTGAACTAGTCAATCATCCAGGAGAGGTGGACTGTGCCAAATATGTACTCAGCAAGGCTGTCAAATATGTACTCACAAGATGACAAAATCTTGAAAGGCACATCAGTCCTACTAGCCTGGGAGAAGAAGAAAGTTGGTTTGGGCGTTTGACTGGGCGGGATATAAGGAATACTGCTGGAATGGGATGTATTTGTCTATAAACCAGAAAAAGGGCATTTTTTTAATCCAATCCTTGCATGTGATTTACAAAAGATCCCTGCATGCGACAAGCAGGTTCTGGTGCAGCTTCAGTATCGGCTGTAAACAAAAGAGAAAGCTTCATCTCACTTAATTGTAGTCTGCTTATGTGGTAATAGACAATCGAAACGAGACACCTCATACTCTGGCCTTGCCATCAGGTTATACGCAAATGCACACCATAGCCAAGAGATGAGCTAGCCTCCGGCACACTTCATTCTCTGGTCTACATTTCCTTCTTTTGCATCCTCTTTGCTCTGTAAAATGTTGCACGCAACTTGGATTTGAATCTGGATGCAATGTTTTTAATGATAGTACTGAAGACAAATGTGCCTGGAAAAGTGCACCATTTGGCCCATTATTTTAGAGATCCCCTCCATCCTTTTTTTAATTCATTTTTATGTAGGGTCTCTTGCTTGCCTGCCATACTGGCTAACAAAAATAGTGCAGCTCGGGAGTCCGACCTAAAAAAGGTTGGATACCCCCTGGGTTAAGGTGTGAGATACCCCCCTGAAGTAAACCACTTATTTTTGTTTGTGTGAAAAGGGGCTCTAAGCTTTAAACCCTTGTCCCCAGAAGTTTCAAGAGCACTTTAAACAGAGCAATATTAATCACCAAAGAAGTTTCACAAAGTAGTTAGAGTGCACTGTCCAAATACAACAAATCACTGTTTGATTCTTGAAGATTTCCTGACATTTCAAGCTTTGTTATCTAGATGACTAAATTATTTTTTCATGTACACGAGCCAACACGGTTTTAACTCATGTTGGTATGGTCCTTTTTGAAGTTCTTAGAAGATACAAAGGTACTGTATGGAGGTGTTCAGATCAAGGATGATATCTTTCAGGGGGGAATAACAAGGAGGTGAAAGTCAAGCTCTTTTTTCTTGACCAGCAATGATATGCTCTTATGGTGTGTTTTCCTCCTTCATCTCTGTTACCTGTAGGGCTACCTCTTCATCTCAGTGCTTGTGAACTGCAACAGTGAGCTTATCCGTCTCATCAACAACGCAATAAAGAATGACCTGGCCAGTCGCAACCCCACATTCATGGGCCTGGCTTTGCATTGTATCGCCAATGTGGGCAGCCGAGAAATGGGAGAAGCTTTTGCTGGAGAAATACCAAAAATATTGGTAGCTGGGTACGTCAATTCATTTTTGTATCTCTTGGTCTTTTTGAGAAATATGTAGTTTGTATTGCGATAAAGTTTTCATGCATTGATGTTTAATTCAGTAGATATGTATTTTTTCACACCTTTCCTGCACATGCTACATTGTTCTTTGGATGCATGTTGCTGTAATGTGCAAAGTGCCTTTGTACAAATGAGCGTTATTCCTAAAACAAATGATCGCTACCACTGTGACTGTTACTCGTTATGAGTAAGAAAAATGTATGCTGCATGCACGAGGCTTAGCCTAGTCTAATTAAAAAACGATGCAAACATGACGCTAGATCCTCCTCTGTTATTAACCGTTTCGCATAGGCATGAAGGAGATATTTTATTATTTATGGTTACGTTTCTTGTATAGCCCAACCAAATGGGCTTAGTATCCTTGCATTAGAGCACCGTAACTGATAACAATCTGATTACCGCTATCGGCGTTGGAATAAGACGGACACCATGGACGTAGTTACTCCTGATTCAGGACTTGTGCCATGGAGAAAATGCACTGGATGTCAAACTGATGGGTTTCCTCAATTTACAGAGATAATAAAATAAACTAAAAGACCCAGAGCCCTTATGGTATCTTGCACTCCTGAGTTAGTCTTTGAGTTTACTGACACTTTTGTTTGATCTAACTTCATCATTACATTTTTTTTTTTTTTTTATAGAATCTGTTTTATAGTTTTGGGTGTGTAGTTATCCAACATGTACAGAAGGCCAAATGCGACCCTCACGAAACATTAAACAACATCAATAATAAACAAGATCAATACCACATTCAGTCAGTTGTCTTATACAGTGTTAAGGCTTTCCTGTATGACAACATCTATATTCAGTTGCCTAATCGTATAACATTAAAGTCATTAATATGCTTCCCATGCAATAGACAGAAGACTAATGTTCTGCTTATTTATACCTCCTGATCCGTAGAGTCGTCCATGGATTGGCTAACACCTGTTTCGAATTTAGTAATTAGTATATTCCAGGTTTGAAGGTCCTCTACAGCTTTATCATCAGTTCTCACCCGCTTAAGCCGTATTTCCTCCGCCACCACCCATTCTATATCATCTTTTTTACAGTGTAGTTCCTGTTGACCTAGCCAAGTAATAGCCACCCTGAGCTTGGCCAAAATGAGTGTCAAATGAGTGAATTTGTATTCCATTTTTTGCGCCTTATGGAACTGTATGTCCCCAAGTAGACAAGCAGTTGGAGTAAGCTAAGTATGTATCCTGCACTTACCTTTTACGTGTAGTAGGATCTCCTCCCAGTACCCTCGGACTAATTGACAACACCAGGCTAAATGTAGAAAGGTGGCTACGGGTTACTGACAGCGGGGACACCCATCCGTTTTTTAAGAGGGTATGTCTTATGCATTAACATAGGCGTAATATAGGTGCTGTGTAGATAATTAAAATGCATCAGTTTAAATCTTGCATTACTAGATATAGTGTGCACCAGTGAGTACATGTTATCCCAGCGTACATCTGGAGTATGCTCCCCCTTTTCTCTCTCCCATGCGTTTCTGAATTTACGATGAGATTGCGGCTTATCTGCCAAGAGTGCTTTGTACATGTGTGCAATTAAATGTTGCCCCCCCCCAGCTTCATGAGAGTAGCAACGAGGTCTGAGGGGTGCTGGGATAGTCTGTCCAGATGTCCTTAAGTATATTGACTATACTGGTGTGCAGGAGAAATTGCCCCTCCCTCAGTGAAACGTGTCCTGCACTGCTTCAAATTTAATGCAGGTGTCTGTAGGATAGAGAGCACCCAAAGTCTCACATCCTCCCTCCCTCCCTCCAAACTATAGTGTCGACAGCCGCAGCCAATATGCGGAAGCCAGGTAAGTCCCAAAAAGGAAGGTCCCTGGCAAAGGGTGCCCTCCTCAGCATCCCGTGTACCGCTCTTTCCCATAAGGATGCCATATGTGTAATGAGGTAGGGAATGTTCTTTGTGGTTCTTCTGTCAGAGTATAGCAATTGTGGTAGTGTCATCTGTAAGCCAGTGTGCTGCATGCTGTATTTGGATACTAGACAGTACATTTCCATGCACGGAAGGGCATCTAACTTCATTACTGAACACTGGAGGGATGTATGATGGATTCAGTAAGTGAAAATCTGACCTTAAATGACAAATGGCAAAGTTAGATTTCACATGCATTACCTATAGCATCTGAGCATTTTGATTCTCTTCTTACCAAGATGTTACAGTTTTACGCAATGATCATATTCCTGGGCTGTCTTGCAATACCAAAATCTGCACAAAGCAAACAAAAATCATGTTGGGCAATGCTTACCTGGATAGCTGCCAACAACCTCTTCATGTCACTTCTATTTCAAGGACTAGAGCAAAATGGATGCCTCTTGCGCTAGGAATTAACTGCTTAGATGTGTCGCCAACTATTTAGGGACAATTTCTTTAGCTTGCAGATACCCACACTGTTCTGTTAGGACAGTGCTATAATCACAACCAGCCCTCTCATACATGGCCACAATTCCCCCTTGACAGTATCAAGAGTGGAAAGACCGTTCGATCCCTGTGTTTTCATGGAATTGTGTAGGACTAGGTAATGTCTGTTCTGTGTCAATTTTCAGAGGGAGCCTTTTCAGAGTAGATTCAGAACATTTGAGTCCACATTTTATTGTCCCTTTCAAAAGATTGCTCTGTCAAAGGAAGAAAATGTCAAACTTGATTAAAGGTTCAATAGAAACCAATGACAGTACGTTTCTGAAAGCTAAACTCCCCTCCCTTTGAAGGTGGACCTTTCATAGCAGAACAGAGACATGTGAGTGAGGGAGAGAGAATTTGACTTCTGTCATCTGTGCTTTTGCAGAGGTTTATTATTTGACTTACTTGGCTATTCTGTGTTGTGCACTACAAGGTTTTAACAACACCGGCCTTGGTGATCATCTCAGCGTAGTAAAGGTTTCCCTATACTGAGCTCCCTTACAATCCGGTTTTGTGCTACTGATCTTCCCTTTTTAGCGAGAACAATGAAGTGTACTTGGTTGCCATAAACGTAATATCGACCACATCGAGTAATCTATGATGGGTCAACTTTGAAGCTCAGATGGGTATGTCTTCCTGTTGTTGTCCTGAGGAGGCCTAGAATGTGAAGGCCGAAACTTTGCGACATATACGATTGGAGGAGTCAAGTTAAATTTGATGTGGAGATGAATGATTTGTGCAAGTCACACTTAATTGGACGATGCGAGGACATTTATTTGTCTAACAGTACTGCCTTTAGAGACTACCTCACTTAAGGACTGCATTTGAGACAAAGACGCAGCCTTTATGAATTATTAGTGGAAGACAATGCCTATGCTTTGTTTTGTGCTAAACCTAATGTTTCTAATTGTGCTTCAGTGTCTGTATCCGTGAATTCATGTGTTATGCAAGGTGTTAATGGTACCCAAAGATTGTGGTTGTAATAGAATTGCATAAATGTATTCTCTGTAATAAACATTTTTTGACCCTGGGGCAATTATTTTGCTCTCGTCGGATAAAATCAGAATAGCAGGGTCTGTGAAATTCTTAGAAAGTGGGCAATATTATGAGAACATGCTTACTACATTTAAAATTAGTGTATCAATCCACTATGGAATGACATCTCTGCGTCTTTAATATCATCAGAAACTCAGTTTCAATGTTGGATTATGCACTCAAATGTTCTCAGATGGGCTCCTTCTAAGCTTGCCTCAAAAAATGTTCATTTAAATGCCATATTGCAGTATGTAGTTGCCTTGTTAGTGAAAATCATTTAATTAATTCTGGAACCTCAGCACGTTTTGGACATATAGAATAGGGGTTTGAACATACTGCCTCACATTCCATCGCTCAGTTTGCCCCACTGCGTCATGGTCAATGCAGTGCATGATAATGCTTACTTTCGTAGTAGTCCTTTATTTTTCACCCTTCGTGGTGAAGCCTGTGCTGTAGACATATTAAAAGTATTTGGTTAAATTATAGATTTACGATGAACATCACAGTGAGTCAAGCTAACAGTCTATGGTTGTCACCGGAAGCAAAATACTTTTGTATGTCTACAACACGTTTCTGGACTCAGTTTCTAGATGGGCGAATAACACTCAGCATGTAGAATAGCTGGAATGCTCAAAACTATTATTACAGGGATAGGACAACTTTCATCCTTCACAGACAATAGGAATTGAAATGAGCTTCCATTGTTAGTAGCAGAACAACGCCAGAGAATTGATGGTTATTGAACTTCTCCTGAAAAAGAAAATCCTTTTTTAGTTAATTTTGCTTTAAATAAGGAAGCAGAGTGATCTCCCTGTATTGTGATGTTGATCAGTCTCCCAACATCAGTCATCTGATGTTGTGGACTTAAGGGCAGTTCATGGAGTCTTTTAGGCAATTTTTGTTTGCCTTTGCTGTTAATCCTTATAGAACACGCCACGATTATCGGTTTGTTAGAAAAATGAGTGCTGCTGTACATCAGTGCTGTGTGATGGAGAAAATCGTACCTATTTTATCTATATTTCGGAAGCAAAGCATAGTGCAAAGCAATACTGCTTCTGAAAGTCAAACTTAATTCTGGTTTTAATTTGACCTTTTCTTTTTTCAGGGACACTATGGACAGTGTGAAACAAAGTGCTGCCCTCTGCTTGCTGCGATTGTATAGAACGTCTGCAGATCTTGTGCCAATGGGGGATTGGACGTCGCGTGTGGTGCATCTTCTTAACGACCAGCACTTGGTGATTCATTTTCCAGCTTCTTAGATGTTTCTTGTTCTGCCCATCAAATCTCCATATTTATTGGACTAATCATTTACTCCAATTATAGCATCCTGTTTTTTCCAGGGTAACTATAGTCTTTGTAATTTTAAAGATTGTTTCAGGGCATCCTTTGGTAATTCAAGGTAGAAACTCGTCTTCATAATATTCTGTCTGGTTGCATTGCTTAGAGACAAAGCAAACCAGATCAATGCACCTCTTTTGCAGCCAGTGACCAATCGCTCGAACACATGCTGTAATACTCTAATTTGCCCAATTAACATGTTCCTACAAACTCATATGTTGTGGCATTTTTTCCAGTATTCTTCCAGACAGAACCTGAAAGAATCACCTTTCACAGTTAATAGTGTAATTTTCGTAAACAATTAAAACCAGAGAAAATTTATCACAATATATTGATTCCAGCATTACACATGCAGTTACTGTTGAGCGCTAGTTCCTTGCATCTGTCTGATAATGCATATGTACGTTATGTTGAATCATAGACTTTCTCATGGTGATCACGTGTTCAGTTGCCCATCCATCTCTCAGCTCGGAAAAGAGACGTTTTAACTTTTTCACCGTGTGGCGTTTGTGTCCATGGCTCTTCCTACTCCTCCTTTGTGGATGACCGAGTCACCACTTGAGCAGTTGCCAAGCACAATGTATGATTTGCCATGTATTAAATTACTCCTTCTTCCTGTATCTGCAGACAGCAGCCCTTTTCCCTCCTCTTTTTCTTCAGGTTGTGTGCTGGTTGGGGATGTGCTTCGTACTACCGTCCTTCATTATTTTTATGTATAGCAGCTTTGGTTTTATTCCTTTGCTGGTTGTTTTAGCAGCACAAGGAAACGGTTTCAACTCCTATTCCATGAGCCTTACGTTTTGCTAATGTGAGCTTGAATTGCATGTATGACTCTGGCTTCTGTTGCTTTCCAGGGTGTGGTCACCGCTGCAACTAGCCTCATCACTACTTTGGCGCAGAAGAACCCAGAAGAGTTCAAAACATCTGTGTCTTTGGCTGTCTCCCGACTCAGCAGAGTAAGGGAATATTCTGTGATTTTCATGAGATGTGGAAGCCTTTCCACATGCATAAGATGTGGGTTTTGCTTTCCATCCACAAATGTTCATATGCTCCCGTATGTGTTCTCTACAAGGCCTTCCAAAATATACATCCTATTGTGCTTGTCTTGATACTGTTATTTCTGTTGCAAATTCCTTATTTTTTTTATTGATCATCTGTGTATGGCTGGAGATGAAGTTATTCTTGCTTTCTGCAATGTTGCAATTGTATGTAATGGGGTGGACTGTTTTTAGGTGACGTAAAATTAGAGAGCTCTCCAGATAGTGAGCAACGTTCATTCTCTGATATCTGTCCGGAGCGAATAAAATGAATTACTATGCTTTTGTTTACAGTTTTAGTTCCACAATTGAAATCATCCCTCTGCAATTCAAATTACCATTATAAACTCTTGCTGTTCGGTATGTTTGTGTACACTAGCATAGCTAATAGAAAAGTGTCAGCTTTAACTCTAGACGCACATAGGTAGTACACCAATCTAACTCGTTGAGGTGGGGGGATATAGTCACGAAATATTTGGAATACATACATTTCTAAGATGGAGCACTGCCTCACACGAGAGGGTGTTTTAAGCTCTTGCAATTTCATTCAGGTCAACATTAACACTGCAGACCCGCCAGTCACCAACATAGAAATCAGCGACGCCGGGAAGGATTTTCAACTCAGACATCATGTTTTTGCCACCAATAATAAAGTAATTCGTGGTGCGAATCTCTATGATATACAGCAGTTTCATCAACCCAGCCACAAAATGGAGGTGACAAGGCTGTCCTGGATTACTAGAAAATAATCTAATTGCTTACCCTCTCCAGGATCTTGTCGGTCTCCCAAAAAAAGACTGATGTTCTCAGAGGTCCATATCAGTTGGCTAGCTTGAGCCTTTATCCTAAAGAAGTGAGTGCACACAACCCTTGCACTGGATCCTGCTGGGGTCTGGAATCAGATTTAGAGCCCTCTGTATCATGCAAAGTGCTATTCAATCGTGGGCCCATCTGCCCTCAGAAGCTAGACACACATTATGTACCTATCAGTAGCCATCAGTTTGCCAAATTAAGCCTTGTCTGCCAACCAAGCTTGTGGCAAAAACGCATAGGACAATAACCCCTACAGTGTAAAGACCAAGACAATGGAATGCTATCAAATGATCATTGAAGGCAGAGTGCATCTGCCAATCGCCTTTTCTGTAATAAACCATTACAAACATAGGTAAGATGAGCTTTCAGCTGATTATGATCAAACCTTTTTGCAAGAGTTGCCGATCATGGCCACGCCATATACTTGGAAGTGGCCTTTTTACCTCGTACTGTATACAACACACTAGTGACACCGAGGCAGGATGAGCTTAGCCAATGGACTGACATTAGGAGCGAAATAGTGTGATCTGCCGAAACCCACATTCAAGTGGGAGGCTGGACACAATCCATCAATTCAGATTCAGAATGCCAAACTGAGGGCTACCTGTATTTAAGTAGGCCACCCTTCACTTCAATTAATAGGTCCATATGAAAACATTAACTGCTGAAACGTCTTTTAGAAAAACAGACACCCTCCCCCCTATCCAGGTTGCCAAAATCTCAACCTTTCATATGTTCTTCCTACAAAGATTATGATCTTTATGAAATTCTTCAATCTAGGAAGACTCACCAGCCGCATACTTGAGGAAGGATTGCAGTTGTAGAATATTTTAGGAATTAGGTGAAGGTGGACATTTTTGAATGGGGATATGTTGCTAGTCAGTTAGGAGTCTGATTTCGAGAAAGATTTTTTGCACTCTTATTTGTTTCATGTGCTGCCAAATTAAGTACCTCCTGTTTTCCTTATCTCCGCCAGTGCCTACAGGCCAAAATATAAATGTGCTGACCACAGACTTCTCTTGGAAGGCTCCCTCATTTCACAAGTATTATCAACCAAGAATTCAGCTGTGCCTGTTAAGGGACATGCCAGTCCTAGAAAAAACTCACAAATTGCATCTCTATAAAGCTATGAACCAGTGCCTAGAAGTGAGAAAATGTCAAATAGCTTGAGAGATTAAACATACTCACCTCTCCTCCTCAGTCCTGACACCCAGACGACCTCTCTCAAATGTATGTGTCCATGCACAGTGTAACATTAAAACAAAGGTACTGCTGCTCATGTTGGGTCATAGAAACAGAAGGTGGGGCAAGATGTATCAAAGGGTTTTACCCATTCTATGTCTATGGAAAAATGTGTTCGTACATATGGCCCGTAGTCTTTCGATATGATGACACCGTCTGGACTTACCTTCAGTCTTGTGAATGTAATGCTTGTTCTTCTCGGTTATTACTCGGGTTATCAAGCATGGATTTCAGGCTACCCGACTCCTGCATTCTGTGTGGTTGTCTTTTTTTTTTTTTTTTTAAACAAAATCTTCCCCTCCTTACACTAAACTCTGTCTAACAAGCCTGTCTTCTGTTTAGCTTTGTGGTAGCCTCAAGACTGGGTGAATTGCCTTGTTAAGCAGTGTTTGTCAGTGATCCGAGCCCTGGAACTCAAACAGCCGATTCAGTAGTATTACTGCTATGATGAGCTTGACTTGTGGAGACAGAGTTGTCATAGAACCCATCTCTTCACATGAAACAGGGAGCCTACCCTCTCGCACCCACCTGTATTTAATCCAATTGGAGCAGAGCTGGCCAAGCAGTGGGTTCTGTGCCAGAGCTGACTCACTACAAAGCCAAAGAAACCCCTATTTGTCTAACCAGTTCAGGTGTAAATTAGAAGCCAGAAGATGTGGCCCCCTGTGTGGAGCAGGAATGGTGAATTGGGATTGAGATTTCCTGTAAAGTGGGTATAAGGGTAAATATTTTCTGTCAAATCATGAGTGCTCCCTATAGCCAGGTGTTTTAGGTGACCTTTCTCTTGGAGAGCGCTATCCTTCCGTGAAACCATTCCACTTTGGTATCCGATGTACTTTGATGTTTAAAAAAAAAAACCTTTAAAAATATAATAATGTTTTGATAAGGTTTCAGTTAAGAGCTAAGCTGAATGTAGCTGCTGTATATATTGTTTGTCATTGTTTCCTGAACATTTCAATAGGTGACTACCTAAAAGAGGCTGAAGCGATTCACTGAAACTACAAGAAGGCAAAGCACTGAAACATTTATTTACAACCAAGTCTTACGGAGCCTTCATTTCTCAGTTTAACCTATTAAACTTCATTTATACCTAAATGAATCTTAAAGCCACTGTGATTAGCAAAAAATTCCTCAATTATTATGGACGCACATATAGTTCCCCACGTATTTTTTGGTATAGCATGTAAAACTGTACAAATTACGCCGTTCAGAACATGTTTTAAGAAATGTTTGCAATGCCTTTCCATTTTGATTACATTTAACCCAATACCAGTCAAGAGTCACTCACAAGAGGCGCTTTCTGGACTATCAAAAAGGCACAAATACATTGAACTACAAATGACAGTATCATGTTGCAGATGGAATTTGGAAACGTTACCACAGTTAATACAAACATTGTAAATAATTAACTTGCAAAAGTTACATGTGGGTGAAAATGTTTTCAAACACACTTTTTGGTCAAATAAATGGAATTCAGGTTCATATGATTAGTATGTTATGTAGCCCATTTGTGGGTGACTAGGTTGCATGTTTTTTGAGGAATGATGCAAATGGAGTGATTGCATTGGCTTCTTTCAATGTTCTTTCTTTCAGATTTGCTGTGATACTTCCAAAAGAATAATGTGGTTTTAATTGTTTATTTTTATCAGAAATGCCAACACCTTGGACTTTTTAAGGAAAGAAACGGACCCTTTGTGTAAAGAAAAAAAGAGTGGGAAAAATAGAATGGAATTTCGTGCTGTTTGTATTGGTTCGTGGGACTGGGCCTTACAGGCGTTTATCAATTTAGCCTTCTCTGTAGATGGCACTTAAATGTTTGGAATAAAGATTGCCTTGTAATGCCGCTGCTCACATCTCCTGCACTTCCCTTTCCAGATTGTGACGTCAGCATCAACAGACCTTCAAGATTACACCTACTACTTTGTGCCAGCTCCTTGGCTGTCTGTGAAGCTTCTCAGGCTGTTGCAGTGCTACCCACCTCCAGGTAACTAGACATAGGTGGAAAGCTGGAGGGTGAAGAGGCAGATGCTGTGAAGAGCATCAGTAGGGTTTACTGGCCAATGAGAAGTTCACTTTCCCGTAGATCACTGCTTCAAAGTATCTGGCTGAGAAGCATGCAAGAACATTCGCCCCTGAAGTCATTTCCTAAAACATGTACTTACAAAACGTTTCCTTAAAAACCTTTAATAAACTTGTTCATAACTTCAAAAAATCAGTTCTCAGCAAGGAGTAAAGACTTGATGTCTAGTTTCGTGCCGAATTTAGCGTTTTTTTAGGTCACAGCAGTCGAGGAAACTCTTGAGAAGTGGGGCTTATCAGTTCCTGTATGTTTCTAACCCTTCTTACCAGAGGACCCTGCAGTGCGCGGCCGTCTGACCGAGTGCCTTGAGACCATACTGAACAAGGCGCAGGAGCCACCAAAGTCTAAGAAGGTTCAGCATTCAAATGCAAAGAATGCCGTGCTGTTTGAAGCTATAAGTTTAATCATCCATCACGACAGGTGAGCAGAGAAATATTGCACTGATACCATAGCATACACTTTACAAAGTAGTGACACTATGTAGATGTATGCATTTGTAACATTACTGATGTGTTTAGTCTGAGCTATCTGGTTCAACGCAAAGTGCTTAGGGTCCTTCTAGGAGAGGACAGAGTGGAGAAAGACTTAATTTGAAAGGAAACGGGGCCTAGAATGTGGGTGCTTGAACCGGGAAACATAGATCATTATGGGATCTCCTGTAATGGTCTTCAGTGGATAGTTTATAGATATTGACAACTTTTCTGTGCTAAGGTTGAGTTTTAAAAAAGTCTGGTATTTTTGTGCAGTGTCATTCATTCATCCCAATATCAGAATAATTCCCACCACACTAATGTAATTGTAGAGGCTCTTATGGTTCCAAATCCAAAATATGTTCTGTTTCACTCCCTTTTGGTGGGTATTTGTATATCTTTTTAAAACAGTGGACACAACACATCCCTCTAATACTCTGCAAATACATTGGACACCCGACGCTGTGAGGCTTATAATTACCCACAGATGCTTGCCAGATGACCAAGAGCTTCCTCCTCCTTCTTTGACCTTCAAAGTTGTCTATCAAACCACTGAGCTTAAGGGTGGCTACAGGGTTTGAAACTAGAGTTTCCTACTCTACGGTTTCCTTTCCTTTCTTACCTTTTCCCCATTTTCCACAGTGAACCCAATCTTCTTGTTCGAGCCTGCAACCAGCTGGGTCAGTTCCTGCAACACAGAGAGACAAATCTACGGTACCTCGCCCTGGAAAGCATGTGTACGCTCGCCAGCTCTGAGTTTTCCCATGAAGCTGTCAAAACGCATATCGAGACT
The DNA here is from genome assembly GCF_031143425.1 of Pleurodeles waltl. Lineage (NCBI taxonomy): Eukaryota > Metazoa > Chordata > Amphibia > Caudata > Salamandridae > Pleurodeles > Pleurodeles waltl. The sequence continues at coordinate 626,688,891 of NC_090440.1, forward strand.
GTCATCAATGCATTAAAGGTAACAAAGTGAATTGAATGCATTAGTTACAACACAAAAAGTTGTAGCATTTGGCCATTGTTAACGTGCTTCTTCTACTATTGAAGATGACCATCTATTAATTGAAATAAATTACACTGTATGCTTGACATACGGCCTTCAGAAATTCTATGTTAGTGCTTTGGGCCTAATGTCAAAGCGCATATGTCACTACAAACAGTGCAATTTGCAAAATCAGAGGGTTTGCACCTCAAATGGCTTTTTACAATGTCTAAAGCCCTTTTATGAGTCAGAAACCTGTGACATTTAAAAATCACAAAGGGATGTGTTTGTGATCAGAGCTGTAGTTGAAAATCATTGACAGGTACAGACCCCCAAGTTTGCTTGGTAACTGATTTGGCAATCCTTTCAGGTGGTCTGGAGGGGGAGAGGGCATTGACGTAATTTAGGGGCAGCCAGAGCTGCGACCCCTAGGTTCACCATTACAACTCCTGGCACTGCATTTGCGACCCATAGCCTCAGGTGGCAAAATCAGTGCCAGAAACAATAGGGCAGCTCACCTTTATGGGCATCGGTTGAGGCTCCAATTTCCCTGTTTTTTTCAATGTTTTTATTAGAAGGTTTGTGATCATGTATGTATGTGTAAGCGTGTGAGTGTGAGAGAGCGTAAAGGTCAATACTGTTACGTCACTCCCGTTAGCTTCTGGCCTTTTGGTGAATTGACGTTCATGGGATTGGGGTTTGGTGAGGGTAAATGTGCAATGTTTGATTTCCTGTGATTGGCCAAAGCTCAGTTTCTGCTTCGGGCTGGGGTAAGGTGGGGCATCATGGCCGCACCCTCAGGTGAAACTTAGCTTCCTATAGGTCAGGGATACTCATAGTACAGCCCGGGGGCCGCATGTGGCCCTCTTGACCTCTAATTGTGCCCCCCTGGTTAATGGCAGCACTGGGCTGCTGTACACATGACAGAGAAGGAACATTCAGAAAACCGTGTAACGCACATAATTTATTTATACGTTAATTAAAGTAATAGGAAAGAAGCAAAGATGGTATCCTAGCCAACTTATCTTTGGGAACACCTTTAGTTTTAAAGACATCTTGCACTAAACATGTAGAGACATGATAAACTTCCCTGCAATTTTTTTTAAAAAGTGTGCTTTATTAACATGCATGAGCGTTTTCCTTAGTACATCAGGTTATGTCACTGCATTGAGAGACATTTATTAGCAGTGATATTTTTCAAACATGATCTTGGAAACAATCATGCTGCCCATATTTGGAAATCAGTGGCATTATTAAAAGAAGAGGCATTTCTCAGGTGCACCTTGTGCATAGTCCTGGTTGTTATAAAACATTATAGTTTATTAAATAAACCACAAGAAAGGGTATTGTACAGCGCACATCTAAAACTCATGTATTTCAAGTACTCTCATGTGATAATGAAGAAAAATTAGGCAAAGTAAAATTAATCAATTGCCTAGGATCACACAATTTGGTCAAGTGGGAAGCCAGGACAGATACCAGGTTTTCTGGTTTCACATTTAGCAATTCAACCATCAGATGAGTCTCTTTTCCTCTTGTGTTTCACATGAGAAGTTTGTTTTGACTTTAATTCTTGGTGCATGAGAATAGAGCGTTGGTGGCAGACAGAAGTCACGCAAAGCCTTGGTTTGATGTCCGCATCTACTTCGCATCCCCCTACTCCCACCTATCATCACCCGAACCCTTCCCTGCTGGTTTAGGTGCAGCCCTCGGGCAAGCCACAGAGAGTTCTTTGTGGCCCCCGAGGAAATGCTTGTGAGTACCCATGCTATAGGTGAACCTAGCCTGGTGGTTGGATCAGGGGTGGACTCTGGGCCTGTATTGGCTATGGAAGTACGACTCTAGGAGGTGCTTTTACTCAGCGGTTGAGGAATACTGTTCCGGGAAGCATTTGAGAGTAAACAGATCTTTACTGATCTCTGCAGCTCACTTTAGCGTTCTTTAATAAGAGGCAGGGAGTTGTGTGGGGAAACAGCTTCCCATACTTTGCCCTGTTGGCACTACCACACCCGTGCACCTTATTTTATTCCCTTAGGCCCCTTGCCACCAGATCTCTGCTCTACCTGGGTACCTTGGCAGATCGGCGCACTGCAGGCAGCAAGGACCCTAATTTAGTCAAAGCAAGCCACGCGTGGTTGCAGACCCTTCGACATTCACTGCAGCATACATATACTATTACGTTTCTGATGCACTAGTACCCATAAAACCGGGAATTACTTAGAATGGTAGTGCAGGGGCTGTTGTTAATGCTGTTGCCAGCTACTAGTATCTCAACCCCATAGCTTGTGCACCTCGGGGTTTGCAACGTACATGCACAGGGACCTACCTGTTGATTCATGTCGCATTCACGTTTTCTTCCAGAAGCGGAACTCTGGCAAGAAGACCCTGAGTAATTCAGACTCTAAGTGTACAGTTTCTAGCGGTTACAGGATAAAGCTGTCAGGGCACGTTCAGTGAAGAACTTGCTAAAAAGAAAGTGTGAGGGTCCTTCTCGGTAAGCCTTTGCGGATTGCTCCTCCCGGCACAGCCAATGCCAGTAACAACACAACAACCAGGCCTTTAAGTGGAATGAAAAAGCGGGGGGCCTTTGAAAGGGGTGTGGCCGATATAATTAGGGCGTGGCTTAAAACACGTAAATTAGAAATCAGGGCTTAGCATAGTGCGCTGCCCGACTGGTATATTGCTGCTTATTTCTGTCATTCCATCCAGAAATGTAACACAAGTAAAATTACCCGTACAGCAAGAGAGGACTATTGGCTTTGTCAATGGTTGTTAATTGCATAAGATAAATAACCAACAATGCCATCTTTATATAAAATAGTTAAATGGTCAGTACCGAAATGATGAGACTGTGAAAGAACTATGATGAGTCTTTTTGAAGGTGCATCAAAGGCTGTGCAGGGTGGTGCTGCTGCCCAGCCAGGGCAAAAATACAGAGCCCGATAGAGACCTGTCTCGGAACCTGCTTTTAGAACTGCCAGGACCCGGCTCACTTAAAACCCTGACAACTACTGACCATCACTCTCCTACATGTTTCACATTTCCGACCATTCCGGTCCATCCAGAGCTAAAGGAATTGCCTGGGCTGCAAGTATTTAAAATTTTCGATGCATGTTACATTATGAAAAACTTTGGTGTGCTCACCTAACAATTTGACATGCATCTCCTTTCATGTCATGAAGTGTCATAAGTGCTGGTGTTCAGAATTTAGTGACGATGCTAAACACCGACAGGCACTGACTCAAATTAAGCACTGCCCTCCTCCCTTTGTTCTGCAACAGCCCATTTCTCACATCATGGTAGAGGTTCCAGACACACACCCAGCCTTTAATCTGGCCATTGATGTGTTTGGTGACCCCCCTCACAAACCAACCATTTTCAACACTCAGCGCATAAGCTTGCGTAATAGCTCAGTTAGTGAATTCACCTGAAGCCATCAAGCATGTGTGGACTTGGCAGGAAAAGGAAGGGATCAGGCTGGCCAGACTGCTGGCAGAAAGTAACCTTACATCTGCACAGCAGCTCAGTGGGTTAATGCGTCTGCATGGTTACCATCTTGATTATTAGGTGTGAAGATGAACTTCAGTCCATCCGCTTTTTTTTAGTTTGTTCTAGACAGAAGTTATGTTCCCTTGTTGCAGACGCTGTGTCAGCAGGGGAGAGATGTACAGCGGCCTCTGCTCCCCACACTTCCGACAGTTCAACCAGCTCTAGCTAACTTACAATTCACATGTACACCTTTTAAAGAGGCGTCCGCAGCAAGGGCACATGACGTCTGTCTTGACACTTCTGACTGCTGCAGGTAGCTGCAGAGGCTGCTGTGCAATGGTGAATCGTAATTTCTGTCGACTTGGTCTCCTGATACAACAGACATCAGTTGAAGCAGATGAAAGCAGTTTATTAAGCACCTTCCCGATGCAGACAAAATGTATGGGAAATAAATTGTACAGGAGGGCAAACCAGTTTCTAATGAAACTATCTCACATGCCCTTGATGCCCCTGGTGCAGCCTGCTTTGAGACCAGGGGATATTTCAGCCGATACTTGACCTCTGACGTCAGAGCACTTCAAGATGACAACTCTTCCAGAAGTCATTCCACTGCTCAGGGCTAGTGACTACATGGCGATGTTCGATTTCAAAGATTCCTAAGCCACATCTACCCAATGCACTGTCAAGTGGAGCTCATTATCCATTGACAATTACTTCCCTTTGGAGTATCAGCAGCCCCTCATAGGTTTATCAAATAACTGGTAGTACTAGCAGGCTCATATGTGTTCATGTCTTTCCATAACCAGATGACTGTCTAGTAAAGAGCACCAGAGGAGCTCAATACCTAGCTCACACTCAGCAAGTTATCTTCTTTCTCCACACTTTAGGATTCTTAGTCCATGCCAAAAGAATCCCGTTTTTGTCTCTCCACAACAGCCCCGAGTTGTTTTATGAGCTTTTCTTAATATAGCAACCAGCACAGCCTCCCTCACCAATGACAGAGTGAGGGCATTTTAAATTTTGCTTCCCCTTTACCAGATATTGTGTCCTTTAGCCGTGAGAATGAGAATACAACTGTTGCGAATGATGGTGTCTGGCATTGCACTGGTCCCACATGTCTAATTGTAGAAGCACCCTCTCAGAGTGCCTTTTGAGACCATGCTGACACGCGACTGGACAATGGAATGATCTAGTGTTGGTGGAGTCAATCTTCGTCGCACACTAGAGAGGTAGAACAACAAAAACATGTTACAGGACAGGTCGTTTCCAGATCAGTTCTGCACCCTTCCGCAGGTGACCACCCACACAGAAGTCTTCCTCATGGAGTAGGTAGCACCTCTGGCTTAGCACACAAGACGGGGGCATTGATCTCTGCTGCAACTTTGACTTTACATCGGTGTACTTGCGATGATGGTAGTTCAGTTAGCGCTCTGAGCCTTTCACAATCATTCAAAGCTAGAGTGCTCATTCACACAGACAACATGACTTCCATGTACTATGTACACAAATCAAGGTGTCAGACACTCACCACAATTATCTATGCAATTGTAGACATTTTATCATGGAACCATTCTTCTGGAGGTCTTCCTCCTAACAGAGCATCTCCCAGGAGTAAACAACATCATTGTAAACCCACTGAGCATTGACTGTAAACCCCCAACAATACTTCCACTGCTGGAGGGCCCAGTAGTAGATCCGCCTGCCACATGTGAGAATGCTGAATGCCAGAGCTTTGCTTCCAATAACCTGCACCCACATTCTATGGGCAGCGCTCTTTGAATCATCTGGTCAGGGATCTTTGCTTACACTTTTCCCCACTAATATTTGTTACATGAGGGTGTGGCCAAGATGGCGCCGCAATGGCAGCACTTTAGCGTGTTCAACTGCTGGCCTTCCGTAAATCCATAAATATCTTTGGCATCTGCATCTGACCATCCCACTAGAAGCCCTCATCCTGCTGCAGTTCATGCAGGATACTGGTCTCAAGCTCTCTCAATGGTGCGGAGGCCATAAATGCTGCTGTTGCGGAGACGATGGTGCCACTCTCAGCCAGGCCTGAAACGGCCCCATGACGCAACAGGGAGCACTGCGGCAGCACACAGACCCGAACACCACACCTGACCGCCAGCAATGGAGGAACTTCAGTCCAGGAAAAACAGCCTCGCCGGGATGGCAGGGCCTGGAATGGGGCCTCGGTGACTGAGGGAGGATCCATCTGCAGCAGTACTGCGCTTCGCCGGTCTGCTTGACCTATGACAGCCACAAAAAAACTCAGAGTGCTGATGTGATTTCCCAAGAGAAAAAGGCTGGCAGCATTGCCCTTCTGGGACCTGGAGACCTGGCGGCTGCTCCGGCTTGTGCCGGAATGCACACACAGGTGAGGGTGACCTGTAAAGTTATTCCTGGGGTGCCATGGGGCCCGCAGACATGGGGAGCTGGATAGGACAGAGATTGCAGGGCTCCCCTTGAACACTTGACACATACTTTAAGCACTGGGTCACCGAGGGTTGTTACTCACCCTCCACACGAACATGCGGCCCTTAGGGTGAGACCGAGGTACATGGGCAACCCTTGTGCCATGAAGGTGCTGTGCTGTTGGCCTGTCTCACCCCGTGGCTATTTACAGTGCATGCATGTAAGCCTGTAACCCTTGCAATTATCCTGCATGCTTTGCTGATTCCCAGGACCTACCAGAGGCCACAGTGTAAGCTGAAGAAAGCCTGGTACACCATCAGTGCTATGCACCGTGGCACGGAGTGGAGCTTTTCTGGTGCACAGCTGTCCTGCAATGTCCCTGTGACTCGAAATCCTCACTCGCTGCTGGCAGTAACAGAGGAACAGCGCTACTGACAGCCCAAGACAGATGCCTTCAGGGCTGGGATATTGTGTTTCCCTTTGTCTGGCCAGCCTCCACTAGCCGTGCCATGACATGGAGAAAGATAGACCTCAACGGGGAGTACAGCAGACATAAATGGACCAATTCATAGCCCATGGAGGGCTTAGGAATGGAGACACCCCTCGCAGGGAGACACCAGTGACCCAAGATGGGCCCCATGATCCCTCTGAGCACAAATTCTGGCAACCATAGAAGCAACTGTGCAAGCTAAGATTGACCCTGTTTCCCTAGTTGTTGGATTACTGAGGGTAGATCTCTGCACAGTAGCCGAGGTGACCTCTCTTACGTCTGCTCTCACCACCTTAACAGCATAAACTGAAACCTTGGAGTGTAGGGCCAAAGATGCAGAGGGTCGATCCAGGAGGTACAACCTAATTTTCATTAGTTTTCCAAAGGACGCCGAGGGCCTGACACCAGAACCTTTACTTAAACGATGGCTCAGAGAGGCATGCCTGACTTCATCACTCTCTCCACTGTTCGTGGTTGAGAGCACATCACACCCTCTCCTTGAAACCTCTGGTGGTGAGCCTACCCCATACCGTCATCACAAAAAACCTGTACTACAAAGACTGGAATTCTATGCTTTGAGCTGTGAGACAGTCCGGTGACCACAAGTTTGGAAACCACGTGATTGGTGTTTTCCCTGATTATACCCACCTGGTACAGCAACTTCAGTCCTCTTTTGTTAGCGTGAAGCAAAAACCCAGAGCCATGGGACTCCAGATATGCTGCTCTACGCATCTAAGCTGAAAGTCTTTCATGCTGACTGCGCTCACTTCTTTACTACCCTGGATGTGACCTGGGACTGGCTTGAGGTGCTCCGGGATGGTCGGATCCCTGCGCCACAGCCACCTAGACCCACCCCAAGGGAAACACGACCCCCCCCCCCATCCATCTTTGGGGAAGACGCGACAAGGTGGACAGGCCTCCAGCTCCTCCAAACGTGTAGTGGTCTGCAGAGATGGTACCCTAGCCTTGGAACATGGAGAAATCCTGAAGCACATCATGGCTCTCGAGCAACAGAGATCTGAACAGGAAGAAGCAAGAGCATTGATGGATAAGGTAATGCCATCCATCTCAGATGACAGCAGCATCAGACTCATTGATGGGCAACCTTTATCCAGTGGGTCCGGAGAGAGTCCTTTCAGCGACCAAAACCCAGCAATGGACAGCTGTGGGGGATACACAACACTGGCCACGCAGCATGGGACTACACTTGTGACACTCAAAAATACAAGACGAGTTGGAACTTCCTCACAAAGTTGGCAATGTGCTGTTAGAAATGAACAAGAGACGGATGCAAGTTACTGGACAAGTCGCATGTCTCCTCTCCTCCCCTCGCTCCCCCCTGATTCAGAGGTTGAGGTTGACTGATGTGAGTGGTGGAGAAACACATGTGCGATATTGCTAGAGTTGTTGTGTTTGGCCCTGGTTCCTTGTTGCACTTAGCTGATAGGAGTGAGTGAGTGAATGAGTGAGACAGTGGCTGGTGGTGGTTACAACTGCTGTGTGCCCTGATACACACGATGGGGCCAGCACGTGACACCCTCAAAGTGCAGATATATTCGTGCTGTATGTGTGTGAATGTAAGCTGCGTGACTGCGGTGTGAGAATCCTAATGTTAGTTACTGCTAATACTACACTTGATCTTCTCCTTTATACTGGATTGTGATTTGAAATTGTTAGTCAATTGTGGGCTGGGAGTGTGTAACAATTGGGGATGCATATGTTGGTTCCTTTGTGTTTACCTGGTGGATGACAGGGGGAGGGAAGTTTACATTTGTAGTTACACTTTAGATATGCCAGCGGAGGTGACACTTCTGCACGGGGCCGTGGGGGGGGGGTGGTAGATAAGACCTGAAATGGTGTCTACATTAAAGTTTATAACATAGAATATTCAGGGCTGAATTCCTATGTGAAACGCTACAGGGTACAGATTTACCTCTGCGGACATGGAGTTCATGTAGCTTTGATCCAGAAGGTACATTTGTCAGATGATGAGGTTCACAAATTACGAAGGAAATGGAGAGGCCAACTGTATTCTGCCACATACTCAACATACGTCTGAGGGGTCATAATTTAGGTAGCTCCACAGATCCCATTCCGAGTTCAGAGATTTCAGACTGACATCCGTGAAAGGCACTTGCTAGTGCTTGGACTCCTAGACACCACGGAGGTGTGCCTCCTGAATATATATTCCCCGAACGTAGATGAAGGTGACTTTTTCCTTGAGCTTGGGAACGAATTGATCCCTTATGATAGGTACTCCCCTACTGTGGGCCGGAGACTTAAATTGTGTGCTAGATGGCAGCTCCGACAGACCTCCTCGGCGACCATGCACCAAACTGCACATGACAGGTGCTCTCCATGCAGTGATGTGCCGCCTAGATTGCATTGATGTGCGGCAAGCAATGCACCCTGGAGTGCAAAAGTTTACCTGTTACCCCCGTGCCTGTGGAATTTATAGCCGCTTTGACGGATTCTTAGTGTCAGATGAAACAGCACAAATGGTATCCAACGTCCACATCATGAGGCGTTTCCTCTCGGACCATGCTCTGGTGCTGCTGGATTTGGAGTGGGTGTGATGCGCCTGCAAGTTTCCCTATTGCAACTGTTACCTGAGATGCCAGAAGCTGCGCTGTTCCAGGAGGAACTCCGTGATGCAACATTTGGGTTCTTCCAGAGAAACTGGTTATCACCAGAAGGGAGAGGATTGGAATGGGACAAATTAAAGGTTGTAACACGTGGGGAATGCCTCTCTAGAATTGAAGGCATGCGACAGTGGTAGGAAAAGGACTTACTGGAATCAGAGGGAATCCTGGCAAAACTTCAGTGCTCATGCCCTTAGCTAGAGGAACGCTGCAAATCACTGCTACAGGCACAGCACTGAGTCGTAGACGTTTGAGATAGACAGTATTGCCTGACCAGACCCAAATAATGGCAATAACTGCACCGGGAGGGGGATAAATCTGGGATTCCTTTGGTGTGGCTGTGATGATGGGAGCATCCTACCCCCTTATCCTATTGTTGTGGCTCCCTAGCGGCTTGCATGCGACGACTCCGGCTGGAATAAACGCACTGATCATATAGCAGGCGTTTACAGTGGAGACCTCTGCATATCTCAGGCAGCGCTACAGGACTTCCTGATGGGCTTAAAACTCCCATGCCTCACGGAGGTGCAGAGGAAAGGTCTCGACGAGGACCTCCATTTGGAGGAAATCCAGGAGGCAGTTTGAACCATGGCACCCTGTAGGCCCCCCCGGCCCAGACGGCCTGCCAGTAGAAGGCTATCAGGCATTCGCAGACCTCTTACCGCCTCACCTGCTGGAGACCTACGAAGAATCCTGATGCATAGGTATCCTGCAGCGGTCCGTGTGGGAAGCCAAGATTGTTATTCTTCCACAGTGAGGCAGAGACCCAGAGGATCCCAGCTTGTACAGGCCTCTTTCTGTGCTTGGAGTGGCGCCAAAATACTGGTTAAGGTCCTAGTGATGGGTCTGTCTACTTTATGCCCACCTCACAGCACATGTCCGCAATGGTGCCTTAATTTCTGAAGGCATACCTATAGAGAGAGGAAATCACGGTTGCCCACTGTCTCCACTTTTTTGCTCTAGCTGTGGAGCCTCTCGCGCAACAATTGAGTCGCTACATGGCCCAATGGGTTATAATTGTGATGGGGGGGGGAGGGGAGTGTGCTTGCGTCATCTTCCTCTATGCAGATGACAGGCTTACCTCTCAACCATCAGAAATCCGTTCTCTTTTCTTTGGCAAGCTTGGAGAAGGCGGATGCCACAGCCTTGCCCCTGATGGTGCTTGACTGGGAGTGCAGCCATTTCGCTGATTGGGCATGCAGGTGATAATTGTGATTTAAATATAGGAGCAGTGATCACTCGTCCGGAGGCCTCCACCCAATTTTGGAACCGTCTTCCACTCTCCTTTATGGGGAGGTTGGCACTGAATAGAATGGTCCTGCTCCCCCATTGCCTCTGTCTTGCAGAATTCCATGTGTCACATTCTACCAGCCACATTTAGCAAGCTAAATAGCCTCCTGATATTCCTGATATGGGCAGACAGCCGGAGCAGAGTGAAGTTAGAAGTGCTGAAACTAGACATGGAGCTTAGGGGCCTTGGCTGTTCCAGACCTGCAGGTGTACTACTTAGCGGGACTCTTACAGTATAGTGCACAGTGGTGTGCAGAGGACCGGAAGGGGGGAAAAAAAACACTCCTGGTAGGATGGGATGGCATGGCGTAGCTTCCAAGATACCTGATGAGGGGGAGTGGAAACTCTGTATACTGTAGGGCTGGTTGCTGAGGTGTGGCAATGTGCAGTCACACTAGTGCTCCACAGAACCCCTTACCTGAAGCTGCTACCACTAAAGTGGTTGCTGGGTCTTCAACAAATACAGTCAATGATGGACTTATCCTGATGGTATACTTGTGCTGCTGCTTGAGACCCATACCTGAACAAGGTCTTTCTCACTTCAGAGGAGGCCCGGGAGTGTTAGCCGATACCTCCTGTCCCATTCCTTCAATATGTCAAGATCTCCTGCACAATCCATGAGATATAGCCCATCTTCCTTGCAGGAGTCCCTTAAGCTGCAGCTTCTGCTGGACCCTGGCACCACTAGAGGAATGATACCTTACATATACAAAGATCTAAAATCGGATCGCAGAGTGGATGTGAAGGTGCTGCGGGACAGGTGGTCAGAGGACCTATCTCTCCCACTCACAATCACTGAGTGTTTGCACAGGTACGAGAAGTGGCAAGCAATGCTTGGTTTAAACTTACACAGTTTCAGTACTTGCACCGTACATACCTCACCCCCAGGGGCTACAAAAAATGTACCTGATGCGCTAGTCTAGGTGCCTACGCTGCGGGGCCGAGATGTTGAATGTGCCGCACTAGATTTCAGGGGTTCAGATCGAGACCTCAATCAAACACAGCCTACTAAGTGTACTTCCGGCACCCAAAAAGGGACCAAAATCCAGTAAAAGTTTGGCCTATTGGGTCTGGTGCTGACTAATTGCTGCCTGGTGATTCATTGGACCCAACCTCGTCCTTCCACTTTGGAAAAGTGAAAGACAGACCTACGCGAGTGGAGGATAGCTCAGGAGAGGAGACTTTAACTGGTTTGCACTGATGAGAATGCAGAACGTGATCTAGAAATATGGAGCACTAGGCTGGATGATCTAGAGGTGGAGGAGCTGCAGCCAACCACACTAGCTGGGCACTCGCAGGGATCAATTACAGTGGTGACCCAGAGCGCTGACTGGGGAAACCACCCCGGGTCCCTGGGATCCGAGAATGAGTGGTGGTAGTAGGGCCTGCATGCTGATGAACAGAACTGTATGTGTGTGGCAGCAAAATGGGTGAGGATTCATATGAAGACAAATGGAAGCACCCTGGGCGTGTTGTCCATGCCCACCAGTGCTATAACACTCCCCACAAGCGGCACACACCCCTGTGCCACCAAGGTCCTAAGAGGATACAAATGAACATGGTTCGTTTGGGTTGGGCACCCCGGGCTACGGCTCGGTCCCTTGGCCTTTCCTCTGTCACACGCCCCCCACAGTCCGCTTTTCGTCCCTTTCGTGGCCATGTAAGGGGTGCCCTGTCATGTCGTCAACCCAGCCACAGTGCCATGCACGCTTGACTGCCTATGTGTGGCCGTGGGACAGGGAACCAGAGGTCTGTCCAGTCCATCTCTGCCCCCGCTGCAGCCTCCAATCCTTCCTAGTCCGTCCCCTCACTCCCACCCAGTTGGTGGAAGGATCTGCCATCACCTGCCCCACTGGGAACATATCACCACGGACGGGTGGGTTTTACAGAGAATTCGGAAGGGCTACTCCCTTCCTTTCGAATCTGCACCACCTCACATGCCACCATCCTTCCCTCATCTTCTGGAGGATCATTTGGTGCTTCTCCGCCAGGAAGTTGCGGCTCTCTTGGCCACGGGAGCTATAGAAAAGGTCCCTGTGCCAGAAGTAGGTCGTGGTTGTTATTCCCGCTACTTTCTGACACCAAAGAAGGGCAAAGGCTTGCGTCCTATCCTGGATCTTCGGGACCTGAACTACTTCCTCAAGAAGGAGAAGTTAAAAATGCTCACCCTGGCTCAGGTTCTGTCTGCCTTGGACCCAGAAGACTGGATGGTAGCGCTGGACTTGCAGGACGCTTATTTCCACATCCCCATCCTGCCTGCCCACAGACGTTACCTACAATTCGTGGTAGGTCACGAGCACTTTCAGTTTACCGTACTCCCTTTCAGCCTTACCAGTGCCCCTCGGGTGTTCACAAAAGTGATGGCGGTGGTTGCAGCTCAGGCTGGGTTGCGCAGGTTAGGGGTCTCAGTCTTCCCCTACCTAGACGACTGGCTGTTGAATGCGCCTTTGCCCCTGACAGTTGTCTCCCATCTTCAGACTACGGCGAACCTCCTGCACAACCTGGGGTTCACTAGAAATGTGCCAAAGTCACACCTGACTCCCTTCCAGATGCTCCCTTTCATCGGAGCTGTTTTGGACACAGTGTTGTTTCGGGCTTATCCTCCCAAAAAGCGAGTCCAAGACATTCAGGCCATGATTCCTATCTTTCAGCCTTGGTCTTGGGTTTCGGCGAGACAGACTCTGATGCTGCTGGGCCTCATGGCCTCCTGCATCCTGCTAGTAACACATGCCAGGTGGCATATGCAGGCTCTGCAGTGGGACTTGAAGTTCCGGTGGGCGCAGCATCAGGGAAATCTCTCCGACATGGTCCATATCTCTGAAGGGACGGCGAAAGACTTGCAGTGGTGGCTTTCGTATCCCGATTGGGTCAATGGCAGATCCCTCTCCCTTCCCCACCCAGATCTCTCTATAGTGACAGATGCGTCGCTTCTGGGGTGGGGCGGCCACATGGGAGAGGCGGAGATCAGAGGCCTCTGGTCTCCGGCAGAGTCGGGACTCCACATAAATATGGTGGAGCTCTGCGCGATCAGGCATTACGTTGAAAGCATTCCTTCCCTCTCTCAAAGGGAAAGTGGTGCACGTGTTCACGGACAACACTTCTGCCATGTGGTACTCCGACAAACAAAGTTGTGTAGGGTCCTGGACCCTTTATCAGGAGGCACTAAGCCTCTTGACATGGCTGGAACATCAGACCATTACCCTGATGGTTCAACATCTGCTGGGCTCTCTCAACGCCAGAGCAGACAAACTCAGCTGCCAACGCACTGTCGATCACGAATGGCGGCTCCATCCGGAGGTGGCTCAAGGTCTCTTTCTCAAGTGGGGAGAGTCTTGGTTTAGATCTGTTCGCCTCCGCAGAGAAGGCGCAATGTCAGCTATTTTGCGCATTGGAGTTTCCAAGGCGGCACTCGCTCGGAGACGCTTTTCATCTCGAGTGGAACTCCGGTCTCCTTTAAACCTTCCCGCCTATCCCTCTTCTGCCCAGAGTTCTCAAGAAAATCAAGTACGACCAGGCCCAAGTTATCTTGGTGGCTCCGGACTAGGCTCAAAGAGTGTGGTATCCAGAGCTATTGAGTATGTCCATCGATCCTCCACTCAGACTGCCTCTTCGGGCGGATCTTCTGTCGCAGCAGCAGGAGACGGTCCTCCACCCGAACCTGTCCAACCTCCACCTTCATGCGTGGAGATTGAGCGGCAACATTTTACGGCATTTGCCCTTCCACCCAAAGTCTGTAATGTTATCTTGGCAGCCAGGCTTCCATCGACTAAAACTGTATACGCCTGTTGTTAGACTAAATTTGTGGCATGGTGCACCAACAAATCTGTTGAGTCCCTTTCTGCCCCTCTTTCAGAGGTTCTTCTGTTCATTCTTTCTTTAGCCCAGCAGGGCTCTGCATTGGGCACCCTTAAAGGGTACCTGTCTGCCATTTCTGCCTTTCTTAGGCTTCCTGATCAGCCCTCACTCTTTAAATCTCCTCGTGTAAGTAGGTTCTTGAAAGGGCTCACCCACTTATTTTCTCCCACTCCCTTCATCATGGCTCAGTGGGATCTTAATTTTGTACTTACTTACTTGATGTGTACCCCCTTTGAGCCAATGCATAATTGTCCCTTGCGGCTCCTCACATTCAAAACTGTCTTTCTCATCACTATCACCTCTGCTAGCAGGGTGAGTGAGCTTCAGGCCCTTTCTTCGAAGCCTCCATACTTGTCTGTGCACCCTGGCAAAGTGGTGTTACGCACTAGAGCTTCCTTCCTTCCTTCCTAAGGTCATTACACCATTTATGTAGGCCAGTCCATCACTTTGCTTACCTTCTACGCACCCCCACATTGAGGAGGAGAGACTCCATTGTCTGGACCCAAAAAGAGCGTTGGCGTTCTACCTCAATCGTACCAAAGATTTCCGGGTGAACGATCAACTCTTTGTTGGCTATGTGGGTGCAAAGAAAGGGAAGGCGATGCAAAAGCATACCATCTCTTGATGGGTGCTTCTTTGCATCAAAATGTACTATGCTTTGGCAAAAAAGAAGCCTCCTGACTGCTTGCTGGCTCATTCTACCAGAGCAACTGCTGCATCCACTGTGTTAGCACGCGGAGTTCCTGTCCCGGATATCTGTCAGGCAGCTACGTGGGCATCTCTGCACACATTTGCTAAGCATTACTGCCTGGATAGTCCGGTCTGTTGGGACGGCTACTTTGGTCGTTCGGTCCTGCAGGACTTTCTAGTATGATCTTAGTTTGCAGCCCACCACCGAGGATGGCATTGCTTGGGTATCTATTCTAAGGTAAGGAATCTGCAACTAGAAGTCTCTATCAGATGTACAAGTTACTTACCTTTGATAATGAAATATCTGGTAGAGACAAGTTCTAGTTGCAGATTCCTTACCGCCCACCCATCCTCCCCGCTTGCGAACTGATTTCTAGGGACAGGGATTCCCCCTTTCAGGTCCTTAGCTCTGGCGCACCAATCTCAGTGTTCTTAGCGGCTCTGCGCTGTGGTCTGGAAAGTCGTTAAAAGAAACTGACGTCACTGCGCGAGGTCGACGTCTATGTAGTACTCCCGACATCATCACGGCGACCACGTCCCCTATGACGCCTGCAGAGTCGACCGACGCCACCTACCGGCGTGCAAGGGTTTTGCTTGAAGAAAAATCTCTGGATCCAGTCTGACGCCTGGGGGAAAATTCTAAGGTAAGGAATCTGCAACTAGAATTTGTCTCTACCAGATATTTTGTTACCAAAGGTAAGTAACGTGTACATCACTGTACTCTGTACTGCTTTGCATCTCTACACATACTCTTACCCTAAAGGGAAAACCCAATCTGAGGCGGAGTGTGTGTCCTGGTGCATTACGAGTTTTGAGGGAGGTATGATGAGTTACCTGGAAACTGAAACCTCTTCAAATAAAACAGCTTGCAGCATCTGCATCCAAATCTAGATGACAGAAGGACACATTTTCCTCGGTCTCCAGCGAGAACACCAGGTTCCCTCATTAGCCTTCAGGAATGTGAATGCGTGGTGTCACCTGCTGTCCTCTTTCTGCGGGTTCATGATGGCTTCCATCAAAAGCTATGATGTTGATGTATTGCAATCCTTTTTCACAGTTGTCAGAATTCTGCATCCACACTTGGCATCTTTGGACTTGTCACCTTAACTTATTACAAGTTGATCATAGGTGCCAGAAAAAAAATATCTTCATCAGTTTAGCCACGTTTGCCTTAATTACTGTATCACCTATGCTGTGTACTAGCACCATTTCTGATTTTTACTAATGATTGAGGGGCAGAAACACATTTTTCATGCCTGGTATTAAGCTTTGTCCATTTTGGTGTTACGTCATAGTTCCCGAATGGAAGGAAGAAGACCCGTTTGCCCCACGATGATACCTGGCGCTGCCAGTAAAAGTTGCACAATGTGTGCCAGTTTATAAACCCTACCTGGGAAGGTTTTAGCTTTCATTTCATCTCTAACTACAGCATTGTGTTTGGCCATGGCAGTTTAAAGGCTCCTGCTTAATAGAGGGCCGCTAGGCTAGGTAAATATACATAATTGTCTAAGTAGCGTAATCCATCGTCCTATACATTTTTTTTAATCTGTTTTAAGTCGCCTTTGGCAGTTGATAATATGGTACTGACTAAGGAAGTATTTTAGGCCTCTATTGCAGAACAACTTCTGGTTGATTAACAATGCTTTTTATTGTATCAATTTTTCCGTAGGAAACACATTTAGTTAATTTAATGCCAAGAAAATTATCTTGTGTTTCTTTCATATGAAGCACGTCTTGACTGCCTGACAATTTTTTGATAAAGGTTCTATTTCAATAA
The DNA here is from genome assembly GCF_031143425.1 of Pleurodeles waltl. Taxonomy (NCBI): domain Eukaryota; kingdom Metazoa; phylum Chordata; class Amphibia; order Caudata; family Salamandridae; genus Pleurodeles; species Pleurodeles waltl. The sequence goes on from NC_090440.1 coordinate 626,705,578, forward strand.
CATTCTTTTGCATGGCCATGCCTCACTTTAGTTCTTCATTCATTGATGTCAGTTTATAATATGTCTCACCAGTCTCTCCTTTCTGCAAAGCCTTGACATGGGTCACCCCAGGGATGTGGAATTCCTATCGCCCGGGACATCTTGTTTGGGGTCAAGGGCAACAAGTTTTTATGTTTACTTTGTCCTTAGGACAAGTAGGCCCAACCCCCTGCAGCACAAACCCTTTGGCTGCCTGTTTACAGAGAGTTGAACTCTCTGCAGTTGAGGTAATGTGTTTCCAAAAGATAATGCTGTTCGAACTTGTATTTATGGTTCATTATTTGAAAGCCTTCATTATTAGGGTGCGTGCTGTAAATAAATGTTTTAAGGTCACACTTCACTACTGACGTTGTTCCAGTACAAAACAAAAAAACATGTACACACATGTTTGAAAAGTTTAGGCTAAGAGGCTAAGTATAATGCTCCCAGAATGCTCTCTGATTATATGCAAATGAAGTGTCATTTAGTAAAATGTGTTGATGCATGCTAGTATTTCCCAAAAATATTTCTAATGGAAAATCAGTGTAACCATTTTCAACACGATTATGGGAAGCATGAAAATAAACAAACACTGACAAAGCCAACTGATCTGACATATTTTTATAAGTCTTTTAGTTTCATCAATGCGTGTCTTGTTTTGACATGGCTTTTGTAACACTTTATTGTTGTGGGAGCTACCAGGCCCTCAACATTGTAACAAACATTGTCAAAACCCCCCCAAAAAGTTTTTGAACTCTTAAAGCACACGTTGCCACCAGCGGCATAACAAAGGCCCCGCAGCCGCCCTCCAGGGGGCCCCGTCAGCACAGCACCTGCCCTGAGTGAGTCTGGAGAGGGGGCTCCTCCATGTTCTTTGCAAAGGGGCACCCTCCAGTTTCGTTACGTCACTGATTGCCACTGTAGTTCCTGACACTGAACAAAACTACTTTGTGTGGCAATATGCTCCTTGTGGAAGAGCAGAATGCGATCACTCACAGTAAAGCCAGCCGAAAGAGAGAGAAATAGAAGTTTAATAAAAACAAAATGTCTTTAACACCAGACCTAATTAGGGACCAAGACCCACATGTAGGTAGCTTTTTGCATGTCGCAAACAGCGACTTTCGCTGTTTGCGACGTGCAAAAAGCACATTGCGATGCACAAACCCAGTTTTGCGATTCAGTAACCTGGTTACCGAATCACAAAACGGGTTTGCGACTCGCAATTAGTAAGGGGTATTCCCTTCCTAATTGCAACTCGCAGTGCAATGTAGGATTGTTTTGTGACCGCGAACGCGGGCGCAAACCAATCGCAGTTTGCACCCATTTCAAATGGGTGCTAACACTTTCGCAAAAGGGAAGGGATCCCCATGGGACCCCTTTCCCATTGTGAATGTCACTGTAAACATTTTTTCAGAGCAAGCAGTGGTCCTGTGGACCACTGCCTGCTCTGAAAAAATAAAACGAAAACGTTTCAATTTTCGTTTTTGTTATCCATCTCGTTTTCCTATAAGGAAAACGGGCTGCATTACAAAAAAAACTGCTTTATTGAAAAGCAGTCACAGACATGGTGGTCTGCTGTCTCCAGCAGGCCACCATTCGTGAGGGGGTCGCAAATTGCGACCCACCTCATGATTATTCATGATGTGGGCATTTGCGAAGCCCTTGCGAATCACAGATGGTGTCAAGGACACCATCCTACATTCGGATTTGCGACTCGCAATTTGCAGGTCACAAATCTGAACCTACCTACTTGTGGCCCCAAATTCTTAAAGAAAGTCACAAAAGTGCACCCATGGTATATGTCGTACCCCTATAAAATATTTGTGAACTGTATTTTAGCGTGGGTAAATACGATGTGTAGATTTGCTCATGTGAAAATCTATTGAGCATTTGCAAGTTCATTTTCCCTCCAGCCACTTTCTTCCCAACCCTGGAAGAAGTTCTAATTCTGCCATTGTCCGGAGTAAATGTCCAACCTTTCTTATTATGGGAAAATATTAGGGAGAAGCTGGTAAAAATCTTTAAAACATGCAGGTTAGTAGGTTTGCAGACTCAAAGGCATTCCAGCCCTGGAACTATTGCTTACTGCTTCCTCCAGCCCCAGTATGCAGATCTGCAGAAAGGTGGCAAAATAAGGAAATTGCTACAGTAGGGATTGAAACTCCAAGTATTCAAGCCCTACTATGGTAGTAGCCCTGGCATAATCAGAGAGGCTATTAATTGCTGCCATAATTTGTCGCCACACTACATGGCACCAAAGGGACAAGTAGATCTTTTTACAGGACAAGTAGATTTGAGAAGCAACCTGTCCCCTGGACAAGTAGATATTTTAATAAATTCCACACCCCTGTGGGTCAGATCTATATTTGAGCCAACGAGTAGGGAGTCTTGATCTGTTATTGAGGTAGTCGTGCAGGGCTGTGGGGGAATAGGCAAAATCATGGTAAGCCTTTACTTAATCTTTCAAATTCAGCTCAGCAAATTTCTAAAAGTGTCTGTGTGTGGTGTCCCTCGAACAACATGGCTCAGCAACTCCATGCTGTTTGCTGATTTTTGCAGTGATCTGGAGGGCAGAATGCTGAATCTCTGTAAGATTCTTCCTTACCTCTAAAATTGAGTTGAATATTTGTATTTATGTGTACCTATGTCACGTCAGCAGGTGCAAGATCTTTTGATACTTTAGCAACCACTCGGCCCTCGTAAATGCTGAAAAAAAAGTTTAAAAAAATAAAAATGTTCATGTGAAGCAGTCTGGTCTTGGTCAAAGATCATTCCACTCTGTTAACTCCTGTACTGTTTCTTTTGCAGACTGAGCGAGATGTGAGTGTGCGGCAGAGGGCTGTGGACCTCTTGTATGCCATGTGTGACCGCAGCAATGCCCAGCAGATCGTGGCAGAGATGCTTAATTACCTGGAGACAGCGGATTACTCTATTCGGGAGGAGATTGTGAGTGGGCAGCTGATGGTCACTGAGTACTCTGTAATTCTTGTCCTCCTGTGAAACGTTTCCTGAAGGCATTCATTAAGATAAAGACACCTTAGTTAATCTGAAGAAAGAAATGTGTGTATTGAAGCTAAAATCCAAAGAGGCTAAGGATAGGCTAGGGAAAACAAAACCCAGCATAGAACCACTGAATTGTGCCACAGCCCTTCATTCTAGAAGTAGGGCTTTTGAATTTTTTCAGTCTATTGGCAAATATCTCCCACCGTCAGGTTCCTCTGTCTCTGACCATTTGTCTTACAAGATCCCCAAAGTGAGTTGCTTGAGTTACAACCACAAAATAGAGAGTAGTTGCCTGACCGTAAAACTACATGTCACTTTATCAGAGTTATTATAACAAATCTGAATGTTTAAGCCAGTGGCCATGGGGTGTTCATTGCCTTTTGAGCCTCTTTTAGTATAATGGTTGCCTTAGCCCTAGTCTTTTGCTCAAAAACCAAGGATTGTAGCTCTAGAAGTAGAGAGAAGTTAATATTGTTGGAACCACCTCTCCTCATGCTTGAATAAATGTAATGTAATGTTTTTCTTCCCTCTTCCCTTCAGGTGTTAAAGGTTGCCATCCTTGCTGAGAAATATGCTGTAGACTACACGTGGTATGTGGACACCATCTTGAATCTGATTCGCATTGCTGGGGACTATGTGAGTGAGGAAGTGTGGTACCGGGTTATCCAGATTGTTATTAACAGAGACGATGTGCAAGGATACGCAGCAAAAACGGTCTTTGAGGTGAGGATCTACATGGATACAAAAGACTCCTCAGTAATGTTTCATAACCTGCAGATATTTATAATTTATTTCCACCTTTTCTGTTTGATTCACAAACTCCATCTCCTGGCAGATCTCTTGTCTCCAAGGGAAGGGCAAAATGCAGTAAAGATTTGGCAGATTGTTTTTGTGTGTGTGTGCATACTGCTAACCAAGAGCTGTTCACTCGAGCCTGGATTCATGCACTTCTCAAATCTGGGATCAGATGTTACTGTCCATTGTGCTACATGCGTAAAGCTCACATTGGGCACCAACACCTTAATTGGGTGGCATAGAACTTAACTGGGACTCAACTATCTAACCCTCTTTGTAAGAAATATATGAATCTTATGGGGTTTCACTAAATAAGATATATATATACATACATATATATATATGTTCGATGGCATGTGTAGCTGCAGATACACATGCTGTGCACATCCCGCCATCTGGTGTTGGGCTCGGAGTGTTACAAGTTGTTTTTCTTCAAAGAAGTCTTTTCGAGTCACGAGACCGAGGGACTCCTCCCATTTCGACTCCATTGCGCATGGGCGTCGACTCCATCTTAGATTGTTTTTTTTTCAGCCATCGGGTTCGGACGTGTTCCTTTTCGCTCCGTGTTTCGGGTCAGAAAGTTAGTTAGAATCTCTGAAAAAAACGTCGGTATTGTTTGCGTTCGGTATCGGGTTAGTTACAACAGATCTTCGGGGTTTTTTCGATCCCCCGTCGGGGCCTGGTCGGCCAGGCCACGTGTGAATTCAAGGCTGATGGAACGGACCCCATTCCGCTTCTGTCCAAAATGCCATACCAAGTATCCGTATACGGATCAGCATCTGGTCTGTAACTTGTGCTTGTCCCCAGAGCACAAGGAAGATACTTGTGAGGCCTGTCGAGCGTTTCGGTCCAGAAAGACGTTAAGAGACCGAAGAGCCAGAAGACTGCAGATGGGGTCGACGCCGACAGAACAAGAGCGTTTTGAGGAAGAAGAGGAAGCTTTCTCTATCCAAGAGTCGGACTCGGAAGAGCTCGAGGCCGAAGAAACGCCGAAAACCGTGAGTAAGACGTCGAAACATAAGACTCACGAGAAGTCCACAAAAGCCCAGGGGACGCCACCGCCAACAGGCCATGGCTTAACCCAAACAAGCGGTGACCGAGCCAAGGCACCGAAAAAGGGCACGCTGGTGTCGAAGTCATCAGACTCCGGTCGAGATACCGCCACACAGCAATCTCGGACCCGAGACATCGGCTCTGAGAAATTTCGGCACCGTCACAGCGGCACCGAACAAATTTGGCATCGAGACACCACCACGCCGAAAATTACAAAGGTTTCTTCGGAGCCTAAAAAGACCTCCGAAAAAGTTTCGGTTCCGAAACATCCATCCTCGGAGCCGAAAACAAGTTCCTATACTGAGGAACAAGGATTGGCCTCCCAAATGAAAAAACATAGATTTGGAGAGGAACTTCAAGCTGTAGAGCCAGACTATACTCAAAGGAGGCTCCACATTCATCAAGACACAGGGAAGATAACCACTCTTCCTCCAATTAAAATAAAAAGAAAACTTGCCTTTCACGAAAAGGAGCCACATGCAAAGGTGGCAAAGAAAACAACTCCACCACCTTCTCCACCACCATCAGTGCACACATCACCAGTAGCAACTCCTCCACTGATGCACTCCCCGACTCATACTGCCATGAGTCAAGAGGATCCCGATGCATGGGACCTTTACGATGCTCCAGTATTGGACAACAGCCCAGACTCGTACCCTACCAGGCCGTCCTCTCCTGAGGACAGCACATCTTACACACAGGTGATCGCAAGGGCAGCTGTTTTCCATAACGTCACCTTGCATTCAGAACCAATTGAGGATGACTTCTTGTTTAACACGCTAACCTCCACTCATAGCCAGTACCAAAGACTACCTATGCTCCCAGGAATGCTAAAACATTCACAACAAATCTTTCAAGATCCTGTTAAAGGCCGAGCCATAACTCCAAGAGTGGAGAAAAAATACAAGCCACCGCCAACAGATCCTGTTTATATTACAACGCAGTTAACTCCAGACTCAGTAGTTGTCGGGGCAGCTCGTAAGAGAGCAAACTCTCATACCTCGGGAGACGCACCACCTCCAGACAAAGAGTCGCAAATTTGATGCTGCGGGCAAAAGGGTTGCAGCACAAGCAGCAAACCAATGGCGCATTGCCAATTCACAAGCGCTTTTGGCAAGATATGACAGAGCTCACTGGGATGAGATGCAACATTTGATAGAACACTTACCCAAGGAGTTCCAAAAAAGAGCACAACAAGTGGTGGAAGAAGGACAAAGTATCTCTAATAATCAGATACGGTCTTCAATGGATTCAGCAGATACGGCTGCAAGGACAGTAAATACTGCAATAACAATAAGAAGGCACGCGTGGCTCCGCACGTCAGGTTTCAAGCCAGAAATTCAACAAGCCGTGCTAAATATGCCTTTTAATGAACAGCAGTTGTTTGGCCCGGAAGTCGACACTGCTATTGAGAAACTCAAGAAGGACACTGATACTGCAAACGCCATGGGCGCACTCTACTCCCCGCAGAGCAGAGGCACCTTTCGCAAGGGTTTTGAGGACAACCTACAGAAACCACAACATCACAAACAAGGCCCACTTACCAAAGCCAATATCAGCGGGGAAGTTTTCGGGGGCAATATAGAGGGGGACAATTCCAAAGAGGTAGAGGAAAATTCCAAAGCCCCAAAAGTCCTCAAAATAAGCAGTGACTCACAAGTCACCCATCCCCATCACATAACACCTGTGGGGGGAAGATTAAGCCAATTTTACAAACTTTGGGAGGAGATAACAACAGATACTTGGGTACTAGCAATTATCCAGTATGGTTATTGCATAGAATTTCAAGAATTCCCTCCAACAGTCCCACCGAAAACACACGGTATGTCGAAACAACATATAAATCTTCTAGGATTAGAAGTTCAAGCATTGCTCCAAAAAGAGGCAATAGAATTAGTACCAAAACAAGAACTAAACACAGGAGTTTACTCACTGTACTTTCTAATACCCAAAAAAGACAAAACTCTAAGACCTATACTAGATCTCAGAATATTAAATACATACATCAAATCAGACCACTTTCACATGGTTACATTACAAGAAGTAATCCCACTGCTCAAACAACAAGACTACACTGGATCTAAAGGATGCATATTTCCATATACCAATACATCCTTCACACAGAAAGTACCTAAGGTTTGTATTCCAAGGGATACATTACCAATTCAAAGTGTTGCCATTCGGAATAACAACTGCGCCAAGAGTTTTTACAAAATGTTTAGCAGTAGTAGCTGCACATATCAGAAGGCAGCAAATACATGTGTTCCCGTACCTAGACGATTGGTTAATCAAAACCAACACGCAAAAACAGTGTTCACGACACACAAATTACGTCATAGAAACCCTACACAAACTAGGTTTCTCAATCAATTACTCAAAGTCACACCTTCTGCCGTGTCAAACACAGCAATACCTAGGAGCAACAATCAACACAGTAAAAGGGATTGCCACTCCAAGTCCACAAAGAGTCCAAACATTCCAAAATGTAATACAAGCCATGTATCCAAACCAGAAGATACAGGTCAAATTAGTAATGAAACTCCTAGGCATGATGTCCTCATGCATAGCCATTGTCCCAAACGCAAGGTTGCACATGCGGCCCTTACAACAGTGCCTAGCATCACAGTGGTCACAAGCACAGGGTCAACTTCTAGATCTGGTGTTGATAGACCGCCAAACATACATCTCGCTTCAATGGTGGAACAGTATAAATTTAAACCAAGGGCGGCCTTTTCAAGACCCAGTGCCACAATGCGTAATAACGACAGATGCATCCATGACAGGGTGGGGAGCACACCTCAATCAGCACAGCATCCAAGGACAATGGGACATTCAGCAAAAATAGTTTCATATAAACCACTTAGAACTGTTAGCGGGGTTTCTAGCTCTGAAAGCATTTCAACCCATAATAACCCACAAATACACTCTTGTCAAAACAGACAACATGACAACAATGTATTACCTAAACAAACAGGGAGGAACACACTCAACACAGTTGTGTCTCCTAACACAGAAAATATGGCATTGGGCGATTCACAACCACATTCGCCTAATAGCACAATTTATTCCAGGGATTCAGAATCAGTTAGCAGACAATCTCTCTCTGGATCACCAACAGATCCACGAATGGGAAATTCACCCCCAAATACTGAACACTTACTTCAAAATGTGGGGAACGCCACAAATAGATCTATTTGCAACAAAAGAAAACTCAAAATGCCAAAACTTCGCATCCAGGTACCCACAACATCAGTCTCAGGGCAATGCACTATGGATGAACTGGTCAGGGATATTTGCGTACGCTTTTCCCCCTCTCCCACTTCTTCCATATCTAGTAAACAAGTTGAGTCAAAACAAACTCAAACTCATACTAATAGCACCAACATGGGCAAGGCAACCTTGGTACACAACACTACTAGACCTTTCAGTAGTACCTCATATCAAACTGCCAAACAGACCAGATCTGTTAACACAACACAAACAACAGATCAGACATCCAAATCCAGCATCGCTGAATCTAGCAATTTGGCTCCTGAAATCCTAGAATTCGGGCACTTAGACCTCACACAGGAATGTATGGAGGTCATAAAACAGGCTAGAAAACCTACCACTAGACACTGTTATGCAAATAAGTGGAAAAGATTTGTTTATTACTGCCATAATAATCAAATTCAACCTTTACACGCATCTGCAAAAGAGATAGTAGGATACTTACTACATTTGCAGAAATCTAAACTAGCTTTCTCTTCCATTAAAATACATCTTACGGCAATTTCAGCTTACCTGCAAATTACGCACTCAACTTCATTATTTAGGATACCAGTCATAAAAGCGTTTATGGAAGGCCTAAAGAGAATTATACCACCAAGAACACCACCAGTTCCATCATGGAACCTCAACATTGTCTTAACACGACTCATGGGTCCACCTTTTGAGCCCATGCACTCTTGTGAAATGCAATACTTAACGTGGAAAGTTGCATTTTTAATTGCCATCACATCTCTAAGAAGAGTGAGTGAGATTCAAGCATTTACCATTTAAGAACCATTTATTCAAATACACAAAAATAAAGTTGTTCTACGGACCAATCCTAAATTTTTACCAAAAGTAATCTCACCATTCCACTTGAATCAAACGGTAGAATTACCAGTGTTCTTCCCACAGCCAGATTCTGTAGCTGAAAGAGCACTACATACATTAGACATCAAAAGAGCACTAATGTACTACATTGACAGAACAAAACTAATTCGAAAGACAAAACAACTATTTATCGCCTTTCAAAAACCTCATACAGGAAATCCTATTTCAAAACAAGGCATTGCTAGATGGATAGTTACGTGCATTCAAACCTGCTATCTTAAAGCTAAAAGAGAACTGCCTATTACACCAAAGGCACACTCAACCAGAAAGAAAGGTGCTACCATGGCCTTTCTAGGAAATATTCCAATGAACGAAATATGTAAGGCAGCAACATGGTCTACGCCTCATACATTTACCAAGCACTACTGTGTAGATGTGTTAACTGCACAACAGGCAACAGTAGGTCAAGCTGTACTAAGAACATTATTTCAAGCTACTTCAACTCCTACAGGCTGAACCACCGCTTTTTGGGGAGATAACTGCTTATTAGTCTATGCACAGCATGTGTATCTGCAGCTACACATGCCATCGAACGGAAAATGTCACTTACCCAGTGTACATCTGTTCGTGGCATTAGTCGCTGCAGATTCACTTGCGCCCACCCGCCTCCCCGGGAGCCTGTAGCCGTTTAGAAGTAGATCTTAAAAATGTGTACATTTGTAAATACATTACTTGAAACTTCATTATGTACATACGCATTCACTCCATTGCATGGGCACTATTACTAGCATACACAACTCCTACCTCACCCTCTGCGGGGAAAACAATCTAAGATGGAGTAGACGCCCATGCGCAATGGAGTCGAAATGGGAGGAGTCTCTCGGTCTCGTGACTCGAAAAGACTTCTTCGAAGAAAAACAACTTGTAACACTCCGAGCCCAACACCAGATGGCGGGATGTGCACAGCATGTGAATCTGCAGCGACTAATGCCACGAACAGATGTACACTGGGTAAGTGACATTTTCCATATGTTACCTGGCGGCAGTAGGAAGTTATAGTTAGATATTAGTTTACATAGAAAGTATTTCTTTACTTTGCTATATCTTTGCCGTTGTTTGAATCTTTATTAAATTTTCCAAAATAAATGTGCCCAAGGGTCTTGTTCTACATGGAAAGTTTTGGCACCCCCCACCCTCTTAATAAGAATCAAGGCCCGTGGAGGCGGTGGTCCCCGTTTTGCATAAGAGCCATGGGGGGGGGAGGGGTGGATGTACCCCACCTCCATTATTTACTAATTTAAAAATGAAGGTTTATGATTGGTTGAGAAGCCAGATTTTCCTGTGAACCTTCACGCTCTTTTGGGAGCGAGCGGCTTCTGCAAGCGCTCTAAATGGCTGGTTGTTGGAATGTTAGAAATGTGATGGCTACCATTGCCATTTACTGTGAAAAATTTGAGGTGTTGTGGAAATTATCTAAAAAAAGTTATATAAGAGGGCAGCTGAAAGGCGTGCTGCCCCCCTAAGTTTAGCAAGGAGGTGTTTATGGGATAACTACTGTGATGAAAATAAATTATATATATTGTTTTTAACTAATTTTTATCATCTTGTGGGACACTCACAAGGTCGTGAATAGTAAAAATGAGTAGATGAGTTCACAATACATTCTGTTGGTAGGAATGGATATTGTGGTCCTTGTTTTTGAGAGAAAGTGTGTAAGAGATAAGTACCATGATGAGCAGATGGTTAATCCTTACTTTAAAAGAATGTTAAGCTCTTGCGAGACTCTTGTGAGAGTTGGCAGAAAAAATAGACGAGAACAACCGGTTAAGGTGTTCCTGCTCTTACGAAAGTTTGTAAGAAGGAAAAAAGGAAAAGAGTACAAAGAACATAGATCATGAAATTATAGGGTAGCTCTGAATAGAATTATTTTAAAGTTTTCGGCAACTATAAAAAAAAATGTTTTTAAAATATATATTTTTATACATTTTTGGTATTTAAAGTTTATTTTAAAAGGTTTGGAACAAAAACATACAACATCATCACCTTAAAAACAAAAAGGAGAAAAACGTACAAAAAACTTTTATAAAACATATACTGCCTAGGGGGGCAGTTGTGCTCTTGGACAGGCTTGTCCTGGGCAGACCTGCTTGTCTCTGAAGAACAAATGATCTGCTTGCACAAGCTCCATTTAAAAAAAAAAAAAAAAAAAAAAAAAAAGCAGGTTTAATGTCTGCCTTTGCACTTATAACAGTGGCAGCCGGCAGTTTTAGTATGAGATTAAGGACTCTCACACTCATGCTTTCACACACACGCACATCCATTAACAACACTCCTCAACATTCAAACATACACGCATGCACCAAACATTAAAAAGATCTCCCTCTCCCCCCCCTCTCTCTCTCTCGCTCTCCTTCAGCCTCAGAGGTCCCAGGAGGGTTGGGACTGCTGCCTTCCCTCGCTGGCTGACCTTTGGTCAATGAGGGAAGGCAGCAGTCCCAACTTCGTCACAGAGTGGGATGGGGTCAGTGAGACTGCTGATCCACCCCACTCTGTGACGAAGTGACACTGATTGACACTCGCCCTGGGCGCTTCAGGGCTTAAACCTGAAGCGCCCAGGTTGAAGTTAGTGGATGATGCTTCCCTCGTCACCTGAGGGAGGGCCTCGAGGCACTTTGCTGAGCCGATGAGGTCACACCCACAGGAGCTGTGACCTCTTCAGCCCAGCAAAGTTCAGCTCAGGCAGCCAGGAGTCTGTGCAGATCGTGCATGTCTCTCTTGGCTGCCTGAACATGAAGAGTGTCTGTCAGGCTGACCTTTGTTCAGCCTGACCGGCACTCTTCATGAGGGGCAAAAGGTCGGCCGCACCTGACTTAGAACCTGCGCAGGCACAGTATCTCCTGAAGCAAATTATGTTGAAAGCCCTGCAGAGTCGTCTAACTCCGCAGCACGAGCCAACTACGCCTATGCAATCTTTTGCGGAAGCACAGAACTCTGGTGTCTACGTGTGCCTGTGATACTCATGCTATATTGTATATTTCTGTACATGCCACCTTGGCATCTGGCCTCATTTTTTAAAAAATTGCCACGCCAAGGATTCACTAGGTGGCTGAGCTGGTGCAGAAGCCCCCGGCCCTGAATCAGATGAAGACATCTTTCTCTTCAAAGCCAGACAGGAAAGGAGAACAGGCCAAATATGTCTTCTCTCACCAAAGCCCAAAAGTGAATTAGACCAAAAGGATGGAATTTACTACTTCTAAATAAAGACATCCATATGAACCAATCAGAATCCTTCCTAGGGTGTGCTTTTTCTGACCTCTTGTTAAAGCATCTCGCAAGACAGTAAAAAAATACTTCCTTTACATCTTCTATAAAACAGTGCACAATTCATTTTGTTCCTTAAGCAACATGTGTAATGTTCTATTTTGTTCGAAAGTATAGTAAAACTCTGTAATTAACTTCATTCTGAATGTACAATCTCGCAAGTGGTTTGTAAGAGCCAAGCAGGAAGTACATACCCCTCAAAGTCCTTGCAGGGGAAGGTGCATCCAGCTCTCACTAGTGTCTTTTGAGAGCCATCACTTTGAAAAAACAAAAGAATATCCAGTCACTACTCTATTATAGATTAGCATTAATAACAAATTAATTCACTTTAAAAAAAAAACTAGAAATTCACTGGAAAAAAACTAAGATTAAAGTAATGTTCTAGTTAGGTGTACTGGAATTGAAAAAAAAAAAGATTAAACTAAAGTGAGTTTCTCAGTGATAACGTTAACATTTTGAAGAAAAAAAACCATAAAGTTAAGCAGTTGTGGCTAGAACCATGTCATCACAGATGTCATAAGTAATGTCATAGAAGATGTCATGAGTGATGTAATATGTGAGGTTATAAGCAGTGCATGGCGTGGGTGTAAGTTATAATGATAATCGCTGAATTTCTGTGCTTTTTTTTTTTTTTTTAAAGTTCAAAACATTAGCGCTGTCACTAAGAAATTCACCTAACTATACCTTTACTTTAACCTTTGGTTTTTATCATTTTGTGGTAAAGGCATATGCGAGGTAATGACTGCATTGTAAGTGTTATTTCCTGTGTGTCATTAAATGGCAATCACAGGGGTTATTGTATATTCTACACTTGACTAACACACTTCCCCTACAAAACTTTGAAAGACTTTCTCTTAATTACTAAAACGTGTAGCCATTTGATACATATTTATTATTAATAACATTTCATACATGTATTTCAGTATTTTTGGTACTAAGCAGTGTGTCTTGTGTCCACTGTAAAACAAATTCCCATTGAAAACCTTGCTTTTCCGAGTCCGGTTGTTTTCATGTTTTGAAAGTTAGTGGCTGTGATTGACACGTACATCCGTGTAGTTGACATTTGCAAATTCAAAAAGATACTCCTTCTTTCTCGTTTTGTGGTTTGCTTATGGAATCTTCGATTTTTTCCCCCTGGAAACCAGAAGACCGCTATGGAAATTACTGTGAGTAAGAGGGGCGGTGTCAATAAATTATCAGTTTCCACAAGCGTGTAAGTGACCGAGGCTTCCATCGTTGGCCTCATGCGCGAGCAAGTAATAGAGCAGGTTACCTCATGTGCAGGAAGCAAGGGACTTGCATACTCAATTTTCGTTTAGTTAAAAATAAAGTGAATGACAAAACACAATAAAGTGTGTTCTCCCCAACTTCTTGGGGAAAGCGAACCATAATTAATGAAAGTTTATACTGTGACATAGGTATGAACAAATACCACAAAAGACAAGAATTGTTGCAAAGCTGTGCACTCAATGCAGCTTCTAGAAGTGTCTCTGCTCGTCTTCCAGCTGTGCAGCGTGAAGGAAGTAGTATTTTCTGTGCTTCTGGAGAAAATTAAAGACAAATTGAGCCTATCGAGGCCCAGAGCAATTTCTTAAGTCTTCAGGGAACCTTGCTTTATGCGGCATCCGTAGAACCACAATTTTAAAAGTACTTGGTCGCAATTGAGGCAAGTGTGCATACTTGTCACAAAAAACACAATACTGTATAAGATCAGTTTTGGCTCTGGGAACAGTGGGCCAACTGTAATAATAAACCTGATTCGTTCATCTCCGCAGCAACTGCTAGAAAACCGAGAAGCACGCAAGAAGCAACTTTGGAAACTAAGAAATTGCAACCAAAAAAGCTGCCAAGCAAGCATTCTCAGGAATGGCTCCTGAATTCTGGAAGTCTCTTCTAGTTGAAGTGAGATGTTAAAAATCACTATTAGACTTCCGCAAGACACTGAAAACAGACTCAATTAGACTGCATCTGGAATAACTTGCTATTAGCCGTATTGCTGTCTCTCTCCGTAAAGCAGTCTGTTTTTCTGTCCCTCTTCTCAGACGCTGCCTTTATGTAGGTTCGTCTCGTGCCCTGCTTGTAATGATTCCGAAGTTGGTTGAATCTGCTTTGATATGGTTGTCCAATTCATTGATTATTTGCAAATGCTGTGCATTATGTGTTTCCATTGTAACAGCACACGTTTACTGTTTAGTCTGGTGTGCTATCTAAGATGGATAATATAACCTATGGAATGATGAAACAATGAAAGCAACTTCGGTAAGGAGCCCTGACGTGACGTCAATAGCGGATTAACTGCAAAGTAACCTTGTGGGTGTGAGCCATTTAATTATGCTTGCATACAGCAAGGGGTAAAGGAAAGTTTCCGGAGTAGCACCCCCAGTTGCAACAAAGTCGAGGCATCCTAGCAATCCCGGGCACAGTGAGGGTTGGAACGTGGACAAGGTTTGTCTACTGTAAAGGCACATGGTGTTACTGGTATGCAGTATTGATGCTAATAAAACTGAACTTGGAGCGGGTTCAAAATGAAATAAAGGGAATACATGGGAATAGTGAGATTGTTAGATTAATGTGATTTTGAAAAATCAGGGTATGAGCAAAAGAAATAAAAGAATAACAAAAGAGAGGATAATCTGTGTGCACCATCTAGACTGGACATAATGCTTTAATGGTCGACTCCATGCCAAAGTGTGCATTGACTAGTTTAGATGTAAGGCTGGCAAACTGCTGAGACCTGACAAAGCTACCAGGGCGTATAGGGGGCCTAGAATAGTCATATCGGACAAGGATGACAACTGTAACCTATATGTGTATGTCCATTTTAGGGTGAAGGGGCCAAAGTGCATCACAGATCATACTGATTCACTGTTTCGGCAAACAAGTGTATCAAATCTCAGAACCGAGCAAGAGTGATGTCTTACAGATTGTGGTATCAGGAAAGCATCTCTTACTACAAATGTCAACAGCTGAGAAGTCACAGTACATCAGGGAGGTGATTAACGTGGTTGCACTTGAAAACTGATGTGTTGTGAAGATGTTTTTTGCCACTGCACAGGATATTTTAGCATTATCTGAGAGCCTAACTGCAGAAACATTATGCCCTACCCGTTCCTTCCTGCCCACCCACTGCTCCATAGCTCCACAAACCCCCTGCAGTACATACACAGATACAGTACAGTCACAGATGCGGTGCTGCTTCACAGTACAAAAAGCGCTTGCAGGCTACTTCAATTACATTTCTGTTTGAAAGGTTCAAAGGGGGTCCACCACCTTGAATCAGGAAATAAACAAAGGAGCCCACATCGTTCGCTAGGCATACATGGCAACTTATGCATCAGCATTAATGCACCACGTACCCACTGTGAGCGGCTACATCATCACACCTTTTTGAATCGGCGTTGACAAACCCAGTAGGTCACAAAAGCGAGACCTATTGGCTTTGCCAATGCTTCTTCTAACAGAAGCAATAAATCTGTTTTATAATTGTTTTAGTAATTAAACGTATAGCAAGAATGGTTTTTGGGGCTATTTATCAATTAATGCTGAATCTTCTTGGCGCTAATACATAACAAATTGCATGTTAAGAGACATGCATAAAAAAAGTTGCAGCTCTTTCTAAACTGGAGTAGTATGCATTCCGAGTTAAGGTAAAGTGGTAGGGAGTTCTGAGCGTTAGCAACTGCCACAGAAAGTGCCCTGTCTCCGAGGGTGACTAAACGAGATCTTGCCACCAACACGAACTATTGCTGGGACAGTGGAAACAGTCCTTGGAATCGTACCATGACAAAGTCTGTGCTAAGACGTCAGTGGATGTTTTGGTAGATGATTTGATGGACGATAATCCTAGCATTACCATTGTCCAGTCTGTATTGGACTTGGGCAGCAGTTGTTAACCTGTGCCCGTGAACCCCTGGACATTCATGATGCCAACTCGGCGGAGGGTGGAAGTGGAATCCTGCTCACAAATTGAATAATAATAAATGAATTAAGTGTATATAAATAAAGAAGCAAAATGTACATAGAACTTTTTAAAAAGTTCTGTAAATGTTAAGAATTTGAAATTGCAGATTAAAAATTAAGTTGGATTACTAAAATTGATTCGTGGTAGAAGTGCAACCGACAGAACACAGTATGGAAAATGGACGGCCTCAGGGTAATTTACAAAAGCTTTGATTTTCCCATTTCAGTTAAAAGGTTGATTGTTTTTATATTTGTGAATAAAATATTTTATTGTGTGTCTATTTGTTTGATGAATGCATGTTGCTTTATGTTTAGGTATTGTTTTGCAGTTCAAATCATTGACATTTCTTAATGGTTCAGTGCTGGTCCCCAGGATCCAGTAATGATTAAGTGAGGGACCACAGAGGTCAAAAGGTTAAGAACCACTGGCCTAGGGCATTATTGACAGGTACATGTACTTGCTTGTCAATAAAAGGGAATAGAGATCTCACAGTTCTAGTTTGCTCAAAGCAGGTTTTCGATACATTGGCTACTTCAAGGACAGGTTAGTAGTGAATGTGTACAGCCAAATTCCGGATTGATGTTGATGTTGGCATAGGTCCTTTAAGATGATGCCGATCAAGTTTTTGACCTCTGTTTTCATGTCTACTCAGATGGCCAGGATTTGGTTAGTGGTTTTGCTTGTGTGCAGTTTTGCAACTAGTGTAAGAGGAAGAGGCCATTCGATTTTTAGGGACTGTGTTTGGATAAGTATTTATTTTGCACGTGTTACTCATGCATCCTTCAGTATCACCGTGTCAGTGATGTTGGGGTTTGAGCTCACTTTTTCTTTACAGTCTTCAATTTGTCTGTAAAGTTACAGAAAGAAGTGTATGTCACAGGACCATATTGCAGAAACAGGTAGGGCCTACTGGAACAGTTGTCAAAATAGACCAGAAGGATGTGTGGACTTTACCACACCACTGGGCACTTAATTTGTAGGTGGAGGCAGAAAAGTAGGTGCAAGCAGAAGCTTCCGTATATAGTAAAATGGCATATGTTAACTGTATGTGAAGGACTAGTATGTTTGAAGAAGGAGGTTCCACTTGAATGGTAGAGAAAGAGATGCTATACTTGCAGTTTACGATGGCCTTTAAGTAACTAAAGGTCATGGAAGAGTGCTAATGGCTCGGTATTGATAGGCTGGTAGATGAGTACATTAGAGTTGCTTGGCATGGTAGAAAGATGTCCAAACGTTGATGATAGTGCAGAGGAACCTTGCGATTGTCTTTTGGATAACTTAGCAAATTATTTTTTAGGCACTTTAGAGGCTCTGTCACACGATTTCATGCATGACATTAGGCTACGCTCAAGTAATTTGAACGAGATGAGATTACTGAAGCTACTATGAAAACACTGTGCAAATTCGTCTGTAAATTTTTAGGTAACCCAGTGTTATAGAAATTAACAATAGGGAACTATATTTATTAAAACCTATTTGGGATTATTTACGGAACAGTAAAATTAAACAAGTACATTGTTCTTTATTCCATCCGACGATTGCCTGCGCAGTGGAGCGTAGTAATAAAACAGTGGAGGAGCATATTGCAGGAGTTAGTTAATTAAGCTTAATAAAGGGACTTGGAATTTTAGACTGAGGTTGGTTTCTGTCATTGTAAAGTTCTCCCAAGCCATCTGAGATTAGTGTGAGTAACTATTAGTAAAACTGTGGTTATGAGGATGTGAAGAGAGGAAACACATTCCGAATCATTCAAGATAGTGCAACAGTGTAGTTTGATACATTTTCAGTGATGCTCTAGGGTGGTGATCGAGCTTTTGAGGACGTGTCTGCTGTGTAGAAGTAAAGTATTAAGTTGAAAACAAGCTGATATGCATCGGCGCTATAGGTCAGATGCAATCACACGCTCTGTGGTCAATAGATAGGACCTGGCACTTGATGCACCGGCTAATGCAAGATTATGCAGACCCTGGAACATTGGGATGAAGCTGCACCTTTCCTGGTGGTCTCAAGCACTATTCCTGCGGAATGCTGGTAGTAAATCTGTGCCACAGAATAGAAAACAAGCTTGCCTTGGTGCTCACCTGCGTTTACGAATATCTAATATCAGTATCATACTCTTTACGATTCCTATTGCATAGGCAGTATTAAAATAATGACGTGAAATGTTCGAATGAACCCGAAACTCTGTAAATACAGTTGGCACATTGCATTCCTTAATTAATTTTAGCTTGTCTGTTACCTAACGAGCTAGAACCAATGCGTTGTGCTTGCCCCAAATAGACCATTCAACCTGCTCGATTTATCTCGTCTGAGTTGTACTATATCAAATGCAGCAGTTGCCTTGTATGAAATTATTTAACTTTGACAATTCATTTCGCAGGGGCCGTCGTTCATTCATTAGGAATGGTTCTGTAGTTGGAAACAGTAGCATGTAACACACGTATCCATTCGCCACCCCTGCTGCGCAACGTCCTTGTTGTATACCTTATATTTACTTCCTAATCTCAGATTGGAGTCTCTTTAGATTCTAGTCGTGTTTTGACAATGTTAATTAAATCTTACATTCCATCTATTTAAACACGGATTTTGAGTTCTTATAGAAATAATTCCTGTCACATGCACGTTCTTTTTTAGTTCCTGGTCGTCTAATTTATGGCATTCCCACCTTAAGGATCATGTAATATGTTAGATAACAAAACACCTGTATTTTGCACTCACAACTTATTGTTCTGCTAGGATGGAAATGTCTGAGACAGATGGGTGAGTTCAATTAACCACATTTATCATCCTTTTCTCTCTACTCATGATAGACTTTGAAATGTAGGCAGCAAATCTACTTTTTTTGTTGCAGAAAATCAGATTTCCTGTCTTTATTCCCTAGATCTGTGTGTAGATCCTGGGACCACCACGTGATTTTTCTTTTTTTGAAACACTTTATTAAACAATCGCTCAATCAGCAAATGTACAGCAGCAAACAGTAAAAGATATTGTTCACCATATGACATAGATAACTTTTGGGCAATCATTGTAAATGTCACAGCATGGCACCGACTCTTCCTCAGAAGACAGTTCCCCTCCATAAGAGCCAGAGACACATGTAGAACACTTTCAGACCTTCACAGCTTTCCCTCTGTTTACATGCCCCGGTAGTTCTTCCGTCCTCCCCAGACCTTTGTCCATTTGTGCGGTCAGTCCCTGCTGAGGTATACTGCGTGTTCAGCCCTTCAACACCAATCCAGATCCGTCTCACAATCATCCACATGCTGCATAAAAGGGGTCCTCCATGTCCTCACAATGTTACGCTTTGCCGCTGCCGCTGCTAGTACCAGCCAGGTCCTGTGGTACCTGGACCACTGCACCTCACGCGCAGTGCTGAGAAGGATCCATTTAGCCTCCAAAAGGCCTCCCTGTCCCATGACCCGGGTCATGATGTGTACCAATCCCTACCATATGATTTTTAATGCACTGCTGACTGCAAGCTAGCCTACTCCAAGACTAACACCCCGTTAGATTAGGATCAATATTAGTTTTCCTGTGTCTTCGATTATTTCCCACTTATGCATATCCTATTTTGCTATGTAGTTTGTTCCAAAAGAAGTTGGAAAATCTGCAGAGACAGCTGGCGGTGGAAGGCGCTGTGAGTTCTTCTCAGAGATGTGGACTCTTATACACACACCCTTAGTGAAATCCAGATGCTGGGGTATCTAATGGCCTCGGTGCCTATACGGGGTATCACCTCTCACTGTCATTTTCTAATTTCATAGTGCATTTCGTGTTGACTGTCCACACAGTAATGAGGAAACCAGACTGCTCTGTACTCTTGATAAATATGAAGCACTTAGAAGAACCAAGAGGGTGTTAGATGCTGTTTTATAACAATTGAGAAATTTACCTACAGTAGTGGAACAGGTGAATTTGAGATGTGGACTTGTGAAGCACTTTGAGGCTACCTCAAAGGTATGTGCGCGCTCCATCATGTAACAGTTTTCCATTTATCTGATTTCAATAGGCACTGCAAGCCCCAGCCTGCCATGAAAACCTAGTCAAAGTAGGCGGTTACATCCTAGGAGAGTTTGGAAATCTGATAGCTGGTGATCCGAGATCCAGGTACAGTGGTTTGTTTTCTTGGAGTTGGTGACAGTAGGTTAAAAGACTGTGGGGGAAGGGGGAAACGGGAGGTTTGCTAGATGGTTTATTGGTTTAATATAGGGCCTCATACTGCAATAGTATTCGAAGGCCATCCTTGTCAGTGTTTTCGGATGTTGACAATGTTAAATATTAGTGCTCTCCAATGACACCACAAAATTACCTACATTCATTCTCTCTCTCTCTCTCTCTCTCTCTCTCTCTCTCTCACACACACACACACACACACACACACACACACACACACACACCCACCCACCCTACAAATATATCGAATTGAAATAAATGCTAAATAAAAACTGCTTCTAGTTCTTATGATGAAATTATGGATGGACCCATGTACTGCTGTTGCATTAACTAGCAACTTTTGATTTTTGCACGCTTACAGGCAGCTTTTAATCCATGCTTTATATGTTTAAGTCCCCTGATTCAGTTCAACCTTCTGCACTCCAAGTTCCACCTCTGCAGTGTCCCCACGCGAGCGCTGTTGCTGTCGACCTACATCAAGTTCGTGAACCTGTTCCCGGAAATCAAGAGCACCATTCAAGATGTGCTTCGGAGTGACAGCCAGCTGAAGAACGCAGACGTGGAGCTGCAGCAGCGAGCTGTGGAGTACCTACGGCTCAGCACCATAGCCAGCACAGACATCCTGGTAAGCAGTGCACGCCTGCGTGGTCTGCATCTTTGCAAGAACTGCACGATTTCATTCAGCAGGTTAAGAATTCGAGGACTTTCAGTGCTGGCGCTCACAGCAGGTGTTGTCGGACACGGCAGGGCCATTTGTAATCATGAAATGTTAAGGCCCACGGTCCACAAATGGCATGATTGTGTCCAGATGGAGATTAGTCGTGGAGTAACGAAAGTGTGGCATATTGAAGAGGGTGCCCCAAGTTGTTAGTCTGAAACGTCATTGTGATGCAACCAGTCTTCTTAAGTTTTGGGGTCTGGTGGCACAGCCACTAAACGAGGAAGTGTGTTGCAGTAATGTTAAGAGGGGTCTTTGACGCAGAAGTGAGTTAAACATACTAGCATGCTTCCCCCACCAAATGTCTCCTGCTACAGAGGGCAGTCACGGCAGCGTACTCCGGGATACTTCCATGCCTATTGCCCTCAGCAAGGCACAGTGATTCATGGGATGCAGGCTGATGCATACAACTGGCAGCATCCCTAGTCAGTGCTGTAAAGGTTTATGACCTAGTGCCTGCTGTCTGGCGACCCCTCCCGCAGCACTCGTCAATAGTGCAGCATGGCACTCTTCTCTCAATGCCTTGTGGCTAATGCCCAGCCACTCTCACAGGCCGAAAACCTGATTCATAGCTTCCTCACCCCCGGTACAAACTAAAGCGAATAAGAAAATCTGTATAGAAGTCATTAGAAGAAGGGCAGTTTGCGTCTTTTGTTGTGTATGATGTTGTTTTAGTGGTAGTAAATAATAATGTGTTCGATGGCATCTGTCGCTGTAGATACGCATGTTCTGCAATAGCTCGCCATCTGGTGTTGGGCCGGAGTGTTACAAGTTGTTTTTCTTCGAAGAAGTCTTTCGAGTCACGGGACCGAGTGACTCCTCCTTTTGTCTCCATTGCGCATGGGCGTCGACTCCATCTTCGATTGTTTTTTTTCCGCCATCGGGTTCGGACGTGTTCCTGTCGCTCCGAGTTTCGGAACGGAAAATTAGCTAATTTCGGAAGATTTTCGTCGGTATTGTTGCGTTCGGGATCGGCGTACTTACATTCAACACCGCATCGAAGATCGAAGAGCTCCGGTGCCCTTCGGGGTAGTTTTTCGATCCTCCGTCGGGGCCTGGTCGGACCGACCGCGTGCTGAAGAACGCCGATGGAACGGACCCCGTTTCGTTTCTGCCCCAAATGCCACAATAAATACCCCTACACAGACCAACACTTGGTCTGCAACCTGTGCCTGTCACCTGAGCACAGCGAAGACTCCTGCGAGGCCTGTCGTGCGTTCCGGTCCCGAAAAACACTCCGAGACCGTCGAGCCAGAAGACTTCAGATGGCGTCCGCACCGACAGCCCAACGGGAGTTCGAGGAACAGGAAGAGGAAGGTACCTTCTCGATCCAAGACTCAGACTCCGAAGGATTCGACGATACACAAACCGTGAGTAAGACGTCGAAAACCACACAGAGAAACATTTACAAGGCCCAGGGGACGCCACTGCCACCAGGCCATGGCTCAACCCATAAATTCGGTGACCGACCGTCGGCACCGAAAAAGGCCCAAACAGTGCCGAGATCGTCCGACTCCGGTCGAGACACCGGCACGCAGCCTTCTCGGGACCGAGAAAGTGCTGGAGACAAGCCTCGACACCGAGATGCCGGTGTGGACACGGCTCGACGCCGAGACAGCGGCACCGAAACAGATCGACGCCGAGAGGTTTCGGCCCCGAAAAAGAAAAAAGTCACCTCGGAGCCGAAAAAACACGCAGACAAAGTTTCCATGCCGAAACAAACTGCAAGCGACCCAGCTTCAGGCTCTTATACAGAAGAGCACTCGCTAACCTCCCAAATGCAGAAGCATAGGTTTGAGGAAGAGCTACAAGCAACTGATGTGGACCATACGCAAAAGCGTATCTTCATTCAGCAGGGGACAGGAAAAATAAGCACCCTTCCCCCCATTAGGAGAAAGAGGAGGTTGGAGTTCCAGACGGAACAAACACCACAACCAAAAGTGGTGAAAAGAGTTACACCACCACCCTCTCCTCCGCCCGTGATTGACGTTTCACCAGCACAAACTCCATCACACTCCCCAGCTCACACCTCCATGAGCCAGGGTGACCAAGATCAGGACGCATGGGACCTATACGATGCCCCAGTGTCAGATAACAGCCCGGAGGCATACCCTACAAAGCCATCTCCACCAGAAGACAGCACCGCGTACTCTCAGGTGGTGGCTAGAGCAGCACAATTTCACCACGTAAGCCTCCACTCAGAACAGGTCGAGGATGATTTCTTATTCAACACACTCTCCTCCACCCACAGCTCATACCAAAGCCTGCCTATGCTCCCTGGTATGCTCCGGCACGCAAAAGACATATTTAAGGAGCCGGTCAAGAGTAGGGCAATCACACCAAGGGTGGAAAAAAAGTATAAGCCGCCTCCTACGGACCCGGTTTTCATCACTACACAGCTGCCACCAGACTCTGTTGTTGTAGGAGCAGCTAGGAAAAGGGCCAACTCCCACACATCTGGAGATGCACCACCCCCAGATAAAGAAAGCCGCAAGTTCGATGCAGCTGGTAAAAGAGTCGCAGCACAAGCTGCAAACCAGTGGCGCATCGCGAACTCCCAGGCACTACTTGCGCGCTATGACAGAGCCCACTGGGACGAGATGCAACATCTCATTGAACATCTGCCCAAGGACTTACAAAATAGGGCAAAGCAAGTGGTCGAGGAAGGACAGACCATTTCCAACAACCAGATCCGCTCCTCCATGGACGCTGCAGATACAGCTGCACGGACAATTAATACATCTGTAACTATCAGAAGGCATGCATGGCTCCGAACGTCTGGATTTAAACCAGAGATTCAACAAGCAGTTCTCAATATGCCTTTTAATGAAAAGGAACTGTTCGGTCCAGAAGTGGACACAGCGATTGAGAAACTCAAAAAAGATACGGACACTGCCAAAGCCATGGGCGCACTCTACTCCCCGCAGAGCAGAGGGAATTACAGCACATTCCGTAAAACGCCCTTTCGAGGGGGGTTTCGAGGTCAAAGCACACAAGCCAGCACCTCACAAGCCACACCGTCCAGTTACCAGGGACAGTATAGAGGAGGTTTTCGGGGACAATATAGAGGAGGGCAATTCCCTAGAAATAGAGGAAGATTTCAAAGCCCCAAAGCCCCTACTACTAAACAGTGACTCACAGGTCACTCACCCCCTCCACACAACACCAGTGGGGGGAAGAATAGGTCATTATTACAAAGCATGGGAGGAAATCACTACAGACACTTGGGTTCTAGCGATTATCCAACATGGTTATTGCATAGAATTTCTACAATTCCCTCCAAACATACCACCAAAAGCACAAAATTTAACAACACACCATTCCAATCTCCTGGAGATAGAAGTGCAGGCACTATTGCAAAAGAATGCAATCGAATTAGTGCCAAACACACAAATAAACACAGGAGTTTACTCACTGTACTTTCTGATACCAAAGAAGGACAAAACACTGAGACCAATCCTAGACCTCAAAGTAGTGAACACTTTCATCAAATCAGACCACTTCCACATGGTCACACTACAAGAAGTATTGCCATTGCTAAAACTGCACGACTACATGGCAACTTTAGACCTCAAGGATGCTTATTTCCATATACCAATACACCCATCGCACAGGAAATACCTAAGGTTTGTATTCAAAGGAATACATTACCAATTCAAGGTACTGCCTTTCGGATTAACAACCGCACCAAGAGTCTTTACCAAATGTCTAGCGGTAGTCGCAGCACACATAAGAAGGCAGCAGATACATGTGTTCCCATATCTAGACGACTGGCTAATCAAGGCCCATTCGTTAATAGAGTGCTCAAATCACACAAATCATATCATACAAACCCTCTTCAAACTAGGGTTCACTGTCAATTTCACAAAATCCAAAATTCTGCCACGCAGGGTACAACAATACCTGGGAGCCATAATAGACACATCAAAAGGAGTAGCCACTCCAAGTCCACAAAGAATTCAAAATTTCAACACCATCATACAACGCATGTATCCAACACAAAAGATACAAGCAAAGATGGTATTACAACTCCTAGGCATGATGTCATCATGCATAGCCATTGTCCCAAACGCAAGACTGCACATGAGGCCCTTACAACAATGCCTAGCATCACAGTGGTCTCAAGCACAGGGTCACCTTCTAGATCTGGTGTTAATAGACCGCCAAACTTACCTCTCGCTTCTGTGGTGGAACAACATAAATTTAAACAAAGGGCGGCCTTTCCAAGACCCAGTGCCACAATACGTAATAACAACAGATGCTTCCATGACAGGGTGGGGAGCACACCTCGGTCAACACAGCATACAAGGACAATGGAACATACATCAAACAAAACTGCATATCAATCACCTAGAACTTCTAGCAGTTTTTCAAGCACTAAAAGCTTTCCAACCAATAATAGTTCACAAATACATTCTCGTCAAAACAGACAACATGACAACAATGTATTATCTAAACAAGCAGGGGGGGACGCACTCCACGCAGTTAAGCCTGCTAGCACAAAAAATTTGGCATTGGGCAATTCACAACCAAATTCGCCTAATTGCACAGTTTATACCAGGGATACAAAATCAACTCGCAGACAATCTCTCTCGAGATCACCAACAGGTCCACGAATGGGAAATTCACCCCCAAATTCTGAACACTTATTTCAAACTCTGGGGAACACCTCAGATAGACTTGTTTGCGACAAGGGAGAACGCAAAATGCCAAAACTTCGCATCCAGATACCCACACAAACAATCCCAAGGCAATGCCCTATGGATGAACTGGTCAGGGATATTTGCTTACGCTTTTCCTCCTCTCCCTCTCCTTCCTTACCTGGTAAACAAACTCAGTCAAAGCAAACTCAAACTCATATTGATAGCACCAACTTGGGCAAGGCAACCCTGGTACACAACGCTGCTAGACCTATCAGTGGTACCCTGCATCAAATTGCCCAACAGGCCAGATCTGTTGACACAGCACAACCAAAAGATCAGACACCCAGATCCAGCATCGCTGAATCTAGCAATCTGGCTCCTGAAATCCTAGAATTCGGGCACTTACAACTTACCCAAGAATGTATGGAAGTCATAAAACAAGCAAGAAGGCCATCCACCAGGCACTGCTATGCAAGTAAATGGAAGAGGTTTGTTTGCTACTGCCATATTAATCAAATACAACCATTACACACAACTCCAGAACATGTAGTGGGTTACTTGCTTCACTTACAAAAATCTAACCTAGCTTTCTCTTCCATTAAGATTCACCTTGCAGCAATATCTGCATACCTGCAAACTACCTATTCAACTTCCCTATATAAAATACCAGTCATTAAAGCATTCATGGAGGGCCTTAGGAGAATTATACCACCAAGAACACTACCTGTTCCTTCATGGAACCTAAATGTTGTCCTAACTAGACTTATGGGTCCACCTTTTGAACCCATGCACTCCTGCGAAATACAGTTCCTAACCTGGAAGGTGGCATTTCTCATCGCCAGTACTTCCCTAAGAAGAGTAAGCGAGATTCAGGCATTTACTATACAGGAACCTTTTATACAACTACACAAAAATAAAGTCGTCCTAAGGACCAATCCTAAATTTTTGCCAAAGGTTATTTCACCGTTCCATCTAAATCAAACAGTGGAACTTCCAGTGTTCTTTCCACAGCCAGATACCGTAGCTGAAAGGGCACTACATACATTAGATGTCAAAAGAGCATTAATGTATTACATTGACAGAACAAAAAACATCAGAAAGACTAAACAACTCTTTATTGCATTTCAAAAACCTCACGCAGGAAACCCAATTTCAAAACAAGGTATAGCCAGATGGATAGTTAAATGCATCCAAATCTGCTACCTTAAAGCTAAACGACAGCTGCCCATTACACCAAGGGCACACTCAACCAGAAAGAAAGGTGCTACCATGGCCTTTCTAGGAAACATCCCAATGCAAGAAATATGTAAGGCAGCCACATGGTCTACGCCTCACACATTCACCAAGCACTACTGTGTAGACGTGTTATCCGCACAACAAGCCACAGTAGGTCAAGCTGTATTAAGAACATTATTTCAGACTACTTCCACTCCTACAGGCTGATCCACCGCTTTTGGGGAAATAACTGCTTACTAGTCTATGCAGAACATGCGTATCTACAGCGACAGATGCCATCGAACTGAAAATGTCACTTACCCAGTGTACATCTGTTCGTGGCATCAGTCGCAGTAGATTCGCATGTGCCCACCCGCCTCCCCGGGAGCCTGTAGCAGTTTGGAAGTTACCTTCAATTATTTATATATGTATCATCTCAACCTTAAATAGGTGCATACCTAGTCACTCCATTGCATGGGCACTATTACTACAATTCAACTCCTACCTCACCCTCTGCGGGGGAAAAACAATCGAAGATGGAGTCGACGCCCATGCGCAATGGAGACAAAAGGAGGAGTCACTCGGTCCCGTGACTCGAAAGACTTCTTCGAAGAAAAACAACTTGTAACACTCCGGCCCAACACCAGATGGCGAGCTATTGCAGAACATGCGAATCTACTGCGACTGATGCCACGAACAGATGTACACTGGGTAAGTGACATTTTCAATATGGTAAATATGCCTCTTCTCAGTTTTCCGTGCTTCCTTCACGTGTCCACACTGTTGGCAAAGCTTACGCTTGCCTCTTCGCTTTGAATTTGTCTCCTCCCTCTACGTGTGCCTGTGCCCAGTTATTGAGTTCTCCATCCACTGCTGCAGTGCCGTCCCTGCTATGCCTGTGTGAAGGAAGCTTGCATGGCTGCCTTTGTACGAGGGATGCTAATACTGCTGCAAGCCATACTGTGCATACAGCTGCTTAGCCTATAGTAGTGCTGCGTTTTCTACGAGTGCTTGTGGGTCTGAAGCTCGCCCTTCTGCTTTCCAATCTGTGCCACATCTGCGTATGAAGAAAGCCTGCATGGTTTATTCCTATGTTGAAGCCATTGTATTAAAGTAACATATGTAGCCTCTGTCTGTCTTGTGTGAAGAAACCTTTTACTGCAGATGTGTGAGGTGGACATTTTCTTCTGCACTGCTGATACCTTTGTTGTGCGAATGGTAGAACACAGTAGCTGCTGTTGTACCATATCTGTTCTGAGTCTGTAAGAAGCCTGCACTACTGCTGACCACGTTATGCCTGTTCTGTATGTGCATTTCTCCCTGTAATACTGCATTTGTTATGTGTTGTTAGTGATGCTTGCAAAGATAGCTAAACTCCAAAATTATTAGTTTTGTCAACACTAACTTAGTCACAATTTGTACAGATTTTTTAAAACTTTGTCAAGTTTGTGAAGGGCTGAAATTGTGCCACCGTACAGCTCCCATTGTCTTCTGTCGTCCTGAGCCTTGTATATCCCATTTCCCACTAGTGAAAGTCGCAGCCTGGGCCTTCCACAAGAAGGGAATTTGACATTCAGGACAGCCTAGTTTTGGCCACTGTTTCCTCGCTGCCACTCAGAGCATCCTTGAGTGACCAAAGAGAAAATAATTCCCTACGACCTAAAGTCCTAGCTATCTTGACGAAGACAACTAGCTGTTGGAATAGATATCTCAAAATTTCGCATGTCTGGTATAAGGACAAAGTTTCCCTGACTTGGCTGGTGAAATGTTAATAATATTTACCCCTAATATGAACTAAAAGTACAAGATAGAATTTTAAAGTAGAGTGATGGTTTCACCATGACATTGATTTTATACTGTTTTTTTACAAGCTTCAGATATATGTCTGGCCTCATCATGCTACGAAGGAGTAAAATCCAGATCCTTTTCAGAACCTCACAATATGCACATAAGTTCCACTCAATTTATTCACAAGATAATTATCTCAATACACGTTTACTGTGGCACGAGCAATTGGCTGGGTTACACAATGTCTCATCCCTGTTTATGTGATGCATTTCTTTGCTTAGTTATGACAATTATTTTATCGCGGCTGCAAACCTATTAATGATGTACACAAAGAGTCAATCTGGTCAGTAACGTACACTTCTTGACCATGAAGACTGTAAACCATTGTTATGAAAGGAAATCCTTAAACATATCGAACTCATCATTCTTAACTGAGGGTTTCCTGCCCTCTGTGTCGGAATAGTTACCTTTCAACAGTACTTGACTTTTTTGTCAAACCTTCTGATTTTCCCATTCTTATGTTGAGGTTATGTGCTCTTTTATGAGCAGTTTTGAGGTAGTTTTAGAGGACCTGATGCACTGCTTTATTCGTTTGTCTGACTTAATGGTAGCCCAGCATCTCCACGTGTCCTTCCTGCATCTTTCTGGATCCCTGAAATTCGATTTTTCAATTTTCAGCAAGCGAAGGCATGATTCAGAAAGCCTGTGTACCGCACTGCTCTCATAATATTCCTCTGCAGAGGCTGTTCATCTCTTTCTTGGTTTTATTGCTCAGGCCACAGTGCTTGAGGAGATGCCCCCATTCCCAGAGCGGGAGTCCTCAATCCTCACCAAACTGAAGAAGAAAAAGGGCCCTGGAACAGTCACCGATCTGGATGAAGCCAAGAAGGAGAGAAGCTCATCTGACCTGAACGGAGGCACTGAGCCCGCCCCGGTCATCGCCAGTACAGTGGTATGTCCAATTTAACATCTTATAAGCAGAAAACTATAACTGCAATTTTCAGTTCTCATTCATATATCTCACTAGCACAAACTCATTCAAAGCTACTTTCTAATGCTTTTGCTTTTTCTTCTTTAAGGACGACACTGCATGAGTTCTGCTTACTATTTGAATATCATGGCTATTGTCATAACGTAACAGGTGGTTGACTAGTTAATTAAACAAACAACTTTGTCATTATTGCCCTCGAGGCATTGCTACCAGATTATCATAAAACAAGAGCCGATGTGGTCCTCTGTCAACTTATAAAATATGTGCCTCATGGAGGGTTACACAAAGAAAATTTAGAAAGCACCTCAGCGTGTTTGGTACAACCCTTCGCCCAATTGCAGCAGTATTTGCACCATTTTAAAGTGTTTTTTGAAGGTGTTTACACCAGTACTTAATTTGTAAATAAAAACGTGCCGGTGCCCAAACTCCTCCTCTTAAATATGCGACTGTCGCAATTCTATGTGGTAACACGGAATACTGAGGCGGCGTAATCCTGAAGCCATCTCGGACCTCTTCAATCCATATAAAGCCACTCCTTGCCCCTTCAGCTCAATCTGGCAGCTTTCTACTTTCTCCCATTGTGACGCTTTTTCGTTTTTCCCCTTCCTCCGTCTTTCCCATATGTGTCTTTTGCTCGCAGCTAATGCTTGAGGCAGAGGAATAAGCCTCGGCCCTCAAAAATAACTGCCGGTGCTCAGCACCGGAAACAACAAGCACAAATTAAGCACTGGTTTACACCATATGACAGGCGTGTAGGGACACCAAATTTGTGATTTTCACCTTGTGTTGTAGGCACTGAGATCGTGATCTGGGTTAGCCTGCAACTCCAGAAATCTGTCCCCAGAAAGAACATTCATTGGGTCCTCTGCCAGTTTGTCTCACTTAGAGCTGCAGATCTTGTTACTGTGCTTTAATCTAGTTTAACCCACTGTATGTTATTTTCTTAAGTGATTCTTTACAGATCTCCAGAGAATGTCAGTGTGCAGCAAAGGTCTCGCAAGCATCATTGTTTTTTGAATGAGTGAACAAGAAAATGAATGTTTACTATACTCACTGCCAGTTTCCTCTGAGTGCAGAGAACCTCAGTTGTACAACTAAGGGGAACAATATCATAATGCTTAGAGAAATCCTGTATGCCAATACGTGAGGCTATTATGAACATTCTGAATTTACCCCCGTTGTCTCCTAAGCTTTTTCCCAGATAAAGGATTAAAAACACTGAAAACTAATAAGGAACGAATAGCCTTTGTTCGTGGTGAAGCACAATAAAAGATTTGTAGATTAATGTAATGGGACTTTAGAGTTTGCAGCATGAATGTTTTCTTTGTATGATCTGCATAGTTGTCATGTAGAGGCTAATGAGGTAGAAAGTTTTTGTGAATTGCTGAAACCAAGTCTGGTGAGAAAGGACTCTGTTTAAATACATCAGTTTCAGACCCTTAGTCCACCTCAATTTGGCAGCATCTTTATATCATCTTTTCTGCTTTTACATTCCTGCCAATCTCTAATACTACATCTAACAGCTATATAGCATTGCAATGCAATGCAAAGCATTTCTATACATAGTGTACACCAAATAAGTTATTTTGCAGGTTAGTTATGCTTTCATTCTAGAATGGAGCAAGGGTAACTGAGCCTTACACAAAACCTTTGGTTGGATATTCTACTAAAACCTAACTTCTTGATCTGACAGCTTTCTCTTGCTTTTAAAAGCTGTACCCTACATCTTCTAGCTCTAGGTGACAATTTAGTTTTTGTAGCCGACATGCTTCAGGTTGTTGCAATAACTTTTTCAGGGTCACCTGAAACCAGTTTTTTTTCTGTCACTGTTATGTTTCATCCTATTTTTAACGGAGAACTAGAAATTATTCTGAATTCAGCTTATTCCAGAAACACCAATGATTGGGAGGGAATGTGATTGAAGGAGGAAAATGTTAATGTTAACTTTTAATATTAATAGGAATATTAATTGGAATAATACAATAACTCAGACCAGTACGTCTAAATGGGCCTTAACCTAAATAAAATAAATATTGTTACATGCATGCCTGGTAGTTCCATGTTTGTTAAAATACTTCTTCATGTTTATGGAAAGGGTTTTTGTGTCGCTTTTAATTGTTTGATGTTTTTGAATCTTCATCGTGCCGGGTTTGGTACATTGTTTCTTATACAACTTTCATTTGACTTGGTGTGATATCCAGGACCTTTTGGCTGATCCTCTCGGTACAGTAGTGAGACCACGCCCTTCCTCCCTCCTGCCTCCTCTTAGCACTAGCAGATGCCTGCTGCCAAGCACAGCACATCAATACCCTGGATCCATCCTCTTTGAGGTTTCTCAAACCAGACTTCTGATTGGAGTCTATAGTTGTTTGCCAGCTTGAGGCTGATGGCACATTTTGACTAACACATGCATGTATTTTTACCTGCAGAGAGGTCACAGTGGAAGGTATCCAGGGTCAGCAAATGCTCTGCCCCTGCATTTGCAGTCTTTGTTTCACAGGACTGTCTTTAAGCAGAGCTACAAATCTGATTCCTTTTGTATTGTTTTTACTGTAAGAGAAGTAATGTAACTTTGTGACTAAACTGTTTGTTGCACTAATCAGCTGTCAATCAATTCTGTGATATTTTCATTTTCCTTAAATTTGGCTCAGTCAATGACGTTAAGCTCAAGGGCTCCACTGCATTTTAATCATCTGCAGAGAGGAATCCCAATCGGAGCCAGCACACCTGGACAGTCTGTAGCTTTGGAATGTTAATTTGCTTAGAGGAAAGCATCATCCTCTTCTGTTGTAGAGAAGTGATCATTTTAGTGAAGGCCCAGGCAAGACATCTGGAAACATTTTCTTATTTTTTGTGTTAATTTCCTAACTAGTTAAACCTTGAACTGAGCTGGAAATTGTATTTTTTTTTATTTCATATGCACAGCAAATACCAGAAATTCTGGTTTTAAGATGCAAAAATAGAGGATAAGAGGGGGAAAGCAGGTCGTCTGGAATGAAGAGGGATGGCTAGTGAGAGAGCACTTCAAATGGCTCAGAGATACTTGACGTAGGTCTTTATTTGTACTGTATAGATGGTGGACCTTGGCTAAGGGAAGAGGGTAAAAGAGGCTGATTACATCTCGCCTTCTGAGCAGGTGGGCCCTGAGAAACAGAAGCTTGAATTTTCATCTAGAAAGGTGCTGCCTCATATTCCTTAGAGGCAGTTTTCCAACATGTGCTCAGATATGAACGGGCATGGAGACTGAATTACCTCTTATCTTTCCATAAAGGTGTCATCCACAAGTCTGATTGGTTGGGGAGACCAGTCCTTTACCTCCAATCTTTGGGTTGTTATCCTTCCATCGGTTTGATGTGTGGATTCATGTGGAGGCTGAACCCGATCTTGAAATGCTGCCACAAGTATCCCAGAGAATTGCAAACCATCCCCTACTGTCCATTTAGGAAATAGATAAATTAGATATGCTTCAGAGACTGAACTGCACTTTTCCCTTATTGTAAGGTGTTCCTCCTCAGCCAAAGGTATAATGGGTTGTCTCCAGTTTCTATTGTCCATTGGGCAATACCCCAGATAATTTATGTTGAGGAACATTGTTAGGTATGCGTAGGCGGGGATGCACTGCTTCTTTCCTGGCCACAAACATTTCCTGGCTCCATTGTGATCAACTGGTGTTTTGAAGGAGTGGCGTGGAAAAGCGTTAGTGTTTCCGACATGAATAGATTGGGTTGTGACAGTTTCGATTGTTTTGATTCTACTGTTTGTTTTAATTCTACTTGTGGAAGTATATTGCAATTGCACATATGATTAGAGTGATTTAACATTATAGATGTTTAGTCCTGTCCTAATGAAGGGCTCTGGATTATTTTTACAATTGATAAAGTAGGAGTATGTTGAAGGTTTTGGCCGTAGAACTCCAATAACAGTGAAACTGCCCCTCCATGAGACCTGCAGATTTATTGAGGGCATTGAGAGGGGCGAAAGATCCCCTAAGAGAAATGGTAGAGTGGGACACTACCTGCGAATCATTTTAGCCAGATAAATTGTTTGAGACATTTATGAAGCGTGGTAAAAACATTTTAAATTGAACCATGCCTTCACTGGAACCTGGTGCAATGACATTTATAACAGTCCCATCACCATTCTAGATGTATTGCAGACACATTATTTGGGAATCTAGAAGGCATCAAAAGAGGATATTAGCCTAGTCCAGCTAAGACTTGACCAGGTCCCTTATAACTACCTGATGTGATTCAGAGAACTTTTACCACTTTAATGGTATGAGGACCAATCCTCATATCGTCATTCTAAGCAGCACTTGTATTTTTAACTGTGTCCAGGAATTTAAAAGGGGTTCCAAATAGTGTTGTGGAATGATAAGGTGACCGAGGAGAGCACAGATGCTTAGTTCGAACAGCCCAACTTAAATTTTTTCTGCATTTAAAGTCACTGGTTTCCATCCACTCGCCTACCTATATAAACTAATTTGGATAGATTTATCTGATAGAGACTTCTAGCTGCAGATTCCTTACCTTAGAATTCCCCGGCGTCAGCTTGGAATCCGGAACTTTTGCTGAGCAGTACCCTTGTGCGTGCTGTTGAGTGGCGTTGTTCGGATCTGCGTGGCATTGGAGCCATTTGTGACGTCATGATTGCCTATAAAGACACCACCCAGGTGCCCATAAATCAGTTCTTTTCCTTCCTCGTCCGTTAGTGCAGATCCGGAATCGAGCTACCCTCTGTTGTTTTTGAGAGGCCTTTTTCTGCCTTTTTGTCTGTGTAGGATGTCATCTAGCAAGATGGGGTTCAAGCCGGGTGGCGCCTGCCATTGTGCTGTGTCGGTGATAGACCCCCCCCATATAAGGTATGCCTCTGGACCAAGACCATGGTTTGAATTCGTGTTTCGACTTCCTGGCCATGGCTCTGAAAGCTTTGAGGGAGCGGTCCCTGAAGCTCATCGCAGCCCGGCAGTCGATGTTGGTCGGTGCGACTCTTCGGCGGTCCTGGTCAAGGTTTCCAGGAGCCAGAGCGACCCCGCTCAACGGAAGGAGTTTTACGAGGCCATGTGTCTCGTATTCAAGCGGGCTGTCCCCGCTGTTGTGCATTCGGGCCCTGCAAGGTTGGCAGAGATCCCATCAGGTTCTATGCCGCCGGCTTCCGCCTCAGCAGGGGCTCTTGGATCCGATACCGGATCGGAACGTTGCTGATTCCACACAGTTGGCCCCCTCCAGCGTCGTTCCCAACGTTAGTGCTCCCCGCGCCACCTGCACCCACTGGTGGTGCAAGCCCCATCCTCATACCTGATGATCCGGAGCCAGAACGTCGTCCTACAACGCTGATTCTGATGCCGATGGCTCCATCAGGGTCCAGATTATTGCCCGAGTCTTATTATGATCATCCAAGCATAGGTGAGGAATGGGAGGGGTCTCAGGACACTCTTGAGTATAAATTGGAGCAGATGGGCTGATATGAGGAGCTAGGAGAAGGCAGTGGACTGGACACTTATCCAGATACTGGCATGCTCTCACTTCCTACCTTGGCTACCGAGGAGGAAGCATCTTATGCAATGGTGAATGTGTAGAACAACTAAGGTCTTGGACATAGATCTGCCTACACTGCCAGTCAGGACTAACCTCCTGACGGAGGTATTTCAGCCTGGGGTTAGCACATCAGAACCGATGTTGCCCTTTAACAAAGCCCTCACTGATGTCCTGCTGGGGACGTGGTGCAGACCCAGCACATGTGCTCCTGTAAATAGGACAGTTGGTTGCTGCCATCTTCCAGCTCCAAATGGTCCTAGCTTCCTCACCCAGCATCCCACCCTGGAGAGATTGGTGGTCCCAAACTCCACTTCCCATGGTGCCTTTCCTTCCCCTCCCCCAGATAGGGAATCCAAGAGGCTGGACCAATTTGGGAAGAAGATGTTTTCTTCCTCGAGCCTGGCATTGAGGTGCATAAACACCTCATGCCTATTGGGCTGTTTATCCCATACTTCATGGGAAACGGTGACGCAGGTGCTGCCTCAGGTCCTGGAGGGCCTATGGGACACTCTCACAAGCAGTCAAAGATGGGAGAGATGCAGCCAAGTTTACAATTAGGTGTGGTTGAACATGACCGACTAGCTGGGCAGAGTGATTTCCTCGATGGTGACCCTTCGTCACCATGCCTGGCTTCGTACTTCTGGCTTTTCGGGGGATGTCCAAACAAACCTTATGGACATGCCCTTCGTGGGTCTCACGCTGGAGCGTTTCAAGTATTCTCTGTCTACATACAGGCCCTTGGGCCTCTCAGCGACCCCCTCACCAACAGTCTGCATTTCGTCCCTTTCGAGGTTTTGGAAGGGGAGCAGTACCACGCATCCACAGACCAGCCACCGCCGGCCGTCAGGTCAGCATCTTGTTTGGCTACGAGGTTGTGGTACCTTCAGACCCAGAGGGTCTGGCCAGAGGTCTGGCCAGAGGCCCAGAGGGTCTG
Organism: Pleurodeles waltl; assembly: GCF_031143425.1. Lineage (NCBI taxonomy): Eukaryota > Metazoa > Chordata > Amphibia > Caudata > Salamandridae > Pleurodeles > Pleurodeles waltl. The sequence goes on from NC_090440.1 coordinate 626,741,808, forward strand.
ACCACAACCCAGCCCCCCTACTCCACAGCACCTAAGGATCTCCTAGTGTGATTCCGCAAGAACTCATGCGCCCGTTTCATCTCCTTCACTGGCGGTCCATAACATCGGACAAATGGGTCTTGCAGGTCATACAGAAGGCTATTCCCTCCCCTTCCAGTCTTTTCCTCCCTCTATGCTTACAATGAAAGAACAGCTGATGGAGGATCCTTTGGGTTTGCTCTGTGAGGAAGTTACGGCTCTCTTGGCCAGGGGAGCTATAGAAAGGGTCCTGATGTCAGAAGAAGGCAGTGGTTGTTATTCCCGCTGATTCCCAAAAAGAACAAGGGTCTTCACCCTAATCTAGATTTGCGGGAGGTCAAAAATTCAAGATGCTCACTCTGGCTCAGGTCTTGTCTGCTCAAGGTCAAGGAGACTGGATGGTAGCATTGGACTTAGAGTATGCGTATTTTCAGATCACCATCCTCCCTGCCCACGCGCGCTTCTTGCGGTTCAAGGTAGGCCACAAGCATTTTTAGTTTACTGTGCTCCCTTTTGGCCTCACCAGTGCCCCTCGGGTGTTCACCAAAGTGATGGCAGTGGTAGCAGCTCATCGCTGCTGGTTATGGGTTTTAGACTCCCCCTACCTCGAAGACTGGCTGTGTTGAAGAGTGTCGTCATCCACCTTCAGACTACGGCAAACCTCCTGCATTCGCTGGGGTCCACTATAAACATGCCGAAGTCATACCTGACTGCCTCTCAGAAGCTCCCTTTAATTGGAGCTGTTCTGGACATAGTGCAGTTTGGGGCTTTCACTCCCGAGCAGCAAGTCTAGGATATTCAGGTTATGATACTGATGTTTCGGCCTCTATCCTGGATTTCGATGAGACAGACTGAAGCTATTAGGCCTCATGGCTTCCTGTATTCTGTTAGTCAAATATGCTAGATGGTGTATGAGGGCTCTGGAGTGGGACCTGAAGTTCCAATGGGCACAGCATCAGGGGAATCTCACTGACTTGGTTCAGATCTTGGAGGGAACTGCATAAGATCTGTGGTGGTGGTTAGTGAACTGCAATTGGGTCAGAGGCATGCTCCTCTCCCATCCCATCTCAGTATTAACAGATGTGTCACTTTTGGGATGGGGCGGCCATCTGGGAGAGTTGGAGATCAGAGACCTCGGGTCTCCGGTGGAATCTGGACTCCATATCAACTTATTGGAGCTCCAGGTGATCTGACTGGCTTTGAAATAATTTCTTCCTGTTGTAAAAAAGATGATGGTGCAGGTATTCACGGACAACACCCCCGCAAAGTGTTACTGCAACAAGCAGGGCAGTGTGGGGCGGTTGACGTTTTCTCAAGAGGCCCTACGTCTCTGGACATGGCTGGAACAACCATGCATAACTCTGGTGGTTCTAAACCTGGCAGATTCTCTGAACGCCAGGGCTGACAAACTCAGCCGTCGATGGCTAGCAGATCACGAGTGGTGTCTCCATCTGGAGGTGGCACAAAGGCTGTTTCAGCAGTGGGGAGAGCCTTGGTTAAATCTGTTCCCCTTCTCAGAGAACGCACAATGTCAGCAGTATTGCGTGTTCACGTTTCTGAGGCGGCAATCGCTTGGCAACGCTTTTCATTCGTGAGTGGAGTTCAGGCCTCCGGTACGCCTTTCCGCCCATACCACTTCTGCCCAGAGTTCTCAAGAAGATCAAGAATGACTGGGCCCAAGTAATCCTTGTGGCTCTGGACTGGGCACAGAGTCTGGTATACCGAGCTTCTGAAAATGAGCATCGATCCTCCAATCAGGCTGACTCTTCGGAAAGATCTTCTGTCGCAGCAGCAGGGGAAGGTCCTCCGCCTGAACCTGTCAACTCTGTGCCTTCATGTGTGGAGATTGAGCAGTGACAGTTGACTGCTTTCAACCTTCCTCCCAAAGTCTGTAACATTATTCTGGGTTCCAGGTGTCCCTCCACTAAGACAGTATATGCTTGCTGTTGGAAGCGTTTTGTATATTATTGTACAGAACGATCTATTTATCCTCTTTCTGCTTCTCTTTCTGAGATCCTTCTCTTTCTTATCTCTTGCCCAACAGGGTTCTGCCTTAGGCACTCTCAAAGGCTATCTTTCCGCATTATCGGCGTTCCTTTGGCTGCCTGATCAGCCTTCATTATTGCTCCCTTCATTATTCAAATCCCCAACTGTGAATAGATTTCTTAAAGGACTTGTACATATGTTTCCCCCTACGCCCTTTGTCATGCCTCAGTGGGACTTGAATCTAGTCCTCACTTTTCTCATGTGTGCTCCCTTTGAGCCACTGCACAACTGTCCCCTCCAGCTGCTCACTATGAAAACAGCATTTTTAATATTAATAACATCTGCCAGGAGAGTGAGTGATTTGCAGGGTCTTTTACCCAAACTGCGGCATATCACCATGCTTCCAGACAAGGTGGTCCTCCCAGGGTGGTGACCCCATTTCATCTGGGTCAGAACATCACCCTGCCCACCTTCTTTGCTTCACCACATCCCTCTAAAGAAGAGGGGCAACTCCACCGATTGGATAAGTGTTGACGTTCTACCTTGAGCGCACAAAAGACTTTCGGGTGGATGGCCAACTCTTTGTGGGGTGCGTGGGAGCAAAGAAGGGTCAGGCAGTGCAGAAACAAACCATTTTGCGCTGGAATTTTCAAGATCTGCTACACACTGGCCAAGAAGCAGCCTCCTGAGGGCTTGAGGGCTCATTCCACTAGAGGTGAGGCTGCTGCAACTGCACTGGTACGAGGTGTTCCAGTTCTGGATAACTGTCAGGCGGCAACATGGGCCTCATTGCACATGTTTGCAAGACATTACTGCCTGGATAATCAAGTACGTAGAGAAGGACACTTTGCCCGTTGGGTCCCACAGGACTCTGTTAGTGTAGAAAATAAAAAGATCTGTCCGCAGCCCACCACCAGGAGATAATGGATTAAGTATCTATTCTAAGATAAGGAATCTGCAGCTAGAAGTCTCTATCAGATGAATAAGTTATTTACCTTTGGTAATGCATTATCTGGTAGAGACTCTATCTAGCTGCAGATTCCTTACACCCACCCATGCCTCCCCACTCTGCGGACAAGTCTGATAGGGTCAGGCATTGTCCCTTTCAGGGCCCTGGTTTATGCACAGACAAATCGTTGGTTATTTTCATGGCTCAGCGCTTCTGGCGTGGAAGTTTGTGGGAAAGGAAATTACTTACATATGCCTGGGTGTTGCCTTTATAGGTGACTGTGACATCACAAACAGCTCCAATGACGCTGACGATGCAACGCGGATCCAAACGACGCCACGCAAATATATTACTCAGCAAAAGGTCCGGATTTCAAGCTGACGCCGGGGAATTCTAAGGTAAGGAATCTGCAGCTAGATCGAGCCTCTTCCAGATAATGCGTTACCAAAAGTAAGTAACTTGCTCATCACCACTAGATTGAGCTCTGCATCATCCAAAAATTTGTAGAATGTAAGACATTTAGCGTGGAAAAGATGAAATAGGTACCTACAGTAGAAACAGGAGAGGATAGCCGGAGTCCTGGAAAAGGTCGTCATCGAACTCCAAAACTCAAGGTTACATAGAAAGGAATGTTGACTGAGATGGTTAGCAAGAGAGATGAAAAAGTATGCACCTGAAGGTGCTCCGCAGCTGATGACTGTGAATTCAGCTTTGTCTTACTGCCCGATATCTGGGCACAGAATCAAACAACGAATGACCAGAAACCACTATACATAAACATGTGACACAAATTGTCACCTACAGACAAGCAAGCGATTCTCATATCTCACACTCTCTCTCTCCATGCTATTTGCGGAAGTGGTTTTAATTATCCAAATAATTTTAGAATTGCAAAAAGAGGGCCACATCTGAGATTTCTAAAACAAGTTAACTGGAGTCTAATGTGTACTAATGTGTGCTTATATCAAAGCATGCTTATCCAAAGATTGATTAAAGAGGATTAGGCTGTGCTTTCTAGTTTCCATTCATTCCTTTTCTTGTTGGTTTACTGACCTAACATTTGCCCATTTACATTCACGATATATCGGGACACCTCATCTAATTTGGGTTATAGTGTAAACTGACAAAGTGCTGACAGAATGTGTATATTCTTGATCATTAATGTGTCATCGCTCAATTACTTTTCAACTGTCCGCCAGCAGAGATGGCATTTTAAATAGGCACAAACTTTCAGCATGGAAGGTAGGTCATGGTGATTAGAAGCAGCTTAGGCCTGAGGTAGGTAGGGCACTAGAGTGCACGAGTAACTTATTCCTATGACCAGATAGATGTCTTGCTTTCCAACAAAGTGGGATAGTGAAAGCAGGTAATAAGTGTGAGAGTACAGTGAACTTGAGCATAGTAGTCGGACAAACCTTTTTTTAGGTCAAGCGTGCAAGCGATCTGACATGTTGTAATCTATCTGTGGGCTTTTAACCACGCCCATCACTTTCACTCGTTCCTGGGCTTGCCTTTCAAAAATCATTTGTTATCACTGGTAAATGCTTTACGTTTGTTCCTCCTTCGGGTAATTTGGTTACGGCCTTGAAAATCGACCCGGTTACATGGATAATTGCACAATTGCTGATACGTTTGACTGTGAGGGAACTTCTTTTTCCTTTTGTGTCTCTCCTTTGCGCTCATGGAGGCTGTGGCGCTTTGAATTGGCCCCCCTATGTCAACGGTTTTACTTTTAATTTTTAATTTAAGAGGCAAGAAAAGTCCAGTTAGAAATTTACAACGCTAATAGCTCTAACTTGAGCAAATGCTTGTCTGTACAACCCTCACTCAAGCTACGGCTCATGTTCCCAAAAATTGCTGTTCCTCTGTATTTTTTCAAAGCATGCCCTGCAAAGCTACCATGCAGGTTATTCAATAGTTCTTTCCCTGGGAAAGAGTGGCACCTTGTCTCTGACTGGCTGGACATTAACATTTTATAAAATGGAATGTTACCTGGATGTAGTAGCATTTGATTAAGTAGTGTACTATCAAATGAGCAAAGATTATTTATCAAACTATGAGATCAGGTCATTCCTTGTGTAACCAATACAGTGTGGGGTTTCTGCGGCTGACCTTGTCCCTCTAAGTGAAAACCCCGTGCTTTTCTGGAACACATGTAGTGAAGTATCTGTTTTTCTATGGTGCATGGGAGTTAAGCCAGCATGAACAAATTCTAATGTGTTGAGGTGTTGCTACAGTACGTGAGTGGCTTCTGCTTGCGTTGTGCAGTGAATATTTTTGAAAATGTGAAATCTTAACAAATAAACAAGTTATTTTTGTGTGATGTTTATGCTTTAATTTCTTTTTGTATTTTAGAGTCAAAACAGATAGGGATGGACAGAATGTGGGGTAATCTGGTTGATGGGGTCATGTAGGACCCTGAATGGTCCTTACATTTTTATTTGAATTTGGTCTTTGGGCGGAAGTGTCATTTTTTAAAAGTGACCAGTAGCTATCAAAAAAAGTTTGGTGGATTGATGAAGTGTAGAGGCTGTGGACATTAGCATTTGCGTGATATACCGTCCATACATTTTTAATATGATCTATACCCAAGATTAATTTTGGAATCACTTAAAGTGACTAGTAATGATTTTGAAAAATATCTTCTTTTGTCTATGCAGTCTACACCTTCTCCATCTGCAGATCTGCTGGGCCTGGGTGCAGCTCCGTCCACAAACTCAGCTCCAGCGCCAGCCTCCAGCGCCAGCCTGCTAGTGGATGTCTTCTCTGACGCTGCATCTGCAGTGGCTCCTCTTGCTGCTGGCTCTGAAGACAACTTTGCAAGGTATTTCCCAGATAGTGATGAATGTCTTTTTAGATGGCCACCTCTCTTTGAAATGTCTCCTAGACATATCCCTCAAAGGATAACCACTTAAAGTGGAATTGGTTTGCTCATAAGAAAAGTAAAGGGTGGCTTTGCCCCACAAATACTCCCATTTTCTCACACCACATGTATTTTCATTTCCATGCCTGAATCTTGTTGCTTATTTCAACATTAGTCTCCCCCAAACCCCTGCAGCTTGAATAGTGAAGACTGTAGTTCTTTTTGAAATCATTAACCAGTGAACAGCCAGTCCTCACTGAAAACATCTCCCATTGAAGGTTATGAACCTTGCATAATCTATACAACATCCAACTCCACCACCCCTAGTTATATTGTAGGTGGTGTCTAAAGCCTTGGATCTTCCAGTGTGTGAATGTGTGACCCATTTGAAGATAAACTGAGAACACAGGGAAACCCTCCCTGAGTAGAGTTGCTTGGTAGCATCACGATTAGAGTGTGTTGCTATTGGCTCAAAATTCTCCAATGTGGTTCTTTGAATTTTTGTTCAATAATAACATCTGCATTTATCAGAAGGTCGAAACTTTGAATCCTGCCAAGACAGACTTTGCTTCCTACCGTTCTAAGGTTTTGATTTGAGTGTCAATAAATAGGTAATAGCAACATCCAGTATGCATTGTGCTTGCAACTAGTAGAAGTACAATAAGAATTGCTATAAAACAATGGTTACAAAAATAGTGCTCTCGATGTTGAGCTTTATTTGGGATTACTTCTTCATGGATGATAAAGCAGACAGTGTTGTGGAACACACATCGCACTCCCTGATGATACACAGCTGATTAAGTTGGAATGTGCCTCTTTTCTTTCACATACTTATTGAGTGCATTAAAAAAATGTTACCTTTAAAGCAAGGCACAGTTTTTTTTCCTCTTGGCTAAAAACGGTCTTAGAAATGTAATTATCTGAAGAAAGAGAAGGTACGGTTATACTTGTCTTCACCATTTCTGCATTCTAATGCTTCATGTCCTTCTAATCCTAGGCAAAGTGACTTGAAATAAAAAATAATTAATTGGCGAAGCTTAACATTAAACCGAGAAATGTTAGACAATCGGTCTTAAACTGCAAAGGTCTCAGCCTATGTGCAGTTAACAGATCCTCTCGTGACGGAGGAAGCAACCAGATTCAAGGGTTGAGACCATGTTTTACATGAAAACGACCCGGGCAAAAGCCCGATAATGGAGTTGAGCAGTTTTCCAAATTGTTCAGAGATCCTTTTTCTGAGTTTGGAAAGTTATTGATGTCAAGTTTGTGGCTATCCAGATCCTGTCATGCCTGCAAACTAACATGACATGAAGGACACCATTGTGTTGCATGTCACAGCTGTACTTCTGTTAATTTGAGCAGGTTACATAGACATATTCTGAAGAAGATCACAGTTTTGGGTGGTGTTACTGTCCTACCTACCGCTTCTGTTTCCAGCCATCATCATTCATGTTATCCTTGAGGGTGGTGAGCCGCATCTGTGGTCCGTGTTGAAGTTGGCCATGCAGCTGCCCTATCCATTTTTGCACTTTTTACTTACTCTTGATGATGGCCAAATCCTTGCCAACTCTGAGCATTCCATAGCTACTCATGGAAATGTTCTGCTTCTTAAAGACGTTAGAAATTGACACACTAAAGTTGAAACTGTTTTCAGTTTATTGAATGGAGAGTTTACTTGTGAGCCATCTATGAATTTAATCGACTGTCCAACATATTTTTTGTAATGTTGTTTTGCTTTGCTGTTGTGGGCACTCTTCCTAAAGGTTGCCAACACCCTATTTTTAAAACTGTTTTATCCCTTTTTCATTCTTACACTTACCACTTTTTAATTTTTTTTTTTTGCCCGCTCCAGTTCCACAGCCTAACCAGAAGGAGCCATACATGTGCATCCTTCACTTCCTCATATGTCATCTAACAGCTTTTATCTAGCCCTCCTTGGTCATGGCATGGCGTATGGATCAGTTTGTGGTGCTTTGCAGTGTTCTGTCTGTGTGAGATATGGCACGGCTAACTTATGTTTTGTGGGTGTGGGAGTTCTGGAGCGACACCACTGCTTCCCTTTCTTTGTACTAACTCTTTGACTGTTGACCTCTCTATTGCTGCCTTTCCTGTTTCCTTTCTTTCTGCTTCTTGACTTAGCCCTGACGCGGCTGCCCCCGAGGTGGCCTCTGAGGAACCTGCTGCTGCTGTGCATGATGCTGATGAACTGATCCACAAGTAAGCAATCGGTCATGCAGGGCCTTACCCTCCTGGGGTTGTGTTGTTTGGTAACCGGAGAACTATCACCACTTCCAATTAAGTTCACATATCTTGGAAGAAGCGGGAAACCATGACTTAATTTGTATTTCCATGTATCTGTGTCTTGGTGGAAAGGGAAAGTTGTGTTCCTGAGCATGGACCATATGGATAATAGTTTGTGCTTGATACTTAGATAGCATAGTCATGTGTCAAAGTGAACGTTGATATATTCATGGCTGTATGTCTGAAACCCATGCAGTTAGTTTTTAAATCATCTTAATATGTAAAGTGTACCTCATTCAGATTTACCTCATCTTTGGGTTTGTAAAGGTTTGCACTTGCAAAAGTGGTGCTTCCTTCTGTAGTTTACCTACCTTTGATATTCCGCTTTAGAAACCTTCAATCATTGTTCGTTTACGCTGGGAGAATCCATTATCTGTAACACCTACTACAGCTTCCCTATGGCAGTCGGGTTCCATTTTCAAACCATTTGGTAACCAGAATTCTACTACTACTTAGTACAACCGATCCGTTTACAGTCACAGTACTACCTTTAACATACTTCAACATGGATTTAAAAAAAATTACACATCTTGTGTACATTAGCAATTATACCTTCACTTGATAAACACACCTGCAAACCTAGCGCACAACTGGGTATCTGCCCAAGCTCAATGATGTTGTGTTCAATTTGTTATATTTCCAGACTCATTACTGTTCATTGGCATTTTTTGTTTTTTGATGTACGTTTGTCTCTGGTTTGATGATATGAGTATGCAAACTCAATGCAAAAATTTTGGATATGAAAACATAATCAGAAAGTCCGTCTTTTATTGCTTGTTAATTTTTCATGCAGGAATAATTGTAATGACCATTCACATTGTGTTAAATGTGAACGGTGCTGGCTTCCAATTTAAGGCTATGGTAAATCTTTAAATTGCCTTTCTGTAACATTATTTGCATTTGTGCTTGTTTGCTCCATGTTGGAAGAGAGACTGCGTGGTCATAGGATATGAAGGGTTAATGGTACGTGGTACAGCTTCGAGACAACAGCATATTTTATTAAAGATTGCTCAGTTAGAGTACATATCATCAATGAATGGTAGTCATTGAATCACCGGCCTGTTACTCAGGACTCTTGTTGAAGTTTTTTTTGTTTGGCAGGCCATGGAAGCCAGTCTACAGATAGTTAGACAACTTAAACTGAACTTAAGGGCTTTTAAAACCACTCACAATTTATGTACTGCCCAGGTAATCTTTAATCATTTTCTCAGTGATCAGTCAACAAAATTCGATAGTAGCTCACAAATCGTAACAGGTGACCTTTCCCCAATCAGAAGGTAGCTAATGGGTAGAGGTGACTGAATGTAGAAAAGAGACTTGTGATTTATCTTCCGAAGATGACGAATGCACATGTATCCAAAAGTGCAATTTAGCCAAGGCGCAATTTAGTTGCAGCCACATTTTCACTGTTACAACTTCGTTGCCCTTAATCAAATTTAGTCAACATTCGTTTACTTTTAACTAGGTTCTATCTGTAGAGAGCACCACACAGTTAGCTGAGGTCATTTGAGAAACTGTTTTTGCTTGATTTCGTTCACAGGGTTTATTGCGTCTCTATGTGCGTGTCAAATACTGAATAATTCTCTGGCTATTTTGCCATTTTCTGTAACTTAAGCTATTTGTACCAAATTCAACCCTGGTATATGATCATTTGCCTTGAAATAGAAAACCCCTGTGCTTTGTTTTGGTAGTAAATTAGGCGCCAGGGCCAAGGGAAAGATAATGTATGGTTCCACATAAACCTACCGAAAATTCAGTTTTTGTAATCTGGTAGCATCGGGTTTGTAATCTGGTTGAGCGAGAGAGGTTTCTGTTAATAGAAGAAGCTGGGGATCTCCTTACTGGTAAAGTAACTGCACATGATGCATAGTCGGGCTGTAGACTTTGATGTATCAGTATATCCACAGTGTGTGGATATTGTATTGAATACAGAGGGTGCAAACAGAACGTCGCCTGGGTAGGTGCCAGCGCCCCACAGTAATTGAGATTAAAAGGAGAACAGTATCAAGAGGAATGGGGTATTGAGTGTTGCTGACCTCTGCCCACCCTTACAGCTAGAGCCTTCAGACAGTGAGCAGTCATCAGCTCTCGATGTAAATTATCATTGATATCTTGGATAAAATACTTCCAAGTTATTACAGACTTGTAATGGGCTCTCATCTACCATGTAATGGCTGCGTAAAGTGTTTAAAGTAATTTGCTAAAGCCTTGCTGGTAAGACATGCTAAGGCTCTGGTTTTGGTCTTAGTTTTCCCAAAAGTGAAGTCCTTTGTATTTCTGTTTACAGTAAACTATAGTGTGAAGTCAACAGTGCCCCCATATTCAAAGAGATTCATACTTGTGACATTCCACTGACCTGCTTAACTACCTCCTGGGTGAGGATTTAACTGATCTCTCTGGAAACAAATTGCAACCAACAAGAATGACAGCCACCCCTGCAATTTTCTCTTAGCACTCTTTATACATTCCAGTATGGTGTAACCCATACACTGCATGGATAACTGAGATTTCTCACAGACTTAATTACATAGATCAGCTTGTAATTTTATTGAGTGCTTTCCAGTTTGTGCGCTTCATCGATGCAGGGCCCTATTCCCACTGTTGCTGCACTACGGCCAACCTTCTTTCTGACCATGCCTTACATCAAAGCCTCCAGCACCTCTTTCGCCAACTGTTCTGCCTTTACAGTCCTTCATGAGGAAGGCAAATGTATGTCCTGCTCACACTTCTCATATAACTCTGTTGACATGCGGTACAATGACCTTGAAGTTCCAACCCACAGCATCCCCCATTCTAATGAAATTGTCATACATGTGTACTTTTCATTTGCTTTTTAAAAATGTTTCTATGCTCCTTCGAGTAACGTTTGATCCTTACTTCCATCTGACGCACTCTTCAATATTTATTCAGTAGTCAGTTGGGTGCTTTCTTTAGTCATAATACTGTTTGAGTCATTTTTGAGCCTGTCACTGTTTCTCTGTAAAGGTGTAAAATCATGTACCACGTCCTTCATCAAGTAAGCATTTTGAGAATTGTAGCCCCAGCGAAGGTAAAATGAGATGCACTTAGAAATATTTGTTATTGTTTTATTCCCCCAGAAATACTCTTAATTCTTTCATTGTAGGAACGTTTTTATAAAGTCATTATAGAATGACCTAGAATATACTACAATACTCTAGCGGTCTGTTTTCAGCTCGGTGGTGTAATGAGGTTTGTTTTTGTAGAATACTGAACTAGCCCAAGAGCAGCCCAGCTTCCTCTGACTGTAACGATGGCATTCGCCCCCACCAACTTCTTAGCGACTCCCACATCTAAAGACTCCACCAACCCCCCCTACTTGCTGAAATTGATAACAAGCACTGTTCTTTGGATGACCCTACAAACTGTTTATTTGGGACATACCAAGAACAATCTTAAAGGGCAACTATATGTGGATTCTCAAATAGTCTCATCTCAGCTAAGATTTTTTTTTACATACAGCGTTTCTCCATGCACTGAAATTGATTTCTGTAATACATCCTCACAACCTACTTCACATCTCCTATGCATTCGGCATCATTTTAAACACTTGCAGTCTTCCCTGTCAATCAGTGTTTCTTGAGTCTGCCAAGAACCCCTCTTCCTGTGTGGCTTCAAAGACGTTCTGGCAGTTCACACTGAAACTTCACATCAGTCACCAATAGTCATTAGGGGTTTATCGTCTCTGACAAGAACCAACTCCGGCACACGCAAATTATATGAACTGACAGACAAATGTATGAGTGCTTCTCTTTCAATTACGGTGCACGGTTCCTTTGTGGACCTGTACAAAACACAATCATACCATTGCTGTCCTGTTTGTGAGAGGCCACTTGACCTTCCCTACACACACAACAAACACACACACCTGCTCAACTTGAGAGTGATCTCTTTTAGCTACGGGGCTTCACAAGTTATACCCTTAAGGTAAATGATTAGTGGCAGTCAGTTAATCACATGTCTTTTATGGCTGTGCTCCATGCCCCCCGTGATAAAAAAAATCCAGAAGAAATGTGAAAATAATTTCCCCTGGCATTCTCTGTATATGGATTTCACTATATGCACATTTGCTTCCCACGTTACTGTTTGATGGGTTAAGGTTTCTTTACATAAATCGCCTTACTTTAAAGAGAACATGGACTATAATTTGTTAGATGAAGCAGTGGCCTCACATTATCCATGTTTCCTAGAGCAGGGTTCTTGTACTTCTCAACAAGTTTTTGATTGCCTTCCTGATTTGAAGCAGGTGTCACTCAAGCCCTAGCTGTTAAGATAGTGTGTTCCACAAAGTGCATGTCTGCTGAGAAAAACATGACACCCTCCCCGGACTCTTTCTACGTTAGTTTGGACCATTTGTTACCAGACATAAACAGATTTTTTACACCCTCACTCCTCCCCCCACTCCAAATAGCGTGATCATCAAAATCAGAGATTGCCCTTTGACACTGAAAAAGGTGTCTTGTGTGACTAGCTGGTTAAGATTCTCGCCTTTAGCTATTTCTTTTTCCCTTTCTTTTGTTTGCTCCAATTTAGATTTTAAGTTTCTAAGGAATCCTGAAATAATTTTCCTCCTTAAACAGGCAGTGGAGACTTCTGGCCCTGGTTCCTTAAAGTTTTCTTTCAAGATGACTGCTTACATGCCAGTTTTAAAGCAGTTGTAAGAAATTGACGTTGGACCTTCAAAGTGGCAAAAAACTTTAAAGTACCATTGCTGAGCTATCAAGAAAGTGAGTTAACCTTTTGGAATAGCAGAGACAGTTCGTAGATGGGTAGCAGGTGGTCAAAGAGTGATGTGGCAGGGTCAGTATAGCTGGAGGAGTGGCATGACTAGAGACCGCCTGAGGTTCCTCATGTATTCAGACTGACAAAGACCAAGATGGGGACCTCATATTATGATCTCATCTATCATGTATAGAGCATTTCATGGCTACAGACCCGGATTTCTGCATTAAAAAAATAAAGTTGTTTCTTATGTGCTTGTTGCGTTCCTCCACCTGCTATCTTCATGCAGAATCAAAATGTAGGTATAAGAAGTGGGATAAGTCCTTCAGGGTATTGAGCGATCATATTGTGAACTCACTCAATGTATTTGTGTAGACCTTCCGCTCTCTGGTTCTGTAAACAGCAGAAACCTGTTAATTCCTTAACCTCGACAAGTAGAACCTCTCCTTGTTGGATCGGTTTATAGTCAGTATCACACTTTACATTAAGGGCCTAGTCCTTAGTGAAAGGAGACTCCATGGCAGTGGAGGCTGTGCTCATAAATACCCTAAAATAAATAAATAATCTGAAAGTATGTCATATTATTATGAAACCGTGTGAGCGAAGCCCTGTGTGTTCCTTTTTTGCATTTGTAGTGATCAAGGAAGCTCTAAGGTAGGTGCTGTACCCATAACAATTTATAAAATTAGAGTTTAAGACATCGCCCATAATAAGAGTTACTACAAATCTAACTCTTGATAAGTGTGATGTCTTCATCTGATTTTAAATTCGTATACAGATTACCTGTACCAAGTGGATTTCATGCAACTGGATATAAGACTAGGATGGTTAGAGAGTCCTGCCTTTCCTACTTATCCTCCCCGTCTTGTATTTCACAAGGAAACAGTTGTCCTAAGAGCTAGGCCTGCATTCATTCCTAAAGAGTGCACTTCTAGGGTGCTTCTGGTACCGGGTTTGTCTCTGCTTGCTGCATGTCCCCCTCCGTCGCCTGGAGTTTAACCTGGTGTTGTCATCTTTGATACAATATCTGCTTACAGTAAAGTACTCTTACCCTTTTTTCAAATTTCCTCCTAGGTTTGTATGCAAAAATAATGGTGTTCTTTATGAAAATCAGCTGCTACAGATCGGTCTCAAGTCTGAGTTTCGTCAAAACCTGGGTAAGAAACACCAGCGCGTGCATGTGTATATGTGTGCGCTTGTGGATTGAGCATATACAATCCAGTCTTGCTTTTACTACAAGCTTTTTCTTTTAAAACGTTTCATCTATGACAACGTGAATTGAACATTGTATAAAAGTGTTGTAGCTTTCTTGAAGGAAACCTCATATGACCCATGGCAACGGAATTTAGTGCTGGATACTGCTTCAACAAGGCTGCTGCAGTATTGTACATTAATCTTTACTCCAGCATTGTTTGAAAGGTTCACCCTGATTTTGTTTTATTTTGAAGAATGTTCCATTAACTTGGTTTATTGGGGTTTACAGGCTGCATATTCCATAATCTCAATTTTCCTGATTAACATAGCAAATCTGGTGCCTCACAAAAGTGGGTACATGCGAATTACCGCTTCAGCTAGTGCACAAAGTTCTGGCTGCCTCGTGCCTTAAACTTCCCTGTTGCAGATGGCTCAGGTCTTGCTAATATGAAAACGTAGTGAATTTGTTAACTTCAAAACATCAGTAACTTCACAGTGATTACTCAAGGGCAATTCAGATTTGTGTGTTTAATCGTCGTTCTGTGTTTATTATGTACACACAGTCTTCTGGCTGCTACATCAATAAGCTCAGAAATAAACCCGTAGGCTCTTTGCATTTCGCGCTCTCAGCCCATCTCCTTGTGGATTTTCCTTCACTTTTTCACTAGACTGAGGCGTGTTTCACCTTGAATTCAGAAACTCTGGCGAGCAGAATACCACACACTATTTTAAGGTTTAATTTGGCTTTTGTAATTATCTTATTTAGAAACCGTTCTCTGACAATCTTTCGACCACATATTTAGGACTGTAGCTAAATCAGCTCATAAGTGCAGATTTTTCTTTTTACCTAGTTTTACTACAGGAGTGCGGTGCCTGAACACACCTGTCAGTGTAGTTTTTTGATAAACGTCATGATGTCAGCCACACATGATATATCACTTTCTCCTTAAAATCAAATCGGTATGTGCACACACTGACAATATGAAAGGTTGAGTGGATAAGATCAGTCTCAATCCAGTTAGTGCTTTTTCACTCCAATTGGGGTACACCTGGAACCTTCATTTTGCGTTGTGGCTAAGTGTGAGATATACAACACCACGTTAGAGCACTTGTAAACCCTCTTATTTGCAAAAAGAGGAGTCAGTAAAGGTTTACTTCCTTCTAAAATGGTTTAGAAATGGATAAATCATGAAGTGGCATGTTTAGAGCGTCCCTTCATAATTGCGGTTCTGTACTAAATGGAGTAATGGTTTGCAAGAAACCATTGATAAGTTTACCCACTTTTAAGTTGGGATGGTAACTGTTTGCAAAAGGAAAGGTTCACCTGCATTAGGCAATTCCCCAAAGAAAATGCTTGCGGTCACAAAGAACAACAACCTGAAAGACAATCAATCAATCAGTCAGTATTTGTAAAGCACGACTACTCACACGTGAGGGTCTCAAGGCGCGGGGGGAGGGGCCTCACCTGAAGAGCCATGTCTTGAGGTTCTTCCTGAAGATGGTGAGCGATGGGCTTTGTCTGAGGTGGTTGTTCCAGCTCTTCGCTGCAGTGTAGGTGAAGGATCGTCCTCCAGCGGTGGTTTTGCAGATGCGAGGGATGGTGGCCAGGGCCATCTGGGCGGAGAGGAGCGAAGGGATCTGGCGGGGGTGTGGAAAGAGACGCAGTGGTTCAGGTAGGCTGGTCCTGCATTGTGTATGGCCTTGTTTGTGTGGGTGAGAAGCTTGAAGGTAATTCACTTCTCAAACGGTAGCCAGTGGAGGGTCCTCATGTGTTGGGAGATGTGCTCTCAGTGAGGAAGGTCCAGAATGAGTCTTGCGGCAGCATACTGGATGAGTTGTAGTTTTTTGTTGAAGTGCCGGTGTAGAGGGCGTTGCCGTAGTCAAGCTTGCTAGTAACTAAGGCATGGGTGACTATCCTGCGAAAGTCTGCTGGGATCCATCTGAAGATCTTCTGAAGTTTGTGGAGTGTGTGCCAGCAGGAGGAGGCAACAGAGTTTACCTGGCGAGTCATTGATAGGGAGGAGTCGAGGATGATTCCTAAGTTGCAGGCGTGCTCAGTCAGTGCATGGGGGGCGCTGAAGGATGTGGGCCACCAAGAGTCCCAAGCTGAGCTGGCGTTTGTGAAGATGATGAGCTCCGTCTTGTCAGAGCTGATCTTGAGGCAGCTTTCTCTCATCCAGGTGGCGACAGCTTCCATTCCTGAGTAGAAGTTCCTTTTTACTGTGTCCAGGACTGTGGTGAGGGAAATGATGAGTTGAGTGTCATCGGCATGACACTATTTTCACACCAATGCTTCTGACGATGGCAGCGAGAAGGCCCATGTTGCTGTTGAACAGTGTGGGACTCAGTGAGGATCCTTGGGGGACTCCGCAGTTGACTCCTGTGGGTCTGGAAGTGTAGGGTGAGAGTCTGACCCTCTTCGTCCTCCCAGAGAGGAAGGAATGGATCCATTCCAGGGCTCTTCCGCAGATTCCTGTGTTGTGGAGTCTGGTGCGCAGAGTGCTGTGGGAGACTGTGTTGAATGCTGTTGAGAGGTCGAGGGGTATGAGTCCTGCGGTGTGGCCGTGGTCTAGGAGTAATCTGATGCTGTCTGTGGCTGTCAGGAGGGATGCCTCCTTGCTGTGGTTGCTGCGGAAGCCAGACTGGGGGCAGTTTAGGGAGTTGTTGGTCTTGATGAAATTCTGTAGTTGTGCGTTGATTGCTTTCTCCAGTATTTAGGCAGGGTAGGGTAGCAGTGAGATGAGTCGGAAATTCTTTATTTCTGATGGGTCGGCCGAAGGTTTCTTCAGGAGAGGGTGTATTTTGGCATGTTTCCTGACATCAGGGAAGATGCCCGTGTTGATGGAGCAGTTGATTGTGTTCCGGAGCTATGGATGCTCTAGCTCTTATGTATATGTGGTGCAGGCAGGGGCTCGAGAGGACTCCGGAGTGGGTGCTGTTCATAATGTTGACTGTTTCCTCTGTGGTGAGCATGGACCAGCTGTGGATGGTCTGGGTGGGTTCTTGAGGGGGGGGGGGGAGTGGGGGGGAGGGGGCAGTCACAGGTTCCGGTGCCAGGATTTTCCGGGAGGAAGCTGTTGTAGATGTCCTAGAAAAGGAGGAGAGTTTGTTGCAGAGGTCCTGTGACAAGGGGATGCTGGTGGCTTCAAAGGGGGGGATCTATGAACTCGTTGATGACTGAGAAGAGTTCATTAGAATTGTGTGCAGAGGAGTTGATGCACTCCCAGAGCGCATCCTTCCTAGCGTTCTTGATTTTACGTCGGTGGGCAGCGGTTGCGGCTCTGAATGAGGTGAGGCCTTCGCTGGTTTGGTTGTTCCTCCATTTTTTTCTCTAAACATCTGTGACTACGCTTTGATTCTTGGAGTTCGGTGGTGAACCAGCTGGCTTTCTTGGGTACGCTTATGGCCAATGTCAGGTGGAGAGGGGCTAGAGTGTCGCGCATTGTGTGATCCATGCGTTGAGATTGTCTGCTGCTGTGTTGGCGTCGTCAAAGGGAGGGATTTGGCGAGCGAAGATGTGAGTCGCTAGTTTGTGTTTTTGTTTCATTTCCTGTGGGGGGAGGCCGTGGAGGGACGGGTGCGGCTGCTGAGTGCGGTAATTGTGAAGTGTATGCATCAGTGGTTGGTCCAGTCTGGGCTGGAGATGGTCTCGATGGTGGTCCGGTTGCTTGAGGTGAAGATGGAGTCCAGTGTGTGTCCTGCGATGTGTGTGGGTGTGGAGATCAGCTGTGAAAGTCGAGGATACAACCCAAAAATAAATTCTAAAGCAAGTTAGCAAAATCAAGGAGATTTAATTAGCAAAAATCTACCTATCAAAAGGATTACAATTGGAAAAGGGGAACCAGGTCATACCGGTTAAATTATTATTATTATTATTATTATTTTTACCTTCTGATTTAAATATTTTTTAGAAATTTTATTTTTGATCTTTAAAGTTGTTTCTAGTTTTGTCACCAAAATTTCCATGCAGCATAAAACAAGTTTTTGTAGCTATCGAGATTACTTTGCTGCTGGGTTAAATTGCTGCCTCATAAAGGTCTTGCTGCCCTTCAACAGGGCAATGCACTGAATGACAGTACTAAAGTGCAGAATCAGACAAATAAGGTCCATAAAAAGACCTCAAATCCCACAAGAGACAAATCTAAAGAGCAAAAAAGTTTTTAGTGCCTTATCAATACTAACGATTAGACCATTATCTCTGCTAGGCCTCTAATGGAGGTCAGTGGCAGCAGAGATCTACTCACTGAGACACAAGCGAAAAAGAGT
This sequence comes from Pleurodeles waltl, assembly GCF_031143425.1. Classification (NCBI taxonomy): domain Eukaryota; kingdom Metazoa; phylum Chordata; class Amphibia; order Caudata; family Salamandridae; genus Pleurodeles; species Pleurodeles waltl. The sequence goes on from NC_090440.1 coordinate 626,760,125, forward strand.
AGAGCATCCTTTGTCTCTGTCTTACTGATATGGTCTGGTAGGTGATGAACCATTCACAGAAAGAGTATGAGTTGTATTACACATACTTCCTCCCACTCATTGCATTTGTGGTATAATATTCATTGTCGAACCAGTAGCTGTCTGAAGATTGAGCACATTATGCACCTTCATAAAAGGCTCAAAGACAAAGCCACCTCTCTATAACTAAAAAAATCATTTGAGTGAAGCATCCCTTGCATGCTCAATATTCAAACTCTAGCATCTCATCACTATATTTAATCACACAACAGTTGCTTCTCCAAAACCGCTAGAGAGGTAAAAACGGAACAAATGCTGGGAAATTTGACATTTCTTTGTCCATAGACAATCTTGTAAACTTAATTTGATGAATCTGACCCATTTACTGGGCTTGTGTTCTGCTTGGGTAGTAAATGAAAATCAATGGCTATCACCAGATATATTCATTTTGAAAATCCATAAATTAAAATCACTAAGGTGAAAAAGTGGTTTAGTTCTTCTGGATCGAGAAGGAGTCTGTGTGTGTGAAAGACTATTTGCCATTTAGGGTTACAGGTATGGCTTGACCAGGACCTGATTTCTAGTGAGCTTTCTGCATTTTTGAGTAGGCAGATTGGGGTTAAACCCCCCTCCACCCCCAATGTGCCACCGCCCACTGAAAGGAAGGAAGACTATTGGGGAGCTTGGTGGGCGTGGGGAGCAATTCCCAGGCTTGGAGGGCTGCTCCCTCACTTTGAAAACTCCCTGGTGGTCTAGGGGTGGGAAACTGTTGGTGATCACTCTCTTGTAGCAATCCACCACTGAGATTCACTTTAGAGGAGCACTGTTGGACAGGGGAGATTTCCAAAGGTACCTCTCCTGTTATTGGTGTGTGGTGAGTGGGCTAAACTGTTCCCCCAACCAGCAGTCACACTTAAAGCAACCAGAACCTAAAGGTTCCTGTTAGTTTCAGTTTCTAAAGCAGGTATGTCAGTGCGCTTAGCAGTGCTTAATTTGAGCTGGTGGTAGCTAACTGGTATTTATTTTTGAGGATCACCTCTTCTTTTTCCTTAACAGATTTTTATCCAGAGCAACAGAAAGAAAGCACAAGAGGGAGAAGAAATGAGGAAGAGAAAGATAGGAAAACACTGACAAAGGAAGAAAGAGAGGATGAACCTGCGAGTGTGAGATAGAGGCAGGGAGTGTATAGTGCTGGATAAGAGGATTGAGGTAGAAAGAAGGCTGCACAGTCTTGGCATTTGTCATCTTGGCCTTTGATTGCGCCTGCCTCAGGCTCTTGAGCAAAACTTTGAGCTCTGCACTTATTCTTTTACAAATTAAGTACCAGCAAATGGTGTGGTGCACATCACTCGTATCCAGAACAAAACCAAATTGGACTGCTAAGGAAGGTCCTTCTTCGTGGCTTGAGTTAAGAGAAACAAAGGGAAATTCTTCTGGTGCAAGTTCCATTTTTAGTGTATCCGATAATGTATGATTCAGACATGACTGATTTAGTATGTAACATCCATAGATAGTAAGGTATAAACAGAACTTCATATAATAACCATTTATAATGAATACAATCTAGAAAATGATACAAGGGGCCTTTACCCGAAATCCTTAGAACAGCTGATAGCTCATCTTGCCTCTATAGGTTAGTCTTTCGTAACAGTCCATATATGGGTTTGGAATGCCACTCTCTCTGGCTGTGAGTACAATGAGGTTTGCAGTGTCTCAAGATACACAGCTTTGCAACAGTCAATGAAGTAACAATTCACCCATGCTAATGCGGTGGCCTACCTGCTATCTCAGTCATATCATGCAGAAGTGCTAACATGGTAGGTGCTTGGAAGTCTTATCGACTGTTGTTGTATATGGTGAACCATTTGGCCTTCCATTATGAATCTAGGCAAGTACAGGACCACAAAACATAGACTGTTTATAGTTTGGGCCCTTGCATCTCCAGCAAGAAAAGTCCAAGAACAGACATGAGTTGGAATCCAGTACCATCAATGGAGTAGCTTAAAATAACAGAACCTTAAAAATAATAGAGCTTGAGTCCTTGCTTTTATTGGCCAAAACCAGACTTGTCATCAAAGCAATCTGTAGCATGTTATGTGGGGCTTCTTATTCTTTATCCCCACTTTCCACGCTTACTACTTTAGTAATGGCCTTCCCCTCATGGTATAGTCTAATTTTGTTAAGGTTGGGGGTTTGTGTAACTGCTAACGTTGTCTTAAATGTGAATTTATATTCACAGTGAGTCATTACTTAGTGAATTTAGTATAGTTGCTACGTGTTGTAAATTGATTCAAAATGTGTTTTAGGTCAATACTTAATAAAATGTAAGTGTGGGAAGTTGGGATTACACTGTTCTGTTGCTTTTTCATGTGGCTTGGTGGCAGTCCGATTTTACTGAGCATTAACTTTAACAGTTATTTCCATTTAGAACTGTTGGCGAGTGTCCACAGTACTGTTATACACAGACGAATTGATCAGACCTCCTCTTTTTGGTCTTTATTCTCTATGTAGTGTGTAGCGTGTTCCCCAGCCTAGGTGCCTGGCAAGGAGTAAGCGAAACACAGAGCTGTAAATCACATCTTTATTCCTCTATATGTACCTGTGGACTCCCCACATTCTAAACCAAAGGTTCCATTCTAAATCATGCACGGCATTACATGTCCCCCTACATTTACAATTTTTATAAAATTAGACATATATATATATATATGAGAAAACATGTACAATTATATCTTTTCAATCTATCTTCTTGGCGCTTTGATCATCTGTCCTGATCTGGTTACTGTAAGCTGTAAACTGTCATCTTTAGTTTCAGAGATTGCTAGAGATGGTAAGGAATCAGCAACAGTCACTGTGTTTTCAGAGTCAGTCTTTCTGTCACCATTTAGAGTTGAATACCGATACAACATAGGCCTGAATTGTGAAATGGTTGTGGTAACAGACTTCCCAGGGCACTGGGCCGTCACTGTGTGTTCTTTGGTAAGACACCACTTTGAAATGTTCAACTTCTTAAGGAGCATCAGATTTTCAGATTCACTTTCATGCATCTGTCAAGCGATCACCAAATTTCCTTTCCTGAATGAGATGTCTCTTTTCCACTTATACTTTCATTTTCTGTTCATTAACCAGGTCCCTGGTACAAATCATGTTTTCATTTTTATCTCTTAGTGGTCCATTGAGCTAACTTGGTTGTCCTTGCTCTCCTGAACATCGTAGTCACAGGACTTTCACCTGTGGCCGATTAGGGTGTCGAAGGATAAGCTCGTAGAGTAGAAGTCAATAGTGTTTTCAAATTGAGCTTCTCAACAGTTGCAAGCTACACTGCTTTCTTTAGGGTACTCCTAAAACACTCAACAAGTCCATTGGCTCCTTACCATAAAGGTGTGATCTTTTGACGTTTTATGTTCAGATGCTATAAAAATATTCTTCATCCAGTATTGGATCTTTCATAAATTCACTTGCTTGAATCATCCCCGTCGTTGAAGTGGGAGTCCCATAGTATCCTAAAAAAAATAACAAAAAAAGCAGTAAGCAAGAATATCCATAGGCTTTAATGCTAGCAAACTCAAACATATAACCTACCCATGTCCTTTTGTTTGAAAAACATTGTTTTTTACTTATGGCCAATCAGGCGCCAGCACCCTTTAGAATATTCCCAAAAAAGGCTCATTCCCTCAGCTTTTCTACCGCATGTCTTGTGAAGGTAGTCTCCCTAAGCTCTGCTCTGTTTGTTTTCCTGTCAGAACAACTTTCCATCTCAGAACATGTCTTGATACTTTCAAGAAAGGACTTTTTTGCCCTTTTTAGACCTGTGGCAAGAAAAGGCTCCATGTGGATGATACGGAATCAAGATTGTCTGTACTGCCTGCATCCCAAATATCAGGTGAAAGACTGCAAAATATGCCACACCTTCTCTGCTAAAACTCTGAGATACAGAGAAGGAAGACTTCTAATATGGTTATAGGCAAAATCCTGTACTTCAGGAGAGGAAAGTGACTTAAAGCCAAAGCCTCATAAAAGGTCTAGACTTCCTGACCCGAGGCAGGCTGAGAAAGGCAGGAATCGCCACAAAACACACCATAAAGTCCCTTCCAAAACCTTATCAGGGTCAGCCTCCTCCAAGCCATCCTTTCCACGTCGCAAGAAGGAGCTCCGTCACCACTCTCCTTCGTCAGAGCCATCAACATCTAAAAAGGTACCACCGATGACGATACCATTTACGATTGTGACAACGACGATGACTACCACAGTTTCCACCACCACTATGACAACGTCGATGTCGGTTCTGATAGCTCCAATCTTATTAGTTCGGGTGAGTGAGAAAAAACATTAATTGATAGAGCTGTCAGTGAAATCTCCTTCACCACCAATGACTCGATCGCCGATGAAGACAACCTCAGAAAAGCCTCTGTCAGTGAGGGCCTTGTCGATGGAACCAGTTCAGTCGACAAAGGCACCGTCGATGACCCCACCGTCAACGAGACCGTTGATGGCGACACTGTCTAAGAGAACGACGCCGGCTACACCATCAACAAAACAGTTGATGACCGCACCATCGACAAGACCGTTGACGGTAGCCCCACTGACGAGACCATTATCGTCGACGCCATCAACACCACCACTGTCATCGACAATATCATCATTGACAGCGCCATTAGTTCCTACCATTCAAGCCAACGTGGTCCCCGTTTCTGCTGGATTACTTGACCTTCAAGCAACAGTCAAGATCATGACACTTTCCAGATTTGCCATACATCCCCTAGTAAAGTAACATCATTGCTGCCTAGCCACTTTCTGGACTGGGAAGAGTCGGAGGACGAAGGTCCTTTTGGGGTCACAGACAGCCCATCACAGTTACATGTAAAATACCAAGAGGAGGAGGATGAATACGGACAACAGTATCAATCTTAATATCCGCATCAAAGACTTTACTATGAGCCATTGCATCAGCAGAGAGACACAGTACAAATGCATGCTTCCTTAATTCGGGACTTAAAGTCCATGCTCCAAGACTATAAAAGGAGATTTCCAGCTGCACTTGAGGAGCAGCCGCACCAACCTTCCTCCCCGGCTAAGGAATATGCCTTCAGCCCTAGTCCTGCCAGTGCCACCTAAACTGGATAAAAAGTACAAGGCTACACACGACTCTCCAGCCTGTTTTAACAGGGTGCCCAAAACCAGATTCTATCATATCTCAGGCTGCCCAAAGACGCTATAAAAATCCATCTACGCCCATTTCTGCCCCACCAGACAAGGAAGGCAGACGTCTGGACAACATGGGCAAGAGGTTTTCATCCATGTCAGCCATTACTGTGCGTGCTGCCAACACCCGGGCTATCTTAGGTCGCTATGACCGTCAAATGTGGTCTGACACGGATGCTTTTATCAATGTTATCCCAGAAGATAAACAACCTGAAGCCCGAAAGATAATACAGGAAGGGGAGCGCACATTGGCAGAAATAATCAACTGCGCCCTGGACATATCCTCCACAGGTTTCCAACAGTTAGTGGGAGCAGCGGTCCGAAGTCCAACCCAGAATATTAGACATGGCCTATGATGGCAGAACCCTTTTTGGAAAACACATACTAGCCATCAAGATGGATACAGAGACAGCTTGCTCCCTGGGTGTACTGTACAGTAGAAGAAGCAGCCCTTTCGGGAAGTCATAGGTAGAGGTTTCTTGTCGTTTCGGGGTACCTACCATAGACAATACCAACAGTCACAGAATAGACCAGCTTATCAACATTCTTATTGACAGCCATCTACAGCAGCCTATATCAGACACAGCAGAAAACGAAAACAGACCCCACAAGCCCAGGATCAAAGCCGTAAACAATGATCCTCATCGGGTGCCGGCTGCAGTTCAGTGCTTTGCACAAATCAATCCAGAAGGGGCAAAAATCTCAAAATATCAAAAGAATTGGGAAAGGATAACATCAGACAAATGGGTGCTGGATATAGTGGCTCACGGTCATATGCTAGAATTTCTACAGAAACCACCAAACCACCCTCCAGGGAAATCGCATTCACTTCATCTTCACTTGCTAAAGCAAAAAGTATTCTAAATGCTCTCCAAGGGTGCGGTAGAGGTCCCTGTTCACCAGAGAGGCCTAGGATTTTATTCTTGTTTTTTTCTCATAAGAAACAAGTCAGCAGAATGGAGGCTGATCCTAGACCTCAGACAGCTAAACACATTTCTGAGGAAACAATCCTTCCTTGTGATAACCCTGTTAGATAGCCTTCACCTTCTCAACAGCGGAGATTACATGACATTGTTGGATCTCCAAGATGCCTATTTCCCCATCCCCATACACTACAGGCTTCGCAAATACCTCTGCTTCACTGTAGCCGGTGCCTATTATCAATTCAAGGTTCTCCTGTTCGGATTAAAGTTAGCGCCAAGAATTTTCACAAAGTGTCTCTCGCCTGTTGCAGCTACTCTCCGCAATGAAGGATTTCACATTTTCCCATATTTGGATGATTGGCTGATAAAGGCACCAACTCTGCAGCAGGCCTCCAAGGCCACCAATGCCTGCCTAGCCTTATTTCACAATTTAGGTCTGACAGTAAACCAAAAAGAATTATCTACTCTACCAATACACATGATTTTTGGGTGCAAAACTCGACACAGACAAAAACGAGGCTTATCTTTCAATAGGAAGACAACAAAAACTGTCCAACATGGCTTCCACGATCTCAAAAAGAAAGTCCGTTTCAGTGAGAACTTTCAAGTCGCTTCTAGGAATGATTTCTTCATCATTCAACTTGGTTCCTCTGGCGAGACTAAAAATTAGACCATTACAAGAGGAATTTCAACGGCAACGGATCCAGTCTATAGGGTCTTTCGAAGACTTAATCAGTATCACACTAAAGATGGTGGTGTTCCCAAACCAGTTATATCTCTCAAGGGTTGAGCTTCCTAACTCCAATGCCAGATTTCATAATAACAACGGACGCTTCTCTGGAAGGCTGGCGTGGTCATTTGCAAAACATGTGCATTCGGGGAAATGGTCCGACTCGCAGAAGAAAATGCACATGAATCTGTTAGAATTAATTGTGATGTTTCTTACTCTGAAAGAGTTCCTCCCTCGGATTTCAGGATCCTAAGTGTTGATCCATACAGACCACACAACAAGCATGTACTACGTCAACAAACAGGGAAGAACACGATCTATGTCCCTCTCGAGAGAAGCACAAGCTCTCTGGGAATGGCTCATCCCTTCACAAAATTAGTCTGAGAGTAGAGCACGTTCTGGGTATCAACAGTGCTCCAATGAACTCTCAGCAGGATGGACGACAGTTGCCACGAATCGGCACTCATTCAGAAGGAAGTAGACAAGATCTTTCAATGCTGGGGACGGCCAACCTTAGATCACTTTGACACCAACAAGAACACCAAATGCCAATTTTACGCCAGTCGATATCCACTCCTGGCGTCGTGGGGGAATGCTCTTTCGATACGATGGTCCCGTATCTTTGCATATACTTTTCCCCCTTCCCATTTATTTCCAGACTTCTCAAGAAGATGAAATCTGAGGGTTGCTAGCTCATGCTTATAGCACCCAAGTGGCCCAGACATTATTGGTCCATAGTGCTCATTTTCCTGTCTGTGGCCAAACCCTTACGACTTCCCAGCAAGCACAACCTGCTAACGAAGAGACAAGGGCAGATATTTCATCCAGAATCTCCTCTCTCCAATTGCACACATGGCTTCTGAGCAACATGAGTTCCAGGGCATGAACATTGACGAAGAATGCAAGGTAATTCTATCTAGAGCGTGAGCTGACAGTCAAACAAGACTTACAGGCTCAAGTGGCAAAGGTTTTGTATTTGGTGTCAACAAAACAATATGCATCCATTAAAGGTTCTACCAGAGCAAATTATATCATACCTCCTTGCACTATCCAAAACTGGGCTCTGACATGCCTAAGTTAAGGTTCATCTGGCAGCTATATCTTCATACAGATGCTCTGCAAATGCACCCTTCCTTGGGTCATCCAGGCTCATAAAACAATTTATGAAAGGTCTGTTTTGCACTTTTCCTCCTGTGCAACCACCTCCTCCTCAATGGCATCTAAACCTTGTCCTTTCGCAATTAATTAAAGCTCCGTTCGAGCCCATACACAGAGCAGATCCGAAGTATCTCACATGGAAAGTGGCAACCCTCCTTGCACTTACATCCACTAGGAGAGTCAGTGACATACAGGCCGTTACCACCAAGGAACCCTTCCTCACTTTCTCAGATGACTTTATTCTTCTCAGAACAAGCCCAAGACACATTCCTAAAGTGGCTTCATTATTTCACCTAAACAAACCAGTGATATTGAGAGCTTGCTTCCCGAATCCATCAACTGTGGCTGAAAGAACTTTCCACACACTGGATGTCAAACCATGGTTGAAGTTCTACCTTCAGCGTACTAAACAATGCCGTAAGACAGACCAACTACTAGTCTCTGGCGGCTAAGGTTGTCAGGGTACAAAAGTTACTAAAGCCATGATAGCCCGATGGATTGCATCCACCATTCAGTTTTGCCATACGAAGGCTGGGAAACCACTAACCAACCGGCCTAAAGCACACTCTACAAGAACAGTCTCAACATCAGTTGCTCTGTTTCAAGGCATTGCCTTAGATAAGATATGTCAAGCTGCAGCGTGGGAGAGTATATATTCTTTCACGCAGCATTACTGTTTGGAATCGACACAATGAACGATTCAGTCGTGGGACAGGCAGTCCTAAGTCATCTATTTCATCATGGTGAGCCTCTTTTGAATGTATATGTTTAATTTAATATACAATTGCTTCGAACACCTGCGCAATTATTGTCTGACTAAGTATTATTATTAATAAATATATATATGTATATGTGTGTGTGTGTGTGTATATATATATATATAATATAGATATAGACATAGATATATGCTGAAATGCTCATACCCACCATCTCCTATGGGCAAAACAGTTGTTGTGAGAACTGCTGGCTATTCAGATTCAAGCATGTGAATTTATGAAAGATCCAATACTGGATAAGAAAATTAGTTACCTATCTGTAACTACAGTTATCCTTTATTGGTATCTTTAATAAATTCACATATGACCCACCCTCCTCCTCTTTGAGGCTCACCTTCCTTTTTTCAGTATATACTCTTCGCTCTAGTGCTAGAAAATCTGAGGGAATGAGCCTCTTAGGAATATCATAGAGGGTGCTGGCACCCAATTGGTCATAGCTCAAGTTTGGTCCTTTTTTTTTTCTTCTCAAAAGGACATGGATAGGTTATATGTTTGCGTTTTCTAGCATTATAGCCTATTGATATTCTTACTGCTTTTTTTTTAGGATACTGTGGGACTCCCACTTAGTTGACGGGGTTAATTCAAGCATGTGAATTTATGAGAGATGCCAATACTGGATAACTGTAGTTGCAGGTAAGTAACTTGTTTACTTAAAGTCTTTACTGTTGAAGGGCGAACCATTGTCAGACTTTACAATGGCTGGTATGCCCTGTGTCGCAATGGTGTCATCATGCTTTTTGATTTCTCGTTCATGAGTCATGGATGAGAGATCTTCAACCAAAGGAAAGTGTGAGTATTCATCTACAATCACCGTTAAATGATGTCCATTATCAAGTTGACCAAAGAAATCGAGGGCTCTACTTTCCCATGCATGTCTAGGGAGTTCTGGCATGTTCAGAGTATGTTGAGGGACTTTGTTTGACAGGCAATTGCATATGTGATGGGCCGTGAGTTCCTTTTCAACTCTTTCATCAAAGAATGGAAACCAGACTCTATCTCAGTGTGCTCTCTTTGTGGTAACAATACCACAATGTTCTTTTCGATCACTTTTTGTCTCATACTTTCCAGAATCAGGATGCTCGATCCTCTCAATATAACTCCTTCCTGAGTTATGAGCAATACAGCTTTGACATTTTTGTATGTTTGATATTCACCACCATTGCTGAGAGGATGAACATGTTTGTTCCACGACTGATGTATAATTATGTCTTTTAACTTTAGCAGGTCACAAACATGACTCGTAGCAGTGATAGTTTCGGCTAACAATATAGCAGCTTTTGTACTTGTCTGGACAACTAAATGAATATAGGCCTCAGCCGTTTTGAATGAACTACCTTGACTTTGAATAGGTACTCTAGAAAAATAGTCCGCAGGATTCTAATACTTTCCTGGACGATGCACAATTGTATAATCGTACTCTTGCAATCTTAATACCCAATGTTCAATGCAAGGAGGCATCGTGGCTTTTGGATTGCCGAAGATGGTCAGCAAAGCTTTATTAGCAGTCACCACCGTAGATGGCTTTCCATACAGGAATACATGGAAATAGTCACAAGCCCATGCCACAGCCAAGCTTTCTTTCTCAGGCTGTGAGTAAGCACATTCTGTTTGAGACACACTTCTACTAGTATAGGCCACAGTATGCTGTCTAGCAATTGGGGGTCCGCTATACTGTGCTAGGATAGCGACTAACCCGCCCAGGCTAGCGTCAACCACTGTATGAAGCTTTGGATTAAAGTATGCTATTTCCGTAACATTTTCAATGGCATGTTTAATTGTCTTGAAACGTTTCTCACATTCTTGTGACCATTGAAATAAAACATTTTTCTTCATCATCTCTTTTAATTTAGCTCTAACTGTAGCAGCATTTTGTATGTATCTTGGACAGTATCTTGCATTGCCAAGAAAAAAATATTCCTTTGAAACACCTTGTGTGGAGTCAGCATTTGCCAAAGTTTGTACGTTGCAGGATCAGGCATCATACACCCATCAGAAAAGACATGGCTAAAGAATATAAGGTCTGTCTTGTTGAACTCACACTTGTCTGCATTCAAAATAAAATCTGCATCACTGAGTAATTGACATACTTGTGTGAGAGCTTTATCGTGCTCCTTGTGTGTAGCTCCGAAAACCAATGTCATCGCAATAATTAAATGTATTCTCAACAAGTTGTATGATGTGTCGAATGATGCATTGGAAATGTTCTGCAGCTGATGACACACCGAAACTAAGTCTTTTGCATCTAAACAAACCAATTTGTGTAGCAAGGTTGTAATGTACCTGCAGCTTTCTTCATGTTCTAACTGATGATAACCTTTATCCAAATCAAGTAGAGAGAATACATTGGCACCATTCAATTGCATTATGTCAGCAATGGGCGGCCCTGGATGTTGTTCTCTTTTAAATGCTTTGTTTGCCTGCCATATATCAATGCATATGTGCCCAGCTCCTTCACTGTACTTTTTAGGCACTACTACTATGGGAGAAATCCATGGTGTTGGACCAGTGGAATGCTTCATAATATCATGCTTAAGTAATGATTCAAATTCTTTTTCAACAGCTTCTTGTAAATGAAAAGCAGGTTGTCTATATGTCTGAGCAACAGGACGGACATCCTCATTAATATGTAGCTTTACTTTAATACAAAAACAACAAGAGATGGACGGAATGCTGAACATTGTCAAACATTCACCCCCAGTACAGTGATCTGGGCCTAAATCCATCATTTTTTTGCTGTCCATGCCATTCCAGTTTGGACCCAGCCATATGCAAATCAGTCTTGACCCTGTTCCCCATGGGAACAGTCCAGCCCGGCTTTACTTTAATAGTCTTTAACTTTCCAAAACAATGAAACAAAGGGAATTGACTTAGAATTGCATGATGAGCATTCATGTTGTCATTCATGGAAATCAATTTCATATCAGCAGCTGTGCTGAAACTGAGTAAATGGGCACTTCCCGCTGTACCTTGAAGCACGTGGATCAAGCTTGCACCTTCGTTTTCTTATGTTTCAATGTCACTATGAATGCACCTTTACTCTTCATGGGCATCGATGCAGCCCAAGTTTACGCATTGGTTTTTGACAGTGTAATCCACGGTAATAGAACCAGTTCATTGTATTTCTCTTTAGGCATTATATTTATTGATGCACCACTATTGATAATGAAAGGTATTAAGCATCCATTTATTGTCAATATAATCTTTGGACAGTGTTTGTATGATATTGTTGCTTTCGCATGTTGACTTTCCTTAGAGTGACGTTTTTCTTCACATGCAACTAGTCCAACGTGCATGTATCACTGAGGTAAACCTTGACATGGCACAATCACTTTCTTCACTTTCATTTATTATCAAGGCTGAAGAACTTTTTGACGATTATTTAGATGATAATCAGTTTTGTTTAGTATCTCTTTAACTCAACTGATTTAGCCGCTTGGCCTTGTGGGTGTTTCGAACGTGGCTTTTTTTAACGTTCTGGCGACCATTTTGTCTTCACGCCAATAAGCACCAACATTTTCCTTCGCTCTACACATTATCACAAAATGGCTCTCTTTACTACAGCCTTTACATATCTGTCCAATGGCGGGACATTTTCCTTCATGTGGAAACGAAAATCCACATCTGAAACTTCCTTTTACTTTCCAGACATCACTTTGTGTCCTACGATCTCATGTTTCGAATTACTGTGCGCACTCATGACCGACACACTCTGGGCACTTTCGGCCTCCATGTCAGCAGCTTGTCTCTCAGCACGTTCCTCTGCTCTGGCAGCCATCAGCACTTGTTCCAGACTAAGAGTTTCTCTTGGCATTTGTTGTCTCTATCAATAACTCTTAGCTGCATGGCTTCTTCCTCGTTAAATTCATTGAACTTATAGTGTCAGAGTGTGTTGAGTCTTTCCACAAATTCACCAATTGTTTCACCAACTCTTTGACATTCTTAACTGAAAATGTATCTGTCATAATTGTTTGGTACTGGATTGAATTTAAGAATCGACTCATTCTTAATCTGATGGTATGTGATTTCTTCATCAGTTTTTGGCATTTTCTTTATGATGTCTTTCACAACATTACCAGCAAGATTTTTGAGCTATTTGATAATCTTTCTGGTATCAGTCTCTTAAAGTGCATCAATGAAATCTTCAAATGACTCTCCCCAGGCAGTCCATCGATCTCCAGTATTTTGCTCTTTGGTGGTATCGAAAGGTGGTGGTGGTTTTAAGAAGGCAGCAGCATTGTAACTTCCCATGGGAGCAGCTGACAAGGAGGGTGGATCTCTGGCAGATGCGGTCATCTGTCCATGGGAATTTGCATCATCAGTGAGGTCTGACCATCGTTTAGCCTCTGTGCCACACCTGACAATCTTTACATTTTTTACCACCTTCTTGGTCTCCTTCGGAGCCCTGTCACTCATGGAGACCTCTGGAGTTGTTCTGAGCCCCACTTACTAAGACTCCGGTAAGAGCAATAGCAGGATGCTTCCTTTTGACTTGTTCTCTCAGCCTGTGCTATTATTCATAATAATACACAGCAAATTATGAGTGTCTTTAACTGCGCTTTATAAGCCTGGTTGTATCCGCCTTCAGCATTAACGTTCTGTACAATGTATAACTTTATTTTTGCGTTCTAATATGGTACCTTTTTGAACGATCTTGGTCGTAGCTTCTTGACCAATGATGCGTAGACTTCTTAGTGAAGCTTTCTTTTCATTCACACGCATTACACCGACTGGAGTTGCGCTGTGACTACAGGTATGCCAACTGTCGACTCAGCACTAAGATGAAGGCACATGTGGCACACACGAGCGATTTTTCTTGGATGACGACAAACTCTCCAGGAGAGCACATTCTTCTTGAGGTTACTTATCCCCTATCTCGTCACCAGTTGTAGCGTCTTCCCTGTCCCAAGGACTGGCCACACACGGAACTGTAAATCACACAGCTTTATTCCTTTTCATGTATCTGTAAACTCCCCACATTCTAAACCAACTTTTCAGTACATTCTATCCTAGTGAGTATGTCACACTGAAATGGAGTCCATTGGCAGCCAGAAAGGTTCTGTTCTAAATCATGTAAGACACTATGTAGTGGAGTTCAGCAGTCAAGGTTTACTGTAAGAAGTGCTGTGGTGTTAGAAGATAAAATCGCACTTAATATGTTCATTCAGTTAATCACTGCATACAACCAACTTAAACACACATAACAATGAAAAAGAGAAGTACCTAGTATCTTTTGGGATTGGCAAAAAAGTCCAAACATGTTTGTACCTTCTTAATGCTAGGTAATATCCTTTATTTTTCGATGAATCTGTATATCCAATATTTAGAAGACCTTGGTCTGTGGATTGGGTGTAGTCTGGTGTCTTCAGAAACATACAATTATTTAGGTATGTCAGAGTCTTTTTAGAGAGAATATTAAAGACAAAATATAATGGTTCTGTTGGCTTCAGTTTGCAGTGATTTCTTTCTTGAATGTACTATTGAATGTTCCCCTACAATTGCCACGATCCTTAAGAGTATTAGTCCAGGTCCCTCTATCTAAAGCAATGAAGAGCTCACTTTTCTGACTGATATATTTCTCTTAGTGTCCTGAGAGAGAGGTGTTATCAGTCAACGCTGCCCTGTTGGTGGGACAGTCATTTGAGCCCCTGGGCTACGGAAGGGGTTGTGGCTTGGTTGTTTGTTTATCTTAGGTGTGCTAGTTCATCGTAGGTGTCCCAGAATTGTTGTTAAATGGTTACTGGCCTGCCGCTTGAAACCCACCAGTCACTGTTCAGAGTTTGCAGTGGCAAAATCACCCTGGGTCCAGGCACACTGGAAGTCTGCTGGCCAGTTGACTCCTAGTCTAGACAACAGGATCTTGACTGGAAACTTACAACGTACAGCTTAGCCTCAGTTTTTCCAAGGATCCAGAAATCAGGTTAGTCTCCAGCCGATGACATTGGACCACATGCTACTTATCTTAGTCTTTCTTAATCACTTCTTCTAGGAAGGGCCTGAGAGACGGGAAGATGCCCCCTACAAGTATAGAAAGGGTTGTGAAATGAAGCAGACTACTCTTTCTCGAAGGTTGACGGCACTTACACCTATCCTGGATGCAAATGGTCTCTTGCTTGTTTCCTGGGGAACATTCAGAGGATGATCTTTTGTCTCTGGGGCAGTCTGTCTCTCAAGACCTTTGGATGCAGCTGGGCCTTTGTGGTGGTATCTCAGGCCAGTTCCTCCTGGCAGCAGCACTCCAGCTCTCTGTGTAGGCAGGCACGTTCTTCCTTTCTCTTGAAAATGTCTGGTAAGGTATCTCGTCTGAAACTACAGATTCAGTCTCAGTTCATAAGAGGAGTAGAGACTTGGTAGCAATCCTAGTCCTAATTAGGTTGTCCTGTTTTCTTGTGCTAAACTTAGTACTGACAGCAACACCAACATTTATCCTCTGCTTTTGGCCAGACCTGTGCAATCCACTTTTTATGCTTGAGTGCCCCTCCAAGCTAGAAAATGCATGTGTTAGATGGCATCTGTCGCTGTAGATACACATGTTCTGCAATAGCTCGCCATCTGGTGTTCGGTCGGAGTGTTACAAGTTGTTTTTCTTCGAAGAAGTGTTTTCGAGTCACAGGACCGAGTGACTCCTCCTTCTGTGCTCATTGCGCATGGGCGTCGACTCCATCTTCGATTGTTTTCTTTCCGCCATCGGGTTCGGACGTGTTCCTGTCGCTCCGAGTTTCGGAACGGAAAGTTAGCTAAAACGGAAGATTTTCGACGGTATCGTTGCGATCCGGTTCGAGATAAACACACACGACGACGCATTGAACATCGAAGCGCTTCAGTGCCCTTCGGGGTAGATTTCGGCACACCGTCGGGGCCTAGTCGGCCCGACCGCGTGGAGAACAACGCCGATGGAACGGACCCCGTTTCGATTCTGCCCTGAATGCCACAACAAATATCCTTATACGGACCAACACTCGGTCTGTAACCTGTGCCTGTCACCCGAGCACAGCGAAGAATCCTGTGAGGCCTGTCGGGCGTTCCGGTCCCGAAAAACTCTGTGCGACCGTCGAGCGAGAAGACTGCAGATGGCGTCCACGCCAAAGGAGCATCGACAGTTCGAGACAGAAGAGGAACAGGAGGAATCCTTTTCCATCCAGGATTCAGACTCCGACGAACTCGACAATACAAAAACTGTGAGTAAGACGTCAAGATCAGAACTTAAAAAAGGCAAAAAGGCCCAGGGGACGCCACTGCCAACCGGCCATGGCTCAACCCAAATTACCGGTGACCAACAATCGGCACCGAAAAAGGCCCATTCAGTGTCGAGATCGTCCGACTCCGGTCGAGACACCGGCACGCAGCCTCCTCGGGACCGAGAGAGTGCTAAAGAGAAGCATCGACACCGAGAGTTCGGTGTCGACACGGATCGACGCCGAGACAGTGGCGCCGAAGACCATAGAGGCCAAAAAGAAGAGGAAGGTTACCTCGGAGCCGAAAAGACAAACAACAGGGTTTTCGGAGCCGAAAAAAGCACCAACAGACCCAGTTTCAGGCTCATATACTGAAGAACATTCTATGTCTTCACAAATGAAAAAACACAGATTCGAACAGGAACTGCAATCCACTGAAGTGGATCACACGCAAAAGCGTATCTTTATTCAGCAGGGGACAGGGAAGATCAGTACCCTTCCACCTGTCAAAAGAAAGAGAACACTTCAGTTTATAGCACTAGAGGCTCCTCAGCAACAAACAGCAAAGAAGGTAACACCTCCTCCCTCGCCTCCACCTGTAACTCCGGCTTCGCCAACTTACACCCCGTCACATTCGCCAGCTCACACCGCCATGAGCCACGATGACCAAGATCAAGACGCGTGGGACTTGTACGATGCACCAGTGTCTGATAACAGCCCAGACACATACCCAACTAGGCCATCACCACCTGAGGACAGCACAGCCTATTCACAAGTGGTGGCTAGAGCAGCACAGTTCCATAATGTGGAACTACACTCTGAACAAGTAGAGGATGACTTTTTATTTAACACCCTCTCCTCCACCCACAGCTCCTACCAAAGCCTGCCTATGCTCCCAGGCATGCTACGCCATGCAAAGGAGATCTTCAAGGAGCCAGTTAAAAGTAGGGCAGTAACACCTAGAGTGGACAAAAAGTATAAGGCGCTTCCTACGGACCCTGTATTCATCACCTCTCAGCTGCCACCAGATTCTGTGGTGGTAGGGGCTGCCAGAAAACGGGCAAATTCACACACTTCTGGGGATGCACCTCCCCCAGATAAAGAAAGCAGAAAGTTCGATGCAGCCGGGAAGAGGGTCGCTGTCCAAGCAGCAAACCAGTGGCGCATCGCAAACTCACAAGCGTGCTAGCGCGATACGACAGAGCCCACTGGGATGAGATGCAGCATCTCATTGAACATCTCCCAAAAGATCTACAAAAAAGAGCAAAACAGGTTGTTGAGGAAGGTCAAAACATTTCCAACAATCAAATACGCTCCTCTATGGATGCAGCAGACACAGCCGCAAGGACCATTAATACGTCGGTTACCATCCGTAGGCACGCATGGCTCAGAACGTCTGGATTCAAGCCAGAAATTCAGCAGGCAGTACTTAACATGCCAGTAAACGAAAAACTTGTGTTCGGTCCGGAGGTCGACACAGCCATAGAAAAGCTCAAAAAGGACACTGACACTGCCAAGGCCATGGGCGCACTCTACTCCCCGCAGAGCAGAGGATCTTATACCACCTTCCGTAAAAAACACCTTTTAGAGGAGGGTTTCGGGGTCAGGCCACACAAGCTAGTACCTCACAGTCCGCACCGTCCACCTACCAGGGACAGTACAGGGGAGGCTTTCGGGGCCAGTATAGAGGAGGGCAATTCCCTAGGAATAGAGGAAGATTTCAAAGCCCCAAAACCACTACCAACAAGCAGTGACTCACACGTCACTCACCCCCCCCCACACAACACCAGTGGGGGGAAGGATAGGCCAATATTACGAAGCATGGGAGGAAATAACTACAGACACATGGGTCCTAGCAATTATCCAACATGGTTATTGCATAGAATTCCTGCAATTCCCTCCAGACATACCACCAAAATCACAAAATTTATCAAAACACCATTCACAGCTTCTAGAGATAGAAGTTCAAGCACTACTGCAAAAAAATGCAATAGAATTAGTACCAAGCACACAAATAAACACAGGAGTTTATTCACTGTACTTCTTGATACCAAAAAAGGACAAAACACTGAGACCAATTCTAGACCTCAGAGTAGTAAACACATTCATCAAATCAGACCACTTTCACATGGTCACACTACAAGAAGTGTTACCATTGCTCAAAAAACACAACTACATGACAACCCTAGACCTCAAAGACGCATATTTCCATATACCAATACATCAATCACACAGAAAATATCTAAGGTTTGTATTCAAAGGAATACATTACCAATTCAAAGTATTGCCTTTTGGTTTAACAACCGCTCCAAGAGTATTCACAAAATGCCTAGCAGTAGTCGCTGCACACATCAGAAGGCAGCAAATACATGTATTCCCGTATCTAGACGACTGGCTAATCAAAACCAGTTCGCTCACACAATGCTCAAACCACACAAATCAAGTCATACAAACCCTCTACAAACTAGGGTTCACCGTCAACTTTGCAAAATCCAACATTCAGCCAAGCAAAGTACAGCAATATCTAGGAGCCATAATAGACACGACAAAAGGAGTAGCAACGCCAACTCCACAAAGAATTCACAATTTCAACAGAGTCATTCAACACATGTCTCCAAATCAGACAATACAAGTAAGAACAATACTACAGCTCCTAGGCATGATGTCCTCATGCATAGCCATTGTCCCAAACGCAAGACTGCACATGAGGCCCTTACAACAGTGCCTAGCCTCACAGTGGTCTCAAGCACAGGGTCACCTTCTAGATCTGGTGTTAATAGACCGCCAAACTTACCTCTCGCTTCTATGGTGGAACAGTATAAATTTAAACAAAGGGCGGCCTTTCCAAGACCCAGTGCCACAGTACGTAATAACAACAGATGCTTCCATGACAGGGTGGGGAGCACATCTCAATCAACACAACATAAGAGGACAATGGAACATACATCAAACAAAACTGCATATAAATCATCTAGAATTATTAGCAGTTTTTCAAGCACTAAAAGCTTTCCAACCAATCATAATCCACAAATACATCCTTGTCAAAACAGACAACATGACAACGATGTATTATCTAAACAAACAAGGAGGAACACATTCAACGCAGTTAAGCTTATTAGCTCAAAACATATGGAAGTGGGCAATCCACCATCAAATTCGTCTAATAGCACAGTTTATTCCAGGGATCCAGAATCAACTGGCAGACAATCTCTCTCGAGATCACCAGCAAGTCCACGAATGGGAAATCCACCCACAAATTCTAAACACCTACTTCACACTCTGGGGAACACCTCAAATAGACTTATTTGCAACAAAAGAGAACGCAAAATGCCAAAACTTCGCGTCCAGATACCCACACAAGCAATCCCAAGGCAATGCCCTATGGATGAACTGGTCAGGAATATTTGCTTACGCTTTTCCTCCTCTCGCTCTCCTTCCTTATCTAGTAAACAAATTGAGTCAAAACAAACTCAAACTCATTTTAATAGCACCAACGTGGGCAAGACAACCCTGGTACACAACACTGCTAGATCTCTCTGTAGTACCCCACATCAAACTGCCCAACAAACCAGATCTGTTAACGCAACACAACCAACAGATCAGACACCCAGATCCAGCATCGCTGAATCTAGCAATCTGGCTCCTGAAATCCTAGAATTCGGACACTTACAACTTAGCCAAGAGTGTATGGAAGTCATAAAGCAGGCCAGAAGGCCATCCACTAGACACTGCTACGCAAGTAAGTGGAAAAGATTTGTTTGTTACTGCCATCATAATCAGATACAACCACTACACGCAACTCCAAAACATATAGTAAATTACTTGCTCCATTTACAAAAAGCAAAGCTAGCCTTCTCTTCTATTAAAATACACCTTGCAGCAATATCTGCATACCTGCAGACTACCTATTCAACTTCCTTGTATAGGATACCAGTCATCAAAGCATTCATAGAAGGTCTTAAAAGAATTATACCACCAAGAACACCACCTGTTCCTTCATGGAACCTAAACGTGGTCCTAACAAGACTCATGGGCCCACCTTTCGAACCCATGCACTCTTGCGGAATACAATTCCTAACCTGGAAAGTTGCCTTTCTCATCGCCATTACATCTCTAAGAAGAGTAAGTGAAATTCAAGCGTTCACAACACAAGAACCTTTTATACAAATACATAAAAATAAGGTCGTCCTACGACCTAATCCAAAATTTTTACCAAAAGTTATTTCACCGTTCCATCTAAATCAAACGGTAGAACTACCAGTTTTTTTCCCACAGCCAGATTCTGTGGCTGAAAGAGCACTACATACATTAGATGTCAAAAGAGCATTAATGTACTACATTGACAGAACAAAGAACATCAGAAAGACTAAACAGCTATTTATTGCATTCCAAAAACCTCATGCAGGTAACCCAATATCAAAACAAGGTATAGCTAGATGGATAGTTAAATGCATCCAAATCTGCTACCTTAAAGCAAAAAGACAACTGCCCATTACTCCCAGGGCACATTCAACAAGGAAAAAAGGTGCTTCAATGGCCTTTTTAGGAAACATCCCAATGCATGAAATATGTAAGGCAGCCACATGGTCTACGCCTCACACATTCACCAAACACTACTGTATAGATGTGCTATCCGCACAACAAGCTACAGTAGGTCAAGCTGTATTAAGAACTCTATTTCAGACAACTTCTACTCCTACAGGCTAAACCACCGCTTATGGGGAAATAACTGCTTACTAGTCTATGCAGAACATGTGTATCTACAGCGACAGATGCCATCGAACTGAAAATGTCACTTACCCAGTGTACATCTGTTCGTGGCATCAGTCGCTGAGATTCACATGTGCCCACCCACCTCCCCGGAAGCCTGTAGCAGTTCAGAAGTTACCTTCAATTTTGTACATTTGTATATATATTATTTAAACCTTTAATAGGTACATACTTACACATTTCATTGCGCGGGCACTATTACTATAGTACAACTCCTACCTCACCCTCTGCGGGGAAAACAATCGAAGATGGAGTCGACGCCCATGCGCAATGAGCACAGAAGGAGGAGTCACTCGGTCCCGTGACTCGAAAACACTTCTTCGAAGAAAAACAACTTGTAACACTCCGACCCAACACCAGATGGCGAGCTATTGCAGAACATGTGAATCTCAGCGACTGATGCCACGAACAGATGTACACTGGGTAAGTGACATTTTCATTCTTTAGCGATCATCGTGTGGGTTATGCGTTCAGGTTGTCTCTCTGGAACCATTTTGCATGTTATAGGTGGATGAGAAATGAAAAGGTCAGTTACCAGGGAGGTTGATATTTCAGAGAGGACATGGAAGTGATATATTTTGTTGCTGAAGGGGACTAGTTGAAAGGGATGAGGTCAGATATCTCCCAATACCCCCCCCCCCCCCCTCTCTGAACAGAGGCAAGTGTTTTGGGTAGGGGAAACAGATAACACATGCTTAAATGCGCTCAAGTCCGGGTAGCCATTGTCAGCCAAGCATAAAGGTGACTTACTATCTTGTACAATTAACAAGTGGTCCAGGCAAACCGGAAAACATGAACACAATCTTGTATAAAGTTATAGGAATGCTGCATATCTCTGACATCACGAAGGCAAAGGCCCTGGTGGAACCTACCCGAGGCAGAGTCTGTAGGCAGTCACCCCACAGCACAGGTAAAAAGGTCTATGTTCCTTACTACATTCTTACCCTACCACAACCAACTCTTTCATTATCCCGGTAGAGGAGATAGGAGTCATCCTCAGAAAGAGTGGCACACGATGGATGCTCCCTGGACAGTGAATGTGTGTGTACCTCCAGTGGGCTTCACAATTGATGGTTGCCCTTCCAATTGGGTGGGGGGGCGGCAATCACATGGAGCCAGACATTCAAAAATTACATTGGCAGGGTGGGATAGCCTCACAAAACCTTGCAGAGGACTTTATTTCCAACATCATTTGTGCCAAAGGCTAAAACATCCGTAATCTTCATCCTCCATCCTAGTTTTCAAAAGCTGTCTCTTTGCAAGTTCTTGCACTGTTTTTGACTGACCGAGCAGAAGGAAGCCTCTTCAGCGCTTCTTTAACTGCTGCTGAAACAAAGGTGCAGTATTGATCATCTCTTGTAAGTCTATCTGCCCCACAGTTTGTATTGCCTGACAAGCGACACACCTTGCGTACAACAAGCTGGAAATTGGATAGTTGATGGGTAAATCCTGTTTGAAGGACCTAGAGGCACAGGGCAGAATCACAGAGACGGTGACCGAAGTATATTCTTGCAACTAAGTGTTTGTTCACATGGAATGTGTCACCTTATCCTTTATTATGCAATGTACTGTGACTATGGAAGTTACTGAATAACATTTGACCACAGACTTTGTATGCCCACAATTATTACCCTGTGATTTTGTTTTCCCCCAGGTCGGATGCTGATATTTTACGGTAACAAGACTTCTACACAGTTCCTAAACTTCACCCCAACTCTTATTTGTTCTGATGATTTAAAGTCTAATATCCTTTTCTGAATTGTGAATTATTTTGCTTGCTGCATAACGCCATCTATTTATGCATAATACAAAGTGCTATGGTAATTTTTCTACAGGTGTGCTCTTTGGTTCTAGGTGAGATTCTAAATGTGTGTGTGTGTTTTAATTTTGATATTGTCCATAGTTTAAAGCCTTATTTCAGGCTTTGTGTGTTTTACTTTTAAAGCACGCACTGCATTACTAATTTGTTTCCAGGCTATGAGGCATCAAAGAAACATGCACTGCGACGGTGAATAACTATAGTGCCCCTGGAGAGTTACTTTGAAAAGGTAAGGGATCACACCTTTGATGCTCTCAAAAATGAAGGGGAGACTTTTAAAGGTGATTCTTTCCTTGGCTTGAGCCATTAAAGGATTTTGAGGTGTGCAGATGTAGGATTATGCTTATTAAATTGAAAATCAATCTGCAGCATTTAAATTGTTTGAATTTGTTTTATCTGGAATGCTGTTGAGACTAGGAATTGAGGTAGTTGAGCTTTGAGCTAACCAGGACCCCATTTACCATGATGATGTTAGGTGGTAATGAACTAGAGAGTCTTTTTTAAAGTTTGATTTGGTGGAATCATGACTTGATACCTGTGCCTACTTGTGAGGTTAGGCTGCCATTAGCATCTAGTATGATTCCTAAGCTGCATGCTTTAGTTTTGATGGGGACGAGTCCCCCAAAACAGGTAGACCGAGAGCACAGTGCATTAGTGCTTTTGGGAAGGTGTTCTCCGCTTTACACTAGAATTTCAGTTATGGGGCTGTTAAAATGTAGGTCCACCCATGTTTCAGTATTGGTACTCCACTTATTTATAGTTTCAGATTGGGATGGGTGATCATTTAGTTTAAGGGGAGTGTGGTTGACTTCCTCATGGAAGTGAAATTGATGGTGATGAGAGAGGAGCTAATCCATTAGCGGTGTAACACAAATGTTGAACAGAAGCATGGATAATAAAGATCCCAATGAAATTCCACACTTGACCTTCTGCACTGAGAAGGTGAACTGTCTCAATCCCTTGAGTGTGATTTTCCAAGATTGATTTTGGCTATCTGGTAGATTGTTTGTGGTGCGGACCTCTGTTTGGAGTAGGGTATCATGGTCTACTGTATCAAATGCTGGCCAGTACAGGCGCATAAGCGTTGTGAGTGAGCCATTTTCCTCAATTTACTTAGACCAAAGTAGGTTCTTTTCCATGTTTGGGTCTTGTTGAGAATCCTGTTACTTTCTATATAATTTTACAGTTTGCGCACTATTTTCCTGCCTTTTTCCTAATTCAAGATAAGCATCTGTTAAAGGGCAATTGTTAACAAGATCTGTGGGTGTCAATTTGCTTTTTTGGGAGCATGGTGAAGTAAGAATGAAAGTGTATTGCAGTCAGTAAGACTTGTATTTCTGAACCTAGACATCTGTTAGATAGAGATTGAGAATTAATGGCAGCAAAGACAGAGGCATGGTCACTTGATCTGTTCTGGTCTAGGGATGGTAAGTAAGCATGTCATCTCCAGTTACCTCAAACTGAACTTGTTAGTATTGTATTCAGAATGTCAAATGGGAAGAGGTTGAGTTTTTAATGCCAATGTTACCTCAATTTTTTTTTCAGTGAAAAATGTGGACCAAAATATTCATATCCTAGCTCTGTTTGTCCTGTCCACCACAAGCCCTGCCATCGCAGCTGTTGAACGTAGTAGGAGGTGACACAAATGCATCTTGCTAGTTATAGTTAGGTCATCTGTTCTATAGGAAAAATATTTTTTGTGTTGCTAATAACTTTGGATCTGTTTGATGAATCTCCACTGAACTTAACAAAAAGGTACTACTTTTTGTCTGATTTGTGGATGGAAAGTTTCGGTGTGGTTAGTCAAGTTTGGGCTGAACAAAAACGGTGGTCCCAAAATGCAAAATCCCCAGGCATTTTCTATAGACTTTTTTCAGGCAAGGCTACAACAACAACTGCTTATCTGAATTACACCAAATTTTGCAGGAAGCTTGATCTTGGTCCGCAGATTGTGCATTTTGGTGATTTGGTGTACATCCATTCAGTAGTTTTTGAGAAATTATGGTTGAAAAATAATTGTACAGCTGGACGGTTTGGTCCGCGAGAGTCTTGAGAGACTTGCGCAGGAGTGCCAGTTAAAAAATACAGGGTTTTAATTGCCTCAGGTAGCTTTAGGTTCAATGGCATGCGTAGCTGTAGAAACACATGCTTTGCATAAGTCTGACATCTAGTATTGGGCTTGGAGCGTTACAAGTTGTTTTTCTTCTAAGAGTATTTTTGAGTTTCGAGTCACGAGACCGAGTGACCCCTCCTCTCGGTGATACTGCACATGAGCAGTGAGTTCTTTGTTAGATTGTTTTCTTTCCGCCGTCGGGTTCGGACATGTTTCCTATCGCTCCTGTGAATCTCAGTTCGGTATCTTCTAAATTTATTTCCACCTTTCTGTCAGCATCAGTATATTTTTCAATCGTGTTTTCTATACTTTTAATAGTTGATCTGATTTTTTTCATCTGGATCGATTTAATGCCCTCAAGGACGTCGATGCCCTTTTTGGGCCTACTTCCACAACTGTAGTCGGAGAATGATAGTCTGATGGAATAACCTCCATTTCGGTTCTGTACTCTGTGTCACTCCAAGTTTCCTTACACATATCAACACTTGGTGTGTAATTCGTGTCTCTATCCATAACACAAAGAAGAGACCTGCAACGCTTGTAGATCTTTTCGGTCAAAGAAGACCCTCCGGGACCAAAGAGCGTGCCAACTAGAAATGGAGTTGAAAGCAACAGGCGACACACCCAATATCTTCGGAGAAGAGCATGTGCAGGAAGAAATAGGACACCACACAGCCTTCTCCATTCGAGACTTCAATTCGGATTAAGATTTGGATCTCAAGAGCCAATCCATCCCAGCGGCGCAGTACATGAGTACATCAGCGCCCACGCACCAAACAAAGACTTTCAATAGGACTTCTGCATTGGCCGTCGGGCCGTGGTAGGCGCTGAAAAACGCATTTGGATGCCCCACCTTCTGGTTTGGCATCGAAAATACGAAAGACCAAAATGAATTTGGCACCAGCCAAACAGACATCTGTCTGTTTCAGTATCAAGCCGAAAATATACATATCCACTTAGGAGTCGAAGAAATTGCCATCCACTTCGGAGCCGACATTTTCAGTTCAAGTAAAACATTCAGTATCGAAGGGTTTGAAGCCGAAAACTGTAGTAACTAAACCTTCTACAGTTACAATAGAGGAGTCCTCTTCTATAGAGTCAATACTTGAAGTAATGGACGCTAAACATATTATAAGAAGGCATGTATGGTTAAGGTGCTCAGGTTTTAAGCCTGACATACAACAAGCAGTGTTGAACATGCCTTTTGATAAAGAGCATCTA